>NC_066580.1:104378220-105021856 GCF_024323335.1 Lathyrus oleraceus
TCTATATGCAACATATCAGCTATCTCTTGAGAAGTAGGAATACTCTCTAAGCCACTGAACGACAACTAGTCTAGGATAGGTATACCCACAAGATAGGCATACTCCTCAAGCGTGGGCAGAAGCTAAAAATCCGGAAATGTGAAGCAACGGTACAAGGGATCATAGAACTGCACCAATACACTCATCAATCCTTCGTTCACTTAAGTAGTCATAATAGATAGAAGCTTCCCATAACGAGCCTTGAAACCCAAGGGATCTAGTACATAGGATGTCAAATTCCTTAGCTCTTTCAAGTGGGGTTGTCTGAAACTGCATTTCTTTGTATTCCTTCTTTGTCTTTCCATGTCTGAAAATTTGCAAATCGACCTCTTAAGTTCCTTGAAAGTTCTCTCCTGACATGAATGCACTACATCCTAAGAATAGGCCAAGATGGGCTTGGTAAACTAAGGTCCTTGGCTTCTAAGGTCTATATTGGAAAGAGTAATGTCTAACCACGACTACTCGTGTGACATTATTGATTCCAACATGACCTCCACCAAGTGAATGGGCTTGCAAGTCAACTTTATAAGGAATAACTCCACACAAGTTGACAAGACTATGTCATTCTCCTATCCTAGGTGCACTCGAGTTCGGGTATAGAACTCATCTCACAAAGATCACCAAGCATACAAGGAATTAATATTCAAGCAATTCAATCATTACATACAATACAGTAATCCCAAATTGCACAAAAATATGTCACAAAAAGTAATATACAATACAATACAACAAATATGAAAAGTAGGCAAAACCCACTAGGCAAATTTCCCCAGCAGAGTCGCCACTTTTCTGTAGCGGGGTATTCGTTACCATTAGAGATATTGACTAAATCCAAGGTAAACCATACAAGTCGAGTCGCCATCGCACTTCTATTTATCCAAAGGAATGGTTATAAAGCGAACAAAAACCTAAAAGTTTTATCGAATCAAAAACTAGTAAAAATGTCAGAGATCGGGGTAAGGGGGTTGGTTATGCAATGGGAAGGTTTTAAGCACCCAAAACATCCTAAGTACTCCTAGGGAGCCCTTTTCACATTTTGTTGTAAGGTTGGTATTTTGTGAAAATTTATTTGTGCAAACATGATTGAAGAGATGAGAAGAGAATATACAAGTTATTTACAATTTTGTGTTTGAATGGATAAACTCATTGCCTACGTACCATCTTAAAAAGATTAGAATCAAAACCTAGTAGTTCAGGGTAAAAATCTCAAAACAAGTTGGTGAATTGATTGGTCCAAAAGCCTTAAGGTCTTTTCTTATCCAAGGGAGAAAACTCAACCTAAAACCACAAATCCACCATGTGAGGATAGCTTGAACATGCTAGTGAGGGGTTAACCCTATAATAAGCATGGAAGACTCATTGTCCATCACTAAGGATATAGGTGAGTATTACATCTACCTCAAGGATAACTCAAACCTAATAGCTAAAGGTTATGAAAAAGTTTTGATTAAGAAAGTGGCCATTGAAACCACAAAATTATTTGAATGGGTTATATTTACCAATGAAAAGTATTTACAAAATATGGTCAAAGTTGACTTAAAGATTCAATTCAAAATAAATGTTATGAAAAAGAAGTTTGAAAATCAAAAGCATAAGGCTTAGGTTTCTAATGTTTAAAAATAAGTGTTAAATGTTTGCACAAAAGTTTTGGCTTGGGTTAGAGTGGAGGGAAGAAGAAGAATGGCTAAAGTCCTAATCATACAAGAGATTAAGGATAAGAAACAATACCACAAATGGATTTCCTCTCTTGAGATCATATTGATGATCCAAGTAGCTCCCATCCTTTTGAATATGCAAGCAAAATAAGTGTAAGCTCAAGCAATCAAATTAATCAAGCAAGCTCTTACAAGATCCCCAATGGCTCTTGTATCTTTCACTTTGGATGAACATGGCAATGGTTCTTCAATTTGGCTCAAATAGGATTCCCTAGCACAAAAGAACACACATCAAAAAGTTCTATGAAGCAAATCAAGGATGGACAAGAGTGAGTTTAGAGATTTGGTCCTTCTAATCCATCTTCAACATTAGGCATTTTACTCCAATTTTGCATAGGGAATGTCCTAGAAACTAAGTCCATTTGTCCATTTTTTTTGCATTTTGGTCCACAACAATCAAAACAAAACACAAGCACAATAGTATATACACAATTATGTGCTCAAGTGAGCAAAAGGCAAATTGCATTTAACATAAACATGTGCTCAAGTGAGCAAAGGAAAAAGCAAATGAATAATATGTACAAGAATAGTAAATTGCATAAATGTAAAGAGCAAGAATTAAATGTTAATGGTTAATGGTTAGTGTTAGAGTTAGTGTGCCATAAGGCAATTTAGCGCTATGTTAAGCAATCGTAATTGGACTTATGTAGAAGTGACAACTATCTGAGGCCGGTCAATAATAATGTAGGCAACAACACAAGTTATAGATTGTGATTAGTGAATCAAACTCCAACAACTTGTCATGCCAAAAAGAAAATGGGAAATGATCTTGTATTGATTTAGGTTCTTTGCATGATTTAGGAAGCAACATATCCTTAATGCAAAGCCATTCACTTGATCTATGATCAAGATGAATTAGATTTGAATCAAGAAAGGTTAACCCTCCATGTATCAATGCTAACCACCAATCTTTAACTCATTGATCAAAAATAAAAAAGAAGAAGAAGAAGAAGAATGAAAATTAAAGTACATTAATGGAAATGGAATGAGATAATCAATAAGCGTTGACCAAAGATAGAGAAGATCAAGGTCAAACAATAGAAAATAGAAGCAAGATGAAGATTAGAAGTCAAGAAACAAATAAAATATTTTTGGTATTCTTCAATATTAAAATAAAACTTGAATTAAAATAATAAAGAAAGGTCAAACTTCAAACTCACTTCAAATCAACTTTGAAAAGTCCAAGTGAATTATCCCAAGTTCAACAAGGTCAAACAAAGTTTGACAAAAAATTTCAACAATTTTAGAAGTCATAAACTATTTTAAATCAATTAAAAATGCATAAAAATAACCTAATTGAATTAAAATCTCAAATAAATCTCAAATCAATTAATAAATTGATGAGAATATTTTTCATAGATCTATCATTATTCAAAGAGGTTGGAAAAATATTTTTCTATTTTTTGGATCTCAAAAACTATTTAAAATGAATTAAAAATAAGCAAAAAAGTGAAAATTCCTAAAAAATATCAAATGATAAAATAAAAAATATTAAAAAATCAGTTTTAGAAACTAGAAATTAAAAGGAGAAAAATGAAACTAGTCTCACATTTTTTGGACCAATAATGAAGGAGTTATGAATTTTTAAAAAGAAACGGAATTAAAATAAATAAAAGAAATTAAAATCAGAAATTAAAAAAGATGGAAAAGCGTGGATCATCTGATGATACTTCATTAATTGACGTGGATCATCACGCAAATCAGAAGCGCGCGCTCACCATACACGCGAGTCAAACGAAACACACATGGCCTATGGAAAAGTCATAACAATGAAGGAACTGGATCAAATTTGGAAAATGAAACGGATGGTTCAGATTCCATCTGGCGAACAGACGGTGACCAGCGCCACTTCGGCCAACTCCGGCGAAGTCCAAAATTGCAGAGGGAAAAAATGTTAACCAAATGCTACGATCCTGGTACCAATCGAAAGCAGGGGTGATGTACATCACCCTTGTACCAACCAAATCCACTCTAGGTTTCTACATTAAGAGCAATCAGAGATGGAATTTAAATGGTGTTCAACTGAACTTGCTTAATTTCGAAAATTCGAAGCTCAATAACGTTGCCTCTATGCAGAGGATTTCAGATCACACAACAACAACAAGAAATAAGCATAATACTAGCTTATTCGAAGAAAATAAAGTGTGAGGTGAACCTCAGATTTGCAGAGCTTAAAGTCACAATTCCTTGCTATGGATGCTTGTAATTCACTCTATGAATCAAGGTGATGAGGTTTAGGAACTTTTAGATCTAAGAAAACAGTCGAGGCAACTGAATTCTAGATCTGAAAATTTAGAGAAAAATGAGATACTTCCTTTGGTGTGAGGGTGAGGATTCAATTGCACAGCATTTAGGGCGCCTTCAGGTTATTGAAATGAGAAGCATGAGGCATTTATTTATAGCAAAATGTAGCTGAATGCATGAGCATTTCGTGTGCATAGATGGAAAGGGCCTCCATGCATGGGCCTGTACAGGCGCATGGAGGGCCCAATTCCAATTGGAAATGAATGCTTATCATCAGCAAAAGTGTTTTGTACGTGCATATAATGTGTGCTGAGCTTATGCAATGCGTTTTCGATAAGTTTCCAAAAATGCACTAAATCTTTCTCCTCTTCGACAATGACATTTCCAACAACGAAACATAGCCTTATGGGTAATGGTTGGAAATCTCTTTATGTGAGGATCAAATGTTATGTTAACCAAAACTTTATTTGGAAATGGGAATTTGATGAAAATTGATGCGTTAGCTTGACGAAACTGCTTCATTGTTATTTCAAATCTTTCGCTTGAAGCTTCGACTCTGTCAAAACGCCTACGTCGAAGAGAGCTTTGTGGAGATCCAAAAATCTGTTGTCCCAGGCTTCGACAAGGAAGATTTGTTTACCCAAGGAAAGATTCCAACAAAACAGCTTCGACACAGCCATCTTTTCACTTATTCTCCAAAACGCAACACTTCCAAATAACTTCAACTATTTGTTGAAATCTCCAGTTAACAAACTGCTTCTAGGAATGATCATCTTTTGTGGTCACCAGATTTCGACCCAAGTTGCCCCCAATTCCAAGAAAGCCTTAAGTCCTGCAATAAGGGCTTTGTATTCCACTTCGTTGTTAGAACAAAGGGGACTTTCAATTCTATTTGAGTTTTGTTGGAATCCTGTCAAGAGAAATAATCATGATCCCAACTCCACTTTCATCCTTATGAGTGGAACCGTCGAAGAATGATCTCCAAGGTTTCGACTTAACTTGAAGTTGAGGATCTTCGACCACATCTGGCCGCATCAATGAGCATAGGGGCTTCTTCGAGCCTTGGATCCTATGATTGCCCAAGCTACAAAACAAACAAAGTTAGAGACATATTTTTGTGCTTTTGGTTAGTAAATAAAAATAAGAAAAGCAATAATATACAATTCAAGCATGCTTGGTGATCTCAAACCAGCTCAACAAAAGTTCCCACCCAAAGGTAAAGAGCCAAGGTGCTATGGTCATTCAGGCAATGCAAATGCAATGTTATGGTGCCATGAGGGATCTTAGGGTCAAAATTGGGGTCTTACACCTCCTCGGCCTCAAACACAGGGAATTCAAAATTTGGAGAAGGAGAAGGATCATTGTATTCAATGGGGTTAGGAACCAACCTGCATCATGATTTGATATTTTTATTTTAGAGAAGTGAATTTGTGACCAAATATTATGCAGATGGACAATTATATTGTTTATTTATGTTTTTTGTGATAACCATTTTCAGAATAAAGCAAAAAGTAAAACTAAACATCAAAGATGTGGATGAATAGAATTAATTTTATTGATGATCAATTTGAAAATGCCCAAACAATGTTCACTTCCCCCTTAGGCATAGGAGAAGGATTTTAAAATATCAAAGCATTTACTTAGATCGATGCAAAATAACAGGAATATCAACAGTAGTCCAATTGTTGCATGTCTTTCAATGCTTTACCAAGTTGGTGCAGTCTTCCTCTTCGCTATCCTCTAGCACAACAGCTATGTGTTCTTCATTGCCATGAGTGAACCCTCCGCTACAGAAGCTGAGTTGCATATCTTCGGATCTAACAGTTGATGAGCCTTTCTGGAACCCCAAACCGGTTCTTCCTTTGTTGTCGGAGACCTCTACCATGCGCACCCACTAATCAACATCACCTTCTTCATCAATTTTCTGAGCATCTTTCAACGAGGACATAGGTGCCCTAACTCTCTTCTCAACAGCAATAGATAAGGCTTGGAACGGAGTTCCAACCTCATCCTCAGCTTCAACATAAGAGAAATATGACAGGTGGCTAACCAACAATTCCTTCTCTCCGCCGATAATCACAAGCTTGCCATTCTTGACAAATTTCAATTTCTGATGCAGAGTGGAGGTAACAGCTCCTGCCTCATGAATTCATGGCCTTCCCAATAAACAGCTGTAGGCCGGGTGGATATCCATTACTTAAAAAGTAATCTGAAAATCACTCGGACCTATCTTGACTGGAAGGTCCACTTCACCAATTACTGTCTTGTGCGAACCATCAAAGGCTTTGATGATTACACCACTGTACCTCATAGGCGCTCCTTGGTAAGATAACTTTGACAAAGTTGACTTCGGAAGCACATTCAGTGACGACCCGGTGTCAACAAGCACATTTGACAAAGCATATTCCTTACAGTTCATTGAAATATGCAAAGCCAGGTTATGATTTCTTCCCTCCTCGGGGAGTTCTTCATCGCAGAGGCTCAAATTATTGCATGAAGTGATGTTAGCCACGATATGATCAAACTGATCCACAGTAACATCATGCTCTACGTATGCTTGTTCAAGAATTCTCTGTAGTGCTTCTCTGTGCGCTTCAGAATTCAAAAGCAGAGATAACACGGAGATCTTTGAGGGAGTCTGGAGCAGCTGCTCAACCATATTAAATTCGCTCCTCTTTATTAACCGGAGTACCTCATCATCATCATTGGCTTTCATGTTGCTGGATTCACCAGACTTATCGTTTGAATAACCAACTGGATCTACATTAGGCACCTCTGTCTTCTTACCATCAATTGTTTCCTCTTTACTTTCTAGGGACACCGGCCGAAACACTCGACCATTACGGGTCACCTTTGTAACATCAGCAATGCTCACTACTGAACTAGTCATAGGTAACTGGACCTCTTGACCATTCTTCATCATTGTAGCATTGTACTGGTACGGTACAGCCTTATCAGATGAATACGGGACTGGGCATGCTAATCGTATTACCAACGGTGATACTGATCTTTGATTGTCATTATTATTGTTGCTGCTATCATATTGAATTACCAACCGCTCTTGCTGCTTGAAAACGGGCACTATGACATTGACGTCGCCATCTACATGACGAGTTTGAACAATTTGGATCATGCCTTCATCCATCAGACGTTGGATATCCCTTTTCACTACATCACACCATTTTGGGTTCACACTACAAACAACACAACCATCATGGTCATGTTCACAGTCACTCACCATACAGATATCCTTATGCATCTGCACCAAGGATCTTCAGATAAACCAGACGTCAAAAACTTTGTACTCGCCGGGACAACCGTCCACCATATTTACTAAAGAGTTCCCATAAGCAGGCAAAGGGTTTGCTTTCACATTTGGTGTATGGTCCTCAAAGGACACCATACCACTCTTCATAAGCTTTTGAACCTCATACTTCAATGGATAGAAGTTTTCAATATCATGTTCGGGTGCTCCTTAGTGAAAAGCACTACGGAGTTCAGGTTTATACCACCAGGGAAATGGTTCTGGGATATGCGGTGGGTTCCTCGGTTGAATTAAGTTCTTGAGAACTAGCGAGGGATACAGCTCTGCATACGACATAGGAATCGGGTAAAAAGAGACCTTCTTCCTTTCAAAGTTCTGCTGATGATGATTGTTGTTGTTGTAGGTGTTCTTTCTTTGTTACGGTTGTTGTTGTTGACGTTGATATTGTTGTTGTTGTTGAATTGGTGTTGCTTGTTGATTAAAAAATATCGCAATTACTGATGACACTTGATGATGATTATGTTGACGGGGTGGTGGATTCCTTCTAATCTGAGGCCTCCTCTGCCTCCCACTGGAAATTGCATTGGTTTCACTATCCTTCTTCTTACCATAGTTGCTACCATATCTCTTGCTCGTTGATGCCTCATCTCTTGGAAAACATTCCTCACGGACTCCTTCCTTAAGTCTCATCCCCATGTTTACCATTACGGTAAAATCACTGGGAGCACTAGCGATCATGAGAGAATCGAAGAGATCAAAATTTCTTGAAAATACCTTCAATGAAGGTCTGAATTCAACTGATCTTGATCTTGCTCGTACTTGATCTCACTCCAAATGCTTGCAGAAGAAGGATTGAATGCTTAAAAGGTTGTGAATTCCTGGAGATTTGAATTTCAAAATAGTGGAAATTTAACCTCAAATTCAAATGAATTTCTCAGGTTTATCCTTTGCAATGTGAGGGTTAGAGATGGGGGATCAAAGTTGGCGCGAATGCGTGTTGATTGCTGAGCATATGAGGCTCTATTTATAGCTGAATCCATTGCTTTTTGCACACTTGAATTCACTTTCCAAATTTGGTCATTGATGATGCATGCGTGCAAGGGCGCGCATAAGCCCATAAGATCATTTCCATAAGTCCACAAATTAGTGTTAGATAGTCTGAATTCAATTTAGATTGCAAGGCAAGTGTGCATTTTGATTTGAAGTTTGATCCTTGCCAAGTGATGACACCACGTTCATACCATGCGCAGCCTATGCATTCCTTGTCCAAAATGAACGAATTTGAGCTCTTTAGAAAGGTGAGATCAAGAGGAACAACTTTCATGTTCAACACTTTTCCATTTGGAGTTTGTAACTTAAATAAATTTGAGGGGGAAGTTTGGAAATTTTTGACATATCAAAAGTTTTCTAAGTGTCAAGCCATATGTCTCAATATTCCACCTTGCTTAACTTTTTATATGGGCTTCAAATGAGAAAAGTGTCTTCATCAAAGTTTTAGATCTATCAAAGACATTAAAAATGATCACAAATTTAATGTCATTTGGATTTGAAATGATAGTGTTATGCATTTTTGAAGTTTGGAAAAATCACTTGATCAATGGTATAGGTCAAAAGTGACCTATAATGTAACCTCATATCACATGCTCAAAAAAGTTGAATTATCTCCCACTAAAAACATCAAATTTAAAGTAGACACATTGAATTTGATTTTTCAACTTGGAAAGCTTTCATCTCATAAACATTGAGCAAGTTATGGCCTTGGGAAGTTGACTTTCGAATTAGGGTTTAGACAAAATGACCTATAATGTTTCAACATAGAAAATGATTTTCCAAGCAAAACTAGCTCTAGGTCTTAACATGAAAGTTGTTTGGAATGTCATTTAAAGTAAGTTTTATCTTGGAATAATTTTCATATGGTGAACATTGTAGGAGATAGGGTCTAGGGAGACCCAGTTTTTATCAGATGAATTCATCTGGCCAACAACCATCAACCAACTTGCTAACTTCCAATTCTTTTGACTTTCTTGGCTCATGGTAGATCATATATGCATAAGATCATGAATTTTGAAGTGTACCTTAAGAAATTTGATCAATTGGTGGGATAGCTTGTTGGAGAAGTTACTCAAGATACCTAGTCAAACTAGGGTTTCCAAGGCAAATTACCCTCAAACTCTTGAAGAAAACTTGATCAATATAACATGTAGAGAACACTAGGACTCATATATGATGATCATAACCATTCTTGAATCAATTCTTGGTTGTTCTCTTTGTCATGAGGGTCTCAAACCCTAGATGTGAACTTGATAGATCAATGAAGATCATACCCTACCTACAAAAGAGTTAGGCAAACACAAAGACATATCTTTGGTATTTTGGTTAGTAAAATGATAAATAAAAGTATGATATAATCACAAAGTGCTTGGTGATCTCTCCCAAAACAAACCCAATGAAAGAGGGGTAAGGAGGATGCCAAGATATGATCTCAATGCTAATGCTTATGATGAAATTGCATGAGGGATCTTAGGTTCAAAATTGGGGTCTTACAGTTTCTTCTGATTGATTTCATCAGAGCGTAATGCTTCAGATCCTAGAGTGTGTTCTTTTGCTTCAGAGTGTATGATGTCTCTTGTTTAGTTAACACTTCCCTTAATCAGAGACAAAGCTTCTGCTTGCGTATCTTCAAAGTGGTATTTTAGAACTTGTATTTGTATCTGATGAATGTCCATCTGACTATTTTGATTATAGTCCTGCACACTTAGATAAATTTTGTTAGGGTACCATTTTTATTTCATCATTTGTTATCATCAAAATCTTAGAGATACATTGTAGATACTAGATTTGTTCTTACAACTTGTCCAACAAAAAGTACATGTAATGTGTATCACATTCTTGGGAACTCGTTTGTCTCCTAGAATAATTAAAAATAGGCAAGTGGTGTGTTATCCACAACTGAACCATAATACATCTTTGTGGGTAGTTGTTATGTATAAGTTATCTAGATCAAATCACACTTAATTTATAATGGATTAAATCTAGGAATTGTCCTAATATAATGTAACAAATTTAGTAGCATAAACCTCACTAAGAATATGGTAAATCACACATTGAGATTGGACATCATTTCATTAGAGATCATGTCAAAAAAGAGGATTGCATAATTGAGTTTGTGTCTTCATCTAAATAGCTAGGAGATATTTTTAATAAACCCATTCCTAAAAATAACTTCTATTTTATGAGAACTAAGTTAGGAATTTTAAATCAATAATGCATGAATTAATTTGTTTTAAGGCTTCTTCTCCTTACTCTTCTTCTGTTTTTCAATGTGATATTTATCTTCTATGTGTTGTTTAAATCCTCTTCTTCTTTTTCTTCTTCTTTTTTCAGTTTTTAAAAATAGCAAAGAGGGAGAAGTATACTCTTTTTATGTTTGAGGGGAGTTAACTACTCAGTTTATTTTCATCTATATCTTTTTATTTTACCACCTTCATGAGAGACATATTGTCATTGTTAAAAATGGGGAGATTGTGGTTCTATGAGTTGTGCACTTTAAGGAAAGATAAAGTCATTGTCTCGTATGTTAGAGCTTTCATCTAATTGATTAAGGAGCGAGTTCAGATCCTAATTAATTATAAATCTCTTTAATATATTAAGATATGTATAAAACAAGGGTTTCCTTTTCTAGGTTAGTCTAATTTATTTGCTTGTTGTTTACAATCGTTTAGACAGCGTCCAAGCCATTGAATTGTTTCCTTTTTAGGAAATTTTTTTCCTATATAAAAGAGTTCTTTCCTAACTTCAAAATCACAAATCTTGTGAACTATCTACTCTTCTATTACACTCATTATCACTTTATTATTTTATTGATTTACTAGAAATTTCTTTAGTTCCAGGAGAGTAAAAAACTTTATATGAGTGTTGTGTTTTCTATTATTGTGTTGGATTTGATTATATAAGAGCTTAGTCATCTTATTCTCATGTAATAGTCTTAAAGGATATAAACATATAAAAATCGTGTGAAAGGTTGTTAGGTTAAACCTGTGCAAATGCTCAAGTTGTTATTAATGGAAATATGAAGAGGAAAATCTTTGGGACTAGAATAGGTCGTGTGATTTAAAGCCTAACTAAGATAATTTTCTAGTGTGATCTCTCTAAACTTGTTCTCTTTATTTTATGTCTTTAAATTTTCCTGTCGGTTAATCTCTGCCTCTACCTTCTCGTAAAATCAACTGTTTTCTAATTATTTTTGAAATCCAAATAACACAATTCACCCCCCGCCCTTGTGTTTGGAGTTGATTGTTCAACATTAGCCACAAATAATCCTTCTAGGATCTGGTTCACTAAAGAAGATATCATTTCCCTTTGTATACCTGTTTACTGTGGAAATTGGTAAACAACCGCTGGTCCTCCTTAGGCCTTAAAACTAAGGGTTACTTGCAGGATCGACCAGTTGATCCTAAGACATGTGCTAGTGCAAGTTTGGCTTATTCAATTCGACATATAATTAGCTTTGTGAGGAACGGCTCCTGACAAAGTATTGAACAAGTACAGGTTTTTTCCACAAGAAAAGATAATAATGCTATAGCCTATGGGTGACTCGTGACCGACAGCACTACAACATTCAAAAGAAGTACACGACAAACACGCTTTTGATGAATTCTATTATCATAATAGAACCAGTGTCGACAGCGTAGATGACAACGTAAAGTGATAACTCAAAAGTAAAGGAAATTAAAATAAAGTGTTCAAAGGGAACAATTGAAAAATAAGGAAGTTGCATTGAAATAAATGTGGTGATTCACGTACATAGCACTCTCAAAAACTCTTGCTTCCTCGCGCTGGGAATGAGAAGTTTTTTAGAAGTGATTTTGGTACAAAGTGAACACCCCGAGCCCCTCGTGGGATATCCTATTTATACTAAACTAAAGAAACTTCCTACAGGCCAAAAAATCCTAAAAATTAGCAGACGTCGTGCCACACGATCTGCAAACTGCTCTATACACATTCTGCAAACTGCTCCATATTCTGGCGCTTATGCTTCTTGTAACTACTAGTCATTTTCAATTTTATAGTTCTCCCGCCCAGGTATTTAGGGTGACCCTATCTTCTACGTGCTAGACACAACCCAAAATTCCTTAAGTCCCAATCTTCATTTCAGTCGACAGAATGGGTTTTCGACCGAACATGATTCTTTTGTCGGTTTCATCCTCAGATGACTTATGTTTTTCTCAACTCTTGCTTATCTTAGGCACATCTCCACCCCTTGATGGGGTATAAACCTTAAATTCATAAGGCACTTTCATTAATTACGCCTTCAACATGCCTTATAGATTTCTTGTGGTAACAAAATGCCCCCCAGAGATGCCATTTTTGAATGTCGACTTTTGTGAGATAAGGGCATCTTTGAGATGTCGACTTGCGCCTTACTGTTTCCACTTCTACTTAGTGGCACACCTGTTTTCCCCACGCTGATGACGTCATCTAATCATGACAAACATTTCCTTTTTTCCTCGAGACACACAAAATCACGTCTCCATCACTTCACGTCTTTATGACTGAAACGTGCTTACCGCCCTAAGTGCCTTCTCGCCTCCACGTGTCTGCAGACGTGGGAACATGGGTATAAGTGTCGAAACAGAAGATCAAACGTTCACTCTTCCTTTTCTCAGGGTTTAACCCTTATAAAACCCTTGTTCCTTCTTCTTCTTTCCTTTTTTCGCCCTTTGCTTCAGTAAACGATAATCACCTGCACTCTGTTTTAGTAAAAAGAATAATCCTTCTTCTCCAAAACTTCAACTTCTTCCATGGCTAGCTCAACTAAAAGCAAAACATTTCCCTCCGCTGCGAAGCTCGCACAACCTCTCACCATTAATGGTAAGGAGTACGTTCCTGAACCTCCATTTGCAGAAGAGAAGGCAAAAATCTGGCATTCCCAGGTATTGATCCCTTTCTCCTTGGCTGACGAACCTATAGCATTTTTAGGTCCACTTCCAGAAAATCGTCGTCCTGAGATAACCTAAACAGATTCCCTTTTCCCCACTAGTCATCTCTCTGAACCTTTGGTTTCTTCTCAAAAACCTTTTTTCCCTTCGTTATGTCGACAGGAATTTTAGGACTGCTCCTCCCAAGAACTGCCCTAAGTTTTCCGCCTGGATGGATCGATTAGAAACAGAGAAAATCGACCATTGGAAAAGGACAAGTATCTATACCCTTTTGTAGATTTCCCGTTGTGGCCCTCCTCAATCTTGTGGCATGGTACTGGCTGCCCTCCAATTTTGGGATAGTTCGACAAATTCTTTCCATACCAAGTGTGGCATGATTATGCCGACACTCTTGGATATTGCTGCCATCACCGGCTTAAAATCGACTGGCGAACTTTTTGACTGTGAAGCTGTAGCACCAATCTCTCTGCGGTTTGACGTTGGTGACTCTCGCAAGCCGATCTACAATAATTTTATTGATCACCATGCCACCTCTTCAGGCCCTGTGACCACTGAAGAACACATGGCTTTCTTGACTCTTTGGCTAACTCGTTTTGTTTTCTTCTCTAGATCTATGCAGATAGCCAAACATTTTGCTCTTCTGGCAACCCAGCTGCACCAAGAGCGTGACATCGCTCTGGGCCAATTAATCTTGGCCTCTCTTTATGAATCTCTGTCTGAAGTTGTCTTTCAAATCAAACTCTTTGACCCTGAGAATTCAAAGAAGAAAAATGTTTTGGTCCATGGACCTTTTTGGTTCTTACAACTGTGGCTCAACGCCACTTTCTCTAAAGACATAGCACCTTATGGGATGAGAAGGGTTGCGTGTCCCCTAGAAGAGCGACACCTTTTTTGGAAGCGACTGATCCCTTTAACGCCCATCGACAAAACTTTTCCTGACGTCAAGGTGTTTCGTCTCTTGTTCACCATCCTGCTGACCCGCACCGACTCTCACCCTTCTATGGCCCCTTTCAGCTGTCGAACTAAAGGTCCCGAATGGCTCACCAGGGCTTTTTCTCCGACTGAAGATGAGCATAAAAATGAAACCTTCCTTATCTAGAGACGTCTTCTGGTCCCTCAATTTCTGTCGGCTGTAACCTCCGGCAGCAACCCTGGCCTCGTTGCTTACCAACCCTACATGGTAGCCAGACAATTTGGCCTTTGTCAATTTATTCCCAAGTCCCCGTATTCTTCTCCTGACTTACTCACAAACATCCTTTGGGATCAACCCTGGAGTATGATCCAGGAAGATCTTGAGACCCTCCGGGAAAACTGACCAAAGCTCCATTCCACTCCCTTTCGACCAACCTTCTTCTGCACCAAAGAGTTTGATGATTGGTGGCAGTCGTATCTTGATGTTTACATTGGCGCTCCTGAGGCCAAATTATCTGAACTAACTCGGGCTCTTGTTTATTTACAAGCGAAATCGACCAAGTGTAAGGCTCTTCATGCCAAACAAATTCGCGCTTTTCTGAACTATTTCCAAGTTGTGTATCGACCTCATAATCTTCGTCGGACCATCTCTGAGGCCGCGTCCGAATTAAAGGAGAAGGTAACCGACAGGCTCCCAAGACTTAAAATCCCTGGTTACATGAAAGACAAGTATCTTGACGCCCTTCATTTTGGAAACATCAAATTTCCTCCTTTGCCATCTAGCCCGCTGGCTTTGGCCTTTGGCAATTCAAGTCCAGATTGGTATTATTGTCCTTTTTCAGACGTGCAAAATGCTTATAAGAAAAAGGTCGACAGAGTGGTACCGAAGAAGCATTATCTGCCCTACTACTCGGGGCCACTTCATATTGATCCTTAATATGTTAGCGTGTTCGAATCCACACAAATTGGTAACACCTCCTTTTAGTTGGATTTCGTCACTTACTTGCTTTTTATGTTTCTTTACAGCGATCCCCCTAGACCCTGTGGATGACGTTCCTGCCAATGAACCTACCCTTTCGACACAAGAGACTCAGGTTCGACTCTGGCTGGTTTCCCGTTTTCTTTTACCTTGATTTTTATTCTTAACTGTCATTTCTCCTTTTGCAGGCTGCTCCTGAGAAGTCCTCTGATGATGATGAGCGACCCATTGCCCAAGTTTTAAAAAAACCCAGTTCTTCGGTATGCACCCATATGGAGCAATCTCACTCAACCTTGTGATTTCTCTAAGGAAAACAATACGTGGTTTCTAACTTCTTACTTATGTGCAAGGTCAACCACGTTCGACAGACCCAATTGTCTCTTCTCACTCCAAGAAATCCAAAAAACATAACCGCTCTGCTGCCATAGGATCTGAGGTACTTCTTGTCGGCTTGTCTGATCTTCTGACTAGAATATCTGCTTATAACCTCTCTTCATGTCTTCAGCCGACTCCCCAGCCGACTCAACCATCTTCTCAGCACTCCCACAAATCCAAAGGCCATTAGGGCCACAAAAGGAAGAAGCACGATTCTCCCTCTAGGAGTGGTGAAGCCAAGAAAAAGAAACACCACAAAGTGCTCACTCCAGAGGCTCCTGCTTTAGATGCCGACACTATTGTGGTCGACACTTCCATCCTTAATAAAGCTCCTGATCCATCTGTGGGGGCTTCGCAGTCGACCAGCACCCCCGCTACTGCTGTCTTGGGGGAAGAAAATCCAGATGTCGTCTCCCTTACACCAACACAGGTAATCACTTGTTTTACTATCTTTTCCCTTGAATTACTGGACTTTTCTTACGAACATATTTTTCTCTTACAACAGGCTGATGCTTCTGGTGAGCCATCTCACCCTGTCGCCGACTACACTCCTTTGTCACCGGCTTCTTCTCCAACATATCAAGTACACTCTATCGACATTACTGGTGAGTTCATTGGATTCCCTATCCAGATTAGTGATAGTGACTCTGATTCAGTTACTAGTCCTGCAACGTACACGGATTCCAGTTCGACTAGTTCTGACTCTAGTCTTTCTTTAGCTTCCTTGCCTTTGCAGGATTCAAGGGGACTGGTGGATGTCGGCACCACCAAAAACCAACCTTCTCAAACTATTCCTCTATCAGCTACTTCTCCTTCATCTTCCCAGGGGCTGGCAATAAATCCTTCTGCCCTAGAAGCAATTACTAGGCTTCGTAGCCTGGTAAGGTCACGTGATGCTTCTTCTAATTCTGAGCAGCTTCATCATTCTGGCAAGATGGGTTCTGAGGCGATGAAAACCAAAGCTCTAATGGACAAGGTTCGTTTTCATGCCTTGAATCTAGACCTCCCTCATGTGCTTATGCATGAACCTGCTGTCTGCCCAGAGATCTTGCATGTGCTTGCCCAACTCAAAGAGCTTCAGCTTTCAGAATATGCTAAGTGTGCAACGGCCGCTTTAGAAAAACTTATGGTTCCCATGCTGCGCCATCTCGACAGCGTTAGGGAAATGAACGCCAGATTGTATCTACTGAGGCCTTTGTGAAGGAGAAATCGGAGTTGGTGATGAATGCCAACGCAGAGGTCACCAAGTTGTTGGGGACGATTGTGGAGAAGAAAAAAGAATTGGCCTCAAAACAAACAAGGGTTGCTGAGATACGCCAGCAAATTGATGACCTTCGGTGTCAAGTTACTGTGTTGGGCAGCGAATTGGAGTCAGTTACTGAGGAGGAGTCGAGTATTGTCGACAAGGTTATAAAACCTGCCCAAGACACTGTGGAGCAGACCACCATCGATGCTTTGGCGGTAGCTGAAGAACTTTCCACTGTTGAAAAGAAGCTTGAACAACTTAAAGTCCAGGCCGATACCTTGGGACCTACGTCCCTCCACTACAACTTTGACCGATTTTATTTTTTATGTAATATTTGAACAATGGCTTTTCTTGCCAATTTTTTATGTCATCATTTTATTTCAGCACTGTGTATATTTATTTTTTGTACCTTTTATAGCTGGTTTCAAACATAGTTTTCTCCAACCTAGTTTATTCGACAATCATTTAGTTTGTCAAAATCTTGACCTCTTGAAGGAGAGGCCTATACTTTTTTAAGTATTTTGCATTTACCCTCAAGATTCGCCTATCTGGTGCCAACTCTTCGACCTCATAGGTGTTATTAGAGAAAACCTGCAAAACCTTAAACAGTCCTTCCCAATTTGGGGACCATTTACCCAAAACTCTATCATTTCTATCCATAGGCAAGATCACTCTCCAAACTAAATCGTCGACAGCGAACATTTTACCTTTCACCTTCTTATTGTAGGCTCTGACGACTTTTTCTTTCTACCTTTATAGTGAATCCAAGGCTAACATTCTCTCCTCATCTAAATCGACCAGTTCGTCTGCCATCATGCTCCAATAATCTTCTGAAGGTATTTCATATTGCCTTTGGGTTCTGACTGCACGAACCTGAATCTCTACTGGTAACACTACATTGTGCCCATATACCAGTCGAAATGGAGTTGTTCTGGTTGCTTCTTTTGGCGACCTTCGACATGCCCACAAAGCTTGATCTAACGTCCTATGCCAATTTCTTGGCTTCTTGCGTACATGTTTCTTTATTAGGCTGATGATCACCTTATTGGCCGCTTCGACTTGGCCGTTTGCCTGTGCGTAATAGGGGGTAGAAGTCAATAATTTGATTCCCATTTCTTTTGCAAAATCTTGCACTTTTCGACCAGTAAAGACTGACCCCTGGTCGGTTGTGATTGTTTCTAGGATACCAAATCTGCAGATGATATGACTTTGGACGAAGTCTATCACAGCCTCTTGGTCTACATTTGTCAATGTTACGGGTAGGGCTTCACAATTGTATGCAACTCGCTTGCAGGCACATGATGTATGCCCCCATGCAATTGGCATTCCTGACAGCTTTTACCAAATTCAATGCAATCTTTCAACATTGAAGGCCAATAAACTCCTGAGCGCATCAAGAGCCATTTCATCTTCAGTCCCGCTTGATGCAACCCACCCGCTCCACTATGTACACTAGACACAGCCACATATGCCTCACTTTATCCTAGGCATTTTAGTAAAACTCCTTCAGCTGTCTTTTTGAACAATTCATCATGCACCAAGACGTAGCTAAGGGCCCTATATTTTACCTTTCGATCTGTCGACCCTATAGGATTACGTAAAAATCGACTAGCGGTTTACGCCAATCACTTTATCCCTCGTCGTCGACGGTCAGAATTTCAAAATGATATTTATCTACAGCTCCCAACTTTATCATCGACAAATATGATGGTGATAACAATGTCGCTCGTACCTTCTCTCTTACTTTGACCTCTTCTTCATCCTGGTCTTTCGACGCTTTGTATCCTGAAGCCTCCTGCGCCAAATCGTTTGCTCTCTGGTTCTCTTTCCGTGGTATATGCTGAAGGCTTACTTGCTAAAACCTCTTGAGTAGTCTGATTGTATTCAGAAAATACATGATTAAATTTTCTTTCACACACCTGTATTCTTTTGATACCTTCTTAATTACTAACTCAGAGTCTCCCATAATTTTGATATTCCTTGCCCCCAATTCTAGCAGTAGTTCAAGTCCTATAATCAATGACTCGTATTCTGCTTCATTATTTGTGCATACTCCTTCAATTTTGTATTTGAACTCTACTGGAATTCCATTTGGGAAAATTATGACTCCCCCTATCCCAGACCTGTTCTTATGCCTTGAATCGTCGAAGTATAATCTCCATGGCACTAGGTCTACGTGATTTTGCACCATTTCGACCATTGGATGGTTGACAAGGAAATCAGCCATTACTTTCCCTTTCATTGCTTTCAAAGGCACGTATGTCAGAGAGTACTCAGTTAACGCTAAAGCCCATTTACCAATTCGACTATACAAAATTGCTTTAGATAACATGTGCTTAATAATATCAAAGTGAGAAGATACATACACATCAACATGCTTAATATATTACTTTAATTTCATATAAGAAAAATACAAGCATAAACATAGTTTTTCTATATCGCTATTGTCGCACCTCGAAAAATGGGGATACGACCTTAAGCGAAGCGCGATCGCACGCTCGCAATGATGGACTGAACAGAGTCGCCACCGAACTTTATTTATTCCTAAAAAGGAAAGATGAAATATCGATAAAACCCAAGACAAAACGACAATGATTATTGGTCGTCGCAACCAAATCAGGGTTCGGGAGTCGGTTACGCAAGGAGAAGGTATTAGCACCCCTCACGTCCGTTGTATTCAACGGGAATCGTTTACTTAGTTTCATTTTGAATGTTAGTTTATGTTAGTCTTCTCAAGTTATTAGGAGGGAAAGAAAGAATAGAAGAGAGAAGAAATGTTTTTGGATTTTTGACGAAGGACTAAACCTAAGTTTTTTATTAGTGGGCCTGACAAGATTTACAAATCCTGCTCCTACGTATCTCAATAGAGAAATCAAGGCTTACGTAGTTTTGGGTAGAAAAAATGTTTGTTTGTTGGTCGATTTTAGCGAAAGCTATATTGTATTAATCGACGAAAACATTCTTTTACCCAAAACAGATGAGGAGCGGACGTATACCACACATCGAATGGATTTACAAATCTACATTCGGAAAAACATCACTTATCTCGACTCGACAATTATGGCTGAAACATTGTTTTACATCACCTTAAGACACTATATCTTTCGTTTATGAAAAAGGTTTTTTGACTAATCGCACGGCGGCGAAAAAAGAATTTGATTGGTTGGATTTATTTTGAGTAATGGCGAGAACTTGGATGAGCGAGACATCCATCTCGAATCCTGGTCTCAGGAGTACACGGTATACACCATGTTCCATTTCCATCTTTATTGGCAAAAGTGTTTAATAAAGATTAAGTATTTTGAATTTGATTGAGAAAGGGGTTTGAAGAAACCGCATTGACAATTTTAAACGATGGTTAGAGCTAAGATAGGCAAGGCATCCACCTCGAACCTTAATCTCAGGAGTGCACGGTATACACCATGTTCCATTTCCATCTTTATTGAAAAAGTGTTAAGGTAGGAATTAAGTATATCTTGAGTTTTTGAAAGACGAATATTTATAAGAACGAGACATGAGCCTCGGGATCAATCACTCGGGGTTCCACTGGAATGCTATATTCCAATGGTCCTTTTTCGTTCGAATTATTTAAGAAAATTATTTAATGGACAACGAACACTTGATAAGAATCAAATGTTCAAAGGGTTACGCCAGAATGCTTGATCCCAACGGCCCTTATTTTGTCCAAGTTAATTATCAAATGTTTTAAGAATGAAGAAAAAAGAATGAACGGTTAATCCAAAACGTGAAGCTCGGGACGGATTATTTGAGGGTTCCCACCGGAATGCAAGATTCAAATGGTCCTCTTCTTTCGTGTTTAAAAAGAAGGAATTTAATCGAGTTGTAAAGATAGTTTAAAAATAAAATTGTTATAGGGATAAAATTAATTTTACAATTTTATATGTATATCGAATTAATTTTATATATATAATCGAGTTCCCACCAGAATGCTAGATTCTAATGGGAGGAAATGGAATTAAATGTCGAAACTATGGAAAGTTAGTGAAATTTAAATCGAAAATTTAGCGAATTTGAATGTGATTTTTTATATGTGTAAAGGTATGAACATGGATACCAATAACCTAATTATATTAACTAACACACAAAAATCGACTAATCGAATAAAACCCAATATCGGAAAGTCAACCATTAATTAAATCTAAAAGGTAAACATTTAAAAATCCAAACAACTAAATAACGATTAAATTAAATTGATAAAAATATAAAAGTAAAATAAATAGCAAGAAATTATAAAAATTTAAATGAAATAGTAAGCATAAAAAAAATATGGAGATATGTTACTCCCAAATATCGAACCCATCCCACTAAAGCAAGTGAAATTGCTCTCCCTCCACTAGGCCACTTATGGTTATTTAATACCTTAATAACAACTTGAATATATGAACAGGGATAGCTGAAGATAATTTAGAATACAAATTAATTAAAATGAGATGGGATACTGTTAATGGACCACTAATTAAAATGGTGGAGGAATACAAAACGTAACCCTAGTCGCCTGGCTGTTGGGTTTAAGAGACTAGTGGCTAGTAAATTAATGGGGAACACAAAAAACAATATATTAACATACACTATTTAATAAAAAGGTGCAAAGGAAGACTAAACGTATTAAGTTTTAAATGATTTAAATGTTTGTTTTTTTAAAAAATAAATAAAAGAAGAGAGTGTGAGAGAAACGGTAACAGAACCCAGAAATCATCATCTACCTCACGAAAAAATCTCCCGCTCCCTCAATCTCTCTCGTCATCTCCGAATCGCTCATCCTCTCTCAATCGCTCATCCTCTCTCAATCTCTCTAAATCTACCTCAAACCTCTCGTCACCTCTCAATCTCTCACACCAAACGCGAAAAATCCAGAGCTTTAAAGAGAATCAAATAAGAAGGCTCACCTTCGGCGGTGACTCGGCGGCGGTGGTGAGCTTGTATCTTCCTCTCTTCGTTAGGGTTTTCACTCCGTCACCAAACTCAGTTTTGTTTGGAAAATTAGGGTTGTTTCGTGGCCGCCCAGATTTAGGGTTTTCGTCGTGGTCGCCTCCTCCCTACAGTATTCGCTTCGCCCCTTTTTATATCAACAACTTAGGGTTTCAGGTTGGCTTATGGAGATCGAAAGGGCAACTCTACGAAATTCTTTCGGTATGCTCAGTTTGTTTGCCCTATTTGATGTTTGGTCTGGAACGGTAATGTAAATCTACACTTTCTTCTTCTTACTTTGTCCTAATCCTTTTTTGGGTTATTTTTTGAATTTTTACAGCCTTGCTACTTACTTTGTTTTTACCGCAGTGAAGATTGGTGAAAATTCATGGGTAGTTTGATGTTGAACATGCTCATGAGGTGAAAAGTAGCATGGCCTCTGGTTTAATGCTTCTGATATGCATTGTGTCTGTTTTGGTTTTTGATTTTTACAGGGTTACGGTTATTCTGCTTCATCAGCATTCGGCACACTAACACTTGAATTTTTTTTCACAACTAATAATCTTGGGTAACATTCTGTGATGAGTTGTTCTGTTATTAGGTTGCATAAATTCTGTTGAGATTTTTCTGGTTAATTCCGTTATGGATTATTTGAGAGGTGGATTGTTAAGGGAAGGTTGAACCTCTGTTGTGAGAGAGTTTGGGATCGGTGTTGGTAGGTGAGGTTCTCAGTTGTTCTTCTGTTTTGCGTTTTCTTATGTAGGTGTTTTTGTTATGGAAATCCTAGGGTGGAGTTCTAGTGTGGATGAAGTTCTTAGATCCGCTTCTGGTTCGGTTGAGGATGTGAAACTGTTTTGTTGTGATCAAACTTAGGTTTGAGAAGAAGTTCTTTTTGGGTGCGGTTGGTTTTCTTGATTTCAATTGGTTTTGTTCATACCGTGCAGGTTAACCATTTGCCTTGGAAGTTATGTTAGAGGCTGCTATGGAGTTTTCGGTTTTGTACGGTGTTCGACAAATGATGTCGCCCCCGGTAACTGTTTAAATGAAGCTCACCTCACACTGGTAACCCGAAAATCTTTCTTTTAGTCTTATATTTACTAACCATTCACGAAGAGGATCCATTGCAGGGTTTGTAGCTTGCACAAACTGCTGCTTAAGGTAATCAAAATCAAGTGAAGTTTCTCAGATAACGCTGCCAATGGAAAATGTAGGCTCCTTTCTTTGAGAAGCCATACTCTTAATCACTATTTGGAGATTTTCACTTGAGTACCCAAATGCCTATTGGTCTCTTAATATTGTATCATTCTCCATCACATAAGATGAAAGGAAATTCCCAGATTTTAAAGACAACAAATGCTTTTCTGTTGATTAAAATGAAATCCTGTTTATTATTGAGGTGAAATGAAACTCAACTGAAAAATGAAATTTGGAATGTATGCCAATTCTGTTTGAATGATTGAAATGTTGATGAAATTGAAAATGCCAATGCTCTTAGTCATGAGATCTGTCTTTGTAGAGTTGGGATTAAAATGCAGGTTAGCCTCAATGGCGCTCCTGACTTGCTCATTGGTGGTTGTAATGCAGGTTGAATTTGAAGATTATTTGCAACTGAATATGTATGTATTTGTATGGTTTAATGGGATGTAATGTTAAATGTAGAAATAATCATGAATAAATGTCGATTTTATGGAATTGAGATTTATTTAGCTTGTGATTGACTTTGAAAACTATTGGATTTAATCAAATGGTTTTAAGTTTATGATAGACTCAAATGTTAGAATGAACTTTAAATAGAATTTTGAACGCTAGCAAAGGTTTTCTTAAAGTATTAATTGAATGGATTTAAAATTTTCACAAATGTCAATTTGGAAAGTTTCTCTTTGAAAATAAATTGAAAATGTTTTGATTGAAATGTTCACAAATGTTATTTGAAAAGTTCCCAAAAATGGATTTGAAATGATCAATGTCGAAATGCACTTAAAAAAACAAATGAAACCTTTTTATTTGTATGTAGTGTTTTGAATTAAATTGGATTAAATTCTACATGAATGGATTAATGAATGAAAGTTGAATGGTTTGTGGAAAATTAATAGATGAAGAAAAAGATGGTTTATAGAAAAATGAAAAAAAAAGTGTCTTAAAATTGTTAATGAACAGTTGACAATTTGTAAAAAATAGAAATTAAATAGTTATGGAAATTCTTTGAATTATGAATGAATGAGAAAATGAATATGAATGGAGAATTATGGATGGAATCTCCGAACCTCAAATATATGAGAAAAAGAAAAATGAATGACGAATGGGAAAATTTTCAGGGCCAAAATCGGGGTATGACAACTATACCTAGTTTCAAGATCATTAAGCATTTAGCTAAGGTAATACACAGGTCTTTCGACACATTTTTCATCCTCTTGGACTAACATACTTCCTATAATCGATTTTGAAGCTACAATATACAACCTCATTGTCCTATTCCTAACAGGAGGGTCCAGTACTGGAGGCTTAGTCAAATACACTTTAATTTTGTCGAAAGCCTCTTGGTGCTCTTCTTGCCACTTAAAATCCTCATTCTTCAGTCGAAGGAGTGGTGAAAAAGCCTTAGTTTTGCCACTTAAATTTGATATAAATCTTCTAAGAAAATTTATTTTGCCCAACAAGGATTGCAGTTCCTTTTTGGTCGACGGAGGCTTGACGTCCATAATGGCTTTTGTTTTGCTTTGGTTTACTTCAATACCTTTTTTATGCACCACAAAGACAAGGAAATCACCCGCCTGCTGTAAGACCCCAATTTTTCCCCTAAGATCCCTCATGGCATCATAACATTGCATTTGCATTGCCTCAAGGATCATTAGCATCTTGGTTCCCTTTGCCTTTGAGTGGGACCTCTTGTGAGTGGTTGGAGATCACCAAGCATGTTGAATTGTATATTATTGCTTTTCTCATTTTTTTTACTAACCAAAAGCACAAAAATATGTCACTAACATCTTTTGTTTGTAGCTTGAGCAATCACAAGGTGAAAAGTTTCAAGGAGATCATTGGTACAAGGATATGGCCAAGAGGAGATGAAAGCAAGCATGGTAATTGTCCCCAAAGCTCTCATCCATCAAATATGCCTCCTTATCATCTCAATTCATCATTTTGATCAAGGCAAGTCAAAGGGTTTGAGGTTTGTTCCCCAGAGAAACCCTAATTCATCTATGCACCACAATGCCTTGCTCATGAAGCAACCTCAGCCCATGGTCAAACACAATCAAGGGAAGTTCTTTAATTCTTCATTCCATACATATTTGAACTTATTTGAGTGTCCTCAATCATCAATTCATCAAGATATGAGTCATGGACTTGAGAAGGTGATCAGTCAATTCGTCTGACTATTTTGAAATGCACTGAGGCCTAACTTTTTGTGTGTTGGTCAAATGGAGATGATCCCAAAATAAACAATATTCTTAAGGACAATATGAACAACTTTCATGTTCATCAAAAATTGATTGGAAGCATGGAAGGTCATCTCCCATTCCAAAACATTATAGGTCATTTTGACTGAAACCCTAATTTTGGATCAACTTCCCAAGGACATAACTCATGCATTTTTTATGATTTTGAGATGGGATCAAATGCATTGGAAAGCTTAAGATGTCTTATTCAAATGTTATGTTAAACAAAATTTAAAAATCGCAAAGGAAATACATGTGATAATGCAAGACATTATAGGTCATTTTGGGCCAAATGTATTGAAAGGCAAAAATGTCCAACTTCAAGTGCCCATAACTCTTTCACCAAAAATCCAAATGATTCAAAATTTAAGTCCATTTTGATTTTCTTGAAAATATCGACAACTTTGATGTTGGAGGTTTTTCCATTTGGGGCTCACATCATCAAAACAGAAGGGCTTGAACATTGGCCAAATTTAGAAACTTTGCCTTTACATGTTTTGCACCTTGCACTTTAGACTCCAATTTCACCAATTTCCACACTTCAAATGGATTTTTGCCCAACATAACAATTGTTCCTTACATCAAAACCTTTCCAACCATTACTCACATGATCATGTTTCGATTTGGCAATTGGCATTTTCGAAGAGGAGTAGTTTTAGGCATGATTATGCATAACATGTTGAAATTCATCACACAGGCCAATTCACTCCAAACTACACGTCCAAACCATCTCATATTCATTTCAGATTGCATTTGCACCAAGTTTTGGGCCTCACATGCGCCTGTACAGGCCCATGCATGGAGGACCCAATTCACATGCACACGAGTTTGATCATGCATTGCACCAGCTCTTGCTATAAATACACTTGCTTGCTTCACTTGAAAGGACCCTGGAATCAACCTGAATTGCTGTAGAAATCAAAACCCAACCTCTCACCAAAAAAGCTATTTCACTTTTCTTCAAATTTTTCAGATCCAAAATTCAACTACATCTGGTTGAATCCTTGGATCTAAAGCTTCTAAATCTTCATCATTTAGCTCATTGATCTTCTGTTTTGGCAAGGGAAGCAAGGAATCAAGCTCAAGTTTCCAGAAATCAAGGTTGTTATGCAACTGGTTTTTTCTTCGAAACTCATTATGTATTGACCTATTTGCTTGGATCTTGTGTTGACTGAAGTCCTCTCAATAGAGGCATCATGATTGTGCATTTAATTTTTGAAATCCATTAAGTTCATGATGAACACCACAGAACTTCCATCTCTGATTTCTCTCAATATAGAGATCTAGAGTGGAATTGAGTGGCACAGGGATGATGTACATCATCCCAGCTTTCCAAAGATGTATAGATCGTGTATTTTGGTTAAGTTTTGGTTGTCTGCAATTTTGGCCGGAAAATACATGCTCACCGGAGAAGAAGGTGGCTCTGATGGCCGTCCCATTGCCAGTTTGAATGTGGATCGTTGGATTGAGTTTTCCAGATCTAATCTTGGCCCTCGCTTGTTATGACTTTCATTTATTCAGTATGTTGCGCGTGGACTTGGACTTATGGTGGAAGCGCGCATCTGGAGCGCATGATCTGCCAGCTCAATTAATGAGCTCAAATCTAACGCTCCTGGTTTTTTTTGAATTTCCAATTTTCTGATTTAATTTCTTTTATTCCAATAATTTTCAAAAATCAATATCTTCTTCATTTTTAATTCAAAAATTATGGGACCAATTGCATTAGTCTCCAAATAATTTCTAGTTTCTATTTCTGATTTTTAATATTTTTTATTTTGTCATTTGATATTTTTTTGTGAATTTTCTCTTTTCTGGTTATTTTTAATTCATTTTAATTAGTTTTTGATATTCAAAAAATACAAAAATATTTTCCTAACCTATTTGAATGATGATGGATCTATGAAAAATATTCTCATCAATTTTATAATTGATTTGAGATTTATTTGAGATTTTAATACAATTAGGTTATTTTTATTCATTTTTAATTGAATAAGTTAGCATTGATTAGGGAGACTTAATCTTCCTTGATTCAAATCTAATTCATCTTGATCAATTGATCAAGTGAATGGCTTTGCATTAAGGATAAGTTGTTTTCTAAATCATGCAAAAGGCTTAAACCAATACAAGATCAATTATCTTTTTTCTTTTTGGCATGGCAAGTTGTTGGAACTTGGTTCACTAATCAAGACTTCTAACTTGTGTTGTTGCCTACATTATTATTGAACGGCCTCAGATAGTTGTGACTTCTACATAAGTCCAATTACGATTGCTTAACATAGCGCTAAATTTGCCTTATGGCACACTAACTACTAACACTAACCATTAACAATTAACATTTACTTGAGCACATGTTTATGTTAATGCCATTTGCCTTTTGCTCACTTGAGCACATAATTGTGTATATACTATTATGCTTGTGTTTTATTTTGATTATGGTAAACCAAATGCAAAGAAATGGACTTAGATCTTAGGATTTTTCCCTATGCAAAGAATGGAGAAATGGACTTAGTTTCTAGGACATTCCCTATGCAAAATTGGAGCAAAAGGATCTTAATGATGAATATGGGCCAAGCCTCTAAACTCACTCTTGTCCATTCTTGATTTGTTTCATAAAACTCTTTGATGTGTGTGTTCTTGTGCTAGGGGTTCCCACTTGAGCTTAATGTAAGAACCATTACCATGAGCTCTCAAGAGAGAGAGATCCAAGATGCATTGAGAAGTTTTTTCCAAGTTCACCTTGATTGATGATTGCTTGGGTTTATGCCTTGTATGATTGCTTATTCCAAAGGATGGGAGCTTCTTGGATCATCAATATGATCTCAAGAGAGGAACTCCATTGTGGTTTTATTTCTTATCCCTCACCTTTTTACTTTACTTAGGACTTTAGCCCTTCTTCTTCTTCCCTCCACTCTAACCCAAGCCAAAACTTTTGTGCAAACATTTAACCACTGTTTTCAAACATTAGAAACCTAAGCCTTATGCTTTTGATTTTCAAACCTTCTTTTCACAACACTTATTTTGAATTGAACTTCTAAGTCAACTTTGACCATTTTGTATATACTTCTAATTGGTAAATATAACCCATTCAATTGCCTTTTGTGGTTTCAATGGCCACTTTCTTAATCAAATTTTCCATAACCTTTAGCTATTAGGTTTGAGTTATCTTTGTGGTAGATGTAATACTCACCTATATCCTTAGTGATGGACAATGAGTCTTCCATGCTTATTATAGGGTTAACCCCTCACTAGCATGTTGAAGCTATCCTCACATGATGGATTTGTGGTTTTAGGTTGATTTTTCTCCCTTGGATAACAAAAGACCTTAAGGCTTTTGGACCAATCAATTCACCAACTTGTTTTGAAATTTTTACCCCGAACTACGAGGTTTTGATCCTAGTCTTTCTTTTAAGATGGTACGTAGGCAATGGGTTTATCCATCCAAACACAAAATGTAAACAACTTGTATATTCTTTTCTTACCTCTTCAATCATGTTTGCACAAATAAACTTTCACAAAACAACAACGTTACAACAAGTGTGAAAAGGGCTCCCTAGGAGTACCTAGGATGTTTTGGGTGCCTAACACCTTCCCATTACATAACCAACCCCCTTACCCAGATCTCTGTTTCTCTTTTACTAGTTTTTGATTCGATAAAACTATTAGGTTTTTGTTCGCTTTCTAACCATTCCTTTGGATAAATAGAAGTGCGGTGGCGACTCGACTTGTATGATTTACCTTGGATTTAGTCAATATCTCTAATGGTAATGAATACCCCGCTACAGAAAAGTGGCGACTCTGCTGGGGAAGCTCATTGCCTAGTGGGTCTTGCCTACTTTTCATACTTGTTGTATTGTATTATATTGTTTTATGACATATTTTTGTGCATTTTGGGATTACTGTATTGTATGTAATGATTGAATTGCTTGAATATTAATTTCTTGTATGCTTGGTGATCTCTGTGAGATGAGTTCTATACCCGGACTCGGGTGCACTTAGGATAGGAGAATGGCGTAGTCTTGTTGACTTGTGTGGAGTTATTCCTTAGCAAGTTGACTTGCAAGTCCATTCACTTGGTGGAGGTCATGTTGGGATCAATAATGTCACACAAGTAAGTTGTGGTTAGACATTACTCTTTCCAATATAGACCTTAGAAGCCAAGGACCTTAGTTTACCGAGCCCATCTTGGCCTATTCTTAGGATGTAGTGCGAAAGTCGTTCAAATGTAAGATTTGGTACGATTGTTACGCGATACTACACTCATAAGAGTCTCTCTTGAGAATATTTTTGAAATACGAGTAGTCGGTTCTCCGATAATATCCGAAAGATGGGATGATGACTATGGGAACCTCTTGTAGAACATGTCTGGCAGGTTTAAACCCTAGTACACTCCCTTTGGGTGGTTCTTAACCGAGACTCCATGCTCGGGACTCGCAACAAACCCTTGATTCATGGTTGATCCGTTCATGTATCCTTAATATCAATGGAACTTGGGTGTTGATAAGGTGTAAACCATAATCCACCAAAATGGATGATTGATATTAAGGATGACATGATCCATCCCATGACCTTTGTTTGGTGTGCTTTGCTTGATCCTTGAGTGTGATTGTTGCATTCATGCATTCATGCACCCATTTGCATCCATATCATCAATAATGAAGAAAATTTTCAAGGAACTTAAGGGGTTTATTTGCAAAATTTTCAGACATGGAAAGACAAAGAAGGAATACAAAGAAGTACAGTTTCAAACAACCAGATTTGAAAGAGTTAAGGAACTTGACATCCTATGTACTAGATCCCTTGGGTTTCAAGACTCATTTTGGGAAGCTTCTTCCTTTTCTGACTACTCAGGTGGACGAAGGGTTGATGAGTGTATTGGTGCAGTTTTATGATCCCTTGTACCGTTGTTTCACGTTTCCAGACTTCCAGCTTTTGCCTACCCTTGAGGAGTATGCCTACCTTGTGGGTATACCTATTCTAGACCAGTTGCCGTTCAATGGTTTGGAGAGTATTCCTACTTCTCAAGAGATAGCAAATACGTTACATATAGATGAATCTCTGGTTGGTGCTCATATGACTACCAAAGGTGGAATTCAAGGTCTCCCTTCTGAGTTCCTCATTGCTCAAGCTACTATGTATGGGAAAGCCATGAGTGAGGATGCCTTTGAAGCCATATTTGTACTTCTCATATAGGGGTTGGTATTGTTCCCCAACATCGACAAGTTTGTGGACGTGAACGCTATTAGGATTTTCTCTACTCTTAATCCTGTTCCGACTCTGTTGGGCGATACCTATTTCTCTTTGCATATGAGGAATGCAAAGGGTGGTGGTGCCATTGTGTGTTGTTTGCCTCTATTGTATAAGTGGCTTATTTCTCACTTACCGCAAACGGTCGCCTTCAAGGAGAACAAGGGATGTCTAAGGTGGTCCACGAGACTCATGTCTCTCACTAATGACGATATCTTTTGGTACAACCGTGTGTATGATGGTGTGTAAGTTGTCGACTCTTGTGGTGAATTCTCCAATGTGCCTCTTCTTGGTACATGTGGTGGGATTAACTACAACCCTGTTTTGGCACGTCGTCAGCTTGGGTTCCCCCTAAAGGATAAACCCAATAACATTCTATTAGAGGGTGTGTTCTTTCAGGAGGGTAAAGATCCCTAAAACTTGAAGGGCAGGATGGTCCGCGCTTGGCGCAAGATTCATAGGAAAGGAAGGAAAGAGTTGGGTCCTAAGAATTGTGTTGCTATGGAGCCTTACACTACTTGGGTTAGGAAGAGAGCGTCTGATTATCTCATGCCTTACGAGTATCCAAGACCTACACCTTTGGTTATGGTTGGGCCTTCAACCCTTCCTGACCAAGGAGTAGAGGAGTCGAGAGACAAAGACCGATCACGTGCTTGGATCCGTGAAAGAGAGGAGTTGCTTCAGCAGATCAAGGAGAAGGATGCTTTGATAGAGTTCCTCGAACATCAGGTTATTGATGACTCTGATGATGCATGGACTTCTCTACTTCCTCAGTCTTCCAGGTTTTGGAAAAGGAAGTACGACCGACTCGCCAAGGAGAAAGCAGATATGGAAGCAGCCTACGAGAGGGAGGTGAAGAGACTTCATGCATCTTATCTTCCTGTGTCCCGGGCTTTAGATGATTGTTTCTAGGGATCCATAAGATGTTTATTTCCCTTCTCTCTTGTATTATGTTTGGTTAACAATGATATACTTCTTTGGTATAAAATATTTCCCAGATATTATGTTTCCATATAAAAGTGTTTAATATTTCCAAAATTTGCAAATAGAATCCTAAAGTTCCTTTGAAATAAAAAAACAAATCATATGCACAAACATTGCATGCATCATGTGCATAAGTAGGTTTTGTTCCCGGCTTCTTGTCCTTTGGTCTAACTCTGTGTTCTTCATTTATTTTGAAGACAAGCTGACTCACTAGTACTACACCAGAGCCAACATTTCAAGACTGATGGATCATCTGGAACAAGAGAACCGCGAGCTGAAAGAGGAAGTGGCCAGATTAAGTGCCTTGATGGAATCATTCTTGGCTGCCCAGAGCCAGTCTTCTCCGACACCTTCAACTCCTCCCCAGAGGATAGTCATCTCTGATATTGTCTCCTCGACTGTGCCCACTTTGCTCCAACGGCCATGCCAACCGGATTCCCGTGGGGGATGCCTCCCAGTTTCATGCCCGAGGGTCCTGCTCCCACCTTTGCTTCTATGTCGGCATCTAGCCCGGTCCTTGCTGTTCCTCCTCCAGTCGTGCATACTTTGCCCAGAGTAGACGATACCATCTATCATTCTGAGCCGTTTGAGGGCCCAGATGTCAATGAGAAGATGGATGCTATGAACCATCAATTTCTTGAGCTTCGCAAGGAATTGAAAAGTCTCAGAGGAAAGGATCTTTTTGGCAAGTCTGCTGCCGAACTCTGCTTGGTTCCTAATGTGAAGATCCCTGTGAAATTCAAGGTCCCTGACTTTGAAAAATACAAGGGAAATACCTGCCCTCTCAGCCATCTAGTCATATATGCCAGGAAAATGTCGACTCAGACCGACAATGACCAATTGCTCATCCACTACTTTCAGGAAAGTCTGTCTGGTGCCGCTCTGCGTTGGTACATGGGTTTAGACAGTACAAACATCCGATCCTTCAATGATCTTGGTGAGGCCTTCGTCAAACAATACAAGTACAATGTGGATATGGCTCCCGATAGGGATCAATTGAGAGTCATGTCCCAGAAGGACAAGGAAACCTTTAAAGAGTACGCCTAGAGGTGGCGAGAGTTAGCAGCACAGATCGTGCCTCCGCTAGAAGAGAAAGAGATGACTAAGATCTTTTTGAAGACCTTGAGTTCTTTTTATTATGAATGGATGATCGCTAGTGCTCCTTCTGACTTCACCGAGATGGTGAATACGGGGATGCGACTAGAAGAAGGGGTTAGAGAAGGACGTCTGACCAGAGAAGAAGGCTCTTCTGCCAAATGTTATGGGTCGTTTGCGAAGAAGAAAGATGGAGAGGCACATGTTGTGACCTCCCATGTGAAACCAAGAAGACCCTCTGTGAGGAGGAAGACCGTGCGTCCCGCCGGTAACCAGCACCAGGTGGCTCATATAGCACCTGTTTTCAGAGATAATCAGCAGTACCAGCAACATAACAACAATCAGCAACCACATCCGCAATATCAGCATCAACAGCACCGTCCGCAACAGCAGGCCTACCAGCCTCGAAACTGTAATCAAACCAGCACGAGTTACGAGAGGAAAAGGGTCACCTTCGATCCTATTCCGATGACGTATGCAGAGTTATATCCCTCTTTGATAGAGAGGAAGTTGATTACTCCGCGAGACCCACCGGCTATACCTACTAACCCCAAGTGGTGGTATAAGCCCGAATTACACTGTGTTTACCATTCAGGTGCTCCCGGCCATGACGTGGAGAATTGTTACCGTTTGAAGAACAAGGTTCAAGACCTTGTAAGGTGTGGCATTCTGTGTTTCGAGGACGTAGGTCCTAACATAAAGAAGAACCCATTGCCCGAGCATGGGAAGTCTGTCAACATGGTCCAGGGCTGCCCTGGCAAGTACAAAGTCAAATATGTCAGTCATATTCGACAATCTCTGGTCGAGATGCATCGTTTGCTATATGATTATAGTCATTATGAGCATGACCACGATAGATTCCGAGTCTGTTCTGTCAATTAAAGAGGTTGTCGCCAGGTGCGCAAAGATGTTCAAGAAATGCTGGACGAAGAAGTTATTGAGATCCTTCAAAACAGAAATGTTGACGAAGATGCTGATGAGGTCAACGTAATTTCCCCAGTATTCTGAATCCTTGAGCCTGTTATCATCAAGTATGATGGTAGCAAGCAAAAGGTTTCTCCCGCATTAACCATCAAGCCAGCTGGACCAGTACCGTACTCTTCCGAAAAGGCGGTCCCTTATCGCTACAATGTTGTCGCAGTAGAAAATGGGAAAGAGATGTCCTTGCCATCTTCGTCTGTTGTCAATATTGTTGATGTTAGCGGTCTGACACGTAGCGGTCGTGTATTTTCAGCACCCTCAAAGCCTCAAGTTAATGCTGATTCTGTTGAACGCCCGATTGGGAATGCTGTGAGCACTCCGAATTCGGCACATGTTGTTAAGCCCTCCTCTACATTAAAAACTCCTGCTTCTGTTGGCCCAAGCGGAAATATGAAAGAAGACTGCGATGAGATGCTGAAGCTCATCAAGAGAAGCGAGTACAATGTTGTAGACCAGCTTCTACAAACGCCATCCAAGATATTGGTGCTATCCTTGCTTTTGAATTCAGATCCACACCGAGAGGCTCTACAGAAGGTTTTGGATGTGGCATATGCAGATCATGATGTCACGATAGAACAATTTGATAGCATTGTTGCAAACATTACTGCTTGTAACAACTTGAGTTTTTGTGACTCTGATCTCCCCGAGGAGGGAAGAGACCACAACTTGGCATTACATATATCTATGGGTTGCAAAGACGACGCCATGTCCAATGTGCTGGTGGACACTGGGTCATCATTAAACGTATTGCCAAAAACCACTCTCTCGAAGCTGTCATATCAAGGGCCTCCCATGAGGCAGAGTGGAGTAGTTGTGAAGGCTTTCGATGGGTCTCGCAAAACTGTGATTGGGGAAGTTGATCTCCCAATCAAGATCAGACCAAGTGATTTCCATATTACCTTCCAGGTTATGGACATTCACCCATCGTATAGCTGTCTCTTAGGCAGACTGTCGCAACCTGAAAAAGGAGATGCGAAAAAACAACCGGCGAGAAAAGAAATGACAGAAGAGTCGCCACCGCTCGTTATTCATCCCAAAGGAGGGAAAGGAAACGCTCGAAGTAAACCTGGAAAAAGGAAAGGAAAAGACAAGGTCTCGTAACCAAATCTTTGGTTCGGGAGTCGATTATGCGAAGGGAAGGTATTAGCACCCCTACGCATCCGTAGTACTCTACGGGATCCACTCTTGTTGTTCTTGTCTAAAGGGTGTGGGTTTATCTAATGTACTATTTACTAAAAGAGGGGTCAAAAGAAAATGACTCGCACGGATGTCGCATCCACTGCATACGTATCTCATCTAAATATGAGAATCAGAGTCTTCGTAGCTCGGCTGCCCTATGGGTTAAAGATAAGTGTGCTCGCTAAGACACCGCGTCTTATGCCTACGTATCTCATCTGGAATGAGAATCAGAGCAAGCCGTAGTTCGGCTAACTACGGGTTAAGGGTTTGGATGAACGACGTTACTACGCAATCTACCGGATGCTCGACCTTTGGAGACTTACTCGCCTGTAGTAGAAGGAGATAACGTGTTCTTAGGAGAAGAAAAATCAATGAGTTTGTTTGCGTTTTAGGAACTCTCATGCACAAAGGAAGTCCTAGACGAAGGAACAGTGCTACCTTAACTGACATGCAAACGAGAGACTATACGAAGCCTAGCAATCCTATGGGTAGGGCTTTAGTCAAGAGGGGTCATATCAACCTCGACAAACAAGCCATGGAATAGGTAATCAAATGGGGCTCTGACCACTGACATTGAACGTCAGGGCGAGCAGATCAAAAGGGTAATGAGGGTAAGACCTCATAGCTCTTAACCCTGGACAGGGTGAGCTCATGACATAAAGTGGGGATTCAGGAAGGTGGAACCCTCTCCACTGACCGACCGGACAAAAGATCTTGGGCTTTTGTTCTGAAGCATCGACACGTAGTGCGAGCATAAAGAACGACACACTGAATAACGGGGGATTGACTACTAATCTCTTTTATCCGTCAATTGCCTCTTCAGGGAGGTCTTTAGCACTGATGCCTCTTCTTGGAGGTCTTTGGGCACAAAAGTAAACAAACAAAAGAAAACATTGCCTCCTATTGAGGTCTTCCAGCTAAGAAAGCGGTAAAATGCGGGAAAGATGTAAAAGTACCACACGGATAAAGATCCAAAGTAATAGCAACTAAAGAGACAAGAAACCCGGAGATCCCTCGAGCTAGCATCATCAAAGAAAGCGAGTCAGTACAGGCAATCAAAATAAATCTCCAAATGGTATCCCACAAATAAAGTGGAACACCAAGCAAGCTATCCCTGCAAGAGTATGTGAGCCCTCACAAAGAAACTCAACAAACAGGTTAGAGTGACAAAATGGGGTGCAATCAAGAGTTGCGCCAAATCAAAATGTAACCACATGAATCAGGCCATTAAGATTCACAAGAAGAGCTCACAAAAAGCAACCAAGTGTATGAGGCCTAAACCTCTTGTTAAACACATGCATCAAAAGGGTATCAAAATTCAAAGTTAGGGGCAAGGATCCACACATCAAGACATGACATACATACTAAAACATGTGCCCACATGCAAAACCTAACGATAATACCTCATACATTCAGAGCATTCAAATTGAAAGCATAGAGTAATGGAAATAGGGCAAACTTGATTGGAGAGATCGAATGAAATTGAATTGCCTGGTTGGGTTTGCAAAGCAATCTAAGGGTTTATATGAGATGGAATTGGCTCTTTGCAGATGAGTTCGTTTCAGTCTCTGGAGGTTGCTCTGAACTCTGTTAGCTCTTTCTCACTATCTTTTTCCCAGGGTTTTTTGGGAGATGGAAGTCTAGAATTTATAACCTGATTTTTGTGACTTTCTGGGCTCAAAAGAGAGAGGTCCAAGTCCAAGATTTTTATGTTATATTTTATTTATTGATTTATTTATTTATTTATTTATTTATTTATTTATTTACTTACTTATTTATTTATTTTTCGTTTTTTTTTTCGATACGCGTGGGCTTCGCCTAGCGAGCATGACAGTTCATGAACAAACTTTTGCTCCTTCAAGATTAACGTTTTGACTGATGAGTAGACCCCATTTAAACATGTTGGAAGTATCTCAAGCCATTCCCTTGTGTTGACTGATCACCCAGATAGGCCCACAAGGTGTCTTGGATGATATTCAAGCTTTTTGGATCTAATTCTGATTGACATGATGAAATGCAATATGAAATGTTAAATGACCTAAAAAGGAATGCATGAATGAGGGGGGCAAATTTTGAGGTATTACGCAGACCATGGATTCACGAGGCAGGTGCCGTGACATCCACCCTACACCAGAAACTGAAATTTGTGAAGAATAAGAAGCTGGTGGTGGTAGGGGGAGAAAAGGCTCTCCTGGTTAGCCATTTGTCTTCCTTCTCGTATATAGACGCTGAGGATGAAGTTGGAAATCCTTTTTAAGAGTGGAGGGTTCATCCACACCAGTCAAGGCGAGGAGGCTGCTGCCATCTTGGAAGAGGACGAAGAGGATTCTGACAACTTCGTCATCCCTGGGGGAATCTGCAATAATTGGGTCGCTGTGGATATTCCAACAGTTATCCATAAGTCGAAGTAATGTTCATTGTGTTTAATAACCCTCCTCCCCATGCCAAAAGGAGGAGTGATGACATTGTTGGCGCATAAATACAATGATATTTTCATTCAATATGATTCATGTTAAATGTTTGTTTTTCCAATTATTTTCCCTTTTCGCTTTTTTGCATGAAATTGGTGATCACATAAAACCTCAAAAAATAAAATAAAACCAATCTTTTCATCTGCATAATGATTTGCCTTGTTTGAATTCTAAAGCTTTTCATATCCAAAATCATTATGCAGGTTGATCAAACCCATTGAACATAATGACCGGACACCATCTCCCAACTTTGAATTCCCTGTATTTGAGGCGGAAGAAGATGATGATAAAGAGATTCCTGACGAGATTACCCGTCTACTTGAGCATGAAGAGAAAATCATTCAGCCGCATCTCGAGAATCTGGAAACAGTCAACTTGGGGTCTGAAGATTGTGTGCGAGAAGTGAAGATTGGGGCACTCCTGGAAGAATCTGTTAAGAAGGGATTGATTGAATTGCTACGAGAATACGTCGACGTCTTTGCCTAGTCATATGAAGACATGCCGGGTCTAGATACTGATATCGTGCAACACATCTTGCCTTTGAAGCCTGAGTGCGTGCCTGTAAAGCAGAAGCTCAGGAGAACTCATCCTGATATGGTAGTGAAGATCAAAGAGGAAGTTCAAAAGAAAATTGATGCGGGGTTTCTGGTGACTTCTACGTATCCTCAATGGGTGGCCAATATTGTGCCCGTGCCTAAGAAAGACAGAAAAGTCCGGATGTGTGTAGATTATAGAGACTTGAATAAAGCTAGTCTGAAAGATGATTTTCCTCTACCACACATTGATATGTTGGTAGACAATACAGCTAAATTCAATGTCTTCTCATTTATGGACGGATTTTCCGGGTATAATCAGAATAACCATGGCCTGAATGGCGCTCATCAGTCTGAATACTGGAAATAACTTTGATCTGAACATCGGAAGATATGAGATTATTAATATCGGTATGAACACCGACAGGCTGGCCTGAATGCCACAAGTTGCGTCGAACTGAATGTCGAAAACTTCTTCGATCTGAACATCGGAAAACTGGCCTGAATGCCACTTCGATCTGAATATCGGAAAATTGGCCTGAATGCCACTTCGATCTGAATATCGGAAAATTGGCCTGAATGCCACAAGTTGCATCGACCTGAATGTCAGAAACTTCTTCGATCTGATCATCGGAAAACTGGCCTGAATGCCACAAGTTGCATCGACCTGAATGTCGGAAACTTCTTCGATCTGAACATCGGAAAATTGGCCTGAATGCCACTTCGGTCTGAATACCGGAAAAACTTCATGCCTGTCAGCATCGGCAGAAATAGGGAAAAATAATAGAGGCGGCGCATGGGCCAATGACACTTGCTAGGGATAATAAAGGTAAATCATGAACAATCTTCAGTCTGAGTACTGGAAACAACTTCTGGCTTATCACTTGGGATACCGAGAATGTTTTATGCTTATATGCGTATGTTTGAATTTTTCAATGGCGTAATGCTCCATGAAAATGGAAATGCTACGCGATTTGGGAGGATGCAATGCAATATGATTATACATGCAGGGATGCGAAATGCTGGGTAGAATGCCAAGCCGAGGCAAGGGAATCTGGTGGGGAAATGATCACCATCTTTTGGACCCTGACAAGGCTGTTGGAGATGCACAGCGCAAAGAACTCTGTGGGGAAATGACCCGCCACACGGTGTTCTAGCAATGACGAAATACCGAGACTCTGACTGGGGAGAGAACGGAACTGAAAACCTGTTGTTGGGGAAAGCGATAGTGGTTCTGGCAACCATAATCTGCGAGAGAGACGACTTAGAAGGGGAAGAAAACACCGATACGGTACCGAGATTCTGCTTCAAGGAAAGAGACCATGGGTCTGGCGTCGAGATCATCGATCTGGCATCGAACCCTGAGGAGCAGCCGCTTCTGCTGGGAAGATACAGTCTGGCACTGTCAACTCCGCTGGGGATATATATAGTCTGGCACTATCAACTCTACTGGGGAGTGTATATTCTAAAACAACCGCTTGGGGGAGGTACAGCAGTGAGAGCCTGCTGGGGATCGAAGAATCCAATGCTCTGATCAGCTCTACAGGGATAAGATACCAACTTCGACTGTTGGGGGAAAACATTCGCGATCATCGGCGGGGAACCATAAGGAAATGCCCCGAGGGTACCTGTTCTGAATAGACGATCTAAAGCACTTAACATTTACAGCAATTTTAAATGTTTATTAAGCATGTACCTGTAAAGCTCTTATGTTTCATGATGCAATGTTTATCAAAAATTCGGACGTCATTTTTGCAAACAAAACAGTAAAATGAAAATGAAAACAGAGATATACTGAATAACATGATTTTATTGATTGAATGGCCTCTGAATAGACATTTACATCAGGAAGCAATCCCTGGAAAGAGGTAATCGCACAAAAGATAAAAATAGAAATTAATCTAATGGCAATGTGAAATGGATTTCTATTGGGTTCCAATTCTGCTATGACTTGCTCGTCTTCAAGATCCTCCAGATGATCAGCTTTCTAAAAAGAGTGATTGGACTGTTTCCTTTCCTTCAAAAGTTTCCAGTCATTGACACGAGATGAGATTCAGAACTACTCAGAACGCAGTCATTCGTTTAATCCCTAACTTTTGCCTGGATCGCCCTTTTCGGGTTTTCAATCTACCGGGATACCCATTTTTGCCTAAGTTGCCTTTTCAGGTTTTCAACTTACCGGGTGTACGATCTTTTCATTTTTAATCCCTAATTTTTGCCCGAACCTTTTCATTTTCTTGGTTCGTTGGGATGCCCATTTTTGCCTGGACTATTCTTTTTACTGTCTAGCGGGTCTATTTTATGCGAAGTATTTTTTAACTGCGTCTGAGTTCACAGGGGAAGTGAAGTTTTCACCGTCCATAGTTGCAAGCATTAAGGCCCCACCATCAAAAACCTTGGTGACAATATACGGTCCATCATAGTTAGGAGTCCACTTGCCCCTGTGATCTGTCTGAGGAGGAAGGATCCTTTTTAACACTAAATCTCCAACTTGGAAACATCGAGGACGCACTTTCCGATCAAAGGCTCTCTTCATCCGACTTTGATACAACTGCCCATGACAAATGGCTGCCATTCGCTTCTCTTCGATAAGACTCAACTCATTGAACATTGTCCGAATCCATTCAGCTTCGTCTAACTTGATATCCAACAGGACTCTTAGAGAAGGAATCTCCACTTCAACAGGTAGGACTGCTTCCATACCATACACAAGGGAGTAAGGGATTGCCCCGGTCGATGTACGTACTGAAGTACGGTACCCATGCAAGGCGAAGGGTAGCATCTCATGCCAATCTTTATACGTAACGACCATCTTCTGCACAATCTTCTTTATGTTCTTATTTGCCGCCTCAACAACACCGTTCATCTTAGGGCGGTAAGGGGAAGAATTGTGATGCTGAATGTTGAAGTTCTGGCACAACTCCTTCATCATTTTGTTATTGAGATTAGAACCATTATCAGTAATGATTCTTTCGGGAATCCCATAACGACAAATGATTTCTTTCTTAATGAATCGGGCAACCACATGTCTGGTGACATTAGCAAACGACGCTGCTTTGACCCACTTGGTGAAATAGTCGATGGCAACAAGGATGAAGCGATGCCCATTGGAGGCAGTCGGCTCAATCTTTCCAATCATATCGATGCCCCACATAGCAAAAGGCCACGGCGAAGACATCACATTCAAAGGATTTAGCGGCACATGTACCTTATCAGCATAAATCTGGCATTTATGACACTTCCAAGCATATTTGAAACAATCAGATTCCATGGTCATCTAGTAATAACCCGCTCTCAACAATTTCTTAGCCCTTGCATGTCCACCGGCATGAGTACCGAAGGGGCCTACATGAACTTCCTGCATTAACATGTATGCTTCGTGTCTATCCACGCATCTGAGCAAAACCATGTCGAAGTTCCTCTTATACAGCACATCGTCTTTGTTCAAGAAGAAACTGCTTGCCAATCTTCTGAAAGTTTTTCTATCATTGTTGGATGCCCCTGCAGGGTACTCTTGATTCTTCAGAAAGCACTTGATATCATGATACCAGGGCTTGTCATCAACTACCATTTTAGCAGCAAACACATATGCGGCCCTGTCGAGGCGCATCACATCGATCTTGGGAGCATGGTTCCACCGAATCACGTTGATCATGGAGGATAGAGTGGCAAGAGCATCTGCCATCTGGTTCTCATCACGAGGTATGTGATATAGCTTTACTGTTGTGAAGAAAGTCAATAGTCTTCTCGTGTAATCTCTGTAAGGGACCAGATTGGGCTGGAGGGTGTTCCAATCACCATTCACTTGATTGATCACCAGAGCTGAATCACCGAAGATGTCCAGAGTCTTGATTCTCAAATCAATGGCTTGCTCAATATCCAAGATACAGGCTTCATACTCAGCTTCATTATTTGTGCACTCAAAAGTCAGACGAGCGGTGAAAGGCATGTGGGCACCTTTCGGAGTAGTAATGACAGCTCCAATTCCACTTCCTCTGGCATTGACATCCCCATCAAACAACAAAGTCCACTTCTTGTCTTGATCAGGTCCCTCCTCAACAACTGGCTCTTCACAGTCTTTCATCTTCAGGAACATGATGTCTTCCTCTGGAAAATCAAACTTCATCGGCTCATAATCATCAATCGGCTGCAGAGCAAGATAGTCTGACAGAATACTCCCTTTGATGGCTTTCTGGGATGTATACTGGATATCGTACTCTGTCAGTACCATTTGCCAACGAGCAACCCTTCCGGTCAGAGCTGGCTTCTCGAATATGTATTTGACTGGATCCATCTTGGAGATCAGTAAGGTTGTGTGAGACAGCATGTATTATCTCAAACGCTTAGCAGCCCATGCAAGTGCACAACATGTCTTTTCAAGCATCGAGTATCTCGACTCGAAATCTGTGAATTTCTTACTCAGGTAGTAGATGGCATGCTCTTTCATACCTGTCTCATCGTGTTGACCGAGAACACAACCCATGGAATTGTCTAGTACTGTCAAATACATAATCAGCGGTCTCCTTGGGACCGGAGGCACAAGGATAGGAGGATTCTGCAAATACTCTTTTATCTTCTCGAAAGCCCTTTGGCAATCATCATTCCACCTGATGGCCTGATCCTTTCGTAGCAACTTGAAAATTGGCTCACACGTGGCTGTTAGGTGAGAGATGAACCTTGCGATGTAGTTCAACCTTCCTAAGAAACCACAAACTTGTTTCTCTGTTCTTGGCTCAGGCATTTCCTGTATCGCTTTCACTTTGGCCGGATCCACCTCAATCCCTTTTTCACTAACAATAAAACCCAGCAGTTTCCCAGATCTCACCCCGAAAGTACACTTGTTCGGATTAAGCCCCAGCTTGAATTTCCTCAAACGCTCAAACAGTTTTTGCAGATTCACCAAATGTTCTTCTTCTGTCTGAGATTTGGCAATCATATCATCAACATAAACCTCGATTTCATGATGAATCATATCATGGAACAGAGTCACCATCGCTCGTTGATATGTTGCTCTGGCATTTTTCAGACCAAACGGCATCACCTTGTAGCAGAAGGTGCCCCATGGGGTTATGAATGTTGTCTTCTCCATGTCTTCTGGTGCCATCTTAATTTGATTATAGCCAGAAAAACCATCCATGAAGGAGAATACCGAGAACTGAGTTGTGTTATCCACCAAAACGTCGATGTGAGGTAATGGGAAATCATCTTTAGGACTAGCTCTGTTCAGATCCCGGTAGTCAACACACATCCGTACATTTCCATCCTTCTTAGGTACTTGAACGATATTTGCAACCCATGGCGGTTAATTTGTGACTGCTAGAAACCCTGCATCCAACTGTTTTTGCACTTCTTCCTTTGTCTTGACAGCCATCTTTGGTCTTGTACTTCTGAGCTTCTGCTTGACCGGAGGACAACCTTCTTTGAGAGGCAAACAGTGTACCACAATATCTGTATCAAGCCCTGGCATGTCCTGATAAGACCAAGCAAAGATGTCAACATATTCTTGCAGCAATTTAATCAGCCCTTTCTTCACATTATCTTCCAAAGCAACCCCTATCTTGATTTCTCTCTTGGCGTCCTCGGTGCCGAGATTAATCACTTCAACAGACTCTTGATGCGGTTGAATGACCCTTTCCTCCTGTTTTAATAACCTGGTAAGTTCTTCAGGGAGTTCACAGTCTTCATCACCCTCTTCTTCAGTTTGAAAGATCGGATTTTCAGAGTCGAAGCGAGCCATAGCAGAACCGTTATCAATAGGATCCGGTGATGTGCATCTGCATGAGTGATGGTATGTGCTTATGAGTGTGAAAAAAGGAGTGACGACTAAACAAAACATTGTAGCGGTGTATTCGTTACCTTTAGATTTATTGACTAAATCAAAAGCAAAGCATACAAAGTCGAGTCGCCACCGCACTTCTATTTATCCAAAGGAATGGCTAGAAAGCGAACAAAAGCCTAAAAGTTTTACAAACAAAACTAGTAAAAGAAAGGTCAGAGATCTGGGTAAGGGGGTAATTATGTTGTGGGAAGCTGTTAGGCACCCATAACATCCTAGGTACTCCTAGGGAACCTCTTTTCACAACTTGTTGTAAAAGTTATTGTTTATGAAATTATTTTGTGCAAACATGATTGAAGAGATGAGAAAAGAATGTACAAGTTTATTTACATTTTTGTGTTTGGATGGATGAACCCATTGCCTACGTACCATTTCATGAAAGATAAGGATCAAAACCTCGTAGTTCGGCTAAAAGATTTCGAAAACAGTGAGTTGATTGATTTTAAACAAAAGCCTTAAGGTATTTCGTTATCAAAGGGAGAAAACTCGACCTATACAACCACAAGTCCACCATGTGAGAACAACTTCGACATGCTAGTGAGGGATTATGCCCTATAATAAGCATGGAAGTCTTACAATTCGATCACTAAGGACACAGGTGAGATTCACATCAACCACTAAGATAATTAAGATCTATGGCTAATGCATGAAAATTTGATTAAGAAGTGGACAAGGGCCACAAAAGCAATTGAGTGGGTTGCATTAACCAATTAGAAGTATTTCACGAAATGAAGTCAAAGTATGAATTAGAATTCAATTACAATGAGTATTAGAAAAGAGAGTTTTGAAAATCAAAGGCATAAGGCCTAGGTTTCTAGTTTTGAAAACAAGTCAGATATTTGCACAAAAGTTTTCTGGTTTGGGTTAAAGATGGAAAACATGGATCAAGGTTAAGCACAAAAAGGGTTGAGGGAACAAAGTCACAAACAGGAGTTGCTTTCTCAAGATCATAGAAATGATCCAAGGAAGTTCCTTTGGAATTCGGCAACACAAAGCAATAAGCAGATAAGCAAGGTCTCATAAGAGAACAACAAAACTGGAAATGGAGTGCCAATCAATGGTCTTACATCCAACTCCAAAAACAAGCTGGAAACAGATAGCGAATCAATGGTCTTACATCTAACTCCACAAAAGAAACAAAATAGGAAACAGATAGCCAATCAATGGTCTTACATCTAGCTCCACAAAAGAAAACAGAATAGGAAACAGATAGCCAATCAATGGTCTTACATCTGACTCCAAAAACAGAATAGGAAACAGATAGCCAATCAATGGTCTTACATCTGACTCCACAAAACAAAATAAACAACAAATGCAAAAAACATATGCAAATGCAAACACAAGCAATCACATCAATCAATTATCACACTCTATACACAAGCAAGAGGCTTAGACAAAGTTGGGCTTTAGTCAAGGGGTCATATCAACCTCGACAAACAAGCCAATATTGTAGGGTGTTTTTGAGCTCTTAACCACTAACATTGAGAGTTAGGGTGAAGCTGATGAAAGGAAATGAGGATAAGACCTCATGCTCTTAACCCTGGCTCGGGTGAGCTTGAATCAAAGAAGGTGTGGAGGATCCAGAATGAGGGACCCTATTCCACATGACTGATTCTATACAAGATCTTGGGTGTTTATTCAAAAGCATCAGCACGTAGTGCGAGCATAATGAAAGACTCAACTAATTAACAGGGGATTGATTGCAAATCCCTTCTATCTGTCAATTGCCTCTTCACTTAGGAGGACTTAACAAGTAACATGCCTCGACAATGAGGTCTTTAGCACAAATATAAACAATCACAATCGTTGCCTCTTAAGGAGGACTTCAGCCAAATGCCTGCCAAAAGAAACGACAGGGCTTCCAGACTACATGGAGTTAGAGAGGTTACCTAAGTGGTATACCAACCACAAGCAAAAGCAAAGCTCAAGTAATGAGCTAAAAGCGACTAATGTACCTGTACAAAATCCAAATAATCAGTAGGATATTCAGACAAACAACCAACAGACAACAATAGTGGTTTCCAATATGTACACAAGCATATCCTAAAAGGCAATCACTCAAGTGAGTTCATTACCAAAGGACCTACAACACAATCAAAGTTAGTTAACCAAAGTAACTTGCATCTCAAGTAATGAGATCACATCAACCATTATAGCTAATTGCTTGAACCTGAAATACAAAGCTCAAAAGGTGAGTACAAACCACTAGTGCAAAGACTATGGTCAAAGGCGAAGCAAAAAGTCAAAACAGAAGTTGATATTCAACATGAAGCATATTTAATCAAGTAAGAACATGTCCTAAAAAGGATCAAATCCAAATCAATAAGCAAAGCCATCAAATGAACAAGATAAGGCAAAGGCAATCACAATGCATCACAATTGGACATCAAGAATAGAAAATACACATTAAAAGAGAAATGAATCCAATGATCATGAAAATTTTTATGCGCACACAACATGTTAAACACAAACATCATGCAAAAAATTGGAATCAGAAAAGCTCAATTGACATGTATATGAAAATGAACAAGAGCAACATCAAAATGTGTGACACACATTGTCACACCATACATCCATGTGTCCAAAACAGAGATGAAATATGCTAAAAATGCCAAAAAAAAAGCTCAAAAATTATGTAACATGTTAGGAATCAGCATATCAAATTTCAAAGCAATTGGACAAACAATGAGCATTTCACAAGTCAATTAGCACAACATGTCACATTTTGCATCATGTTCAAACAATCAAGCATATTTCAAATTCCAGCAATGTAAAAATCATGAAATCACAACCACAAAATAATAGACATTCAAATGAACATGTAGGAAAAAATTTGGATTTATTTGGATTCATTTTCTATTTTTTATGATTTTTTGAATTTGCATGAATAAAAGGAAATAATATTGAAAATAATTGTGGAAGTGAAAATGAAATGAAAATCACAACATGCACCAAACCAGAATTGAACTCAGGCTCCTAAGGTACAAGGCGCTGGAAAAAGAAATTCAGAAATGTTCAGTGCAAGACTCGAACCCAGGTACATGAAGTCACAGGCGCTTAGCATAGAAATCAATTGGAAAAAATCCAAGGCAACACTCAGGGGGAATCGAACCGAGGCAGCGAAGGTTGTAGGCGCGTTTTCAGAGTGAAACGCAGCATTTCAACTCAACAGAGGAATTAAAATGAAAAATGAATGCGCACACCATGAGGAATTGAACACGGTACAAGACGATTGCAATCGTTCCAACAGAAAACCCTAGGACTGAACCAGATGACCGGAACAGTACTTCCGGTCATCTTCTCCGATCAAACGCCGGCGAGCACATCAAAATATTTTCCAGATTTTGGCATGGTATACATGGATCGACTCGTCTCTCAACGTACAACACGAATCTAACATTATTTCAAGCTAAATATCCATGGATAATGCAAATCGATTGAAAACATAATGCATAACAAAATTTCAACTCAACATATCTCCTTCAATACTTCACCAAATTCAAAGATCTTTATATCAGAATCATCAGTGACAAAAACTATACATGTTCATGGCAATAGAATGAAGAATTAGGAGTTTCGAATTCCAACCTTTTTTGAGAGCAGTGGATGAAAACAGTGGATTCAAGAGCTCAAATCCTCCAGATCTCCTCTATCAACCTTGTAGTGAAGCTTTATGCACGAAATATGACTTGAAATGGCTTGGATCTTGATTAATTTGCAACTTCCATGTTCATCTTCATGAGCTTGATGTGCACGAATCTTAGCCAAAATCTTCAATCCAACACTCAATTCCTACTCAATGATCCTCAATCAACACGATTATGCAGTAAAATCAATGAGTTATGTGGAGAAATTTGAAGTTTGAGATGAGAGCAAAAATGGAGGGAAATGAAAAATCTAGATCTAGAATGTGATAACTCTGAAAATTCTGTTATGCTTAAGCTTATATACCATCTCCTAATCACTCTGAAAATTTGATTAAGCTTGTGTTAATTAAGATTAAGAGAAAATGAGGTGCATGGCAAAATTGGTAAATGCACCCTTGCATGGCAAAAGTACACGTGAACAGTGCCATGTGAGGACTCAAAGTCACTTAAAAACATCTCATGAGCAAGATAGAATTGGAATTTTGCATGTATGATGCACCAAATTTGAATTAGACATTTTCCCTCCAAAATACTCATGCATGGACAAATGATCATGTGATGTTATTTCATGCAATCCAATGATAGATTTGGAAAATATTGGTCACAAGGAGAAATTTGCAAAAAGAGTGGCTCAATTTGGAGTTTTGGATCAAAAGTTATGGCATGTTGAACTTCTATGCACCCTTGGCAATCATTTGATCATAATTCTTCAACCATTCATCAGATGCTCGTGATCTTGGACTTTTTGAAAATGGGAGAGAGAGATCTTCAACTTTCATGTTCAACAAAATTTCATTTGAAGCTTTTTCGATGTTGGAAAGTTAAGCTGAAATGTGAACCAAAAACTTGCCATTTTTGGAAACTTGAAATTATAGGTCACTTTCCATTTTGGGAAACTTTTGATATGACCTCAAAATCTTCAAGATAGATGTATGGCATGATGAATAGGCCTTGTTTGAACATGAATGAGGATGTTAAGATCAATTCCCCAACCTCAAAGCCTTCAATTGACTGTACAGTTGATTGTATTGAGCCTCAAATGACTTGAAAATGTCTGATGACCTTGGGCCTTTGCCACTTGGTAAATTTGCTTCAAAATGGAACCATTGCTCATGTGAGCTCAAAATAACAATCATATGGTCCTTATCTCAAGAAAATACCATCAGCTCTTGTACAAATGATTCTCTTGAATGGCTTGACCTGTGATGCTTAAACTGCAAAACAAATGTTAGATGACATATTTTTGGTGCTTTTGGTTAGTGATTAAACAAGAAAAGCAATAATATACCATGCAAGCAATGCCTGGTGATCCAAAACCACTCACAGGGATATCCCACCCAAAGGTAAGGAAGCCAAAATGCTAAATGATCCTTGAGGCTATGCAATGCAATGCTATGATGCCATGAGCGATCTTAGGGACAAAATTGGGGTCTTACAAACATTGCCAAAATATTTTTTATTTTTGAAAATCGCAAAAATAGAAAGACAGTGAACGAGATATTTGAATGCAAAAAGACGTCCTTTATTTATGATAAAAAATGCAAGTATCCACATAGATTAGCCCTACAATGATTCATTACGCCCTGAGCGGAACGTAAGACTTGGATATGCATGAATAAACAAAGAAAATTACTCCTTCAGAAAAGTGACTTGGACAATCTCCTCAGAAGACCAATTGTCGATGACTTCACCCGGGATCCTTGGACGCACCCAGTTATCGATGTCGCAATCACTATCCCCATCTTCATCGTTGACCGCAGAGACCTGGCCAACATCTTTGACTGATCTGGCTTCCCCTTCCATCATGTTAACATTCGCACCACCATGCTGCGGTATGGGGTTGTTGACAACATTAGAAGCCGGTGCAAGGTCGATGGCCTTTGAATCTATGAGGTCCTGAACTACGTGTTTAAAAGCTTTGCAGTTCTCAATATTGTGGCCAGGTGCCCCAGAGTGGAAGCTACACCTAGCGTTGGCGTCGTAACCCACTGGAAGTCTACCAACGGGAGGAGCCAGAGCGCGTAATTGCACAAGTTGTAGTTGTTGAAGACTAGAAAGTAGCTGAGCGTACGACATTGGAAGAGTGTCGAAACGTCGATCCATCGTCCTTGGCCTTTGTTGATAAGCGGGTCTATTACCCGGTTGTTGTGGTTGGTACTGAGCTGGTTGACGCTGGGGTTGTTGTTGTTGTAGTGGTGTTGCAACTGGAATGGTCACAGCCGCAACATACGGTTGCTGATGATAGTTCTGAAAGTTATTCCTCCGGTTATCCCTGTTCTGATAAGAAGATATGGCACTTGCATCCCCTTCTCTCCTCTTCTGTCCCTGAATGAACGGCTTCTTCACCCCTGATGAAGATCCACCTCCACTCTGGGTCTTGTATGTCTTCAGGTAATTCTCCACCCTCTCTCCGGTAGAGACTACATCAGCAAAGTTGGAGGCATTGCAACCCACCAGGCGCTCCAAATAAGGTCCGGGCAGAGTGTTCATGAACATGTTAGCCATTTCCTTTTCCAACATAGGAGGTTGAACACGGGAAGATGTTTCTCTCCAGCGTTGAGCATATTCCGTGAAGCACTCATTGCTTTTAAGAGACAGATTCTGAAATTGAGTTCTGTCCAGAGCCATGTCTGCATTATACTGATACTACTTCACGAAAGCCTCTGCCAAATCCCTCCAGCAACGGATGTGGGCTCTGTCCAGCCTCATGTACCATTCCAAGGATGCCCCAGCTAGGCTATCCTGGAAAAAGTACATAAGAAACTTCTCGTCATCGGAGTATGCAACCATCTTTCGAAAGTAGGCTTGCACATGGGTCTTCGGGCAAGAGTTGCCACTGTATTTGTCAAATATCGGGACCTTGAATTTCGGTGGCACCCTTGCGCCTAGGACCAATCCCAAGTCAGCAACGTCTACACCAAAAGTATTCTGCCCTTCCACAGCTTTCAGCCTCTCCTCTAATCTTCTGAACATGGGGTCCATACCTTGGCCCATGCCAAAGTCCTCCTGAAGCAAGGGGAACTGATCCTCCTAATCATCATGGACAGGTTGCTGACCGGAGTTGACAAGTAGGATCGGGGTAGGCCCCGGTCCACTGGGTTCATTAACCTCTCCAGCTGGAGGATCAGTTAACGTCTCTGATTGAGTAGTGGCGGGATTCCTCTGCATCATCTGCCTGAGCTCTTGCTGTCCCTGAGCCACCCCTTGAACCACATCCATGAACTGATTCATGCGAATCTTCATCTCGGCGAGCTCTGCTTGTAGGCTTTCCATTGCTCTCTGGTGGTTTCTGCGGGTATCGTACCGGTGAATGGTTGAGTTAGCTATCCTGCTAGTGGAACACCAAACAACTGAGAACACTGCGGCGGTACCTGTTATGCAAGACGTGCTAATGAATATGCAAATGCAATGACATGTTTATCAATTCCAAAGGGCATCCTACCCCCTTGATTCCAGTCTCACATTTGATAAACAGTGTAAGAAGAAAACCCCGACTAGAATCAAAAAAGAAGATATAAACCCCTAGAAATAGATAAACATGTGTTAAATGATATGAATGCAAAATGATGTGATGCAATGCAATGACATGGGAATCAGGACTGCTGATATCTGCTTGAACATCTGTCGGGTTGCATTGTCTGAAGAGAAAACCACTGAGATAAAAACTCTGCTCCAGAAAACCGGGTTGGTTGGAAGTTAAGGTTTCCTGAATTTAGCCCACCCCTCACTGGTAGGTTCTAAGAACAGAGGTTTGTCGGCTTCAGCCCTTCAGTCGAGAATAATACGTTTACCACTGAAGGTTTGGCATTATTACGGGATAAAAGACCTTCAATGACTCCCCTCAACAGGATATCCTAAAGCAAGTTCCCAGCCTCGGGGTCCTCGGATTGAGCAGCGAGAATGCGCCCACCAGAGCTAACGTAAACGCGTCTCGGAGGAGAGGCCTCGACTGAGTTCTCGGGAAATGGTCACCAGAGTCGACGATTTCTAGAGGAACATCTGCCGTTATGGAACACCCATAGGACAGAATATATCCAAAAGAAACCTCGTCTGGATGTGGGTCTTCATGAACGACTTAACGTAGCAACACGCCACGCAAGCTTCATGACTATCCACTCTAAAACCTGTGTGTACACTCAAGCCTGGGTAATGGGCTTATCTCTCATAGAACACCCCGTCCCAACAAACAAACAAACCAACAGAAGAGCCAACAGATACAGCAATGATATGTACACAATGCAATGAAGCAGGTAAATGTTGAAAAATAAATAACTGTACAAAAGAATGAACACCCAATAAACAAACAACCTACAAAAGCTAGGAGGGACTCGCTCAGGGAAACCAGGGTCCTCAGCAGAGTCGCCAGCTGTCGCAACCTGAAAAAGGAGATGCGAAAAAACAACCGGCGAGAAAAGAAATGACAGAAGAGTCACCACCGCGCGTTATTCATCCCAAAGGAGGGAAAGGAAACGCTCGAAGTAAACCTGGAAAAAGGAAAGGAAAAGACAAGGTCTCGTAACCAAATCTTGGGTTCGGGAGTCGATTATGTGAAGGGAAGGTATTAGCACCCCTACGCATCCGTAGTACTCTACGGGATCCACTCTTGTTGTTCTTGTCTAAAGGGTGTGGGTTTATCTAATGTACTATTTACTAAAAGAGAGGTCAAAAGAAAATGACTCGCACGGATGTCGCATCCACTGCATACGTATCTCATCTGAATATGAGAATCAGAGTCTTCGTAGCTCGGCTGCCCTATGGGTTAAAGATAAGTGTGCTCGCTAAGACATCGCGTCTTATGCCTACGTATCTCATCTGGAATGAGAATCAGAGAAAGCCGTAATTCGGCTAACTACGGGTTAAGGGTTTGGATGAACAACGTTACTACGCAATCTACCGGATGCTCGACCTTTAGAGACTTACTCGCCTGTAGTAGAAGGAGATAATGTGTTCTTAGGAGAAGAAAAATCAATGAGTTTGTTTGCATTTTAGGAACTCTCATGCAAAAAGGAAGTCCTAGACGAAGGAATAGTGCTACCTTAACTGACATGCAAATGAGAGACTATACGAAGCCTAGCAATCCTATGGGGAGACGATTACACCATACAAAACAAACATGCATAAAGTAAATGCCACCAAGGGGCTCAAACATACATGAGTAGGGCTTTAGTCAAGAGGGGTCATATCAACCTCGACAAACAAGCCATGGAATAGGTAATCAAATGGGGCTCTGACCACTGACATTGAACGTCAGGGCGAGCAGATCAAAAGGGTAATGAGGGTAAGACCTCATAGCTCTTAACCCTGGACAGGGTGAGCTAATGACATAAAGTGGGGATTCAGGAAGGTGGAACCCTCTCCACTGACCGACCGGACAAAAGATCTTGGGCTTTTGTTCTGAAGCATCGACACGTAGTGCGAGCATAAAGAACGACACACTGAATAACGGGGGATTGACTACTAATCCCTTTTATCCGTCAATTCATCTTCAGGGAGGTCTTTAGCACTGATGCCTCTTCTTGGAGGTCTTTGGGCACAAAAGTAAACAAACAAAAGAAAACATTGCCTCCTATTGAGGTCTTCCAGCTAAGAAAGCGGTAAAATGCGGGAAAGATGTTAAAGTACCACACGGATAAAGATCCAAAGTAATAGCAACTAAAGAGACAAGAAACCCGGAGATCCCTCGAGCTAGCATCATCAAAGAAAGCGAGTCAGTACAGGCAATCAGAATAAATCTCCAAATGGTATCCCACAAATAAAGTGGAACACCAAGCAAGCTATCCCTGCAAGAGTATGTGAGCCCTCACAAAAAAACTCAACAAACAGGTTAGAGTGACAAGATGGGGTGCAATGAAGAGTTGCCCCAAATCAAAATGTAACCACATGAATCATGCCATTAAAATTCACAAAAAGAGCTCACAAAAAGCAACAAAGTGTAGGAGGCCTAAACCTCTTGTTAAACACATGCATCAAAAGGGTATCAAAATTCAAAGTTAGGGGCAAGGATCCACACATCAAGACATGACATACATACTAAAACATGTGCCCACATGCAAAACCTAACGATAATACCTCATACATTCAGAGCATTCAAATTGAAAGCATAGAGTAATGGAAATAGGGCAAACCTGATTGGAGAGATCGAATGAAATTGAATTGCCCGGTTGGGCTTGCAAAGCAATCTAAGGGTTTATATGAAATGGAATTGGCTCTTTGCAGATGAGTTCCTTTCAGTCTCTGGAGGTTGCTCTGAACTCTGTTAGCTCTTCTCTCACTATCTTTTTCCCAGGGTTTTTTGGGAGATGGAAGTCTAGAATTTATAACCTGATTTTTATGACTTTGTGGGCTCAAAAGAGAGAGGTCAAAGTCCAAGATTTTTCAGTTATATTTTATTTATTTATTTATTTATTTATTTATTTATTTATTTATTTACTTACTTATTTATTTATTTTTAGTTTTTTTTTTCGTTTTTTTTTTCGATACGCGTGGGCTTCGCCTAGCGAGCATGACAGTTCATGAACAAACTTTTACTCCTTCAAGATTAACGTTTTGACTGATGAATAGACCCCATTTAAACATGTTGGAAGTATCTCAAGCCATTCCCTTGTGTTGACTGATCACCCAGATAGGCCCACAAGGTGTCTTAGATGATATTCAAGCTTTTTGGATCTAATTCTGATTGACATGATGAAATGCAATATGAAATGTTAAATGACCTAAAAAGGAATGCATGAATGAGAGGGGCAAATTTTGAGGTATTACACAGACCATGGATTCACGAGGCAGGTGCCGTGACATCCACCCTACACCAGAAACTGAAATTTGTGAAGAATAAGAAGCTGGTGGTGGTAGGGGGAGAAAAGGCTCTCCTGGTTAGCCATTTGTCTTCCTTCTCGTATATAGACGCTGAGGATGAAGTTGGAACTCCTTTTTAAGAGTGGAGGGTTCATCCACACCAGTCAAGGCGAGGAGGCTACTGCCATCTTGGAAGAGGACGAAGAGGATTCTGACAACTTCGTCATCCCTGGGGGAATCTGCAATAATTGGGTCGCTGTGGATATTCCAACAGTTATCCATAAGTCGAAGTAATGTTCATTGTGTTTAAAAACCCTCCTCCCCATGCCAAAAGGAGGAGTGATGACATTGTTGGCGCATAAATACAATGATATTTTCATTCAATATGATTCATGTTAAATGTTTGTTTTTCCAATTATTTTCCCTTTTCGCTTTTTTGCATGAAATTGGTGATCACATAAAACCTCAAAAAATAAAATAAAACCAATCTTTTCATCTGCATAATGATTTGCCTTGTTTGAATTCTAAAGCTTTTCATATCCAAAATCATTATGCAGGTTGATCAAACCCATTGAACATAATGACCGGACACCATCTTCCAACTTTGAATTCCCTGTATTTGAGGCGGAAGAAGATGATGATAAAGAGATTCCTGACGAGATTACCCGTCTACTTGAGCTTGAAGAGAAAATCATTCAGCCGCATCTCGAGAATCTGGAAACAGTCAACTTGGGGTCTGAAGATTGTGTGCGAGAAGTGAAGATTGGGGCACTCCTGGAAGAATCTGTTAAGAAGGGGTTGATTGAATTGCTACGAGAATACGTCGACGTCTTTGCCTAGTCATATGAAGACATGCCGGGTCTAGATACTGATATCGTGCAACACATCTTGCCTTTGAAGCCTGAGTGCGTGCCTGTAAAGCAGAAGCTCAGGAGAACTCATCCTGATATGGTAGTGAAGATCAAAGAGGAAGTTCAAAAGAAAATTGATGCGGGGTTTCTGGTGACTTCTACGTATCCTCAATGGGTGGCCAATATTGTGCCCGTGCCTAAGAAAGACAGAAAAGTCCGGATGTGTGTAGATTATAGAGACTTGAATAAAGCTAGTCCGAAAGATGATTTTCCTCTACCACACATTGATATGTTGGTAGACAATACAGCTAAATTCAATGTCTTCTCATTTATGGACGGATTTTCCGGGTATAATCAGATTAAGATGGCACCCGAGGATATGGAGAAGACAACATTCATCACACCTTGGGGAACATTCTGTTATCGAGTGATGCCCTTTGGTTTGAAGAACGCCGGAGCCACGTATCAACGAGCTATGACCATCTTGTTTCATGATATGATGCACAAGGAAATCGAGGTATATGTTGATGATATGATTGCCAAGTCAAGAACGGAAATTGAACATGTAGAGCACTTGTCGAAGCTTTTTCAGCGTTTGAGGAAGTATAAGCTTCGTCTGAATCCCAACAAGTGTACATTTGGAGTCCGTTCCGGCAAGTTATTGGGCTTTATTGTTAGTGAAAGAGGTATTGAGGTTGATCCTGCAAAGGTCAAAGCAATACAAGAGATGCCTGCGCCCAAAACTGAGAAGCAAGTCCGAGGTTTTCTTGGCCGCTTGAATTATATTTCCAGATTCTTATCCCACATGACTGCCACATGTGCACCGATATTCAAGCTCCTCCGGAAAGATCAGTCCCATGAGTGGACCGAGGATTGCCAGAAAGCTTTTGATAGCATTAAAGAGTATTTGTCTGAGCCTCCGATCCTATCTCCACCCGTGGAAGGAAGACCTTTGATTATGTATCTGACTGTACTTGAAGACTCAATGGGTTGTGTCCTTGGTCAACAAGACGAATCAGGAAAGAAAGAATATGCTATTTACTACTTGAGCAAGAAGTTCACCGATTATGAGTCTCGATATTCAATGCTTTAGAAGACATGTTGTGCTTTTGCTTGGGCTGCTAAGCGCTTACGCCAGTATATGTTGAGTCATACGACTTGGTTGATATCCAGAATGGATCCAATCAAGTATATCTTTGAGAAGTCTTCTTTAACAGGGAGGATTGTCCGTTGGCAGATGTTGTTATCTGAGTATGATATTGAGTATCAAGCTCAGAAGGCTATAAAAGGTAGTATCTTGGCTGACCACTTGGCATATCAGCCGATTGAGGATTATCAATCAGTTCAGTATGACTTCCCAGATGAGGAGATTCTGTATTTGAAAATGAAAGATTGCGATGAGCCTACACTCTATGAAGGGCCAGAGCCTAGTTCCAGATGGAGTATGGTGTTTGATGGCGGTGTAAATCAGTATGGAAATGTTATTGGGGCAGTGATTATTACTCCTCAGGGCACACATATCCCTTTTACAGCAAGGCTAACTTTCAAATGCACGAATAATATGGCTGAGTATGAGGCCTGTATTATGGGATTGGAGGAATGCATTGATCTAAGGATCAAGCATCTTGATGTATATGGTGATTCGGCCCTCGTTGTTAATCAGAATAAGGGTGAATGGGAAACGAATCAACCTGGCCTCATTCCATATAGGGATTATGTGAGGAGGATTTCGACGTTCTTTACTGAGGTTGACTTCCATCATATTCCTCGAGATGAGAATCGGATGGCAGATGCTCTTGCTACACTTGCTTCGATGATTGTGGTTAAACTTTGGAATGAAGTCCCCAATATCACTGTGATGTGCTTGGACATACCAGCTCACGTATTTGCAGTAGAAGAGGTGAAGGATGATAAGCCATGGTATCATGACATCAAGTGTTTCCTTCAGAAGCAGGTTTACCCGCCTGGGGCATCTGTGAAAGATAGGAAAACTTTGAGGAGATTATTTGGAAGTTTCTACCTCAATGGTGATGTGCTTTATAAGAGAAATTTTGACATGGTCCTGCTCAGATGCGTGGATCGACACGAAGCAGACTTGTTGATGACTGAGGTCCATGAGGGTTCATTTGGTACTCATTCCAATGGACATGCCATGGCTAGAAAGAAGTTGAGAGCAGGCTACTATTGGCTGACAATGGAGTCTGACTGCTGCAAATATGTGAAGAAATGCCATAAGTGTTAGATTTATGCAGACAAGATTCATATTCCTCTGACACTTTTGAATGTGATTTCATCACCATGGCCTTTCTCCATGTGGGGAATTGACATGATAGAGCCGAAAGCGTCTAATGGTCATAGATTTATTCTCGTAGCAATTGATTACTTCACCAAGTGGGTTGAAGCGACATCGTATGCAAATGTGACCAAGCAGGTGGTCGTGAAGTTTATCAAGAATCAACTCATATGCCGTTATGGTGTGCCAGATAAGATCATTACTGATAATGGATCTAACTTGAACAACAAAATGATGAAAGAACTGTGTAGTGAGTTCAAGATTGCGCACCATAATTCTTCTCCTTACAGACCCAAGATGAATGGGGTTGTTGAAGCTGCTAATAAGAATATCAAGAAGATTATCCAAAAGATGGTTGTCACGTACAAAGATTGGCATGAGATGCTGCCATTTGCCTTACATGGATATTGTCGCAACGCGAAAAACAACCGGCGGAAAAAATACAGAGCCGCCACCAACGCTATTCATCCTATGACGGAAAGGAAGCGCAGGACTAACCTAAGAAGGGGAAAGGAACGGTCTTACGACCAAAGATTGCAAGGTACGGGAGTCGGTTACGCAAGGGGAAGGTATTAGCACCCCTCACGTCCGCCGTACTCGACGGGATCCACGCTCAAAAGAATAGGAAAAGGTTGCTAATGAACTGCTCAAAGAAAATGCACAAACTGGAATAATAAACAGGTGAAAGAAGATGGAGGAAGCGGACTCGGCAGGATGTCGCATCCTGGGCCTACGTAGTTTGTCAGAAACAAACATCAGAGTCAACGTAGTTGGGGGAAAGGGATGCATGCTCGCTAAGACGTCGCGTCTTATGCCTACGTATCTCATCTGGAATGAGAATCAGAGCTGTCGTAGTTCGGCTAACGCACGCCGAAACAAAACACCAAAAAGGGACGCTGAGACGTCACAAGAAAACACACAACAGGAAACAGAATGCCAATAGATGGACTTATATCTAACTCCTCAAAACAAATAGGAAACAGAATGTCAATAGATGGACTTATATCTAACTCCTCAAAATAAACAAACAAACAACAAACAGGAAACAGAATGCCAATAGATGGACTTACATCTGACTCCGAACAAATAGCACACGCAAACCAGCGAACACCAAAGAAAGAGTTTATCGGATTGACAAATAATAGGGAGTCTGGAACTCAAGCCTAATAGTTGTCACACAAACACAAAGAGACGCTGAGACATCAAAAGGAACAAAAAGGTTGAACACACTCAAAAAAAACAAAAGGGTGAAAGAACAAACTAATAGGGAGTCTGGAACTCGAACCTAATAGTTATCACACAAACAAAAAGGGACGCTGAGACGTCAAAAGAAACAAAGAGGTTGGTGTCGCAACCTGAAAAATACAGTGCGAAAAAAAACAACCGGCGAAAGAAAAAGACAGGAGAGTCGCCACCGTGCGTTATTCATCCCAAGGGAGGGAAAGGAAACGCTCGAAGTAAACCTGAAAAAGGAAACGACAAGACGGGGTCTCGCAACCAAATCTTGGGTTCGGGAGTCGGTTATGCGAAGGGAAGGTATTAGCACCCCTACGCATCCGTAGTACTCTACGGGATCCACTTTTGTAGTTTTTTGTCTAAAGGGTGCGGGTTTATCTTGTGTTGTTTGCCAAAAAAAAAGGGTTAAATGAAAATGACTCGCGCGGATGTCGCATCCACTGCATACGTATCTCATCTGAATATGAGAATCAGAGTCTTCGTAGCTCGGCTGACCTATGGGTTGGGGGTAATTGTGTGCTCGCTAAGACATCGCGTCTTATGCCTACGTATCCCATCTGGAATGAGAATCAGAGCAAGCCGTAGTTCGGCTAACTACGGGGTTGTGGATTGGGTTTTGGATGAACGACGTCACTACGCAATCTACCGGATGCTCGACCTTTGGAGACTTACTCGCCTGTAGTAGAAGGAGTAAACGTGTGTTATGGGTTTTAGGGTTTGGGATGCTCGAGGGCAAAAAGGCAGTCCTTGACGAAGGAACCGCGCTACCTGCAGGGATATGAATACAAAACACAAAACATGTATCTCAAAGTAAAATGCCACCAAGGGGCTCAAACATTGCCTCCTATCGAGGTCTTCCAGCTAAGAAAGCGATAAAGTATGAGAAAGGGAAAAAATTACCACACGGATAAAGATCCGAAGCTATAGCAGTTAAAGGGGCAAGAAACCCTGAAATGCCTCCAGCTGGACCGTCAAAGGAAATCAGTCAACACGAATAATCAGAATAAAACTCCAGGGGGTATCCCACAAATAAAGTGGGAAACCACGCGAGTGTCTCTGCGAAAGCCCTGTGAGCCCTCACAAAACTCGACAAAGGGTTAGAGCAGCAGGATGAAATCAAGAGAAAACAATGCCATGGAAACACAAGACAGGTTAGAATAAACAAAATAGGGTAACCCAGAGTTGCCCCTAAATCAAAATGTAACCACATGAATAATTCCATCAAAATTCACAAAAGGCTCACAAAAAAAGTATCAAATTCACCCATAATACCTCATACATTTAGAGCATTCAAATAAAAGGCATAAAGATGATGGATATAGGGCAAACCTGATTGGAGAGCTTGATTGAAATTGAGTTGCACCCGTGAGGTTTACAAGTTGATTTCCCTTCAGGGTTTGGAGGCTGCTCGGAACTCTGTTAGTTCTTCTCTCACTATCTTTTTCCTCGGGGTTTTGTTCCAAGGAAACCTCAGAGTATTTTGCTTCTCTCCCTTTTTCTCAAGTGAATCTCCCAGTGTAACTCCAAGTGTCACTCCTCTACTGAAACTTCAGTATTTATAGACTGATTTTCGTGGGTAGTGGGCTCAAATGAGGGAGACCCAAGTCCAAAATAATTTGTTATATTTTATTTATTTATTTTATTTATTTATTTAATTAATTAATTAATTAATTAATTAATTAATTAATTTTTTTTCGTTTTTTTTTTTTTCGTTTTTTTTTTCGTTCGTTTTTTTTTTTTTCGTTTTTTTTTTTTTTTTTTAAGGAAAAATGAAGGGTAAATTTTGGGGTATTACAGCTGCCCCTATTCAATCAACTGGAGACCCGGAAGGAAGATGACAGCTGCTTTCGTGCTTTCCAGGTATCAAGGGATTGAATACAATAAAAGCCCAAAAATTTGCACTGCAGTGAAGTGAAGTAACAATGTCTGTCAGAATCGGCAAAGAAGAATCCGTCTGGTACGGTGAAAGTCAGTCTGAATATCGAAAAAGAATGTTAAACTGGATACCAAAATAAATGGTAACACAGAAATAACCATGGCCTGAATGCCGCTCATCAGTCTGAATACTGGAAAGGATTTCGATCTGAACATCGGAAACTTGGCCTGAATGCCACAAGTCGCATCGACCTGAACGTCGGAAACTTCTTCGATCTGAACATCGGAAAGACTTGGCCTGAATGCCACTTCGATCTGAATATCGGAACACTGGCCTGAATGCCATAAGTCGCATCGACCTGACCATCGGAAACTTCTTCGATCTGAACATCGGAACACTGGCCTGAATGCCACTTCGGTCTGGATACCGGAAAACTGGCCTGAATGCCACTTCGGTCTGGATACCGGAAAACTGGCCTGAATGCCACAAGTTGCATCGACCTGAACGTCGGAAACTTCTTCGATCTGAACATCGGAACACTGGCCTGAATGCCACTTCGGTCTGGATACCGGAGAACTGGCCTGAATGCCACTTCGGTCTGGATACCGGAAAACTTCATGTCTGTCAGCATTGGCAGAAATAGGGAATGATAATTGAGGCGGCGCATGGGCCAATGACACTTGCTGGGGATAACAAAGGTAAGTCATGAACAATCTTCAGTCTGAGTACTGGAAACAACTTCTAGCTTATCACTTGGGATACCGAGAATGTTTTATGCTTACATGCGTATGTTTGAATTTTTCAATGGCGTAATGCTCCATGAAAATGGAAATGCTACGCGATTTAGAAGGATGCAATGCAATATGATTCTACATGCAGGGATGCGAAATGCTGGGTAGAATGCCAAGCTGAGGCAAGGGGATCTACTGGGGAAATGATCACCATCTTCTGGACCCTGGCAAGGCTGTTGGAGATGCACAGCGCAAAGAACTCTGTGGGGAGATGACTAGCCATGCGGTGTTCTGGCCATACCGAGACTCTGATCGGGGAAAGAATGGCATTGGAAGCCTGCTGCTGAGGAAAGCTACAATGGTTCTGGCAACCACGATTTGCGAGAGATGACTCAGCAGGGGGAGCAAACACTGATACGGTACCGAGGTTCTGCTTCAAGGAAAGAAACCATGGATCTGGCATCGGGATTATCGATCTGGCATCGAACTCTAAGGAGCAGCCACTTCTGCTGGGAAGATAAAGTATGGCACTGTCAACCCCGTTGGGGATATGTAGTCTGGTACTATCAACTCTACTGGGGAGTGTATGTCCTAAAACAACCGCTTGGGGAAGTACGGTGGTGAGAAACTGCTGGGAATTGAAGAATCCAACGCTCTGATCAGCTCTGCAGGGATAAGACACCGAATTTGTTTGTTGGTGACTTCACTGAGGAAGATATTCACGATCATCTGCAGGGAATTTTAAGGAAATGCCCCGAGGGTATCTGTTCTGAATAGACGATCCAAAGCACTTAAAATTTACAACAATTTTAAATGTTTATTAAGCATGTACCTGTAAAGCCCTTACGTGTCATGATGCAATGTTTATCAAAAATTCGGACGTCATTTTTGCAAACAAAACAGTAAAATGAAAATGAAAACAGAGATATACTGAATAACATGATTTTATTGATTGAATGGCCTCTGAATAGGCATTTACATTAAGAAGCAATCCCTGGAAAGAGGTAATCGCACAAAAGATAAAAACAGAAATTAATCTAATGGCAATGTGAAATGGATTTCTATTGGGGTCCAATTCTGCTATGGCTTGCTCGTCTTCAAGATCCTCCAGATAATCAGCCTTCTGAAAGAGTGATTGGACTGTTTCCTATCCTTCAAAAATTTCCAGTCATTGGCACGAGATGAGATTCAGAACTACTCAGAACGCAGTCATTCGCTTAATCCCTAACTTTTGCCTGGATCGCCCTTTTCAGGTTTTCAATCCACCGGGATACCCATTTTTGCCTAAGTTGCCTTTTCAGGTTTTCAACTTACCGGGTGTACAATCTTTTTTTATTTTTGTCCCTAATTTTTGCCCGAACCCTTTCATTTTCTTGGTTCGTCGGGACGCCCATTTTTGCCTGGACTACTCTTTTTTACTGTCCAGCGGGTCTATTTTATGCGAAGTATTTTTTAACTGCGTCTGAGTTCACAGGGGAAGTGAAGTTTTCACCATCCATAGTTGCAAGCATTAAAGCCCCACCATCAAAAACCTTGGTGACAATATACGGTCCATCATAGTTAGGAGTCCACTTGCCCCTGTGATCTGTCTGAGGAGGAAGGATCCTTTTCAACACTAAATCTCCGACTTGGAAACAACGAGGATGCACTTTCTGATCAAAGGCTCTCTTCATCCGACTCTGATGCAACTGCCCATGACAAATGGCTGCCATTCGCTTCTCTTCGATAAGACTCAACTCATTGAACCTTGTCCGAATCCATTCAGCTTCGTCTAGCTTGACATCCAACAAGACTCTTAGGGAAGGAATCTCCACTTCAACAGGTAGGACTGCTTCCATACCATACACAAGGGAGTAAGGGGTTGCCCCGGTCGATGTACGTACTGAAGTGCGGTACCCATGCAAGGCGAAAGGTAGCATCTTATGCGAATCTCTGTACGTGACGACCATCTTCTGCACAATCTTCTTTATGTTCTTATTTGCCGCCTCAACAGCGCCGTTCATCTTAGGGCGGTAAGGGGAAGAATTGTGATGCTGAATGTTGAAGTTCTGACACAACTCCTTCATCATTTTGTTGTTGAGATTAGAACCATTATCAGTAATGATTCTTTCGGGAATCCCATAGCGACAAATGATTTCTTTCTTGATGAAACGGGCAACCACATGTCTGGTGACATTTGCAAATGACGCTGCTTCGACCCACTTGGTGAAATAGTCGATGGCAACAAGGATGAAGCGATGCCCATTGGAAGCAGTCGGCTCAATCTTTCCAATCATGTCAATGCCCCACATAGCAAACGGCCACGGCGAAGACATCACATTCAGAGGATTCGGCGGTACATGCACCTTATCAGCATAAATCTGGCATTTATGACACTTCCGAGCATACTTGAAACAATCTGATTCCATGGTCATCCAATAATAACCCGCTCTCAACAATTTCTTAGCCATTGCATGTCCACCGGCATGAGTACCGAACGAACCTTCATGAACTTCCTGCATTAACATGTCCGCCTCGTGTCTGTCCACGCATCTGAGCAAAACCATGTCGAAGTTCCTCTTATACAACACATCGTCTTTGTTCAAGAAGAAACTGCCTGCCAATCTTCTCAAAGTCTTTCTGTCATTGTTGGATGCCCCTGCAGGGTACTCTTGATTCTTCAGAAAGCACTTGATATCGTGATACCAGGGCTTGTCATCGACTACCAGTTCAGCAGCAAACACATGCGCGGCCCTGTCAAGGCGCATCACATCGATCCTGGGAGCATGGTTCCAACGAATTACCTTGATCATGGAGGATAGAGTAGCAAGCGCGTCTTCCATCTGGTTCTCATCACGAGGTATATGATACAATTTTACTGTTGTGAAGAAAGTCAACAGTCTTCTCGTGTAGTCTCTGTAGGGGACCAGAGTGGGCTGGAGAGTATTCCAATCACCATTTACTTGATTGATCACCAGAGCTGAATCTCCGAAGATGTTTAGAGTCTTGATTCTTAGATCAATGGCTTGCTCAATACCCAAGATACAGGCCTCGTACTCAGCTTCGTTATTTGTGCACTCAAAAGTCAAACGAGCGGTGAAAGGCATGTGGGCACCCTTCGGAGTAGTAATGACAGCGCCAATTCCACTTCCTCTAGCATTGACAGCCCCATCGAACAACAAAGTCCACTTTTCGTTTGGATCAGGTCCCTCCTCAACAACTGGCTCTTCACAGTCTTTTATCTTGAGGAACATGATGTCATCATCAGGGAATTCAAACTTCATCGGTTCATAATCATCAATCGGTTGCTCGGCAAGGTAGTTTGACAGAATACTCCCTTTGATGGCCTTCTGTGACGTATACTGGATATCATACTCTGTTAAAATCATCTGCCAACGGGAAACACGTCCGGTGAGAGTCGGCTTCTCGAATATGTATTTCACTGGATCCATCTTAGAAATCAACAAGGTAGTATGGTTCAACATATACTGCCTCAGTCGGCGAGCAGCCCAGGCCAAAGCACAACAAGTTTTCTCAAGCTGCGAATATTTGATTTCACAGTCGGTAAACTTTTTGCTAAGGTAGTATATGGCATGCTCTTTTCGACCATACTCGTCATGCTGTCACAATACACACCCCATCGAGTTCTCAGTCACTGATAGGTACATTATCAGAGGTCTCCCAGGAACTGGAGGTATAAGGATCAGAGGTTTCTGTAGATACTCTTTTATCTTCTCGAAAGCCCTTTGACAATCTTCATTCCACCTGATAGTCTGATCTTTCCTCAGCAATTTGAAAATTGGCTCACACGTGGTTGTTAGGTGAGAGATGAACCTTGCAATGTAGTTCAACCTCCCTAAGAAACTACGGACTTGCTTCTCTGTTCTTGGCTCTGGCATTTCCTGTATCGCTTTTACTTTGTCGGGATCCACCTCAATCCCTTTTCCGCTAACGATAAAACCCAGCACTTTTCCCGATCTCACCCCGAAAGTGCACTTGTTCGGGTTAAGTCTCAGTTTGAATTTCCTCAAACGCTCAAACAGTTTCTGCAAATTCAACAAATGTTCTTCTTCCGTCTGAGATTTGGAAATCATATCGTCCACATAAACCTCGATTTCATGATGAATCATATCATGGAACAGAGTCACCATTGCTCGATGATATGTTGCTCCGGCATTTTTCAGACCAAACGGCATCATCTTGATTTGGTTATAGCCAGAAAAGCCATCCATGAAGGAGAATACCGAGAACTGAGCTGTATTATCCACCAAAACGTCGATGTGAGGTAATGGGAAATCATCTTTAGGGCTAGCTCTGTTCAGATCCCGGTAGTCGACACACATCCGTACCTTTCTGTCCTTCTTAGGTACTGGGACGATGTTCGCAACCCACGGCGGATAATTGGTGACTGCTAGAAACCCTGCATCCAACTGCTTTTGCACTTCTTCCTTTATCTTGACAGCCATCTCTGGTCTTGTTCTTCTGAGCTTCTGCTTGACCGGAGGACAACCTTCTTTGAGAGGCAAGCGGTGTACCACGATGTCTGTGTCCAGCCCAGGCATGTCCTGATAAGACCAGGCGAAGATGTCAACGTATTCTTGCAGCAATTCAATCAGCCCTTTCTTCACATTATCTTCCAAAGCAGCCCCTATTTTGATTTCTCTCTTGGAGTCTTCGGTGCCGAGATTAATCACTTCAACAGACTCTTGATGCGGTTGAATAACCCTTTCCTCTTGTTTCAATAACCTGGTAAGTTCTTCAGGGAGTTCACAATCTTCATCATCCTCTTCTTCAGCTTGAAAGATTGGATTTTCAAAGTCGAAGCGAGCCATAGCAGAACCGTTATCAATAGGATCCGGTGATGTGCATCTGCATGAGTGATGGTATGTGCTTATGAGTGTGAACAAGAAGTGAAAACTAAACAAAACATTGCCATTTTTTTATTTTGAAAAACTGCAAAAATAGAAAGACAGGGAACGAAATATTTGAATGCAAAAATACGTCCTTTATTTATGATAAAAAATGCAAGTGTCACATAGATGGGCCCTACAATGAGTCATTACGCCCTGGGCGGAACGTAAGACTTGGATATGCATGAATAAACAAAGAAAATTACTCTTCAAGAAGAGTGACTTGGATAATCTCTTCAGAAGACCAATTGTTGAGAACTTCACCCGGGATCCTCAGACGGACCCAGTTGTCAATGTCACAATCCCTATCCCCATCTTCTTTGTTGACTATAGAGACTTGACCATACTGAATGATGCCAGCACTGGAGAAAGTGATCGGCCCCTGAAGTGTTGTAGGCGTTGAAGTACACACATCCGAAACATCGGAATCAAGTTCAATTACATCAGAATCATCCATATTGGAAAAAATAACTACATCATCACGGATTACAGAATCAGTAGGAACAACATCTGCGAATTCATCAGTAGCATCTTCAAACCCTTCTCCCACAACCCCTTCCATAGACTCTTGGACAGACAAATCTTCAACCTGGAGGATACCTTTGTCGAGCAAGGCCTGGATACCCTGCTGTAGCTTCAAACAACCTCCACTCTGAGTAGCACAATCCAAACAACCCTTCCCACAACCAGGGAAAACATCGGCCTTCAGCAAGCATCCTTTGATATCCAACAATGGAGTCTTCAACTTCAACACATCCTTAATGGACTTGGCTTCTCCCTCTACCAAATTAACGTTCGCACCACCATGCTAGGGCATGGGATTGTTAACGACATTCGGAGCCGGTGCAAGGTCGATGGCCTTTGAATCTATGAGGTCTTGAACTACGTGCTTAAAAGCTTTGCAGTTCTCAATATTGTGGCCAGGTGCCCCAGAGTGGAAGCTACACCTAGCGTTGGCGTCGTAACCCACCGGAAGTCTACCAACAGGAGGAGCCAGAGTGCGCAATTGCACAAGTTGTAGTTGTTAAAGACTAGAAAGCAACTGAGCGTACGACATTGGAAGGGTGTCGAAACGCCGGTCCATCATCCTTTGCCTCTGTTGATAAGCGGGTCTGTTACCCGGTTGTTGCTGCTGTTGATACTGAGCTGGTTGACGTTGTGATTGTTGTTGTTGTAGTGGTGCTGCAGCTGGAATGGTCACCCCTGCGGCAGTACCTGTTATGCAAGACATGCTAATGAATATGCAAATGCAATGACATGTTTATCAATTCCAAAGGTATTCTACCCCCTTGATTCCAGTCTCACATTTGATAAACAGTGTAAGAAAAGACTAAGCCGTTGATGAGAACCAAGAAAATTCCAACTAGAATCAAGTGGAAGATATAAACCTCCTTGAAAAGGATAAACATGTGTTAAATGATATGAATGCAAATGATGTGATGATGTGAATGCAATGCAGTGGCGTGTCAATCAGGATTGCTGTATCTGCTTGAACATCTGTCAGGTTGCACTGTCTGGAGAGAAATCAAGAGCACACCGAACAAAGGTCATGGGATGGATCATGTTATCCTTAATATCAACCACCCATTTTGGCGGATTATGGTTTACACCTTATCAATACCCGAGTTTCATTGATATTAAGGATACCTGATCGGATCAACCATGAATCAAGGGTTTGTCGCAAGTCACGAGCATGGAGTTTAGGTTAAGAACCACCCAAAAGGAGTGTACTAAGGTTTAAACCTGCCAAACATGTTCTACAAAAGGTTCCCTTAGTCATAATCCCATCTTTCGGATATTATCAGAGGAACGACTACTCGTATTCCAACAATATTCTCAAGAGAGACTCTTATGAGTGTAGTATCGCGTAACAATCGTATCAAATCTTACATTTGAACGACTTTCGCACTACGTCCTACGAATAGGCCAAGATGGGTTAGGTAAACTAAGGTCCTTGGCTTCTTAGGTCTATATTGGAACAAGTAATGTCTAACCACAACTTACTTATGTGACATTATTGATCTCAACATGACCTCCACCAAGTGAATGGGCTTGCAAGTCAACTCGCCAAGGAATACTCCACACAAGTTGACAGGACTATGCCATTCTCCTATCTTAAGTGCACTCGAGTTCGGGTATAGAACTCATCTCACAAAGATCACCAAGCAGCCATAGCCAACCAACAGATACAACAATGATATGTACACAATGCAATAAGGTAAATCAGGTAAATAAATAACTGTACAAAAGCATGAACACCCAATAAACAAACAAACTACAAAAGCTAGGAGGGACTCGCTTAGGGAAGATGGACCAGCAAGAGGTCAACTTCTTAAAGGTCCCCAGCAGAGTCGCCAGCTGTCGCAACCTGAAAAATACAGTGCGAAAAAAAACAACCGGCGAAAGAAAAAGACAGGAGAGTCGCCACCGTGCGTTATTTATCCCAAGGGAGGGAAAGGAAACGCTCGAAGTAAACCTGAAAAAGGAAAGGACAAGACGGGGTCTCGCAACCAAATCTTGGGTTCGGGAGTCGGTTCTGCGAAGGGAAGGTATTAGCACCCCTACGCATCCGTAGTACTCTACGGGATCCACTTTTGTAGTTTTTAGTCTAAAGGGTGCGGGTTTATCTTGTGCTGTTTGCCAAAAAAAAGGGTTAAATGAAAATGACTCGCGCGGATGTCGCATCCACTGCATACGTATCTCATCTGAATATGAGAATCAGAGTCTTCGTAGCTCGGCTGACCTATGGGTTGGGGGTAATTGTGTGCTCGCTAAGACATCGCGTCTTATGCCTACGTATCCCATCTGGAATGAGAATCAGAGCAAGCCGTAGTTAGGCTAACTACGGGGTTGTGGATTGGGTTTTGGATGAACGACGTCACTACGCAATCTACCGGATGCTCGACCTTTGGAGACTTACTCGCCTGTAGTAGAAGGAGTAAACGTGTGTTATGGGTTTTAGGGTTTGGGATGCTCGAGGGCAAAAAGGCAGTCCTTGACGAAGGAACCGCGCTACCTGCAGGGATATGAATACAAAACACAAAACATGTATCTCAAAGTAAAATGCCACCAAGGGGCTCAAACATTGCCTCCTATCGAGGTCTTCCAGCTAAGAAAGCGATAAAGTATGAGAAAGGGAAAAAATTACCACACGGATAAAGATCCGAAGCTATAGCAGTTAAAGGGGCAAGAAACCCTGAAATGTCTCCAGCTGGACCGTCAAAGGAAATCAGTCAACACGAATAATCAGAATAAAACTCCAGGGGGTATCCCACAAATAAAGTGGGAAACCACGCGAGTGTCTCTGCGAAAGCCATGTGAGCCCTCACAAAACTCGACAAAGGGTTAGAGCAGCAGGATGAAATCAAGAGAAAACAATGCCATGGAAACACAAGACAGGTTAGAATAAACAAAATAGGGTAACCCAGAGTTGCCCCTAAATCAAAATGTAACCACATGAATAATTCCATCAAAATTCACAAAAGGCTCACAAAAAAAGTATCAAATTCACCCATAATACCTCATACATTTAGAGCATTCAAATAAAAGGCATAAAGATGATGGATATAGGGCAAACCTGATTGGAGAGCTTGATTGAAATTGAGTTGCACCCGTGAGGTTTACAAGTTGATTTCCCTTCAGGGTTTGGAGGCTGCTCTGAACTCTGTTAGTTCTTCTCTCACTATCTTTTTCCTCGGGGTTTTGTTCCAAGGAAACCTCAGAGTATTTTGCTTCTCTCCCTTTTTCTCAAGTGAATCTCCCAGTGTAACTCCAAGTGTCACTCCTCTACTGAAACTTCAGTATTTATAGACTGATTTTCGTGGGTAGTGGGCTCAAATGAGGGAGACCCAAGTCCAAAATAATTTTTTATATTTTATTTATTTATTTTATTTATTTATTTAATTAATTAATTAATAAATTAATTAATTAATTAAATTTTTTTTTTTTCGTTTTTTTTTTATCGTTTTTTTTTTCGTTCGTTTTTTTTTTTTTAAGGAAAAATGAAGGGTAAATTTTGGGGTATTACAGTTGGTTCACAAACAAACAGAGACGCTGAGACGTCAAAAGAAACAAAAAGGTTGAAAGAGAAAAAAGGTGAGACAAACTAATAGGGAGACTGACTCGAGCCTAATAGTTGTCACACAAACAAAAAGAGACGCTGAGACGTCAAAAGAAACAAAGAGGTTGAAAAAGAAAAAGGGTGCCCGGAGAGATCTCGCTCGATCTCCTGCCTACGTATCTCATCTAGAATGAGAATCAGGGCGACGTAGTTCCCCTGAACAGGGGAGGAACTCTCTCCTCACCAGAGACCAGGGAAATAACAAACTAAAAGGGAGACTGACTCGAGCCTAATAGTTGTCATGCAAATAATAACCCTAGGTTGAGGTCTCTAACAAGAGTTTGACTCACACAGGAAGCGAGTCAACTCAAGTCTATTTCTACATACGTTCAACTTCCTTGGAAGTTAATCGTACGACTCCTACGGAAAAGGAGGTGAGAAGTGGAAAGCAGATAAACATACCAGTAATCATCACACTCTATATACAAACAAGAGGCTCAGACAAATGGTTGGACTTTAGTCAAGAGGGGTCATATCAACCTCGACAAACAAGCCAAAACTGTAGGGGTATGCTGAAGCTCTTAACCACTAACATTGAGAGTTAGGGTGAAGCTGATCAAATATGGTAATAAGGATTAGACCTCATGCTCTTAACCCTGGCCTGGGTGAGCTCAAATCAAAGAAAGCGCGGGGGTCCAGAAAGAGGGACCCTATTCCACTTGACTGACTCTATACAATGATCTTGGGTACATTGTTCAAGAGCATCAGCACGTAGTGCGAGCATAATGAACGACTCACAGAATAACAGGGGATTGATTGCTAATCCCTTCTATCTGTCAATTGCCTCTTCACTTAGGAGGACTTATCAAGTAACATGCCTCACTTGGAGGTCTTTGGCACAAAATGTAAACAAACACACAAAGAGCCTCTTAAGGAGGACTTCAGCCAAATGCCTGCCAAAAAGGTGATAGGACTTCCAGACTATATGGAGAAAGAGGGCTAAACTACCTCAGTGGTGTATCAACCACACTCCAAAGCTAAGCTCAAGCAAGAGCTAAAAGCGACTAACGTACCTGTACAAAAGCCAAACAGTTAATATTGTATTCAGAAAACCAACAAACAACAGCGGGACTTTTCAATATCTACACAATGCAAGTCACAAGTGCAAGCACTCAAGTGAATTTATCACACCAATGGACCTACAACACAACAATAGTTAGTAGTCAAAAGCATCTTGCATCTCAAATAATGAGACCACACCAACCATCAAAGCAAAATGCTCAAACCTGAAACACAAATCTATGTTAGTTCATGTATACAAATCACTAGTACAAAGACTAGGTTCAAAAGCATGTCAAATGGCCAAAACAGAAGTCAATATTTTGCACAAAGCATATTCAAACATGTCACAAGATGTCCTCAAAGGGACCAAGACCAATTCATAAGGCAAAGGCATCAAATGATCAATGTAAAACAAAGACCAACAAATGAGCACCAAATGGACAATCAAATTATAAAATCAAAATTAAAACAGAAAAGCATCCAATGGCTATGAAATTTTTTATGCAAGCACTTCATGTTATGAGCAAACGTCATGCAAAAAATTAAATTCAAAAGAGCTCAAATGGTACATGAATGAAAATGCACAAATGCAACATAAAAATTGTGACACAAATTATCACACTACATGTTTATGTGTCCAAAACAGTGATGGCATATGATGAAAATTTCAAACCAAAGCCAGAAAATCAAATCACATGTTAAGATCAAGCATGCCAAATTTCAAGTCAATTGGATTAAACATGAGCATTTCACAAACAAATGAATATAGCATGTCAATTTGGTATCATGTTCAAACAAAAACTCACAATTAAAAACCCAGCAACAAACAAATCATGCAAATAACATCAAAAAATAATAGACATTAACACAAGCATGTGGAAAAAAATTGGGATCAATTTGAAGCATCCTACTATTTTTTGTGATTTTTTGAAGTTGAAGAAAATATTTGAAATAATAAAAGAAATATGGAATAATGGAAGCAACATTAAAGTTTGAATTAAAATCAGAATATTCACATGCCAGGTTCGAACTCGCGCCTCAAGGATCAAAAGAATATCAATGGAAATTCAAAAAATGCAATACGCCAGGATCGAACCCACGCTTCAAGGTTAACAAGTGCGCTCAATTAAAATTCTGAAAACTGCATGGCACGGAATCGAACGCGCGCCTGGACGGTTCAGAAGCAGCATGAAACACTGCGTTTCACACAAACCCTAGCCATCAAGAACCAGATACCGGAACAGTAGTTCCGGTCGTCTTCTCCGACCGTGTCCACGGCGGAGCTCCAAATTTTTTTCCAAAATCTTGCAAACTATATATGGTTCGAAAGGTATTTCCACGTAGATCTCAAATATGATGTCAAATTCATCTAATTCCTCATGTATCTCATGGATCGAAGCAAAACAAATTCTAGATCTAAACTTTAATTCAACATAACTTCCTCATTTCTTCACCAAAATCAATTCTAAACATATCAGCATGATCACCTAAGCAAGATCTACAGGTTTATGGCAAGAATTTGGCAAAAAAGAGAGGTCGAATTTTCACTTACTTGAAGTGCAGTGATCAAAAATCGTGTGTTCAAGCTTCCAGAACTTCCAGATCTTCTCCTCTATACTTGCTTCGAAGCTTTGAACAAGAAGCAACACTTGAATCCTCTTAGATCTTGCTCAATTTCAGAATTCCATGTCCATGAAGATGTGCTCGATCTGCTTGATTCTTGATCAAATTCTTCAAATCAAACGTGGATTCCTACTCAGTGATACTCCATGATCATGATTATGCAAAGAAATTTGGTGTTTGTGTGAAGAAAATTGAAAATCAAAGTGAGAGAATTTTGGAGGGAAATGGAATTTTCAGATCTAAATTTGTTGTTATGAGCAAAAACAGTTATGATTAGGCTTTTATATGGTGTGGTAATGATGTTGTTAATCAGAATTTGCAAAGGCTAAACATGATTAGGGAAATATGAGGTGTAATGCAAAATTTCCAAATACACCTAGCATGGCCAATGTGCACATGAACAGTGCCATGATGAGGCACAAATTCACTTAAAATCATCCCACAATCAACATGGAATTGGTATTTTGTTTATAGCATCAACCAAATTTGAATTATTAAATTTCCCTCCAAAATGCACATGTATGGACACTTGATCATGTGAGCTTCTTTCATGCAAGGGAATGATTCATTTGGAAATTCTTGGTCATGACAAGCATTTTGCAAAAAGAGTGGACCAATTTGGAGTTTTGAAGCAAAAGTTATGCCATGTTGAACTTCCATGCATACTTTGTGATCATTTGGCCATAACTTCTCAACCATTCTTTAGATGGATATGATATAGGACTTTTTGAAAAGAGGAGAGAAAGATATTCAACTTTCATGTTCACCAAAAATCCATTTGAAGCTTCTTTGATGTTGATAAGTCAAGTTGAATGTGGACCAGAAACTTGCCATTTTTGGAAACTTTCAATTACAGGTCACTTTCCATTTTGGGAAACTTTTGCCATGACTTCAAAATTTTTAAGATAGATGTTTAGAATGACAAATGGACCTCTTTTGAACATGATTGAGGTGTTTAAATTCATTTCCCCACCTCATAGCCCTCAGTTGACTGCACAGTTGACTTTTGTGGTCCTCAGATGACCTTGAAATGCTCTGATCAGCCTGAGCCTCTACCACTTGAGGAAAAGGCTCAAAAATGAAACCCTAGCTCATGTAAGCTCCTTATGATAACCATGTGACCTCCATCTCAATAGAATGCCTCATCTCCTTGAGAAACCCTGGCTGGAAGAAAGTCATTGATTAGGGTTGACCAAAGGTCAGAACCCTAATCCAAAGGAACTTGAGGATGAACTTTGAAACCCTTGATGATGAAAGAACCATGATGATGGTAATATATCCTGGCAAACAAGATAATGCTCAAGACCTTTGAAGGATCAGGAAACCCTAATTGAAGTGCACACCCTCAGATGGTTGATCATCAACTCAAAAAGACCCTCAGGCTTGAACCATGTAACTTCCCATCTTCTGAAGAGACTTTGGAGGATGACCTTCTTATTTTCATATGATATGCAAAATGCAATGCCTAATGCCCTAAAATGAAATGCAATGTGTCGAACTAGTCCCAAGAAGAGGAGGGCAAATTTTGAGGTGTTATTCAATCCACTGTGAACCTGTCGATTTGAACAGCCTCGGCTTCCAGATGATCAGAGTGAAGAGTGGTTGAATACAAAGAACAGACGAACAATTTGCGCTCCGCTGGGAATTATTATCTTTTTTTGTTTTTCTTGAACCCCAAAACTTCGTTGACCCCTTTGTTTTTTGTTTTTCTTGAACCCCGAAACTTCGTTGATTTTTTTTGCTTTTCTTGAACCCCAAAACAAATATTTTCTCTTCCGCGTGGATGATCCCTTATCACCGTATTTGAACCCCGAAAGCTCCATACCACTCTTGTTGCCAAACAATGAACCCCGTTCTCCATTTGAACCCCAGTCGCCTGACGATAACTCGTGATCGTCGTTGTGAACCCCATTCTCCAGAAAACACCCCATGTCTCCTTTTCTCCATTTGAACCCCGTTCTCCATTTTCCCGTGCTAATTCCGCTGGCAACGTCGGAAATAACACCAAACACCACTCTGACGATGATATACTAGAGGGTACACCTTCACGAAAGGAAGGTAACATGTGCATTTCTTCCTCAGAAGACACCCATAACGACTTCTGTTGGCCTCAGCCACAGTCTAAGGTGACACATGATCAGAAGACAATCCTGAGGACCTCATCCCGGATACAATCTTCAATTCCATCTCCAGTTGAACCCCGTTCTCCCGAAAATGCCCAGCACTTCCTTTTCTCCATTTGAACCTCGTTCTCCAGAAAATGCCTAGCACTTCCTTTTCTCCATTTGATCCCCGTTCTCCAGAAAATGCCCAGCACTTCCTTTTCTCCATTTGCCCAATTTTCGCGCTGATCGCATAACGTTCTCTGATCTTCATTTCCATCTCCGCCCGATGAAAAATTTTCCTCCAATATCGCACTACTGGGGAATACTGTTGATCCAGAATCACGATGCCGAACTCCTCAGAGTAACATCTTCACCAACCGGCTAAACCAACTCTCAAACGGTAACCACGGCTTGAGTCGCGTTGATCGCGTAACGTCCTTCGATCTTCATTTCCATCTCCGCCCGACGGAAAATTTTCCTCCAATATCGCACTACTGGGGAATATTGTCGATCCAGAATCACGATGCCGAACTCCTCAGAGTAACATCTTCACCAACCGGCTAAACCAACTCCCAAACGGTAACCACGGCTTGAGTCGCGCTGGTTGCGTAACGTCCTCCGATCTTCATTTCCATCTCTGCACGACGGAATTTTCCTCCAATATCGCACTACTAGGGGATACTGTCGATTCAAAATCACAATGCCAAACTCCTCAGAGTAACATCTTCCAACTTCCATCTCCGCACGACGGAGTTCTCCTCCAATATCGCACTACTGGGGGATACTGTTGATCCAGAATCACGATGCCGAACTCCTCAGAGTAACATCTTCCAACTTCCAGCTAAACCAATTCTCAAACGGTAACCACGGCTCGAGACTAGTTTATGCTTGCAATGCTGATGCATCAGTTTTACAGCGTAATGCTCCATAACCATGGAAATTCTACGCAATTAGCTATGCAATATGCTATGCTTCTCTAAATGATGAATGCATAAAAGAATATCCCCCTCAGGGGACGGCACGAGTAACTCTGTTGAGGAACTTGATATCACTCCAATCTCCAATCCTGCTGGGTAATAGCACTGCTGCTAGGGAAAGGGTAATCTTCACTGGGGACGACCTCCACTGAACTCGATCCGCTTGGGGACTTCGCTGGGGAAGAAATCACTAACGCACACCTCCACTGGGGAAACAGCAACCTTCAGGCCTGCTGGGGAAATAACAATCTCCACCATGCTAGGGGAAACAGCAATCTTCGACTTGCTGGGGAAATAACAATCTCCCCCATGCTAGGAGAAACAGCAATCTTCGACTTGCTGGGGAAATAACAATCTCGACACTGCTAGGGGAAACAGCACACTTCAGACTTGGCTGCCGAGGAAACACCGACCTTGAATCCGCTGGGGAGATACGGAAAATTTGACACGGAACACCTATCGACTCGTCAAGCACTGGCATTCACCATCTAACCAAAATGTCAACTTTCATTTTTTCAGACTTTGAAGAGTCTTCTTGATTCATCACCTTGTATTCTCGACTTCTCCCTACTTCAAGAAGATCGACCTTCTTAGATTCATGCCAACTCTCCAGTCCTCAGACTTTGAAGAGTCTTCTTGATTAATCCTCTAGGATCGTTGCCACCCTTCCATGCCTCGTCCCTAATTGGACTCCACAGGATTCTTTTGTCAAAAGGCTTCATATCACAACCTGCAAGTGAGTGAAAATAACCGACAGCACCTGGAAAAGAGATCGTTAGATAAAACGTGCCCCAGGCGTGCCAAAATTTCAACACCTAGGTCACTCAACCTTCCGAATAAGATTTCCGGTTTTCAATCTTATAAACATGCATTGGAAGGGACCCCTATGTCTCAAAACGCAAATATTCTTTATCAAAATAAATGAATGTTTTTGAAATCAAAGAGGTAATGAAAACAAAAACAAAATTATTTGACTGAATATGCATTTTATTGGTTGAACAAAAGTGGCTCGTAACTGAGCAATACACAGGAAGCAATCCCTGAAAAGAGGTAATTGCGCACAAAAGGAAAATCTATCCTAATGGCAATGTGAACCCGTGATCTCATCGAGTTCCAACTCGGTTACACCCCATATGTCCTCAAGACTCTCCGCACTTTCTTCCTTCTGAACAAGACGCTTCCGACCGATCTCTGCCGGGAATTATCCATGTGTCATATTCAAAGCACAAACGATCATGCTGGACGTAGTTGTTCGTTTCATTCCCTCTTTTTCCTGGACCGCCCTTCCGGGTTTTCAGTCCACCGGGATACCCTTTTTTGCCCAAGCCGCCCTTGTGGGGTTTTCGACTTGCCGGGTGTACAGTTTTTTCCTTTTTATCCCTAATTTTTTCCCGAACCTTTTTATTTTATTTTTGGTTCGCCGAGATGCCCTTTTTTGCCTGGACTATTTTATTCTTTTCGTCCAGCGGGTCTCTTATACGAAGTATTTTTTAACTGCGTACGCATTCACAGGGGATGGAAAATCCTCGCCATCCATGGTCGTCAACAACAAGGCTCCGCCAGAGAAAACCTTCTTGACCACGAATGGACCCTCATAATTGGGTGTCCACTTGCCCCGACGATCGTTCTGAGGAGGAAGGATCCTTTTCAACACCATATCTCCCACATGGTATACCCGAGGTCGTACCTTTCGGTCAAAAGCACGCTTCATTCGCTGCTGGTACAACTGCCCATGACAAATGGCCGCCAGCCTCTTTTCCTCAATCAGGCTCAACTCTTCATACCGAGTCCTTACCCATTCCGCCTCTTTCAATTTCACATCCATCAGGACTCTCAATGAAGGAATCTGGACCTCAACCGATAGCACGGCCTCCATCCCATACACAAGCGAGAAAGGCGTTGCCCCAGTAGATGTGCGCACCGAGGTTCGATACCCATGATACAAGCTTCGTGTTCAGCCACATTGTTGGTGCATTCAAATGTTAGCCGGGCGGCAAAAGGAATGTGGGATCCTTTCGGCGTAACCAAAACAGCACCAACTCCACTACCATTCACATTAACGGCCCCATCAAACATCAGAATCCATTCGGACTCAAGGTCAGGCCCCTCCTCCGGGATCGGTTCCTCACAATCTTTTGATTTGAGAAACATGATGTCCTCATCAGGGAACTCAAACTTCATCGGTTGATAATCCTCAATGGGTTGTTGGGCGAGGTAATCAGACAATATACTCCCCTTTATTGCTTTCTGAGAAGTGTACTGGATATCGTATTCAGTCAAAATCATTTGTCATCTTGCAACCCGTCCGGTCAATGCTGGCTTCTCAAATATATACTTGATCGGATCCATCTTGGAAATCAACAAAGTGGTATGAACCAGCATATACTGTCTCAGTCGGCGAGCAGCCCATACCAAAGCGCAGCAAGTTTTCTCGAGCAGTGAATATCTTATTTCACAGTCGGTAAACTTTTTGCTAAGGTAGTAAATTGCATGCTCTTTTAGACCAGACTCATCATGCTGCCCCAGTACACACCCCATAGACCCCTCGAGGACTGTCAAGTACAGAATTAACGGTCGTCCCTCCACAGGAGGCAACAGAATCAGAGGCTCCTGCAAATATTCTATTATTTTTTCAAATGTCGCTTGGCAATTATCATTCCACCTGACCGTTTGATCTTTTCTCAACAACTTGAATATGGGTTCACACGTGGCTGTTAGATGAGATATGAACCGTGAAATGTAGTTCAATCTACCTAAGAAACCACGAACCTCTTTTTCTGTTATCGGTTCAGGCATTTCTTGTATCGCTTTTACTTTAGCAGGATCAACCTCGATTCCTCTTTCGCTTACAATAAACCCCAGCAACTTACCGGACCGCACTCCAAAAGTGCACTTATTCGGATTCAACATCGGTTTGAATTGTCTCAACCGGTCAAATAGCTTGGCCAAGTCTACCAAATGCCCCTATTCTGTTTGGGACTTTGCTATCATGTCATCAATATAGCATTAGATTTCATGATGAATCATATCATGAAACAAAGTCACCATAGCTCTTTGATACGTGGCACCGGCATTCTTGAGACCGAATGGCATCACCTTATAACAAAAAGTGCCTCACGGTGTGATGAACGTTGTTTTCTCCATATGATCTGGCGACATTTTAATTTGATTATAGCCGAAAAAGCCATCCATGAAGGAAAACACCGAGAATTGAGTTGTATTATCTACCAACACATCGATGTGAGGTAATGGGAAATCATCCTTCAGGCTAGCTCTGTTCAAATCCCGATAGTCCACACACATCCTCACATTTCCATCCTTCTTCGGCACCGGCACAATATTCGCGATCCAAGGTGGATAATTAGTAACAGCTAGGAAACCAGCATCCAACTGCTTTTGTACTTCCTCTTTGATTTTCATGGCCATCTCGGGTCGAGTTCTGCGCAACTTCTGCTTCACTGGAGGACAGTCTTCTCTCAATGGCAACCTGTGCACAACAATATTGGTATCCAACCCTGGCATATCTTGATAAGACCATGCGAAGATATCAACATACTCTTTCAACAGGCTACCATTCTGCTCTTGACATCCACCTCCAAAGCGGCCCCAACCTTTACTTCCTTTCTGACCTCCTCGGTACCCAGATTCACAATCTCGACTTGCTCCTCGTGCGGTTGAATAACCTTCTCCTCTTGTTTCAACAACCTGGCTAACTCCTCCGGCAGTTCACAATCTTCTTCGCCTTCTTCTTCGGCATGATAGATCGGTTGTCGAAGTCATATGAGGGTGTAACAGGATTGTCATCAATGAGATCCGGAGAATGGTCGCATCTGCATGAATGTTGATTCATGCATTGCTTTAGGATCGGAACGAGACAAATCAAAAGGATGAAAAATGAAAACAAACATTGCCATTTTTATTTTTTAAACTGCAAAAATAAATGAAAAACAGGGAACACCGTTTTTAATGCGAAAAACATCCATTTATTAATGATGCAAATGTTGCAAAATGAAACACATGAGGTGGCCCTTACAATGAACCCTTACGTTTCGGGCAAAACGTATGGTTTTCATGCAAACAGAATTGAAAAACAGAAATATTACTCTTCACGCAGAGTGACAGTGATGATCTTTTCGGCCTTCCAGTTCTGGACCTCCATCCCTGGTACGCACGGTTTTATCCACGAGTCAAGCTCGCAGTCACTATCAGTCTCTTCACCCATAGCACAGATATGGTCTGAATCTTCAGCAATTACACCCACCATCACCTGACCATGCGCTGGCATGGGATTGGCATTAAAATTCGGCGATGGCGCAAAATTAATGGCTTTAGAATCTACTAAGTCCTGAACAACATGCTTGAAAGCTTTACAATTCTCAACATTGTGTCCAGGGGCACCAAAATGGAATTCACACTTGGCATTCTCATCATAGCTGGCAGGCCTCTGATCCGGTCTCAACGGAGCTAATGTTCTCAACTGAACCAACCCCAGATCTTTCAATTTCTTCAGCAAAAAGGCATATGTCACAGGTGGCCTATCAAACTGACGATCAGTCATCCTTCCTCTCACCTGATACCCGGCCCGTTGTATTCTCTGCTGAAACGGTTGCCATTGCTGTGGCTGTTGCTGTTGTTGTTGCTGTTGTGCAGGTTGATTATCAGCAGGAATGGTTACCGCATCAGTATGCTGTTGTAACGATCCCTACCATGTCCCCTCTGGGCATACACAACACTCGTGTCACCCTCCTTCTTACGCTGACCGTTCCCAAATGGCTTCTTCGACCCAGACGACGAAGCGTTTCCCTGTATCTTCCCCATTTTCAGCCAGCTTTCGATTCTCTCACCGGCCACCACTATGTCTGCAAAGCCAGTGACGGGACAACCCACCATCCTTTCAGCAAAAGTCCCCTGAAGGGTACCCATGAATAGATCAGACATCTCTCGATCTACAAACGGTGGTTGAACTCTGGAAGCCAACTCCCTCCACCTTTGTGCATACTCTTTAAACCCTTCATTCGGCTTCTGAGACATACCTTGCAACTGGGTACGGCTAGGAGCCATGTCAGCATTGAATTGGTACTGTTTAAAGAAAGCATCTCCCAAATCCTGCCAGCTCTTGATATTCGATGATCTCAACTTGGTATACCACTCAAGAGACCCACCAGATAAGCTATCCTGGAAGAAGTACATCCAAAGCTTCTGGTTCATTGTATAGGCAGATATCTTTCGGACAAAGGCCTGGAGATGAGTTTCCGGGCAGGAACTCCCATTATACTTGTCAAACGTGGGCGCTTTAAACTTTTGTGGGATCACAATCCCCTCAACTAGCCCCATGTTTGTCATGTTGATAGCCCCAGGAGTAGCATGGCTTTCCAGAGCCCTGATCTTCTCTGCTAATACCTGAATTTCCTTGTTGGGCGGTTGAACACCGTACTGACCAAATTGCTCGTTCAGCACAGAGAACTGATCTTCTTCTTTATCCTCCACAGCCCCAAAGAAAGGAGGAAACTGATTATCCTTCAGAGTATTGTCAACAGGACCTGGACCACCGCCTGTAGCGAAACCAAAACCACCACCATTGTTGATGACTACACCAGCAGTAGTTGCCTTCCTTCTGGGATTGCCACCATCCCTAGAACCACCAAGACCATTATTTGAAACACCATCTTGATTATTGCCACTATTGGCAGCCGAAGCCCGCTCAAGCTTCTCCACTTTATCGGCAAGTGCCTTCTGCCCCAAGGAAAACCCTTGCATGGCACTGATCAACTCTCCCATCTTCTCTTTCAGCTCGAGAATGTCAGCGTTGGATGGATCCATCAGTTTGGATTTGTTGCGCCTGGTAGGGTATCTGTGCGAACGAGCTACGTGCAAAGGAATGATTATGCGTGCGCGAGCAATGATTCCTAAGTCAATCAAACACGTTAGATACTGACACCTGCAAAATAGAAGCCAAGTTATTATGACTCACGCATGAATGCAATGTCTATCCATATGAGGAACATTATGTCTTTCGATCCTGGTTTCATCGAGACGGATAATAATCCGACAGCAACCTTCTGACATCAATCATCTGGTTTTACCATACAGAGCAAAAAAATGTGAGGACGTCTCTCAACCAGGATCTCAATCAAGGATGTACCCCGCATACGAATAAAAATGGGTTAGATGCAGATGAATGCAAAATGGGAATGATGCAAATGCATGAATGCAAGTCACTGTGCCATCCTCCAAGTCGTCTGAACACCAACTGTACGGAAGTTCCGGTCTCTGAACTGATCACAACCATCTGAGGGACCAGGTAACCACAAATCCAACTCGGGGTTCCGAAATAAACGGAACCGGAGGATATATCACCATCATCACAAGAAATCCTCTGAACAGATAACAACAAGATCCTCTGAACAAGTACCCTCAGATTCAACCCGGGGATCCGAAATAAACGGAACCCGCTGATAAATTCCGCGGACAGAACTTCGGCGTCTCAGAAATAAATCCATAAATCCAATTCATAAATAGGACCCAGATCAAGAACTGAACCAATAGTCACCATCAAAGAGTCACCAACAGAACATGTACCTGTAATATTCAAACCCTCCCCTCACAGGTGAATTCTAACAAGGTCATCCTAAGGCGGATAATGGTCTCGACAATCGGACAAGATACTCAACGGGTTTGCCCTTTCGGGTGTGCCGTTGCAGCTCTCATAAGATCATCTAAACCAAATATCCGGGAAAGAACGGTCACCGAAGTCAACAGCTCAAAAGAGGTAACCCAACCAAAGTGGAATAACTCCACCCGGAAGGGCTTTCTCCAAAGAACCTCATCCGGCTGTGGTATGTCACGTCTCAACATCATGTCATTACAACATGTGAGCAAACATGAGACCACGCTAATCCTAAGTGTATACTCGGGCCTGGGTTTTAGCCCCACTCAGAACACCCACCCCAAATCATAGGAACCACACTTGTCCAGAATCCAGCACAGTGATAATATGATGCATGCAAACATATATGTAAATATATACAATCATAGTATAATAATCATAAATGCCATAAATAAGTAGTAAAAGCAACCCAAAACTACCCTAAAGAGCGCTAGGATTGACTCGCTTAGGGAAGATGGACCAGCAAGAGGTCAACTTCAGTCCCCAGCAGAGTCGCCAGCTGTCGCAACGCGAAAAACAACCGGCGAAAAAAATACAGAGCCGCCACCGACGATATTCATCCTATGACGGAAAGGAAGCGCAGGACTAACCTAAGAAGGGGAAAGGAACGGTCTTACGACCAGAGATTGCAAGGTACGGGAGTCGGTTATGCAAGGGGAAGGTATTAGCACCCCTCACGTCCACCGTACTCGACGGGATCCACGCTCAAAAGAATAGGAAAAGGTTGCTAATGAACTGCTCAAAGAAAATGCACAAACTGGAATAATAAACAGGTGAAAGAAGATGGAGGAAGCGGACTCGGCAGGATGTCGCATCCTGGGCCTACGTAGTTTGTCAGAAACAAACATCAGAGTCAACGTAGTTCGGGGAAAGGGAGGCATGCTCGCTAAGACATCGCGTATTATGCCTACGTATCTCATCTGGAATGAGAATCAGAGCTGTCGTAGTTCGGCTAACGCACGCCGAAACAAAACACCAAAAAGGGACGCTGAGACGTCACAAGAAAACACACAACAGGAAACAGAATGCCAATAGATGGACTTATATCTAACTCCTCAAAACAAACAGGAAACAGAATTCCAATAGATGGACTTATATCTAACTCCTCAAAACAAACAAACAACAAACAGGAAACAGAATGCCAATAGATGGACTTACATCCGACTCCGAACAAATAGCACACGCTAACCAGCGAACACCAAAGAAAGAGTTTATCGGATTGACAAACTAATAGGGAGTTTGGAACTCGAGCCTAATAGTTGTCACACAAACACAAAGAGACGCTGAGACGTCAAAAGAAACAAAGAGGTTGGTTCACAAACAAACAGAGACGCTAAGACGTCAAAAGAAACAAAAAGGTTGAAAGAGAAAAAGGGTGATACAAACTAATAAGGAGACTGACTCGAGCCTAATACTTGTCACACAAACAAAAAGAGACACTGAGACGTCAAAAGAAACAGAGAGGTTGAAAAAGAAAAAGGGTGCCCGGAGAGATCTCGCTCGATCTCCTGCCTACGTATCTCATCTGGAATGAGAATCAGGGCGACGTAGTTCCCCTGAACAGGGGAGAAACTCTCTCCTTACCAGAGACCAGGGAAATAACAAACTAAAAGGGAGACTGACTCGAGCCTAATAGTTGTCATACAAACAATAACCCTAGGTTGAGGTCTCTAACAAGAGTTTGACTCACACAGGAAGCGAGTCAACTCAAGTCTATTTCTACATACGTTCAACTTCCTTGGAAGTTAATCGTACGACTCCTACAAAAAAGGAGGTGAGAAGTGGAAAGCAGATAAACATACCAGCAATTATCACACTCTATATACAAACAAGAGGCTCAGACAAATGGTTGGGCTTTAGTCAAGAGGGGTCATATCAACCTCGACAAACAAGCCAAAACTGTAGGGGTATGCTGAAGCTCTTAACCACTAACATTGAGAGTTAGGGTGAAGCTGATCAAATATGGTAATGAGGATTAGACCTCATGCTCTTAACCCTGGCCTGGGTGAGCTCAACTCAAAGAAAGCGCGGGGGTCCAGAAAGAGGGACCCTATTCCACTTGATTGACTCTATACAAAGATCTTGGGTATATTGTTCAAGACATTCAGCACGTAGTGCGAGCATAATGAACGAATCACAGAATAACAGGGGATTGATTGCTAATCCCTTCTATCTGTCAATTGCCTCTTCACTTAGGAGGACTTATCAAGTAACATGCCTCACTTGGAGGTCTTTGGCACAAAATGTAAACAAACACACAAAGAGCCTCTTAAGGAGGACTTCAGCCAAATGCCTGCCAAAAAGGCGACAGGACTTCCAGACTACATGGAGAAAGAGGGCTAAACTACCTCAGTGGTGTATCAACCACACTCCAAAGCTAAGCTCAAGCAAGAGCTAAAAGCGACTAATGTACCTGTACAAAAGCCAAACAGTTAATATTGTATTCAGAAAACCAACAAACAACAGTGGGACTTTTCAATATCTACACAATGCAAGTCACAAGTGCAAGCACTCAAGTGAATTCATCACACCAATGGACCTACAACACAACAATAGTTAGTAGTCAAAAGCATCTTGCATCTCAAATAATGAGACCACACCAACCATCAAAGCAAAATGCTCAAACCTGAAACACAAATCAATGTTAGTTCATGTATACAAATCACTAGTACAAAGACTAGGTTCAAAAGCAAGTCAAATGGCCAAAACAGAAGTTAATATTTTGCACAAAGCATATTCAAACATGTCACAAGATGTCCTCAAAAGGACCAAGACCAATTCATAAGGCAAAGGCATCAAATGATCAATGTAAAACAAAGACCAACAAATGAGCACCAAATGGACAATCAAATTATAAAATCCAAATTAAAACAGAAAAGTATCCAATGGCTATGAAATTTTTTATGCAAGCACTTCATGTTATGAGCAAACATCATGCAAAAAATTAAATTCAAAAGAGCTCAAATGGTACACGAATGAAAATGCACAAATGCAACATAAAAATTGTGACACAAATTGTCACACTACATGTTCATGTGTCCAAAACAGTGATGGCATATGATAAAAATTTCAAACCAAAGCCAGAAAATCAAATCACATGTTAAGATCAAGCATGCCAAATTTCAAGTCAATTGGATTAAACATGAGCATTTCACAAACAAATGAATGTAGCATGTCAATTTGGCATCATGTTCAAACAAAAATTCACAATTAAAAAACCAGCAACAAACAAATCATGCAAATAACATCAAAAAATAATAGACATTAACATAAGCATGTGGAATAAAATTGGGATCAATTTGAAGTATCCTACTATTTTTTGTGATTTTTTGAAGTTGAAGAAACTATTTGAAATAATAAAAGAAATATGGAATAATGGAGGGAACATTAAAGTTTGAATTAAAATCAGAATATTCACATGCCAGGTTCGAACTCGCGCCTCAAGGATCAAAAGAATATCAATGGAAATTCAAAAAATGCAATACGCCAGGATCGAACCCACGCTTCAAGGTTAACAAGTGCGCTCAATTAAAATTCTGAAAACTGCATGACACGGAATCGAACGCGCGCTTGGATGGTTCAGAAGCAGCATGAAACGATGTGTTTCACACAAACCCTAGCCATCAAGAACCAGACGCCGGAACAGTAGTTCCGGTCGTCTTCTCCGACCGTGTCCACGGCGGAGCTCCAAATTTTTTTCCAGAATCTTGCAAACTATATATGGTTCGAAAGGTATTTCCACGTAGATCTCAAATATCATGTAAAATTCATCTAATTCCTCATGTATCTCATGGATCGAAGCAAAACAAATTCTAGATCTAAACTTTAATTCAACATAACTTCCTCATTTCTTCACCAAAATCAATTCTAAACATATCAGCATGATCACCTAAGCAAGATCTACAGGTTTATGGCAAGAATTTGGCAAAAAAGAGAGGTCAAATTTTCACTTACTTGAAGTGCAGTGATCAAAAATCGTGTGTTCAAGCTTCCAGAACTTCCAGATCTTCTCCTCTATACTTGCTTCGAAGCTTTGAACAAGAAGCAACACTTGAATCCTCTTAGATCTTGCTCAATTTCAGAATTCCATGTACATGAAGATGTGCTCGATCTGCTTGATTCTTGATCAAATTCTTCAAATCAAACGTGGATTCCTACTCAGTGATACTCCATGGTCATGATTATGCAAAGAAATTTGGTGTTTGTGTGAAGAAAATTGAAAATCAAAGTGAGAGAATTTTGGAGGGAAATGGAATTTTCAGATCTGAATTTGTTGTTATGAGCAAAAACAGTTATGATTAGGCTTTTATATGGTGTGGTAATGATGCTGTTAATCACAATTTGCAAAGGCTAAACATGATTAGGGAAATATGAGGTGTAATGCAAAATTGCCAAATACACCTAGCATGGCCAATGTGCACGTGAACAGTGCCATGCTGAGGCACAAATTCACTTAAAATCATCCCACAATCAACATGGAATTGGTATTTTGTTTATAGCATCAACCAAATTTGAATTATCAAATTTCCCTCCAAAATGCACATGTGCGTTATTTATCCCAAAAGAGGGAAAGGAAACGCTCAGAGTAAACCTGGAAAAAGCATGGTCTCGCGACCAAAGAGAATGGGATCGGGAGTCGCTTATGCGAAGGGAAGGTATTAGCACCCCTACGCATCCGTCGTACTCGACGGGATCCACGCACAATAGGACGGAAAATGGTTGCTAAAACACTGCTCACACACACACACACTGGCTGAAAGAGACACAAGAAAACAGACAAGACTGACTCGGCAGGATATCGCATCCTGGGCCTACTTAGTCTATCAGGCATAGACATCAGAGTCAAAGTAGTTCGGACTGGGGAAACGACACATGCTCGCTAGGATGTCACATCCTATGCATACGTATCTTCTTTGGACGAAGAAGAATCAGAGCATTCGTAGCTCGGCTGACACGCACACAAAACAACACAAACACGGGCAAACATGGAGATCGAATGCCAATCGCTGGACTTACATCGGCATCCGAACCAAAACACACACAAGAAGGCAAACGTGGAGCCCGAATGCCAATCACTGGACTTACATCAGCATCCGAACCAAACAAACCCACATTGGAACCCGAATGCCACTCGATGGACTTACATCAGCTTCCAAGCACACAACAAGACACAGGATGTGGAATGCCAATCGCTGGGCTTACATCCATCTCCTACACACGCAAGACAAAACAAAGACACAGGCGCCCGGAGAGATCTGCTCATCTCCTGCCTACGTACCTCATCTGGTATGAGGATCAGGGCGACGTAGTTCCCCTACGGAGGGAAAAAGGACTAGCCTAACCAGATAACAGAGGGAGACACAACTAGGGAGACTACGACTCGAGCCTAGATGTTATCATGCAAAATCATCCCTAAGTTAAGGTTTCTAGCTAACTTGCATAGGAAGCAAGCCTATCCTAAACATGACTTGCACAGGAAGCAAGCCACACCTAACCTAACTTGCACAGGAAGCAAGCTAAAGCAAACCTATCTTGCACAGGAAGCAAGTCAAACAAACACACAAGCACAAGTAGCACACACTATATGCAAACAATGGGCTCAATCAAGGTTAGGTTTTAGTCGAGGGGTCATATCAACCTCAACAAACAAACCACTGGAACTGGGTAGTGTTAGCTCTTAACCTTGCCATTGAGGGGCTAAGGTGAAGCTGATGAAAGGTGAGTGAAGATGAGACTTCACAGCTCTTATCCCTGGCCTGGGAGAGCTTAAGACAAGAATGTGTGGGTTCAGAAAGGAGGAACCCTTCTACACATTTGAAACTGACTCAACTGTACAATTGTACAAGATCTTGGGTTTGTATCTGCAATGCATCAACACAGTGGTGTGAGCAAAGTAGATGACACACAGAATAGCAGGGGATAGGTTGCATATCCCTTGGGTTCTGCCAATTGCCTCTTCACTTAGGAGGTCTTTGACTCTATACAAGGGCAAATGTAAACAGTCACAAACATTGCCTCTTAAGGAGGACTTCAGACAGTTGCCTGGCCAAATAACAGGCCAGGTCTTCCAGACTACATGAAGATAAGAAGTTATACCTCAATGCAAATTGCTATTAAGCAAAGCAAAGCAAAGTTCTTAAAGAACTATAAGCAACTAAAGGTACCTGAAACCAGTCAGACAACATCAGTATTCAATTCAAAGTTAAATCAAAATGAGATAGAAATCAACAGTCAACACAGTCAGTTAAATGTGAAATGCACAAGGCTCAAAGCATGTGAGCCAAGCAACCTACAAAACAAACAAGTTAGTCATGATAATCAAGCAAGCTCAATCAATTTGTATAAGTTTCTTTGGGCAATTGCTTCTTAACCTGAAAAAATGAACTCAAACATGAGCAACAAGACCACTAGGACAAGCCTAGGGTCAAAAGGGGATGAGAAAGTCAAAACAGCAAGTGGAATCCAATCAAAATCATATTCAAACAATCAAGAAGCAAACTCAAGTGGTTCCATGTTCATATCAATCATCATCATCATTTCATAAGCAAATTAGGTCAAAGCATGGCATATGGAAGCTCATAGAAGTCAACAGCAAGACTCAACTTAAAACCAATCATAAACAATTCCAAAAATCATCAAATAAATCATGATCAAACATAATACATAGCATGGTAAGCATATCAAATTTCAGCTCATTTGGACAAGGAGAAGTTGGTCAATGAAAATCAGAAAGGCAAGGCAAGTTCAAACATGCTCAAAGAAGTCAACCAAACATGAACCAACTTGAATAAATCATAAATCAGTGATAGCAAATGATAAATGAATGGGACTAAAACCATGATAAACCTTAAGATGTCTACTAATCACATGTCAAATTTCATGTTCATCCAATAATGTATGAGAATTTCACAAATCATATGGCATCATGTGTCACAAAAAGTCAACATATGACCAAACAGGGGAGAAAATCACAAACAATTAGGAAATGCCATCAATAATTCCAGAAACAATCACATGTAAACTAGACATCCAATAGTACATTCATGCAAAAATTCAAACCAATTTGAGTTCAAGAAGCATGGTAATTAAAATCATGAAGTTGGACATCAATGGTGTGACACAAATTGTCACACCCTAATTCAAAAAATCATAACTCACAAACCAGCAATGATAAATTCACAAACTCTACACCAAAATCACCATGAATGTGTCTAGTTTAAGCACCAAAAATTTCAAAGCCATTGGATAAAGCATCATCATTTAACAATTGATTTGGCAAAGGGTACAAAAAATGGACACATGAACAAAACCCTAGCACAAATAAAAATTCACTCATCCAAAAAATCAGGAAAATATATGATAAAAAACTAGAGATTGAGATTAACATTTCACGAAAAACCCCATGAATTTTGTATCACAAATGATTGACTTATGAATTTTGTAAGATTGTGTAACAAATGAAATAATTATTGAGAGAATAAATGAATTAATGGATAATGTGGCACGGCAGTGGCATAAGCGTAAATACTTGGACATTTTAATGAAACGCTGCGCAGCAATTAGAAGAGTGGCGCTCGGTGATTGGTCATGGTAATAGAACAGTGGTCTCTCATGCAACAACAGCCAAAACACGATGCAAATGAATTCTGGGCATTTGGGATTAGGGTTCTAAAGCTACAGTTCACATGTTCATCTTCAACAACAATCGCGAAAATTTTTTGTGCCCAGAAATGGAAATCAAATACACCAATAGAACCATCAAACATCATACAATCCAAATCCAACAACCATTTTCAATAATTCAAGCGGATAAGAAAGAATTATGCAAAAACATATTCACATGCCAAACTTTATGACAACATAACTTTCAAATTACTTAACCATTTTGAATGATTCAAAGCTTAAAATACTCATGGCAAGGAGATCTATAAGAAGCATATCATGGTTTTGCAAATAGTGAAATTCGAAAACTCACCAAACTTGGAGGTCAGTTGTGATGCAGTGGTTTTTTGGCTGAAAATGATTGAAACAGATGCACCTTCAAGCTTGTAGTGATGAATGGTTGAAGACTTTAAGCTCAACAATGTTGATTCCAGCTCAAATCGTGGACTGCCATGGAAGAGCTTTGATGTAGCAGCTGAGGATTCCTTGCTTACAGTGGAGAAACAATGCTCACGAATGCTTCCAAAGTGATGGTGAATGATGAAGCAACCAAGGCTAGCTCGTGTTCTTTTGAGTTTTTTCAGCAAAAATGCAAAATGAAGAAAAGAGGTTTTGAGAGAAAGAGTTTTTTTCTGTTTGTGAATAGTGGCTGCTAGGGCTTTTCAGCAGAGAATGAAACATATATAGTCTGATTAATGGAGTATAGTTAATGGAAATGGTAAACCAAATTGCTAATGAAGTGTGTTTTTGCTAATTGACCAATTTCACTTCAAGTTGCATGTGCCTGAACTAACAGCTGCAAATTGGGCCTTATACCACATTCCAAATGAGTTTTCTGAACTATTGCAAGTGGTAAAAATGATTGGAATTGGTTATTTTGCAAAGTCAAATTTTCACCCTACTTGAAATAATTCAAACCACTTCAAAAAGTGCCATTTTGATTGGTGAGTTTTTGGTAAATTATGATGACATATTTGGAAAGAGGGCATCAAATGTGACTTGTAGCAAAAAATCCCACCCAATTTGGCCAAATGGTTTGGAAGATATGGCCTTTTGAAGTTCAAAAATTTTTGAGAATGATTTGATCATAACTTGCCAACCATACATGGGAATTGAGTGTTCTTGGACTTTTTGAAAATGGGAGAACAAGATCTTCAACTTTCATGTTGGGCAAAAATTCATTTGAAGCTTGTATCATGAGGTAATTTTGAGGAGCAAGACTTTCCATTTTTGGCAAATTCCAATTACAGGTCAACTTTCTATTTTTGGAAATTTCTTGTTTGACTTCAAATTCTTCAATCTTGACCTTTGAAATGTTGAATGAGACTTGTATGGACATGAATGAGACCTTTCAAACCAATTCCCACCATCAAATCCCTGATTAAATGCACAGTTGACCAACAGTTGACTTTCTAGGGTTTCTGGTGGACTGCACATTGACTGATGGCTTCTGAGCAATCAAACCTTGACCAAATCACTTAAAAAGGACCCCTAGGTCATGTGAACATGTTGGACCAACCCTAGGGCCTTGTCTCAAAGGAAAATGCACTGGCTTGCTTGACTGACTGATCTCCTGACCAGTTTGACCTAATTTTGTCTGATGATCTTGCACTTGGGGCAAAGGACAATGCAATGTTATGCAGTGGACCATGTTAATGCTATGACCTAATATGAGAATGTATGTACAAAAGGTAGGTGCAAATTTGAGGTGCTACAGCTGCCCCTATTCAATCAGCTGGGAACCCGAACGGATGATAGCAACGGCTGTCAGACTTTCAGGGTACACAGGGATTGAATACCAAGAACCGTAGAATTTGCACAATACAGGGATCCACCAATGAAACGTCCACTGGGATTGATATTTATTACTGGGTATTTTTGGTTTTTTTGTTTTTAAAGGATACGGCCACATCCAGACATCGCAACGATGATGAATGGGAAAAGAAATCACAACTAGATGCCAACGGACAACTAGGAAAAACTCAACGTTTACCGAGACCAATGGAGAGGTAACCAGACATTAATGAATGACTGGAAGAGATACAACCATACGTCAACGGACGAAATGGGAAAAACTCAACGTTTACCAAGACCAACGGAGAGGTAACCAGACATTAATGAATGACTGGAAGAGAGACAATCATACGTCAACGGACAAAATGGGAAAAACTCAACGTTTATCGGAACCAACGGAGAGGTAACCAACTGGGGACGACCAGGAAAAACTCGACGTTTATCGAAACCAACGGAGAGGTAACCAGACATCAACGGATGAATGGGAAGACTCGACCAGACGTCAACGGACGTTTATCGACACCAACGGAGAAGGAGAATCAACTGGGGACGACCAGGAAAACTCGACCAGACGTCAACGGACGAAAGGGAGACTCGACCAGACATTAATGAATGACTGGGAAGGGGTATACAATCAGACGTCAACGGACGAATGAGAAAAACTCGACGTTTATCGACACCAACGGAGAGGAGGACTACTACTGGGGAAGATGCACAACTATACGTCAACGGACGAATAGGCAAAAACTCGACGTTTATCGACACCAACGGAGAGGAGACTCTTCTAGGGAGAGAGAACACAACCAAATCATCAACGGATGATTGGGAAAAACTCGACGTTTATCGACACCAACGGAGAGGAGACTCTTCTGGGGAGAGAGAACACAACCAAATCATCAACGGATGATTGGGAAAAACTCGACGTTTATCGACACCAACGGAGAGGAGGATTAACTGGGGACGACCCTGTGGGGAAAGATATCAACTATACGCCAACGGACGCATAGGAAAAACTCGATGTTTATCGACACCAACGGAGAGGAGGAATACTTCACTAGGGAAGAAGGACACAACCAAATCATCAACGGATGATCGGGAAAAACTCGACGTTTATCGACACCAACGGAGAGGAGGAATCTTCACTAGGGAAGGGAGGACGATGTTATGAACATCGAAAGATGATGTTTACAGACATCAAAGAAGACCAGACACTTACGCATGACTGGAAATCACCGAAAGATGGTGTTTACCGACACCAAAGAAGACCAGACACTTACGCATGACTGGAAATCACCGAAAGATGGTGTTTACCGACACCAAAGAAGACCAGACACTTACGCATGACTGGAAATCACCGAAAGATGGTGTTTACCGACACCAAAGAAGACCAGACACTTACGCATGACTGGAAATCACTGAAAGATGGTGTTTACCGACACCAAAGAAGACCAGACACTTACGCATGACTGGAAATCACCGAAAGATGGTGTTTACTGACACCAAAGAAGACCAGACACTTACGCATGACTGGAAATCACCGAAAGATGGTGTTTACCGACACCAAAGAAGACCAGACACTTACGCATGACTGGAAATCACCGAAAGATGGTGTTTACCGACACCAAAGAAGACCAGACACTTACGCATGACTGGAAATCACCGAAAGATGGTGTTTACCGACACCAAAGAAGACCAGACACTTACGCATGACTGGAAATCACCGAAAGATGGTGTTTACCGACACCAAAGAAGCAACACACGCGGGTGGTAACAGGATACTAACATCTACATGTCAAGGCAAGGTTACACACTTGCAGGGGGTCTCACTGGAGAGAAACAGGCTTTCCTTTCACCATCGGATGAGAAAATAAACCTCTGTGGGGAATCAATCCTGAATGCTGTCAGGAGCAACTGTAGCAAACGTGTTGTACAGGTGTTGATCAAAATCCGCCTCTGCCGGGGATGAAAGTGGGATTTTACAACTACCTGCTAGGAGGTAGAAAACCACAAAGATAGGACTTACAACTACCGGTTTGTAGGTAGAAGCCCCAAAGGTAGGACTTACAACTGCTGGTTTGTAGGCAGAGGCCAACACAATCTGCTGAGGATAAGATGAATGAGTGTCGGTTAGTGAGTCACTATTCATTTATGCCCCAGGGAGGCACAAGAGACAGTTACAAGGAAGCCAGTTTAGGATCGATCCAAAAAGGCAAACTGAATCAAGACTCATCCTAATGAGGAAAGAACTCAATAGGGAAAACCCATCCCGTTATATATAGGGAGGGAACGGAAACAACCGTCATCCACGAGGATGTATCTCAGTGGGGAAATGGCCGGAAAAGATAGACACTTTCTGCTTAAGGGGTTGGCTCTACATGGAGAGATCAGACACACCCATATCTGCTAGGGAGGATCTACTGGAGAGATCTGTATCAACAAATAGCAGGCGACAACCATCAACAGATACACGGCAACAGCTGCATCATGAGTATCCGAATGTTATGATTATGCATGTATGCATGATACCTAAAAATGTATGATGAATGCTGACAAACAGACGTGCTCAACACACAGGTCCGGGAATCAACCATCCGGTACCACTCTTCCGGAGGGAAAACCAAAGTCACCAAAGAGCCAAGAAAATCCACTGGAGACTGGGATATCAGGGAACAACACCATCCTGCGGGGAGAGGAGAAGACTGCTCTGCTGGAGAGACGAACGCTAACGTCTTCAGAAAACACTCTGCTTGGGGAGCTGCCCCACAAAAGTATTTCAACCGCAACCTTGCTGGGAATGCCCCACAGTAGGGCTCAAACAAACCTATACTGGAGATGCCCCACAATAGGGCTAACAGGGATTTGGAGGAAGAATGTTGCACTGCCGGGGACATGAAGATGAACCACTTCAACCAACACTGCACTGAGCGACTTCACTGAGGAGAAACCGAAAGAGGTTCTACAGGAACAAGATACAGTTATGCTCGATGCTCGAGATACGAACAAATGTCTTACCTGTTGGTAATCATACCACCCTTGGGAGAGCACTGCGGATCTCCTAAGTATCCTTCCATCATTGTGAACGTTCACTTTGTTTAAGAACAATTTTTGAAAAATTTGTTTATTTTGAAAACAATGATACTTTATCAATTAAAACATGCAAAACATTTGTTGAGTTGAAACAAATAAGAGTGCAAATAATTGGATAAAAGCTCAAATTGATGTGATGGAATGGTAGTCTGCAAAAGGCAGGACTCCATAGATCTGTACAAGTTTGGAATCGGTGATATATATTGGAGGAGGGCTACATTGAACATAATGACCTTTCCTCTACCATTCCGAATTTTCGATGTATTCAAAGCTTCAGTCGACGACGAATCGAGAATACCTGGCGGATGACAGATATCGAGCATAGTCTTGTCAAGATGCAGTTACTTGCCAAATCCCTAATTTTTGCCTAGATTGCCCCAGTGTGAGGTGATCAATCTAGCAGGATGCAAATTCTTTTTTTTTCAATGTCTCTAACTTTTGCCTGGATCGCCCTTTCGGGTTTTCGATCCACCGAGACGCTCATTTTTGCCTAAGTCGCCCTTTGGGGTGTTCGACTTAGCGAGCTGTTTTGCTTCTTTTTTTATTTTATTTTAGGCGAAGTATTTCTTGACTGCATCAGGATTCACAGGACGAGTGACCTTTTCAATCCATTGTTGTAAGTGTCAACATATGGACATTCATAGTTTGGGGTTCACTTGCCCCTGGAATCGAGCACGAAAGACAAGACTTTCTTGAGCACAAGGTCACCTTCTCGGAACACACGAGGCTTGACCTTCTTATCGAATGCTTTCTTCATTCTCTGCTGATGTAACTGACCATGACACATGGCAGTTAGTCTCTTCTTTTCGATCGGATTCAGTTGGTCGTAATGACTCTGAATCCATTCAGCATCAGCCAACTTGGGACTTTGAGGGTGCTATTTTTCTTTTGTTTCTTTCTTTCTTTTTCTTTCTTTTGATTTGATTTCTTTTGATTTCTTTTGATTTTGCACCCTCCTCTTTTTCTTCTCTTTTTTTTCTTTTTTTCTCTTTTTTTTTCTTCTTTTTTTTTTTTTTTTTTTAAAAAAAAATGCCCCAGTTGGCTGTTCTGCTGATTCTCGAGATGCAGCTGAGTGATCTTCTTTTCTTGCTCAAGAAGTCGGGAAATCTCGTCAGGAATCCCTTCAACATCATCTTCTTCCGCTTCGAATACAGGGAACTCAAAATTGGGAGATGACGTCCGATCATTATGTTCAATGGGTTTGAGAAACAACCTGCATAAAGATTTTGAGTATAAAAGCTTTTTGGAAATCAAACAAGACAATCGTTATGCAGATGAAAAGATTGCTTTTATTCTTGTTTTTTAGGTTTTTTTGTGATCACCAATTTCATGCAAAAAGCAAAAAGGGAAAACAAATGGAAAAACAAATGTTTTAACATGAATTTATTTGAATGAAAATATCGTTGCACAAAATGTTGCCAACAATGTCATCACTTCTCCTTTTGGCATGGGAGAAGGGTTTTTAAACAAAGTGATTATTCCTCTGACTTATGAACAACTGTAGGAACGCCCACAGTGACCCAATTGTGATAGATCCCACCAGGGATGACAACTGTCAGTATCCTTTGCATCAGCAGCAAACAACCCTCTTTGCTGAAGATATCAGAAGACAAGTCAACGCCAGCCCGGGACTTGTCATCTTCAAGCTTGATTAACATGGGGACCCAAGTCCTCAAAGCTCAGAATACCTGATCTGACAAGGTCCTGCACCTTACTCTTAAACTGAAAGCAGCTTTCCACATCGTGACCAGGAGCACCCGAATGATACACACAATGCTGCTCAGGCCTATACCACCACCGAGGGTTGACGGGTATAGCCGGTGGGTCTCTGGGAGTAATCAAGTTCCGCTCTATCAAAGAGGGATACAACTCTATGTATGACATAGGGATCGGATCAAAGATGATCTTCTTCCTCTCATTACTTGTATTGGCTTGATTACCATTGTGAGGCTGGTAAGCCTGCTGCTGAGGATGATGTTGTTGATGCTGATATTGCTGAACTGGTCTTCTCTGTTGCTGTTGAGTTGCTGGAATAGTCACAGCAGCAGCCTGACGAAACTGTCCTCTGTTTGCACCCCTCCGATGGTGCATAGCATTTGTTTCACTTTCTCCCCTTTTGGGTACCCCAGAGAATGGCTTCTTAGAACCGGAAGAACTTGAAGAGCCAGGATGGCGAACCGGAGCGCGGGTTGCTCTGACATTAACAGTCTCTGCATCAAGAGGCTGTTCACTGATTTTGATCCCCCTCAATTCATCACCCACGGCATAATCGTTGACGGGAATAGTGACAGCAGCATTCTCATGAACGGGTACACCCACTGGTGAAGCATGGTGGACTGGTGGAATCACGGCTTCCAGTCTCTGGGCTAAGGCACGCAGCTCCTCTTGCCCCTAAACAACTCCTTGCATCATCGTCATAAACTGGGCCATGTTTGCCCTCATCTCGGCCAAATCTGCTTGAACCTGATCCATGTCCCTCTGTTGATTGAGTCTGGTTGAGTAACGATGCGGTCGACGGTCAGCAATCCTGTCTCAGTCAGGAACCAGAGTGAGAAGTCCCTCCAAACATGTCTGTAATGCAAGAATGATATGTGCATGATATGCATGATATGGGTATTATTTTGTCATGAATGATCCTGATAAAGGATATGCGTATGCGAGGTAACTTTTTCGGTTTTTTCATGCATTATTATTTTTTGGAAAATAAACATGCTATGATGCAAATGATGCGAACATGACTGGTCAGGCTGTGCATCTCAAGGCATAGGATCAGAGCTTCGGCTTGAATTCTGGTACCACAAATCCATCTGAAACCCAAAGTCAACTGATACTGTCATCTGAAACCAATCTGAGGAACCAAGTCACCATAAATCCGACTTGGGGAGTTCCGAAATAAACGGAACTGGAGATTACATCACTATCATCACAGGAACATCCACTGAACGGATGACAGCCAGATCCTCTGAACAGGTACTCTCAAATTCAACCCGGGGATCCGAAATAAATGGAACCCGCTGATAAACCACGGACAGAACTCCGGCGTCCCAGAAATAAATGTCCATAATCCATAGTCACCATCAGTACCGGGAGTCACCAACTGTACATGTTAAAATGATCATTCCCTCCCCACTCACGGGTGTCATCTAGGCCAGGGTAAGGTCGAGAGAAACGCAGCATAAATAACCTTTCGCAGAATATCATCCTGTGCACACCCGATGTATGCACCGATAATATCCCACCAGGGTCTGAACTGCTCGTGATATCAATGTTCCGCTAAGTGGCGTACACCACCCGCTTCCCATGAATCACTTTATTCCTAGGTTTCCTAGATTTCACTCATAGCCTGGGTATTGGGCCTTTTACCTCAAGTAACTCCCACCCCAAACAAGGAAACACAACACAACCAGCAGATGAATATGAATGAATGCAAACATTAATGCAAACAATAAATGCAAACAATAAATGCAAATATATACAAATGAATGCAATAAACACAACAGCCAATAGCAACCAAAACCCTAACCTAGAGAGCGCTAGGAGAGACTCGCTCAGAGAAGATGGACCAGCAAGAGGTCAACTTCCGCTCCCCAGCAGAGTCGCCAGCTGTCGCATTACGCGAAAAACCGGCGGGAAAACAAGAACAACAGAGCCGCCACCGTGCGTTATTTATCCCAAAAGAGGGAAAGGAAACGCTCAGAGTAAACCTGGAAAAAGCATGGTCTCGCGACCAAAGAGAATGGGATCGGGAGTCGGTTATGCGAAGGGAAGGTATTAGCACCCCTACGCATCCGTCGTACTCGACGGGATCCACGCAAAATAGGACGGAAAATGGTTGCTAAAACACTGCTCACACACACACACACTGGCTGAAAGAGACACAAGAAAACAGACAAGACTGACTCGGCAGGATATCGCATCCTGGGCCTACTTAGTCTATCAGGCATAGACATCAGAGTCGAAGTAGTTCGGACTGGGGAAACGACACATGCTCGCTAGGATGTCACATCCTATGCATACGTATCTTCTTTGGACGAAGAAGAATCAGAGCATTCGTAGCTCGGCTGACACGCACACAAAACAACACAAACACGGGCAAACATGGAGATCGAATGCCAATCGCTGGACTTACATCGGCATCCGAACCAAAACACACACAAGAAGGCAAACGTGGAGCCCGAATGCCAATCACTGGACTTACATCAGCATCCGAACCAAACAAACCCACACTGGAACCCGAATGCCACTCGATGGACTTACATCAGCTTCCAAGCACACAACAAGACACAGGATGTGGAATGCCAATCGCTGGGCTTACATCCATCTCCTACACACGCAAGACAAAACAAAGACACAGGCGCCCGGAGAGATCTGCTCATCTCCTGCCTACGTACCTCATCTGGTATGAGGATCAGGACAACGTAGTTCCCCTACGGAGGGAAAAAGGACTAGCCTAACCAGATAACAGAGGGAGACACAACTAGGGAGACTACGACTCGAGCCTAGATGTTATCATGCAAAATCATCCCTAAGTTAAGGTTTCTAGCTAACTTGCACAGGAAGCAAGCCTATCCTAAACATGACTTGCACAGGAAGCAAGCCACACCTAACCTAACTTGCACAGGAAGCAAGCTAAAGCAAACCTATCTTGCACAGGAAGCAAGTCAAACAAACACACAAGCACAAGTAGCACACACTATATGCAAACAATGGGCTCAATCAAGGTTAGGTTTTAGTCGAGGGGTCATATCAACCTCAACGAACAAACCACTGGAACTGGGTAGTGTTAGCTCTTAACCTTGCCATTGAGGGGCTAAGGTGAAGCTGATGAAAGGTGAGTGAAGATGAGACTTCACAGCTCTTATCCCTGGCCTGGGAGAGCTTAAGACAAGAATGTGTGGGTTCAGAAAGGAGGAACCCTTCTACACATTTGAAACTGACTCAACTGTACAATTGTACAAGATCTTGGGTTTGTATCTGCAATGCATCAACACAGTGGTGTGAGCAAAGCAGATGACACACAGAATAGCAGGGGATAGGTTGCATATCCCTTGGGTTCTGCCAATTGCCTCTTCACTTAGGAGGTCTTTGACTCTATACAAGGGCAAATGTAAACAGTCACAAACATTGCCTCTTAAGGAGGACTTCAGACAGTTGCCTGGCCAAATAACAGGCCAGGTCTTCCAGACTACATGAAGATAATAAGTTATACCTCAATGCAAATTGCTATTAAGCAAAGCAAAGCAAAGTTCTTAAAGAACTATAAGCAACTAAAGGTACCTGAAACCAGTCAGACAACATCAGTATTCAATTCAAAGTTAAATCAAAATGAGATAAAAATCAACAGTCAACACAGTCAGTTAAATGTGAAATGCACAAGGCTCAAAGCATGTGAGCCAAGCAACCTACAAAACAAACAAGTTAGTCATGACAATCAAGCAAGCTCAATCAATTTGTATAAGTTTCTTTGGGCAATTGCTTCTTAACCTGAAAAAATGAACTCAAACATGAGCAACAAGACCACTAGGACAAGCCTAGGGTCAAAAGGGGATGAGAAAGTCAAAACAGCAAGTGGAATCCAATCAAAATCATATTCAAACAATCAAGAAGCAAACTCAAGTGGTTCCATGTTCATATCAATCATCATCATCATTTCATAAGCAAATTAGGTCAAAGCATGGCATATGGAAGCTCATAGAAGTCAACAGCAAGACTCAACTTAAAACCAATCATAAACAATTCCAAAAATCATCAAATAAATCATGATCAAACAAAATCCATAGCATGGTAAGCATATCAAATTTCAGCTCATTTGGACAAGGAGAAGTTGGTCAATGAAAATCAGAAAGGCAAGGCAAGTTCAAACATGCTCAAAGAAGTCAACCAAACATGAACCAACTTGAATAAATCATAAATCAGTGATAGCAAATGATAAATGAATGGGACTAAAACCATGATAAACCTTAAGATGTCTAATAATCACATGTCAAATTTCATGTTCATCCAATAATGTATGAGAATTTCACAAATCATATGGCATCATGTGTCACAAAAAGTCAACATATGACCAAACAGGGGAGAAAATCCCAAACAATTAGGAAATGCCATCAATAATTCCAGAAAAAATCACATGTAAACTAGACATCCAATAGTACATTCATGCAAAAACTCAAACCAATTTGAGTTCAAGAAGCATGGTAATTAAAATCATGAAGTTGGACATCAATGGTGTGACACAAATTGTCACACCCTAATTCAAAAAATCATAACTCACAAACCAGCAATGATAAATTCACAAACTCTACACCAAAATCACCATGAATGTGTCTAGTTTAAGCACCAAAAATTTCAAAGCCATTGGATAAAGCATCATCATTTCACAATTGATTTGGCAAAGGGTACAAAAAATGGACACATGAACAAAACCCTAGCACAAATAAAAATTCACTCATCCAAAAAATCAGGAAAATATATGATAAAAAACTAGAGATTGAGATGAACATTTCACAAAAAACCCCATGAATTTTGGATCACAAATGATTGACTTATGAATTTTGTAAGATTGTGTAACAAATGAAATAATTATTGAGAGAATAAATGAATTAATGGATAATGTGGCACGGTAGTGGCATAAGCGTAAATACTTGGACATTTTAATGAAACGCTGCGCAGCAATTAGAAGAGTGGCGCTCGGTGATTGGTCATGGCAATAGAACAGTGGTCTCCCATGCAACAACAGCCAAAACACGATGCAAATGAATTCTGGGCATTTGGGATTAGGGTTCTAAAGCTACAGTTCACATGTTCATCTTCAACAACAATCGCGAAAATTTTTTGTGCCCAGAAATGGAAATCAAATACACCAATAGAACCATCAAACATCATACAATCCAAATCCAACAACCATTTTCAATAATTCAAGCGGATAAGAAAGAATCGTGCAAAAACATATTCACATGTCAAACTTTATGACAACATAACTTTCAAATTACTTAACCATTTTCAATGATTCAAAGCTTAAAATACTCATGGCAAGGAGATCTATAAGAAGCATATCATGGTTTTGCAAATAGTGAAATTCGAAAACTCACCAAACTTGGAGGTCAGTTGTGATGCAGTGGTTTTTTGGCTGAAAATGATTGAAACAGATGCACCTTCAAGCTTGTAGTGATGAATGGTTGAAGACTTTAAACTCAACAATGTTGATTCCAGCTCAAATCGTGGACTGCCATGGAAGAGCTTTGATGTAGCAGCTGAGGATTCCTTGCTTACAGTGGAGAAACAATGCTCACGAATGCTTCCAAAGTGATGGTGAATGATGAAGCAACCAAGGCTAGCTCGTGTTCTTTTGAGTTTTTTCAGCAAAAATGCAAAATGAAGAAAAGAGGTTTTGAGAGAAAGAGTTTTTTTCTGTTTGTGAATGGTGGCTGCTAGGGCTTTTCAGCAGAGAATGAAACATATATAGTCTGATTAATGGAGTATAAGCATGGTTAATGGAAATGGTAAACCAAATTGCTAATGAAGTGTGTTTTTGCTAATTGACCAATTTCACTTCAAGTTGCATGTGCCTGAACTAACAGCTGCGAATTGGGCCTTATACCACATTCCAAATGAGTTTTCTGAACTATTGCAAGTGGTAAAAATGATTGGAATTGGTTATTTTGCAAAGTCAATTTTTCACCCTACTTGAAATAATTCAAACCACTTCAAAAAGTGCCATTTTGATTGGTGAGTTTTTGGTAAATTATGATGACATATTTGGAAAGAGGGCATCAAATGTGACTTTTAGCAAAAAATCCCACCCAATTTGGCCAAATGGTTTGGAAGATATGGCCTTTTGAAGTTCAAAAATTTTTGAGAATGATTTGATCATAACTTGCCAACCATACATGGGAATTGAGTGTTCTTGGACTTTTTGAAAATGGGAGAACAAGATCTTCAACTTTCATGTTGGGCAAAAATTCATTTGAAGCTTGTATCATGAGGTAATTTTGAGGAGCAAGACTTTCCATTTTTGGCAAATTCCAATTACAGGTCAACTTTCTATTTTTGGAAATTTCTTGTTTGACTTCAAATTCTTCAATCTTGACCTTTGAAATGTTGAATGAGACTTGTATGGACATGAATGAGACCTTTCAAACCAATTCCCACCATCAAATCCCTGATTAAATGCATAGTTGACCAACAGTTGACTTTCTAGGGTTTCTGGTGGACTGCACATTGACTGATGGCTTCTGAGCAATCAAACCTTGACCAAATCACTTAAAAAGGACCCCTAGGTCATGTGAACATGTTGGACCAACCCTAGGGCCTTGTCTCAAAGGAAAATGCACTGGCTTGCTTGACTGACTGATCTCCTGACCAGTTTGACCTAATTTTGTCTGATGATCTTGCACTTGGGGCAAAGGACAATGCAATGTTATGCAGTGGACCATGTTAATGCTATGACCTAATATGAGAATGTATATACAAAAGGTAGGTGCAAATTTGAGGTGCTACAGTATGGACACTTGATCATGTGAGCTTCTTTCATGCAAGGGAATGATTCATTTGGAAAGTCTTGGTCATGACAAGCATTTTGCAAAAAGAGTGGACCAATTTGGAGTTTTGAAGCAAAAGTTATGCCATGTTGAACTTCCATGCATACTTTGTGATCATTTGGCGATAACTTCTCAACCATTCTTTAGATGGATATGATATAGGACTTTTTGAAAAGAGGAGAGAAAGATATTCAACTTTCATGTTCACCAAAAATCCATTTGAAGCTTCTTTGATGTTGATAAGTCAAGTTGAATGTGGACCAGAAACTTGCCATTTTTGGAAACTTTCAATTACATGTCACTTTCCATTTTGGGAAACTTTTGCCATGACTTCAAAATCTTTAATATAGATGTTTAGAATGACAAATGGACCTCTTTTGAACATGATTGAGGTGTTTAAATTCATTTCCCCACCTCATAGCCCTTAGTTGACTGCACAGTTGACTTTTGTGGTCCTTAGATGACCTTGAAATGCTCTGATCAGCCTGAGCCTCTACCACTTGAGGAAAAGGCTCAAAAATGAAACCCTAGCTCATGTAAGCTCCTTATGATAACCATGTGACCTCCATCTCAATAGAATGCCTCATCTCCTTGAGAAACCCTGGCTGGAAGAAAGTCATTGATTAGGGTTGACCAGAGGTCAGAACCCTAATCCAAAGGAACTTGAGGATGAACTTTGAAACCCTTGATGATGAAAGAACCATGATGATGGTAATATATCCTGGCAAACAAGATAATGCTCAAGACCTTTGAAGGATCAGGAAACCCTAATTGAAGTGCACACCCTCAGATGGTTGATCATCAACTCAAAAAGACCCTCAGGCTTGAACCATGTAACTTCCCATCTTCTTAAGAGACTTTGGAGGATGACCTTCTTATTTTCATATGATATGTAAAATGCAATGCCTAATGCCCTAAAATGAAATGCAATGTGTCAAACTAGTCCCAAGAAGAGGAGGGCAAATTTTGAGGTGTTACAGATATCACACATCTGTTCGCACTTCAACAGAGGCAACCCCTTTCTCTCTTGTTTATGGCATGTAGGCTGTACTCCCAGTAGAGGTGGAGATCCCATCAATGAGAGTCTTGATGGAAGCCAAGTTGACTGACGCTGAATGGGTTCAGAGTCGTTATGACCAATTGAACTTGATAGAAGAGAAGAGATTGACGGCCATGTGCCATGGTCAATTGTATCAGCAGAGAATGAAGAAAGCTTTTGATAAGAAGGTCAAGCCCAGTGTGTTCCGAGAAGGTGACCTTATGCTCAAGAAAGTCTTTTCTTTCACGCCCGATTCCAGGGGCAAGTGGACTCCAAATTATGAAGGTCCATATGTTGTTAAGAGAGCCTTTTCAGGCGGTGCTTTGATACTTACAACTATGGATGGGGAGGATTTCACTCGTCCTGTGAATTCAGATGCAGTCAAGAAATACTTCACCTAAAAATAAAAACAGAATAGCTCGCTAAGTTAAAAACCCGAAAGGGCGGCTTAGGCAAAAATGAGCGTCTCGGTGGATTGAAAACCCGAAAGGGCGGTCCAGGCAAAAGTTAGAGACATGAAAAAAATGAATATATGTATCCCGCTAGATTGAGTACCTCATCCTGGGGAAATCTAGGAAAAAATTAGGGATTTGGCAAGTAACTGCATCCTGACAAGATTTTGTTCTACAACTGTCATCCGTCAGAGATTCTTGCTCATTCGTCATCAACCGAAGCTTCAAATACATCGGATTCAGAATTGGTGGAGAAATGGTCATTATGTTCAATATAGCCCTTTTCCAATATATATCACCAATTTCAAATTTGTAAAGATCTATGGAGTCTTGCCATTTGCAGACTACCATTCCATCAAATAAATTTGAGCATTTTATCCAATTATTTGCACTCTTATTTGTTTCTATTCAGCAAATGTTTTGCATGTTTTAATTGAGAAAATATCATTGTTTTGAATAATCGAATTTTTCATAACTTGTTTTTAAACAAAGTGAACATTCACAATGACGAAAGGATACTTAGGAGATCCTCAGTGCTCTCCCAAAGATGGTATGATCCAACAGGGTAGGACATTTGTTCATATTCCTGGCATGACTATATCTTCTTCCTCCGGAGCCTTTTGTTGGTTTTCCTACTGGGTGGAGTGTTTGGTAAGATATTCACCATTTTTCCCCTTCAGCAGAGTAGTGACCTTTCCTCCTCAGCAGATGTGACCTCTTTGGTGAGTACGGTACTTGGTGTTTGATCCCCAGAATCCCTTTACCTCCTCGGATAGATGCCCCAATAGAACTGTTGCGGCAGATCTTTATCTGTGCAATAACTCCTGTCCCCAGCTAGAATGACTGATGTTCATCCCCCGCAGGGATCTTTGCTTCCTGGTTCTCTTGCCCTCATCATATTGGATACTCTCCGGTGAACCTGGCTTTCTCTCTTGATATGTAGTACCGGATGTTTGTGTACTTATCCCTTGCAGTTGTTTGTGTTAGAAATGTCTGTTTGTCAGCATTCATCATACATAAACCACGCATGTGTGCATATAATTTTTCAAACATCCGGATATTCATATTCCATTCTTTGCCATATATCTTTGTTTGTTATCCCCTGCTAGTGGGTAATACATGTCCCAAGCAGATGTCGGTGCCTGATCCCTCAATGTAGAGTCAGCCCCTTAAGCAAAAAGTGTTTATCTTTCCTGCCACATTCCCCATTGAGTTGTATCCTCGTGGACGACGGTTGTTTTTGCTTCCCCCCAACACATATATTGGGATGGGATTCCCTGCTGAGTTATATCCTCACTAGGACGAGTCTTGATTCAGTTGGCCTCTTTAGTTTGATCTTAAATTGGCTCCTTGTGACTTGTTTCCTGTTTCCCCGTGGTATAAATGAATAATTGCTCAGTAATCAGTAATCATTCATCTTATCCCCGGCGGAGTCTGTGGTTTTCTACCTTCATACCGGTAGTTGTAAACCCTATATTTTCCCCTTGCAGAGTTAACCTTTTTGTTTATCCTAATCGATGACGGTTATTCTTCCGTGGTTTTCTACCCAGTATCCGGTAGATGTAATCCCATCATTGACGGTTATCATTATCCAATATTCGATGTTGATATTCCCTCATTTTTATTTATTATTTCTCTGATTAGGCAATTTATCCCCAGCAAGTAATCTTTCATATACCGGTTGCCGGTAATGTTTGTTGCTCCCCTTGAGTGGTCATCATTATATACCTAGTTTCGGTATCCCGATGCTTTTCTTTGTCGGTCGATTTATCCTTTATTAACCCAGTAACCGGTTATGGATAATCTTCCATGCGAGTATATTATCTACGTTCTGACGGTAATAGATAATATATCTCATGCACTCTTTGGTCGAAGTCTTTTGTTCTTCCCCAATCGAGTAAGATTCGTATCCCTGTTTTGGAATCGAATGTCCATCCCATAATCGAGTTTGCTTTTTGCCCTCTTTTTGGAAGATGAGTGTTTTGGGAATATTCCCCAATTCACGCTTTGGTTGGTCACCTATTATATGCCCAGTAACCGGCATCTGTGGTGTTCCTTCCTTCTGCTCCCTATTATGACTTTTTGTCCCCTGTGGAGTCAGATTTTCCTGAGTTGAGATGTACCTTTTTAGGTCTTCCTCAGATGATTTGGTTGATTGATATCTCTCACCCTTATACCGGTCTTAGATATTCATTCTTCCCGAGCATGTTGTTCTCTCACCCTTATACCGGTGTTCAGATCACATGTCTCTTTGAGCTTATTACCCAGCGACCGGTAATACCTCATCCCGTTGCTTCCCCAGGAGAGTTCTGTTGGGATCTTCCTCCACATGAGTCCGGATTTTTATCCGAAGTATCCGTTGCGGATAATTTTTGGCTGTATTGGCATATTCCCCAATACATGCATCTTCGAGTCAGCTCGAGTCCTTCCATTGATTTATTTCATGGATTCTCTCTGTGTCTCTCAACAAGTTTCAAGTCGTGACCTGCTCACACATCTCTATCCTTTTAATCCCCAGCGGAGTCTCTGTCCCATAGAATGACTTACTCATACGGATTGTTAGTTTCTCCGGATTTCTTTTCTTCTTTGTGGACACATATCCCCGCAGAGTATTACCGGTTGCATGCATACATTCGCATCATGAGGTCTCTCAGGGACCAAAATTCGTCTCTTTGTTATTATTTAAGCCCATTCTACCCTGTCGAGACGAAGATTTTAACCTTCACTTCTCCGGCTAGAATGACCTTAAATAAGGGCATCTGTAAGACCCCAATTTTGCCCCTAAGATCCCTCATGGCATCATAACATTGCATTTGCATTGCCTCAAGGATCATTAGCATCTTGGTTCCCTTTGCCTTTGAGTGGGACCTCTTGTGAGTGGTTAGAGATCACCAAGCATGTTGAATTGTATATTATTTCTTTTCTCATTTTGTTTACTAACCAAAAGCACAAAAATATGTCACTAACATCTTTTGTTTGTAGCTTGAGCAATCACAAGGTCAAAAGTTTCAAGGAGATCATTGGTACAAGGATATGGCCAAGAGGAGATGAAAGCAAGCATGGTAATGGTCCCCAAAGCTCTCATCCATCAAATATGCCTCCTTAGCATCTCACTTCATCATTTTGATCAAGGCAAGTCAAAGGGTTTGAGGTTTGTTCCCCAGAGAAACCCTAATTCATCTATGCACCACAATGCCTTGCTCATGAAGCAACCTCAGCCCATGGCCAAACACAATCAAGGGAAGTTATTTAATTCTTCATTCCATACATATTTGAACTTATTTTAGTGTCCTAAATCATCAATTCATCAAGATATGAGTTATGGACTTGAGAAGGTGATCAGTCAATTCATTTGACTATTTTGAAATGCACTGAGGCCTAACTTTTTGTGTGTCGGTCAAATGGAGATGATCCCAAAAGAAAAAATATTCTTAAGGACAATATGAACAACTTTCATGTTCATCAAAAACTGATTGGAAGCTTGGAAGGTCATCTCCCATTCCAAGACATTATAGGTCATTTTGACTGAAACCCTAAATTTGGGTCAACTTCCCAAGGACATAACTCATGCATTTTTTATGATTTTGAGATGGGATCAAATTAATTGGAAAGATTAATATGTATACTTAAAATGTTATGTTGAACAAAACTTCAAAATCTCAAAGGAAATACATGTGATAATGCAAGACATTATAGGTCATTTTGGGCCAAATGCATTGAAAGGCAAAAAAGTCCAACTTCAAGTGCCCATAACTCTTTCACCAAAAATCCAAATGATGCAAAATTTAAGTCCATTTTGATTGTCTTGAAAAGATATACAACTTTTATGTTGTAGGTGTTTCCATTTGGGGCTTGCATCATCAAAACATAAGAGCTTGAACATTGGCCAAATTTAGAAACTTTGCCTTTACATGTTTTGCACCTTGCACTTTAAACTCCAATTTCACCAATTTCCACACTTCAAATGGATTTTTGCCCAACATAAGAATTGTTCCTTACATCAAAACCTTTCCAACCATTACTCACATGATCATGTTTGGATTTGGCAATTGGCATTTTCGAAGAGGAGAAGTTTTAGGCATGATTATGCATAACATGTTGAAATTCATCACACAGGCCAATTCACTCCAAACTACACGTCCAAACCATCTCATATTCATTTCAGATTGCATTTGCACCAAGTTTTGGGCCTCACATGCGCCTGTACAGGCCCATGCATGGAGGACCCAATTCACATGCACACGAGTTTGATCATGCATTTCACCAGCTCTTGCTATAAATACACTTGCTTGCTTCACTTGAAAGGACCCTGGAATCAACCTGAATTGCTGAAGAAATCAAAACCCAACCTCTCACCAAAGAAGCTATTTCACTTTTCTTCAAATTTTTCAGATCCAAAATTCAACTACATTTGGTTGAATCCTTGGATCTAAAGCTTCTAAACCTTCATCATTTAGCTCATTGATCTTCTGTTTGGGCAAGGGAAGCAAGGAATCAATCTCAAGTTTCCAGAAATCAAGGTTGTTATGCAACTGGTTTTTTCTTCGAAACTCATTATGTATTGACCTATTTGCTTGGATCTTGTGTTGACTGAAATCCTCTCAATAGAGGCATCCTGATTGTGCATTTAATTTTTGAAATCCATTAAGTTCATGATGAACACCACAAAACTTCCATCTCTGATTTCTCTCAATATAGAGATCTAGAGTGGAATTGAGTGGCACAGGGATGATGTACATCATCCCAACTTTCGAAAGATGTATAGATCGTGTATTTTGGTTAAGTTTTGGTTGTCTGCAATTTTGGCCGGAAAATACATGCTCACCGGAGAAGAAGGTGGCTCCGGTGGCCGTCCCATTGCCAGTTTGAATGTGGATCGTTGGATTGAGTTTTCCAGATCTAATCTTGGCTCTCGCTTGTCATGACTTTCATTTATTCAGTATGTTGCGCGTGGACTTGGACTTATGGTGGAAGCGCGCATCTGGAGCGTATGATCTGCCAGCTCAATTAATGAGCTCAAATCTAACGCTCCTGGTTTTTTTGAATTTCCAATTTTCTGATTTAATTTCTTTTATTCCAATAATTTTCAAAAATCAATATCTTCTTCATTTTTAATTCAAAAATTATGGGACCAATTGCATTAGTCTCCAAATAATTTCTAGTTTCTATTTCTGATTTTTAATATTTTTTATTTTTTCATTTGATATTTTTTTGTGAATTTTCTCTTTTCTGGTTATTTTTAATTCATTTTAATTAGTTTTTGATATTCAAAAAATACAAAAATATTTTCCTAACCTATTTGAACGATGATGGATCTATGAAAAATATTCTCATCAATTTTATAATTGATTTGAGATTTATTTGAGATTTTAATTCAATTAGGTTATTTTTATTCATTTTTAATTGATTAAAAATAGTTTCTGACTTTTAAAAATGCTGAAATTTTTTGTCAAACTTAGTTTGACCTTGTTGAACTTAGGATAAATCACTTGGACCTTTCAAGGTTGATTTGAAGTGATTTTGAAGTTTGACCTTTCTTTTATTTTGAATTCAAGTTTATTTTAATATTAAAAATGCCAAAAATATTATGCTTATTGTTCAATCTCCAATCTTCATCTCACTTCTGATTTCTTATTGTTTGACTTTGACTTTCAATGTCATTTGGTCAATACATATGGATTGGTACATCTTATTTCACTTTATGCATTTTGATCTTTCCATTTCCTTATCCATTCTCCATCTCCTTCTTCTTCTTCTTTCTCTTTGATCAATGAGTTGAAGGTTGATAAATTAGCATTGATTAGGGAGACTTAATCTTCCTTGATTCAAATCTAATTCATCTTGATCAATTGATCAAGTGAATGGCTTTGCATTAAGGATAGGTTGTTTTCTAAATCATGCAAAAGGCTTAAACCAATACAAGATCAATTATCTTTTTTCTTTCTGGCATGGCAAGTTGTTGGAACTTGGTTCACTAATCAAGACTTCTAACTTGTGTTGTTGCCTACATTATTATTGACCATCCTCAAATAGTTGTGACTTCTACATAAGTCCAATTACGATTGCTTAACATAGCGCTAAATTTGCCTTATGGCACACTAACTACTGACACTAACCATTAACAATTAACATTTACTTATTGCTCTTTACTTTTATGCAATTTACTATTCTTGCACATATTATCCATTTGCTTTTTCCTTTGCTCACTTGAGCACATGTTTATGTTAATTCCATTTGCCTTTTGCTCACTTGAGCACATAATTGTGTATATACTATTATGCTTGTGTTTTTTTTTTATTATGGTAAACCAAATGCAAAGAAATGGACTTAGATCTTAGGATTTTTCCCTATGAAAATAATGGAGAAATGGACTTAGTTTCTAGGACATTCCCTATGCAAAATTGGAGCAAAAGGATCTTAATGATGAATATGGGCCAAGCCTCTAAACTCACTCTTCTCCATTCTTGATTTGTTTCATAAAACTCTTTGATGTGTGTGTTCTTGTGCTAGGGGTTCCCACTTGAGCTTAATGGAAGAACCATTACCATGAGCTCCCAAGAGAGAGAGATCCAAGATTCATTGAGAAGTTTTTTCCAAGTTCACCTTGATTGATGATTGCTTGGGTTTATGATTTGTATGATTGCTTATTCCAAAGGATGGGAGCTACTTGGATCATCAATATGATCTCAAGAGAGGAACTCCATTGTGGTTTTATTTCTTATCCCTCACCTTTTTACTTTACTTAGGACTTTAGCCCTTCTTCTTCTTCCCTTCACTCTAACCCAAGCCAAAACTTTTGTGCAAACATTTAACCATTGTTTTCAAACATCAGAAACCTAAGCCTTATGCTTTTGATTTTCAAACCTTCTTTTCACAACACTTATTTTGAATTGAACTTCTAAGTCAACTTTGACCATTTTTTATATACTTCTAATTGGTAAATATAACCCATTCAATTGCCTTTTGTGGTTTCAATGGCCACTTTATTAATCAAATTTTCCATAACCTTTAGCTATTAGGTTTGAGTTATCTCTGTGGTAGATGTAATACTCACCTATATCCTTAGTGATGGACAATGAGTCTTCCATGCTTATTAAGGGTTAACCCCTCACTAGCATGTTGAAGCTATCCTCACATGATGGATTTGTGGTTTTAGGTTGAGTTTTCTCCCTTGGATGACAAAAGACCTTAAGGCTTTTGGACCAATCAATTCACCAACTTGTTTTGAAATTTTTACCCCGAACTACGAGGTTTTGATCCTAATCTTTTTTTTAAGATGGTACGTAGGCAATGGGTTTATCCATCCAAACACAAAATGTAAACAACTTGTATATTCTCTTTTCATCTCTTCAATCATGTTTGCACAAATAAACTTTCACAAAACAACAACCTTACAACAAGTGTGAAAAGGGCTCCCTAGGAGTACCTAGGATGTTTTGGGTGCCTAACACCTTCCCATTACATAACCAACCCCCTTTCCCAGATCTCTGTTTCTCTTTTACTAGTTTTTGATTCGATAAAACTATTAGGTTTTTGTTCGCTTTCTAACCATTCCTTTGGATAAATAGAAGTGCGGTGGCGACTCGACTTGTATGATTTACCTTGGATTTAGTCAATATCTCTAATGGTAACGAATACCCCGCTACACCTGCACACAAAAAGCACACTTTAATGGATTCATTTTCAATCCATATTTCCTCATCCTTAAAAAGGCTTTTCGGAGATGTTCGACGTGAGTAAGTCGACCATTTGATTTTATTACAATATCATCAATGTATACTTGCATGAAATCTTCAATAAAATCATGGAGCATTGAGTTAATTACCCTCTGATATGTTGCTCCGGCATTTTTCAAGCCGAATGGCATGACAACCCACTCATATGTTCCCAAGGCTCCTGGGCATCGAAATGCCGTCTTCGGCACATCTTCTTCTGCGATAAAAATTTGGTTATATCCAGAATAACCATCTAACATACTTAAATATTCAAAACCAGCGGCCGAGTCGACCAGCATTTCTGCTATGGGGATGGCATACTCATCTTTGGAGGTAGAAACATTTAGATCTCTAAAGTCAATACATACTCTTAAAGATCCATTTTTCTTAATTACTGGCACAATATTGGCCAACCATTGAACATACCTTGAAGTTTGTATAAACTTGCTTTTGAGGAGCCTTTCTACCTCAGCTTTTATTTTTGCCATGATCTCTGGTGCGAAATGCCTGGGCGTCTTCTTTACTGACTTTCTTCCAGTTTTTATCGGCAGTTTTAGTTTGACCAAATCTCTACTTAAACCAGGCATTTCGTTATAATCCTAAGCAAAACAATCCTTAAATTCTTTAAGTAAAGATATTACCTCATATTTTAACTCTTTTTCGATGTTAGCGTTGATGTAGGTTGGCCTTTTGTCGCCATTTTCGCCAAGGTCGACTTCTTCTAAGGTGTCTTTTGGTCGCATCTTCTCTGGAGCCTTTGGGTCTTTTTCAAACCCTAAAGGTTCATCGTCATAAATGCAGTCCAACGCTGCATGTTGACGTTTCCTTTAGCCATAATTGGCTTATTTGGAGGTGCTGGCTCAATAGCCAAATTACCTTCTTTCTTTAACATATAGGCTTCGACAACCATGTTTTCTTCAGCCTCTAGAGCCGATTTTATTTTGTTCTTGGCAACGTATGCCGAAATCCTTTTTAGAGCTCCTAGCTCAGTCATCATCAGTGACATCCCCCCAGCCTATCGGCCGGATACCTGTATAGGGTGGATCATCTAAACGTTCTGAAGGAGAAGGGCGATCCAAAACGCAGCGGAATTTAAAATTTCTCCTTTAATGATCCTTACGGATGGGCATGATCAGTGATAGAATCATTACCTCTTGTGGCGATTGTAACCTTTGATGCAGATCTACAGAGCGATCACGAACGTTGAATAATGACAATGCCTCTACTCAGTCCACACGAACGGATTCCTTCAATCTCATTGCTAGTTGCTACGAATGAAGGCTTTGAGTGAGAGAGAGAGAGAGAGAGAGAGAGAGAGAGAGAGAGAGAGAGAGAGAGAGAGAGAGAAATGGAATTGCAACTACTAAATGCTTCTACATAAGGGTTATATTTATAGAACCACTTGTGTGGGCTGCAAGATAAAAAGCCCACTCAAGTGTATGTGGCCCATATCTTATAATATGCCAATATCACTTAAGCGTGTGGTACCTTACCATATTTCGTATTCTACTTAAGTACATCGTACCTTACGATATTCTACAATTCACTTAAGTGCACCGTACATTACGGTATTCCTTAGTTACTCTATCTCTCATCAATCCGTCCTTTTGTGTGTGACCCTGTAGGTTTTCGCGGCATTGGCAATTATATTAAATCACGTATTTAACATAATAAACAGTGAGCGGTATCTAGCAACACATCACTGCTACCCAAGACACGAAAATGTCATGTTATCTGACAAATCCTTCTGTGATAATATTTATGTGTACAATTACCCTTTTGCCCTTATGTCTATATTGAACACAAGGCATAAACTGTGTCATCCTTGTCCAGTTCAATATTGGGCCCATAGACATTTATCCTGTTATGCAGGATGGGAAAATTTCATCTAGGTCACTCATGTCCCTTAGCATGCTTCGTGGAGTACCCATCAACTGTCTTTATGGTCATCCAATTACGGACAATGTTTGATCAACAATAAGGCACTCGACTCTACATCTAGGGTCCAAAGTGGTTTCAGGTCGAAGGGTGGTATACACCATTATCACCATGAGAATAACTTATGACACTTTGTATAACATTCTATATAGTATTCTCATAGCGGGTCAATCCAGTATAAATATTACTCTTAATATTCATAGCTATGTTTAAGACTTGATAACTCCTTATCCATGATCCATGAGATGTGATCATCGGTCTATATACATAATAGTCTTAATGCTTTAGTGTTATCCCACTTCATAATAAAGCTCGACTACGGATACTTTAAGAATAGTGTCCTTATGTTTAATGTGATCTCATGATTAAGTCACACTTGATACATTAAACGGACTATCGATTCTAGGGACTTTATTAAACAAACATAATAAAGAAAAAGCCTTTTATTATTAATAAATAATTCGATACAAGTACCAAAAAGTATTGGCCTCTAGGGCTTACACCAACATGTTCCACATCCCAAATGAAGCCATGAGTCTCGTGCAGAGTTAGAGAAACAAAAGCTTCACCTAGATTAGCGTACACATCCTCAGCAGGAAAACAAGGAGAAATGTTGGCCAGCTTTTTCTCGAATTCCTTCTTGCCCATATTGTTCACGTCGGCCATGAAGTACCGTTGGTCAGCTTTGATATTTTCGACCACTCCATCTTCTCTCCAAATCACCAACCTTTGATGTGCTTAAGATGGTACGGCTCCGACACCATGGAGCCATTCTCTGTCGAATAGCAAGTTGTAACTTGGCTTGGCATCTATCACCATAAACAGTTTCGGCCTGGTTATTGAACCAACGGTGATATTCACCATGATCACACCCATGGTGCTTTTCGTCTTGCCCCCATAGTCAAACAAGACCACGTTGTTGGATATAATTTCAGTATCATATTTGCCAATCTTCCACAGAATATGATGTGGCATGATGTTAACAGTGGCGCCACAATCTACCAACACTTTGTTGATAGTTACGCCTTCCACTTTGGCCCTGATCAACAACGGTTTCAAATGATTTTTCATAGTTATCGTGGGCCTTTCAAAAACTACTTCTTGGCTCTCACCAGAACCATCATTTAACATAAAGTAGTATCTTGGCTGGTGTAAAGCCATTTCCTCAGCATCCGCATCGTCTACCTACTCCTCCATCTCAGTCACACAATTATATTCTTGTGGTAGAATTGACACCACATTGACTAAGATGTCCAGACTTGCTTCAGATTCTGAATTGAAGTCATCAGTAACTTCATCAGAACATTTATCAGTTGGTCGAAGGACATACTCCCTGATCCGTTCTTTTGCTGCCATGTCGACCTTCACAACAACTTTCTTTCCAGCATTCGCCCCACTGGCCATGCCTTTTCCAGCTATTCCTCTAGCAGCCTCTCTTTCGGCCTGCTTACACCTCTGAAAGCGGCTCCATTGAGTCCTCGACATGGGGTTCTTCCCCAAGTAATTTTCAGAGACATGAGTCCTTTTTTCAAACTTGAACTCACGCCTATAATTAATTGCTAGACTTCCTCTAGCAACAACAACCTCTTGTGGGGTTTCTTGTTTTTCCTAAGGCTTGACCCAAGTGCCTCTAGGAACACTTGTCGACGGTACGAAGCTCCTAAGCCTCGCCTGAGCACTTTCCACAACCTTCTTTGGGACTCTTTCAGTCTGGCGCCCTCTGTTTAGCCCATTTCTTTTGCTTTTGCCCAACTGTAGCTTTTGGAAATTTTCAACAGCTATTTTGTCGGTGACAACACCACATATGGGGCACAAGCAGACTTGTAAACCCTTATTCTTGCAGCGATAGAGGAAATCTACCAAATCTTTGTCAGCCCTTGGGTAGGCTTCAGCTATGTCGTTATCTGGGCTTTCACCAGTTTGCTCCAGCATGTCGGCCTCATCGTATTCGGTGATCTCGACCATGTTGATCTCGACTGGCTCCACGAATAGAGCTTCCTCCTGGTGGAGAGGGTCAGCGTCGATCTTCATTCTGCGGCCAACAAATTTCAGCCTGCCTTCTTGAATCGCTTTCTGAACCAGATCCCTAAAAAGGTAACAATTAGAGGTATTATGACCAAGATAATTATGATACTTACAAAATCCTCTTTTCTGTCTTTGTTCTAATGGTGGTATTTTAGTACCAGGTGGCACCACCATTTGGCCATCTTTAACTAACAAATCAAAAAATTTCTCACACTTTGTCACAGCAAAAGTATAAGTTTTCGAGGGGAATTTTGGATTGTTTTCGACAGGATTTTTTCTCTGCGCAGGAAGTAATGATCGACACTCATAGGCAGATCCTGGCTTTAGCTCAGCCACATCAATTTCTAATTCGGTCGATGAGGCATAATCAGCCTCGTATATTGGATATGTCGCATCATAGTCGACAAATGCCACTTTTTCTTTCTTAGCCTTATTGTGTCTAACCTTTTCTAATCTTAGCCGTTCAAGATGTCGAACTCTATCAGCCAATTGTGACATACTCTTCACAAAAGTAGGGTCTATTTTCTTCCTAATGGAATAATCTAACCCCTAGCATCCATCTAAACAAGTTCATGTTCTGGTACTTACGTAAAGCACTTGGCCTTTAATGATCTGAATCTATTCAGATAATCGTCGATGCTCTCAGCAAACCTTCTCTTAATACTAGACAACTCTGTCAAACTAATTTTGGAGTGTCCTTCATAAAACTGTTCATGGAACTTCTTTTCTAACTTGGCCCACGAATCAATCGAACTTGGGGCCAAAGAAGTGAACCATGTGAAGGAAGCCTTAGTCAGAGAGGAGGGAAAGTTTTTTACCCTCAAACACTAATTATGAGCTAAATCTCCTGACTCTGTTAGATATCTGGAAATATGCTCTATTGTCGACTCACCAGATTCTCCCCCAAACTTAGTGTACTTAGGCACTTTCATTCCTCTAGGTGCCTCAATTTGGAGAATAAACTCAGCCAACGGGGAAGCATATAGTGGCCTTTGCAATGTGGCACTCATACCATTCCTAGCCATAATCCTTTCGACAATAGTTGTCAAATTATTTTCTACTGCTAAGTCTTCTTGTCGGTGTTGATCGACAATTTGATCAACGTCTTGGTGTCGGTTAACCAACACCATCTAGTTACGTCCTGCTACTCCTGATTCAACGCCTTGATTTTGTTGGGGTCTAAGGACTTGTTCCTCGTGGACTGTTTCATCTTCTAATGCCCCTACCTCCATCTGAACGGGAATGGTTTGCCTAACCACTTGTGTCACCTGTCGAGTCGGTGCTCCCAGAAAATTACACAAGCGCGTCAATTGATTCGCCACCTGCCTATTTGTTTCAGCAGATTCCTGTATCATAGGATTAAAAATTGTACCCATTTGATTAGTTAACATATTAACCAACTCATGGTTACTATCATCTATTTGCTGCCTCAACACCGCTATTGAAGTGTTCGAAATCGACATGGTTCTATTCTGGGTATTATTCCTATTTTGAACATTGCCCCCATGCGTTGATCCTTGCAAGGAGGGATTAGTATTTTGGGCATTGTCTAAAAACAATGTTTCACTTGATGTCGACTGATATCCTGGCATTAAGGAATACGGCATTCCATAAAGAGGATTTGTGGTGCCAAAGCGAGGCACATAAGGTCTGAACGTCGTTATCGTTGATCCTGAACCTCCCGGTGGAGGTAAAGGAATTGATGTTCCAACCGCACCCGTAGTCAACATCGTTGAGGTTGCACTTGTCATCGGCGACAAAGTGGCAACCTGTGAGATTACTGTTTCCGTAGTAGGCAAAGTCCCTTGTGGCACTTCATCTGTATTGGAGTTTGACATTTTCAAATATTCTCGTTGCTTACTATATAGTTTGCCACTTCTAAGTTTCATGCAATTTCGTAACTGCACTAGCACAATCCCCCTGGGTGTGCCATTTTGTTTATTGTGGAAAATGGTAAACAACCGTTGGTCCCCCCTAGGCCTTAAAACTAAGGGTTACTTGCAGGATCGACCAGTTGATCCTAAGACATGTGCTAGTGCAAGTGTGGCTTATTCAATTCGACAGATAATTAGCTTTGTGAGGAAGGGTTCCTGACAAAGTATTGAACAAGTACAATTTTTTCCATAAGAAAAGATAATGATGCTATAGCCTATGGGTGACTCGTGACCGACAACACTACAACATTCAAAAGAACTACACGACAAACACGCTTTTGGTGAATTCTATTATCGTAATAGAACCAGTGTCGACAGCGTAGACGACAACGTAAAGTGATAACTCAAAAGTAAAGGAAATTAAAATAAAGTGTTCAACGGGAACAATTGAAAAATAAGGAAGTTGCTTTGAAATAAATGTGGTGATTCACGTACATAGCACTCTCAAAAGCTCTTGCTTCCTCGCACTGGGAATGAGAAGTTTTTTACAAGTGATTTTGGTACAAAGTGAACACCCCGAGCCCCTCGTGGGATATCCTATTTATACTAAACTAAAGAAACTTCCTACAGGTCAAAAACTCCTAAAAAATAGCAGACGTCGTGCCACACGATCTCCAAACTGCTCTATACACGTTCTGCAAACTGCTCCATATTCTGGCGCTTATTCTTCTTGTAACTACTAGTCATTTTCAATTTCAAACTTCTCCCGCCCAGGTATTTAGGGCGACCCTGTCTTCTATGTGTTTGACACAACCTGAAATTCCTTAAGTCCCAATCTTTATTTCATTCAACAAAATGGGTTTTCGACCGAACATGATTCTTCTGTCGGTTTCATCCCCTGATGACTTATGCTTTTCTCAACTCTTGCTTATCTTAGGCACATCTCCACCCCTTGATGGGGTATAAACCTTAAACTCATAAGGCACTTTCATTAATTACGCCTTCAACATGCCTTATAGATTTCTTGTTGTAACAATACCCTATCAAATTCGTTGTCCCCGTACCTTTTTCAAAGTCTTATAACTGACATCTATTTTAAAACCAAGGGTGAGTAACATTTCATAATTTTTTGCTGAAAAACCATTAGAAAATGTCATCGATTTTGGAAGCTACGGATTTTGGTGCAAGATTTCCTTCCCAAGGTTATTATCATATTAGCCTTATACATCATCATCATCCCAAACACTCTTTGTGTTATGCAACGAGTTCACGATCAGCCTCTACTTAAAAGAGTCCACTTAAAGGATCTTCCGTTAACTATTGGGGCATCATTCCCTTCTAAATATTTTGGACAAGGAGGGGATGCGATTCCTTTTTTTTTCCTGAAACCTAGAAACATTGATTTGAAGCTTGAACAAATTCCACCATACTACTTTGAGTTTCGTCTCTTGGACATCTTACACCTCCTTGACTCTTACAAAGCTAAATCTCCTCCCTCTATTGTCATGCTTATTTCTCATAAATACCTTTCGTAAATAGGTGGATTTGCTTTGATGAACACGAAATCTTGGAATATTATAAATCTTTTATAATACTTTTTATATTAATTTTGAATATCTTAAAATATCTCTTAATATCAAATTTAATATTTGTTATTATTATCAAGATTTGTTATAAGATATTTAGAATATTCTACAGTAATATACCAACCTTCGTTCTTGCCCCGATCACCTCCCTTAGGTTATGGACACACTAAGACTCCTTCCCTCCCCTGCAAACCCCCACCCTCTTTCTCATCTTTACCTCTTTCTCCAATCACCTTCTTTTTCTTCCTTCTCTCTTGTTGTTTTTTTAACAATTTTTCCAATATATTTAACAAATAATAGTTTTGTTTGATTTTTATATATGTTCATTTTTTATGTATATGTAAAATTATAGTTTTGTATGTCATTTGATAATGCTAACTTATAGTATGTTAATCAATTCAAATTAAATGGCATTAAATTTGATCGATTTATATTAACTTTTCTGATGAGTCATCGGAATCGATGTGTGTGGATATTTTTTTATCTTATATATTGATCGAAACAATACTTTATTTTCTTACCAATTTATTATTTAAATTAGTTTTCTTAAATGTGCATTAAATTTGGACCTCCGAAAAATTATCTAGAAGTTAAACCGTACTAAATTTAGTATATAACGAAGAGGATGATCTCTGTCCCTCTCGCACATATATATTATGAGGGCTAGAGATGATGCCATATACTTTTCTTTGGATTATTAAGGAAAACATAGAGATACCAAGTGAATATGGAGAAGAGTAAGAGTGGAAGTTTGAGAAAAGGTGCATGGACATATGAGGAAGATAAGCTTCTCATAGCTTGCATTAACAAGTATGGTGAAGGAAAATGGCATTTAGTTCCTAAAATTGCAGGTATATACAGTTATACACTACTGTACAATAGTCATGCATAATGCATATTTTATATATGTATCCTAATTTTAAAATTTGTTAATCTATGCAGGTTTGAATAGATGCCGGAAAAGTTGTAGATTGAGATGGTTGAATTATTTAAACCCGACAATCAATAGAGAAAGTTTTGAGGAAGATGAAATCGATATGATTTTAAGGTTACATAAACTCTTAGGAAATAGGTATGCTATCATGGTAAAATTATAAATAAATTATTATACATATTCAGGCTATTATTAGATATATTAATATGACATTTTATGATATAGATGGTCATTGATTGCTGCAAGGCTTCCGGGTAGGACAGCTAACGATGTGAAGAATTATTGGCACACAAATTTGCGTAAGAAAGTGGTTTTAGAAAAAGAGAAATCTAAGGAAACCATGGAAGCTCATGAAGTTATCAAACCCCGGGCTCTAACCTTTTCAACAAATTCACCATGGTTGAATGGGAAACACAATTTTGTGAGTAATGGCAATGCATCAAAACTAGCAATAGCGTCTTCAGGTGAAGATGGTAATGTTCCAACAGAGTGTGACATTACTACACCTCCAAATATTGGAATAGAGCCACTTTCTACAAAGGAAATTGGTTCTTGCTCTTTATTACAAGAGGATAATTCCACTTTTGAGTTTTTAGAGGATTTTTTTACTAATAGCCCCCCTATCAATGATTCTTACTGGAATTCTAATTTCCTTTGGGATATTTAAGATGGAAAAGTGATGGAGTTGAAAATAAGAATAATATTGTTTGCATGCTTTTGTATTTGTGTAAGGTTGATTATATATGTCTTTTAAGTGTGGCATCTTGAATGTTCTGACATTTGGTAAGCATTTCTGTGTTTCTTTCTAATAAAAAGTAAAACCATTTTATCTATTCCTTGCGCGTGTTTCGTTTATCATATTTTAATGTATTTTGTCCTTTATAAAGAAATTACTTTTTCCTAGTCTTTTTCAAGTCTTTAAATAAATGTATTTTATATTTTGCAAATATGTCATTACCGACATATTTCTTTAATATGTTACATTTTATTTTGTAATCCATAATATATTAAATGTAAATATTAAATAGCTTGATTTTACGAATAACAAATTGATAAAATAATACTAATTACTAACATATTTGTATTTGTTAAAAAATATAATAAGATAACGATGTTTTATGCATGCGACATTGCATGTGACAAATTAGCATGTATACAACACTCCTAGTGGCGTTTGAGTACAACTTGATTAATGCATGCGTCATAGCAAATGACGTTTTAGTCATTTTTTTTGAAAAATAATTATATTAACAAATATTTTAAAATTTTGATTATTTTGATATTATTCTTGAAAAAAGTAGTTATTTAAAAAAAACCGATACAAATTAGAAAAAGTTTGTTGGTGCTCTTACCAGTTCGATATTCTATAAATATATCAATTTATTTATTTAAGTAAAATAAATTTTTAAATAGATTAATATGATCATTATTTCAAAAAGATAGATCTAATCGATTTAAAATTTTAGATCAAATTAAATTTAAATCAATTTAACTCAGTTTTATTTATTCTCATCCTCATTCTTAGATTTAATGTGCACCGTGCAACTACACAAATTCTATTATAAGATGATTTTTTTTTTAATTGTTTATTTGTATAATATATAAATGTAAATAAATATCACTATTAGAAATTAAATCTTATATTAATATATTACACTAATTCAGTACAAGAAAATTTGTGTATTATTAATTTGAAGTGAATCTCTATCAAACAGATTTAGTTGGAAATTAATTGCGGATTAAACACGATATATGACATGCTTGGATTGGGTGGCTAATTAGCTAGTCTATATTCTTTTTTAGCAAAATTCAAACTAATATTTTACGATTCACAGCTAAACCAAAACTAAAACATAACAAATTATCAGTTTGATATTTATGTTTCCAAACTATTCAGCTATAATTTTGCCACAACAATATTGTAGTAAATCTCAAGCTTTAGATTAGATAAAAAAAATAATTTTCTAATCAAAACCAATTAGACTTTGTAAAAAAGTTATTCTTAAACGTCATCATAATTGTTGTTAATTAAGCATTGGTTTAATTAGAAAATTAAAACTATAATATTATCATAATGGTTGATAATTAAGCATTGGTTTGATTAAAAAAATTAAAACTAACAATTTTTTATGAATGAGAACACAACTTCAAAAAGAAATTCATATTTATATATCTTCAATACTAATTCGTCATTAAGATAACCAAGGAAACAATCTTATAGTATAATTAATCAATGTTAAGTCTAAACCAAATAATATTAACGAATTACAAGATACATATTAAAGAATATTCGAAGAGTTTCATCCTGATGTTTCGAAAGAATCTATAATTAGATTTATGTTCAAACAATCATTCATTTTGACATTAAAGCTTGGTGCACAAGACAAACAACTATGACCACTTGCAACATAAAAACTCTTCATGAGTTCTTGGACAGAACCATTTGTCCAAATCAGCACAGAAACTGGCATATAGAAACACCAACAAGTTAAAAGTGGTGCAGATGTAACAGTCGTATAGGCTTCACAAGCTCAAAGATGCTGGGCCCATTTTTAAAAAAATGGATTTTTTTCTTTATATTTTTGAAAATGGATTCTACAAAAGTATTTTTTAAAATATTATAAGTTTTTGTAAATTTGTTTTTTATAAATTAAAAGATTGAATTGTTCATTCTATAACATAAATATACATTATTGAAGATCAAAACATAGTCAAAATCACAATTTTTTCAAAAAGTTGTATCTTAAAAATGACTTTTATGAAAAACTATTTGAAATAGCTTCAAAATTAAGTGATTTTTTAAAAATTTAATATCTAAAAAAAGTTTCGATAAAATGATGAAATACCTAAAATAACATTTTAAAAATAACTATTCAAATCAAATTTTCATTTAAAGTTTTTATGAAAAGTTTTTTTATAAATTTTTTTATATTAAAATATATAACACTATAAAAATCATTTTAAAAAAAAAACAAAACAAACGGGCTCGCTGATATAATTTAAACATCAATTCCAGAAGTTTGGAGATATTATTGACACCTTACATAATCAATAATAGAATTCAATATCTAACTATTCCACACATCAAAAGTTCATTTACACTCAGAAAAGTATATCTACCTTCACTTGAATTATGCCTCTTATTTGTTCCAATCAACAAACTTGAATTGTAAAGAAACTAGCTGCGGAGAAATAACTACTGAGTCTAAAATCCCAAGAGTTTCTAACATATGTGTTCTTCAAGAATGACTATTTTTGCCAAACACATTCCATTTTCAGCAGACGAGGTACTATATTATCAAGAAATACGACAATATTGGGAAGAAAACAGTAGTTATTCAGAAATCTATTACATTTTTCAAATTTGTACACTTTTATCCATATAATTGTCTAAATCAAGGATTGTAAGTTAACTAAAACCAATTATCAGTCATTCATATACATACATGTACTCGTGCGTAGCTTCAAAGTTATTTGATCTCGTGCCTTGGCTGAGGAAGCCTTACTCAACCTATCTTGCAAAGAATGTCTTAAAGCATCTGTAGAAAATAAAACAAAGCATATGAATGCACAAATCAGCCACTTTGATCCTTGTGAATTGGAAAATATTTACCTAACTTGCTGAGATTTATTATCAATCTGTAATATAATAGATTTTCTGCTCAAAGAAATATCTCGTTGTAGATCAATGCAAATTGGAGCTTTGGTAGCTCCATTCTCACCGGTAGGTGAAAGAAAACAAACATTCATAGTCACTTTCACTTTGAATTTCACTTCATCTTTAGAATTGAGATTATAGAGTTTCAAAACCTAACTTATCAAAATTGGATGTCCAATTAAACTGTTCAAAACCACTGATTTTACCAACATCCTACCAAATTGAAATCAAAATTGACATCGCAAATATAATAAATTAGAAACTATGATGATGAAGAAATGATATGGAGACCACGGTAGGAAATAAGGTCTTTTGTTTTTAGGAAAAGTGTATGTGAGAATATTAGAGGCTTGAACAAAAACTTGATAAGTAGGAGAATTATTTATGGAAGAGAGAACTTTGTATATTTATTTTTGTACAAAAGTATAGGATTACATCTCTATTTATAATACTCAGAAATATTTAGAGAGTCCTCAACTCTAAAAATTCCACGAGTATTCTAGAAAATATTACAACCTTAAGAAATATTTAGACACTCCAAATACTACAAGAGTTTTCTAGAAACATTACCCAAAATAATCTAAATCCAAAATAACTAAACCCAAAAAGATAAATAATAAGGTTAGGCCCAAATCAAGTTTACTCTTACCAAAAGAGTTTGGGTTGATTGGCCCACAAACATCGGTGTGTATGAGCTCTAGCGGTTTTGTCGCTCTTGACGCTGATTCCTTTGAAAAGATTTTTCGGAATTGCTTCCCAATTAGACATCCTTCGCAGAGTTGATTTATGTCCCCAATTTTTTTTCCCGTTTTTATTCAACAGTTTACCTTTATTAAAAAAATGTAAAGTAATTTATGTTAAAGTTAATGGAACGGTCCAATATATAAGAAGCCATCAATTCGTCAAATCATCCAAATCATTTTAAAATATCATAATAATTTGGCGGAATCGCGTCGTTTATTGAATGAAAGTGTAAAGTTATTTTACATCGATAATACATCTCAGATTTTCTCATTTATGTTTGATATATATATTTATTAAAATGGAATTCAAAAGAAAATTTTAGTGTATAACCATGTTTATACTAACCCAATTATAAATTTTAATTTTAAACAAATCATTTATATAAAAACAATAAATTTTATTTTAAATAAAATAAATATGTTAAAATCAATTCTATAGTAATAAATCTGTTGTTTGTCTTCCAAAATAAAAACTAAACTTATAAAATTGCTGTTAAAATCGATTCATGTCACGTTGCAAAATGGTCAAACAATAAAACATGTGTAAGGAATATTAAGGTCTGTCTCATGAAGTGAAAGCAGAATAAATAATCAATTGAATATCTCAGATTCAATGTTTGCAGTAAAATTGCTGTAAAATTTTACAGTGATTGCAGTAAAATTGCATGGAATAATACTCCTACGGAATACTATTCATGGGTACTATTCAAGCACATCGTACTGTTCATCTAACTTTATGCATGCTGCATGAACAATGTTCATGAATACTATTCAAACATATGATACTATTCATCTTATTTTGTTCATACATGGTTCACATCACTATTTAATCATTATTTACTGTTTCATCACTCTTAATCATATTTGTCAATGGTGTATATGGTGTAGATGTAATTGTGAGGGTAGAAATAGCTTGTTGTTGTGTACAGGTTTTTTAAAACAATAACTCGTACCAAGGCCATAGAACCCAATCATATGTAGGGCCAAGGCCATAGAACCCAATCATATGGAGCCGAGTCTTGAATTCTGACTCATAGGTAATACCTAGGTAGATTCAATTGCAAGTTCTAAAAATAAAATTGGTGGATATCAATGGCTCTACATGGAAGAGTGAGTGGACCATCAACCTAATTAAATGCTCTAAGACACAATTTAAATCAATTTTTTTATGATTGATAAAGTGATTTTTTTTTAAATAATCAACTTTTTTAAAATTATATATCAAAATGATAATATTTTTAATTTATTTATCAAACTAACCATATTTTATGTAAAATGTGGGAGCATTATCCAACAAATCATATTTCATGTAAAATATGGGGCATTACCAAACTAACCAAATTTTATGTCAAATGTGGGAGCATGCCTCACTCCAATTGGCCCATTGATATAAAATATGGGAGCATACATCACTTCAATTGGTATATGTAGGTAAAATGTAAGAATATGTGTCACTGCAATTGGCGCATACATATAAAGTCTAGAAGCATGCATCATATAAAAAAATAAAGGAGTAGCCGTATGCATGCAACATTGCATGTGACAAATTAGTATGCATACAACACTCATAGTGGCGTTTGAGTACAACTTGATCAATGCATGTGTCATAGCAAATGACGTCTTGGTTCATTTTTTTTGAAAAATAATTATATTAACAAATATTTTGAAATTTTGGTTATTTTGATATTATTCTTGAAAAAAGTAGTTATTTAAAAAAAAACTGATACAAATTATAAAAAGTTTGTAACATCGGTGTGTATGAGCTCTAGCGGTTTTGTCGCTCTTGACGCTGATTCCTTTGGAAAGATTTTTCGGAATTGCTTCCCAATTAGACATCCTTCGCAGAGTTGATTTGGGTGGTTTATACTAGGAAAGCTTCTCACCATCTCCTTCTTTGACAAACGTTTTAGATTATCGAAGTTGAGATGTCAGAATCATAGATGTCATAGCCACGAAGAGTCAGTACAGCAAGCCTTGAGATACTTTTCCATTTCATTTTGAATGTTCAAGAGGAATATTTTATTCTTTGACAGAGGCACCTTAGCAGTCAAGTTATGTCTATAATCTCTTAAGAAAAGACTATGTTCTTTCAAGTGGATGTCATATTCTTTCTCTAATAATTGTCTCAAGCTCAAAATATTATTCTTCGTCTTAGGAACATAGTAAACATTGAATATGAATTGATGACTTCCATTTTTCAAACGTATAAGAATTTTACCTTTGACTTTGACTGGTATCTTTGAGTCATCTCCAAATGTGTCATTTCTAATTGTTGCTTCATTGATCTCTATGAACATGCTTCGATCGTCGCACATGTGGTTTCTTGCGACGGTGTTGATGTACCACTTGTTTTTTTCTCTTCAACTTGGTTTTGGCAGGCAGGCATCAAAGTTTATTCTTCTCCACCTTTTTCTTCTACAAAGTTAGCTTTCTCCACAACCTTCTTCGAGAATCTACACTCTGATGCATAATGACCAATCTTGTTATAGTGAAGCACTTGATCATTAATATAACGAAAATTTTCCCGGTTATGTAGATCTGTGTGAGTTGGATTTGGGAGGATGAAATCTTGTAACGCATTATTTGCAATAATTAGATTAAACTTACCGTCTCTCCTTCGTTTTACCAATTTCATGCTCCTCGTCATGTCAATGTTAGAAACATCATTGCCCTTAATAACTTCAAAGGACCCAATAATTACGAATCAAAATCAAAGATGTGAGAACCCTTGATCATCAAGCTTTAAGACATCAGTCTATTTTTTGAACCAGTAATCTAAGTTGTCTCTATCGTAAATGATAAATCATTTTATTAAAAATATTTGTTCTAAATTATAAATTCCTTTACAATTTCAAAACAACATTAATGATTTTCTTTTAATATAACATCTTTCATTTATTATTATCTTTTCTTAGAAATTTTAAAAAAAAATATATATATATATATATATATATATATATATATATATATATATATATATATATATATATATATATATATATATATATATATATATATATATATATATATATATATATATATATATAACTGCTTTTTTTCTCAAATAACTCATTTGTTATTTTCCTTTCCATCTATCATTTTCTCCTACCAACATGGCACTCCAACTACCATTTTCATATAACATGATTCTTCAACATTAAATCAACACTCAAGGATTTCTCAACCTTATGAACGCATATTCATAACAACAACAACAACCATGTTCAATCACAACAACACCATATTCATAGAAAACATGGTTAACTCATGACTCATGGAATATTTCATGAATAACTTAGAATGTTTATCATGTTATCATGGATTCACTCACTATTTTATGATTCAAGACAACAACACCAAACCATAGTCTTCTATCTAAATGAGAAGCCTACTTTATAAAAGGAACTAACTAAATGATGAAATAGAGATGAAGTTGATGATGATCATGATGACAATGATTTGGTTTCAGGGTTGATGTTTCCACTTCTTCTTCAAGTTTCCTCTTCTTTCTTTCTCTTCTCCTTTTCTCTACTTTTTCCATTCTTATCCATTTCTTCTTTCTTTTCCAATCACCACCAAACAATATACATACATAATATATAATTATAACATATAATATCAAGTAGTAATAAAAATATTTCAATTGATATTTTATCTTCCAATACCAATTGACCATTTATTATTGTTACCAAAAATATCATCTCTTGTACTTATCAATAATGGTCCTTCTCTATTAATAAGGATTGATCTCTTCAGGGCCCCGTGATTATCCTATTGTTTCTAACTGACAACATTTAGAGCACATTAGAGCTCCAATTGTTCCAATTAACAAACGATAATATAGGAACTCAATTGTTCTCCACTGATAACTAATTCAGTATTTAAGGAAATATGAGATATTAAAATATTATATATATATATATATATATATATATATATATATATATATATATATATATATATATATATATATTATATATATATATATATATATATATATATATATATATATATATATATATATAAGGTTATAATTTAATTATTTTTTATGTTAAAATTAAGTAATTTAATTATTTATTTTAGAAAAGGAGAAAGGTTAGGTGCAGTTCCAATGGTAGTGTCGTACATTTATTTATTAAAATATTGAACATTAACTCCACGTATTATATTATGAATGGAGAATCTCAATATATAAGCAATTTTACGTAAGTTTCGTTCTTTAAAAAAATACTAATCTAAGAGTTCGAATATCATTATCCATCTGTTCTTCATTCTATATTTTTTGACACATTGTAAATTTATACTCCCTCTATCCCAAATTATAAATCATTTTTACAAAAATATTTGTCCCAAATTATAAGTTCCTTTACAATTCCAATACAACATTAATGACTTTTTCCGAACATAACATCTATCATTTATTACTATTTCTTTCTACAAATTCTTGGAAACATATATATATATATATATATATATATATATATATATATATATATATATATATATATATATATATATATATATATATATATATATATATATATATATATATATATATATATAAAAGGTTCTAAATTTAAGTCTTTTTACTTCTATTTTTGTAATTTAATTGTTTATTTGAAAAAAAGGATAAAAGTTAGGTGCAGTTTCAATGGTCTACTAGTGTTTTGTTTTCATTTATAAGATAACAGGTGTCCAAAACTTAATATCACGCTTAGATCCTCCACCAAAATATGAGCTTTTCGTACATTTATTTATTAAAAAAAGGAACATTAACTCCACGTATTATATTATGAATGGAGAATCTCAGTATATAAGCAATTTCATGTAAGTCTAGTTCTTTAAAAAAATGTTAATCTAAGATTCGAATCTCATTCACCATCTGTTCGTCGTTCTATCTTTTTTTTGACGTTATAAATTTAAGTATTTTTATTTCTATTTTTGTAATTTAATTGTTTATTTAATATATATATATATATATATATATATATATATATATATATATATATATATATATATATATATATATATATATATATATATATATATATATATATATATTCGTTAATGTTATATTATGAATGGAGAATCTCTGTATATAAACAATTTTATGTAAGTTAAGTTCTTTAAAAAATGCTAATCTTAGAGATCAAGTCTCATTCACCATATGTTCTTCATTCTTTGTTTTTTTGACACATTGTAAACTTATATTCCCTCTATCACAAATTATAAATCATTTTGTCAAAAATTATTGTCCCAAATTATAAGTCCCTTTACAATTTGATTAAGTGACTTAGTAAGTCTATGGCAATCGTGACTGCAAGTGTATAGTCGTAACATGTAATTTTAAAGATTATCGAACCCACAAGGACTAATAATCGAACGTATTGTTATCTAATGTTACTATGTAAATCTAAGGCTGATGATTGTTTTAAGATTGGAGGGATGAAGAGAAATAACTATAACGTAAACATAATATTAATAAAGATATTTGATAAAGGGATATCGGTATGTAACACATCAAATGCCGAGGATTCGATAGATAGTTGGTGTATTCTTATTGGTCAAAATATTCTTCCGTAAAAATTATTTATAAAAAGGACTTAGTCTCACACTCTCATTTTATTGACTCTGACCATACTCTTAAACCAAAATGGTTGGCTCTCGTGGTCTCATTTTGAATTTAAAAGTAATTTTTCAATATGAATAAAGTCTAATTAATCCTAAAACGCTCTCGTTGTGTTTAGAATTAATTCCTAGTTTCAACTATCTGGTTAAAATCTCAAACTTTCGTTCTTATTGACCGTAACCTTTGTTCGTTTTATATTCTCGTACGAAAAACAGTTTTGAATAAAACAAGAAACTAAAACAGGAAGAATACATTTTATAAAAGCCAACACCAATTATTAACGAATCCCGTCGTTTCTACGGTCTTTACATATTGATACCTAACGGTTTAGTCGGACATGGTTCCGGTAACAGACATGGTATTCAAAAAATCAAACATACAATAAGGCATAAATAAGTAAAATGGCAATTAAAATAAAACCTAGAATATAAATCGAGAACTTGCAATAAATCTTGATTCTTCAAATTAAATAATGGCGGCAAGCTTTGGCAATCGAGTACACCGTTACAATCGAATTCAAATGCATAAACAATAAGTTGCAATAGTCCCCGATATGGAGAATCTATTGCTTTTACAAAGTAAGAAACTGCCTAAGAAAACTAACCAAAAAATTATGACTCAAAAAGTGCACACTAAAAAGAGAGCCGACCCTCCTTTATATACTTTCCACTTCCCTATATTGTAGCATTTGTTGGTTGAAAAGGTGAGTGGAAGTCATGGCTAAGATTGTGGAGGTCATGGCTAAAAAGGTGGAGAGAAAGTAGGGGACACCGGGTTGTGGCGGTTGCACAACCCTAGTTTGATCCCCATGGCGAGCGCCACCTTTTAAGGGATGGGCACCACCACTTCCTTGCTTTGTGGCGGGCACCACCACTCCCTTTAGGTCATGTGGCGGGTGCCACACATCCAAGTGGTGGGCGTCACATGCCCATTTGGTTTGGTGGGCCCATGCTCTCTATTTTTCTCCATTTTCTTCTCTTTTTCTTTCCTTTTTTCTATTTTCCACTTTGCTTGCTTTTTGCATCTTTTATTCGATAAATACCTACAATAAACATAAAATAATGTGTAATAATAAGTGTTAATCAAGTAAAAAGAAATGCATATGAAGCCAAATATACGATACGTTTTCACGTTATCAAACTCCCACATACTTAAACCTTTGCTTGTCCTCAAGCAAATGCTGCGTATATGAATAAAAAGTTTAGTAATATCTTTGCAGCATAAAGTATTAAGACTCGTAAAGACACAGTTGCATTCGGATACTCATTCTAGTCTATAAAATCTACTTTGGTCAAAAATTGCATCAACAGGTACTCTCTTCCACACTAAGGGTATTGTTGGAACACATAGTCACAATAGTGAAACCGTAAGTCTCCCTCCTATACAAACCAATTTGAATCATGTCGTCATGCCTAAGCCTATCTTACCAATCCTTCTCATTATCCTTTTTCATTCTGGCACAATCACATTAAGCCCGTTATCCTTTCACATTCATAGCAAGATAATCTATTAGTGACTATGATCTCATCATTATTTGTTTCTTTTTCGCACTTTGGCTTAAATAACAGTAAAGATGGTTATACCATTGGGCTAAATGACCGGGTGAGGGTCACCTAACTTAGAAGGGACAACATTTTCATACATTTCATAATTTTTTCTTTTTTTAAGCCTGAGATCATACACTTATTTGCATCGACTTCTTGCATAGTGTGTGCTTAGGATGGTGCTGACTGCTAGATAAACTACTTAAGGAATATTAAAGGATAGAATTTAAGGCTATGGCATGACAAGTACTCAAATCGATCTTATACTTAGTAGATTTAAGGTATTAAAACGATACCGATCTTGTAAAGTTTTTCCAAATCTCTATAATTCAACCTCAGTTTTATTTATAGGTTAGAATTTTTTTCAAAAGATGTATTGTATCTATAAGTCTAGATTTTTGCAAAAAAAATTGTATGGCTTAAGAAAATGGGTGAATTAGTAAATAACGGAAGCCACACATAAAGACTCGACAACACATTGGTATTTGACTCGACTGACACTTAACAAAAATAAAATAACAAAAGTAAATAACAATAGTTTAACTCTACCTAGAAAGCGATAAATAAAAGCGGTAAAGCTTCCTCCCCCATACTTAAACCTTCCATTATCCCCAATGCAATGAAATAAGATAGGAAAGAAAGGTAGAACTTGGGTAGCCTGCTATTGGCGCCTTCTGTCACGTGTACATGCACGTGCACTGTTTCCTGGCTGGTGAGGTGGCGTATAGTCTTGTAGATCTTCCACACGCACTGTCAATGTTGCCATTTCATCTATAAAGCCATACATGTTCTGTTCGGTTCTGAAAGCGTAGCCGTACTGATCATGCTGCATCTGGCGAAGTATTTGCAACATTTCTGTTTGTTAAGCTTCCATGTTTTGGATTTGTAGGTCGTGCTGAGCGTCTGATTCGCTACGCTGCATCAGTTAAACATAGATCTCATCAAGAGTGGCTGGTGCCACATTTCTTCTTCTGGGTCTTTGGCTGGAGGATGTACCTGTAACATTTTCAGATGCCATGTGTGTGGTGTATGGGTCAGTAGCGGGAGCAGCTTGATCCGGAATATAATCCTCGTCGGTGTCCCCTCCAGCAACTACATTCTCAGGAATATGCGTGGGGACTAGATCATTAATATAAAGAAAATTTTTCCGGTTATGCAGATCTGTGTGAGTTGGATTTGGGAGGATGAAATCTTGTAACACATTATTTGCAATAATTAGATTAAACTTGCCGTCTCTCCTTCGTTTTACCAATTTCATGCTCGTCGCCATGTCAATGTCAATGGCATGATGCGGGAGCGGGGTTAGTTGGGAGAATTTTTCTTCGAGTCCTAGGACTCTGGCTATGGAGGTTATTAAACCTCCAAAAATAATTGGCCCTCTCTTCATATTGACAATGGCCTGCATGTGAGAGAACATAAAAGGGACGATATTCACCTTTTGTGGCAGAAAACTGGCGAACAAATAAAATAGTTCTTTTTCGTTCATCTTGTTAGAGTTTTCTCGGCCAAAAATGGTGGATGCTAATATTTGGCGGAAATATCAAATAGACGGGTTGTGAATTAAGGTGGCTCTGTTTCCCTCAAAACTATGGGTTACTGTACCCGTTATTGCCATCCAAAATGGTTGAAAGGCACGTTGCCAACCCTCAGTATCTATGACCTCACTTACTACGTCGTCCCCATGGGGAAATTGTAGCAGGTCCGCTAGTTGGGAAAATGTAAAGGCATATTCGATGTTGAACAAACGAAACTGGACAGTCCCACGTGAACAGTTTGTGTTGGGTGTTGGAAATTAACGAACTTAGAAATTCTAGTGTTAAATGACCATAGACAGGGCCCTTAAGAGATAGGAAATAATTTAAATTTAAAGTGTCTAGCATATAGTTAACACTATCTAAAATTCCTAAGGTAAATAAGTAGGGTTCATCGGCATACCTTGTTGATTCGATTTTTCTGGCACTTAGAGTCGTGTACGTCTCTTCCTGCAATTCACATGGTTCGCCGTTTCTGAACACTATTTCGTATTCCCTCATCTGTGCCATGATGAATTTTACACTTTTTGTGTAATATAGTGAGAATATAGCAAGAGAAGGGATAATTATGCTTATGAGAGGTGTGGTTTTGTGAGATTATGTTGGTGGTTTATATAGAGATGGTTGTGGTTGGGAATTGATGAATGAAATAAATTTTATTTATGGTCTTCAATGCCGTGGTCAAAGGATGTGAGAGTGGTGGAAGAGTTTTAATAGAGTATCCAACATGTAAGGAACATGGCATTGAAAAGGGATCATGTGACATTAGTACAACATAGTGCATGTGAAAGGTAATGTAGTGGCGGGTGCCACTTTTTATGCGTGTGGCGGGCGCCACTAGGGACTTGTGGCGGGCACCACAGTCTTCACATGGGCGTCACAGCCTGTGTGTGGCAGGAGCCACATGCAGTGTTGTTTGTTCCCATGTGTGAACCTCTTTATGATTTTGACCATAATTTATCCATTTGAATTTTTTATTGACCCATATTAAAGTGGTTGTATAATTAGGTAGAAGAAAACCAACATAATATCTAAGTAGGAATGAGAAACAAGATATGGTAAAATGATATTGAAACGTAAAAATGAAAAATAAAAGAATGAGGTAGATAGGAAAAGATGATATAATTCGTCTACTGGAATAAAAATAAATCAAGTAAATAAAAATTCCCAATGTAAAAAAAAACAATAAAATTCCAAACAAGAAAATAAAATAAATGTCAGTAAATCGGTAATGTTCTAATAAATTAGTCATTACGGCGACTGCTGGTAGGAGGAGCGAACGAGTAGAAGTGTTGGTAGATGTGATCCAGGTTCTCAGTCAATACATTCATAAAGTCGTGGGATTCCACACGCAAAGTGCTCAACTCGCCTCTCAGGTTGGCGACGTCTGTCTCGACAGCTTCGATACCGGCAGCATGATCGGTAAGAGGTGCAGTAGGTATAGCTGGGATGTGTGATCCAGCGTCAGAGAGAAAAGTATCATAGTGGTCATAGATTTGGAGTGTCTCTGGAGGAGAAGGAGGTGCATCTGGTGGTCCATTTAAATCATAGAGCCAGTTGTTCCTATCATGTACACCCGTCCTATGATCTGGCAGGGTAAACAGGTGTACTACTTGGCGGTTAATTAGAAATTCAAACACATCCGGGCCTAGGTTCCTAATGATACCGGTGTTGAAACAGAATCCGATACTCATTGGTCGTATCCCACCTAAAGGGTTGAGCCTGGTAAGTGGATGTCTCAGTCCGATGGCATTTGCTATCATGGTCACTAAGCCTCCCACTAAGATTGATCAATGGTTTTCCTGTGCTATACGGTCCAAATTAGATATCATGAATGTAGCGGCGTTAACAGGTCGGGCCTGTGATACACAATACATTATAAAGAGTTCTTCTTTGGACACAGAGGTTCTGTTCTGTTCCTTTCCAAATAAAGTGTGAGCTAGGATCTTATGAAAGTAATGAATTGTAGGGTTATGGATGTTCTCATAATGCATAAGATTCGGCTCGGGATGGTCGTTTCCTGTGATGCTACCCCAAAAGTAATCTAATTCAAGGTCTACAAGCCTGTCTTCCTGGGTAATGGTAAAGGTATCAGAACCATTAGGGCATCCTAGGAGTTCAACTATTTCTCTATGGGTGTAGCGGTAGTCATTATCGAACAACCTAAAGGTAATGAGGCCTTTGCTAAATCCCATACCATGGTTTGGCAGGTAAACTAGGGAGCTTAGGAATTCTAAAGTCAACCTACTATAGGAACTAAATTTTCTTTTGATAGCTAAGGTGTCCCAGCCTAGTTGGTTAATTAGGAACATAACATTGTCTCTTATACCTAATTTGGTCATAGTACGTCCATCTGGGTATATGGTTAGTGCCATGTCTCTCTGAGCTAGAGCCTCAAAACGTCTCTTTTGACCTCTGCCTCTAAAGACTATATCCATGTAATCTACTTGTTGCATTGTGATGGTCAGTAGCTAGATACAATTAAGTAGATAACAACATTAAGTTAGTAATGGTCAATAATAAGGAAAGATACCAATTGACTTTATGAAAATAAGAAAGAAAGAAAAATGAAAAATAAGCAATAGTAATAATCAGAAATTTAGATAATTGAATTAATAGTTAAAAATAGAGTGTGGGTTGTCTCCCACCAAGCGCTCTGTTTATTGTCGTAAGCTCGACAAAAATAGAATAGATGTTAATCTGGTAAATGAGCGGGCGGCTCTACAAGCTTTAGATTTGCGATGAAATAACTGTTATCAATGATGTGGTAATGTTTCAAACGCTTCCCGTTTACTGTAAATGGTTCGCTCGTTTTTCCCTTTATCTCTATCGCTCCATTTGGAAAGATGTTGGTAATTTCGAAGGGACCCGACCACCTAGAACGATGTTTTTCGGGAAAAAGTTTGAGGAGGGAGTTAAACAGAAGTACTTTGTCACCTTCCTTAAACTCTTTCCTTGGTATGCGATTGTCGTGCCATTTCTTAGTTCTTTCTTTATAGATCCGGGAATTCTCATACCATCTAGTCTAAGTTCTTCTAGTTCATGGATATCTAATATTCTTTTTTCGCTTGTGGCAGTATAATTGAGATTAAGGGTCTTAATGGCCCAATATGCTTTATGTTCTAATTCTACCGGCAAATGACATGATTTTCCATAGACTAGTTTAAAAGGTGTGGTTCCTATTCGGGTCTTATAAGCTGTCCTATATGCCCACAGGGCTTCGTCTAATTTTGAGGACCAATCTTTCCTAGAGGTGGCAAGCGTCTTTTCTAAGATTTGTTTGATTTCTAGGTTCAAGACCTCTACTTGCCCACTCGTTTGTGGGTGATAGGGTGTTGCTATGCGGTGCCGGACTCCATATTTCAGTAATAGCTTTTCAAAAATCTTTGAAATGAAATGGGAGCCACCACCATTGATGACCAGTCTCAGCACGCTGAACTTAGGGAAGATTATGCGCTTAAAGAGTGTAATTACAACTCATGTGTCATTCGTTGGAGAGGATATAGCCTTGATCCATTTTGATAGGTAATCGACCGCAACAAAGATATACTTGTTACCAAAAGAAGATGGGAATGATCCCATAAAGTCGATTCCCCAAACATCAAAGACTTCTACTTCAAAAATGCCTTTAACTGGCATTTCATCGCGTCTAGATATGTTGTCAGTGCGTTGACACCGGTCGCAATTGATGATCGTGATGTGGATATCTTTCCACAGAGTGGGCCAAAAGAGGCCGGCTTGCAAGATCTTAGCGCAAGTCTTCGAGGTGCTTGCATGTCCTCCATAGGGATCAGAATGACAGTGGGATATTATGTTTTCTACCTCATCTTCGGGGACACATCGAAGGAAAATACCGTTGGCGCCTCTCTTGAAAAGAAGAGGCTCATCCCAATAGTAATGTTTAAGATCATGGAAGAATTATTTCTTTTGTTGGTAAGTCAAGTATGGTAGAAGCACCCGAGTTGTTAAGTAGTTGACGAAATCAGCGTACCATGGCAGTGTGGTTTTAGTGTAAATTGCTTCCACTACCTCGTTTGTTTTGGTACCCTTATAGGTTAATGCACATTTAGCTGTATTGCTTTCCAGTTGGGCTACGAGTCTTTCTTAAGGGAAATCATCGTTTATATGAACTCGTTCAGGTTCAATACCTCCCATTCCTGACAAGTGATCGGGCACGACGTTTTTAGTGCCCCTCTTATCCTTTATTTCTAGGTCAAACTCTTGTAATAGTAAGATCCACCTTAGGAGTCTTGATTTGGCATCCTTTTTATTTAACAGGTACCTAATTGCAGTATGGTCGGTATAGACAATTATCTTTGCTCCTACTAGGTAGGAACGAAATTTATCCAAAGCGAACACTACGGCTAGAAGTTCCTTTCCTATGGTGGCGTAGTTCATATGTGCAGGGTCTAAGGTTCTACTTGCATAATATATTGCATGAAGTTTCTTATCCCTTCTTTGTCCTAAGACTGAGCCTACATCATAGTCACTAGCGCCACACATGGTTTCAAAGGGTTATCTCCAATCGGGTGGTTCCGTGATAGGTGCGGTGATAAGAGATGTTTTCAGTTGTTCAAACGCCACTAGGCATTTGTCATCAAAGATGAATTCGGCATCTTTCATCAATAAGCCAGTCAGTGGTTTGGTTATTTTTTAGAAATATTTAATGAATCACCGGTAGAAATCGGCGTGTCCTAAGAAGCTTCATATTTCTCTTACGGTTTTCGGAGGCTGAAGGTTTTCTATAACTTCTATTTTAGCCTTGTCGACTTCAATCCCCTTATCGGATAATATGTGTCCGAGCACGATCCCTTGTTGGACCATCAAATGGCATTTTTCCCAGTTTAGCACAAGGTTCACTTTTACGCATCTTTTAAGTACCATTTCAAGATTCGATAAACAACCTTCAAAGCTCTGTCCGCATACAGAGAAATCTTCCATGAAGACTTCCATGATGTCATCTGTAAAATCAGCAAAAATTGACATCATGCATCTTTGGAATGTTGCGGGAGCGTTACACAGTCCGAACAACATTCGTCGGTAGGAGAATGTACCATAGGGACATCTGAAGGTCATTTTCTCTTGGTCGCCAGAATGAATAGGAATTTGGAAAAATCCTGAATAACCGTGTAAGTAGCAGAAGTGAGAATGCTTAGCCAATCGTTCAAGCATTTGATCGATAAACGGTAAAGGAAAATGATCCTTCCGAGTGGCTTTATTTAATTTTCTATAATCAATGCACATTCTACTTCCAATAACCACTCTTTGTGCTATAGATTCGCCTTTTTCATTATTAACAACTATGACGCCTCCCTTCTTCGGTAAGACATGTACTGAGTAGATAATTCTTCCTTCAAACATCTTTTGCACTTCTTTCTTTACTACATCACACATAATGGGATTTATCCTTCTTTGATGTTCTCTAGAGGTCTTACTGTCTTCCTCTAGCATTATGCGATGCATGCATATGGAAGGGCTTATTCCTTTTAGATCTAAGATATTGTAGCCTAAAGTAGTTGAATATTTTCTTAAAACGTGTAGAAGCTTTTTCGGTTTCTATCTGCCCTAAGTCTGCATTGACTATTACAGGTCGCTCGAGTTCAGTGTCTAGGAATTCGTACCTTAGATTTTTGGGTAGCGTCTTAAGTTCTAGGGCTGGTTTCTTTGGGCAAGGCATATGATCAGACGTTAGTGCTAGGCATTAGCTTAGGCTGTCATCTTGGTATTCCTCACTCCAATTTTCATCTTCAAAAGTAGGAGGCCTTGGAATTTTCAGTATTTCGGAGTATGATGTTTGTTCATTCTCCATTTCTCTTATACATTCGTCGATGACATCTAGTAGACAACAAGTATCGTCTATAGTTGGTGCCTTTAAGAATTGCGTCAAAATGAATTTGACTTTTTCCTCACCAACTTCAAAGGTTAGCGTGCCTTTATTAAGATATATAATGGCTCCGAAAGTAGCTAGGAATGGTCTTCCTAATATGATAGGGATGTTGGAATCCTCTTTTATATCCATGATTATAAAATCAGTAGGAATATAGAATTGTCCTATGCGTACCTGAACACTCTCTAACATACCTACAGGAAATTTAACAAAACGATCTGCAAGTTGTACGGACATCCTCGTAGGTTTTACTTCTCCCATTTTGAGCCTTTCGCATATGGACAAAGGCATTAAGCTAATATTGGCTCCTAAGTCGCATAGTTCTTTGTCTATGACAAACTTTCCAATTGCACAGAGTATGGAGAAACTACATGGGTCTTTCAGCTTATGAGGCATATTGTTTTGTATTATGGCGCTACATTGAGCAGTAAGTGTAACGGTTTCGTTATCCTTTATCTTCTTCTTGTTAGATAAGATTTCTTTGAGAAACTTAGAATATGAGGGCATTTGAGTGATGGCTTCTGTAAAGGGTATTGTGATATTCAATTGTTTTAGAAGCTCTACGAATTTTTTAAATTGCCCTACACTTTTAGATTTAACAAGTCTTTAAGGATAAGGGATAGGGGGTTTATACGGTGGTGGAGGCACATAAGGTTCTTCTTTCTCTACGGCCTCTTCATTTTTATCTTCCTCTTGATCGTCTTCCTTCTCAGGTACCTTACCAGGGTCTTGGTGCATGGATGGGTTTTGAATTCTAGGGTTGGTTGGTCCGTCTAGTTTTGTCCCACTTCATAGTATAATAGCATTTGCATGACCTTTCGGGTTTCGTTGCGGTTGTCCAGGAAATGTGCCTGCAGGAGTAGCAGTAGGTGCTTGTTGTTGAGCCACTTGCGAGATTTGTGTTTTCAACATTTTGTTATGGGTGGCTAATGCGTCTACCTAGTTTTCTAACTGCTTAATTTGCTCACTAGTGTGTATGTTTTTATTTAGGAAGTCCTTATATGTTTGGGCTTGGGTAGCTATGAAGTTTTCCATCATTATTTCTAGGTTTGACTTCCTAGGAGCATTTTGAGTATTTGTGGCAGTTTTATGATATCTTGGTGGTACAACAGCTGCTAGGTTAGGTGCATACAATGCATTATTATTTTTGTACGAAAAGTTAGGATGGTTCTTCCAACCTGGGTTATAGGTGTTTGAGTAAGGGTTTCCTTGAGCATAGTTTACCTGGTCTGTAGAGGTTCCTGTCAAGAGTTGACATTCTGGGGAAGCATGCCCTGGAACTCCGCATATCTCGTAGTTTGGTGTTGTGGCAGCCACGGTGGCTATGGGTGTTATGGTCAAGTTGTCTATCTTTGGAGTAAGAGTGTCTTCCTTGGCGTTGACATGGTCAAAACTGCTTAATTTGTACATACCGCCTTTCGTTGGAGGTTTATTTACATAGGTTCTTTGGCTTCCCCACTGGTAATGATTATGGGCCATACTTTCGATAAGTTGATAGGCCTCATTGTAGGCTTTATCCACCAGTGTGCCACCTGCGGTGGCGTCTATCGTAAATCTTGTGTTATACAAGAGATCATTGTAAAAAGTATAGATGATCAACCATTCTTCTAGGAGGTGATGTGGACAAAGCCTCATCATGTCTTTGTATCTCTCCCAAGCTTCAAAAAATGATAAATTATCTTTTTGTTTAAACCCATTTATTTGGGCTCTTAGCATAGCCGTCTTACTAGGTGGGAAATATCGTGCTATGAAAACTTTCTTCAACTCATTCCACGTAGTGACAGAGTTGGATGGTAGAGACTGGAGCCAAGCTCTAGCTCTATCTCTTAATGAGAATGGGAAAAGACGTAGTCTTATAGCTTCGGGGCTGACACCGTTTCCTTTCACTATGTCTGCGTATTGTGATCACACCGAATTACACCATGTTTTTGACTCGGATTTCACATGTTTATTAGGACTTTATTATCATTTTGTTTGTATTATGCTCTCTTTTCTCTTGTTTTCAGATATTTAGCACTTTCGGACTCTTTTAGAAGAAACGAAGCAAAAAGACCTAAAATTAGGGTTTTTCGGCGAAATTACACACATGGCGGCCACTATAGGGGAAACCATGAGTCATCAGCCCTCAACTAGGAGGTAACCGCCACGTTCCTATGATCCACCACATTTACACACATGGCGGGCTCCATGAAGGGAGGCGGGCGCAACCTTTGTAAATCACGTTCCCACTAAGTCCCACTAAGGAGAAGTTGAAGGGCACCGTGGTCTTTACAAACTGCTGAAAATCTCTATAAATAGCTTATTCCATTTCGTTTTCTAATCACACAACTTAGTTTTACAACACTAAGCATATATTTATCATTTGTAATAGCGATAATCCGTCACATCGGGGGGTTATTGCACATTTGTGACATTGAGTTGGGTCACTTCGAGTTGTTGTCGTCTTTACCTTCAGGAGTAGGAGGTTTATTTTTGTACCAGAATCGAAGCCTCCGTTTGGAGCAGGTTCTTATTTATTGCCTCATAAGTAGGTCTATTTAGACAATCGAAACATCACTTAACTGACGTGAATTACATTCAACCTGTCTTTACCTGCATTTATTTACCATTATTTTGCAAACCTAATATCTCTTTTATACTGCCTTAGATAAACACTGTAACGATAGTAATCGATAAATTGACGATTGGTCTTTGTGGGATCGATATTCTTTTATATTACTTTGATGTTATTCGTGCACTTGCGAATCACAGCGATCAAGTTTTTGGCGCCATTGCCGGGGACCAACTTCGTCAAATTTCGTACCCTGTTGTTACACCGTATACACTAAGGCATTATTAGCCGGTAAATGCGAAGAACCCGTAGTACTGGAAATTTAGTAGATCCTTTAGCGGAACCCGAACGTTATACTCGTACACGCCTCTTACTCATCCGAATTAAGAAAGTTATGGCCGAGAATCGCGATAGGCGACCTCTTAAGGAATTTGCCCAACCCTCTGATGAGGAACCTAGTTCGAGTATAGTAAACACCCTTATACCTGCTAATAATTTCGAACTAAAATCGTCTTTGTTGCAATTAGTGCAACAAAACCAATATGCGGGTCTCGCTACCGAGAACCCGAATCAACATTAAAAGTTTTTATCCAACTAGCCGACACCTTTAAATCTAACGGCGCTTCACCCAATGCGATCTGTTTAAGATTATTTCCTTTCTCCCTCAAGGATAGAGCACATTAATGGCTAGATTCACTTCCTGCTAATTCAATAACTACCTGGGAAGACCTTAGGAGAGTATTCCTTGCTAGATATTTCCCCCTAGTAAGACTGTTGTTCTTCGAAACCAAATAACTAGATTTGCTCAAAACCAAGGAGAATCGCTTTTCGAAGCTTGGGAGAGATATAAAGAGTTATTAAGAGTCTGCCCACACCATGGCCTAGAACAATGGCTGATCGTTCATACCTTCTAAAATGGACTCCATTATAACACCAAGATGAGTATCGACGCTGCCGCAGGCGGTGCGCTGATGAACAAACCTTATCTGGAAGCTTGTGACCTAATTGAGGATATGGCCCAAAACCATTATCAATAGGGAACTGAACGAGCATCAATAGAGAAAAAGGAGACCCAAGGTGGAATACATGAGGTGAGCTCTCTAGACATGATGCAGGCGAAAATGGACGCTTTAGCCCTTAGGATTGAACATATGTCTACAAACACTAACACCGTAGCAGTAGTCCACACAGAGTGCGAACTCTATGGATCTAAAGGACACGAATCTGCGGAGTGTAACCTTTTGAACGAACTAAATACTGACCAAGTGAATTACGCCCAAGGTAACCCATTTTCAAACACTTACAACCCTGGATGGAAGAATCATCCAAATTTCTCCTATAAAAACCAGAACCCTATCCAAAATAATGCACCTCATAGACTGCAATGTTATCAAGCCCAAAAACCAAATCAACCTATGCAAGCTGTGCCCCAGAAGTCTAACCTTGAGAAGATCATGGAAAGCTTTATATCGGGCCAGACTCAGCAGAATAAAGAATTCCTAAACCAAAACATTCACGTAAGCAAGCTTATAACGCAATTAGGAACCAAGGTTGATCAGATAATCGCTCATAACAAGATGCTTGAAACCCATATCTCACAGGTAGCACAAAACCAAGCCCCACAAACTACACCTGGAGGCCAATTTCCTGGACAACCTCAACCAAACCCTCGAGGGCAAGCTAACACTATCTCGTTACGAAGTGGGACCGCTTACGAAGGGCCTCAGAACCCAGCAATGAGCGAGTCCAAATCTTCTAAAGAAAATATGCCAGCCAACCAAGAAGGTGAAGCCAAAGATAAAACTTACAAACCACCACCCCGTACAAACCACCAATCCCGTATCCACAAAGACTTAAACAAACCAAAGTCAACAACCAATATCAAAAATTTATAAAAGTGATAGAAAAGCTTCATGTAGAAATTCCTTTCACCGAAGCTATCACCCAAATTCCGTCTTATGCCAAATTTCTCAAAGACATCTTAACTAACAAGCGCGGGCTCGACGATCCAAAACCCTTGGAATATAACTTTATTTCTGAGGATAAACTTGCTAAGAAGGAGAAAGACCCTGGTAGTTTTTCTATACCTTGCATTTTAGGAAATCATGTGATCGACAAAGCTTTCCTAGACTTAGGCGCTAGTGTAAGTTTAATGCCTTAGCTGTATGTAAGAGGTTAAACCTAGGAGAATTGCAACCAACTAAGATGTCCCTTCAATTAGCCGATAGGTCGGTTAAGTATCCTGTAGGCATTTTAGAAGACATCCCAGTTAGGATCGGTCAACTTTATATCCCAACAGACTTTGTGGTCATGGATATAAAAGAAGACGAAGATATCCCAATCCTTTTAGGTAGACCATTCTTATCAACAACCGGAGCTATAATAGATGTCAAAAGAGGGAAATTAAGCTTCGAAGTAGGGGACGAAAAGATCGAGTTCATTCTTTCGAAATTTCTGATGGCACCAATTCTAGGAGACGCATGTTATGCCTCATAAGTAGGTCTATTTAGACAATCGAAACATCACTTAACTGACGTGAATTACATTCAACCTGTCTTTACCTGCATTTATTTACCATTATTTTGCAAACCTAATATCTCTTTTATACTGCCTTAGATAAACACTGTAACGATAGTAATCGATAAATTGACGATTGGTCTTTGTGGGATCGATATTCTTTTATATTACTTTGATGTTATTCGTGCACTTGCGAATCACAACGATCAAGTTTTTGGCGCCATTGTCGGGGACCAACTTCGTCAAATTTCGTACCCTGTTGTTACACCGTATACACTAAGGCATTATTAGCCGGTAAATGCGAAGAACCCGTAGTACTGGAAATTTAGTAGATCCTTTAGCGGAACCCGAACGTTATACTCGTACACGCCTCTTACTCATCCGAATTAAGAAAGTTATGGCCGAGAATCGCGATAGGCGACCTCTTAAGGAATTTGCCCAACCCTCTGATGAGGAACCTAGTTCGAGTATAGTAAACACCCTTATACCTGCTAACAATTTCGAACTAAAATCGTCTTTGTTGCAATTAGTGCAACAAAACCAATATGCGGGTCTCGCTACCGAGAACCCGAATCAACATTAAAAGTTTTTATCCAACTAGCCGACACCTTTAAATCTAACGGCGCTTCACCCAATGCGATCTGTTTAAGATTATTTCCTTTCTCCCTCAAGGATAGAGCACATTAATGGCTAGATTCACTTCCTGCTAATTCAATAACTACCTGGGAAGACCTTAGGAGAGTATTCCTTGCTAGATATTTCCCCCTAGTAAGACTGTTGTTCTTCGAAACCAAATAACTAGATTTGCTCAAAACCAAGGAGAATCGCTTTTCGAAGCTTGGGAGAGATATAAAGAGTTATTAAGAGTCTGCCCACACCATGGCCTAGAACAATGGCTGATCGTTCATACCTTCTAAAATGGACTCCATTATAACACCAAGATGAGTATCGACGCTGCCGCAGGCGGTGCGCTGATGAACAAACCTTATCTGGAAGCTTGTGACCTAATTGAGGATATGGCCCAAAACCATTATCAATAGGGAACTGAACGAGCATCAATAGAGAAAAAGGAGACCCAAGGTGGAATACATGAGGTGAGCTCTCTAGACATGATGCAGGCGAAAATGGACGCTTTAGCCCTTAGGATTGAACATATGTCTACAAACACTAACACCGTAGCAGTAGTCCACACAGAGTGCGAACTCTATGGATCTAAAGGACACGAATCTGCGGAGTGTAACCTTTTGAACGAACTAAATACTGACCAAGTGAATTACGCCCAAGGTAACCCATTTTCAAACACTTACAACCCTGGATGGAAGAATCATCCAAATTTCTCCTATAAAAACCAGAACCCTATCCAAAATAATGCACCTCATAGACTGCAATGTTATCAAGCCCAAAAACCAAATCAACCTATGCAAGCTGTGCCCCAGAAGTCTAACCTTGAGAAGATCATGGAAAGCTTTATATCGGGCCAGACTCAGCAGAATAAAGAATTCCTAAACCAAAACATTCACGTAAGCAAGCTTATAACGCAATTAGGAACCAAGGTTGATCAGATAATCGCTCATAACAAGATGCTTGAAACCCATATCTCACAGGTAGCACAAAACCAAGCCCCACAAACTACACCTGGAGGCCAATTTCCTGGACAACCTCAACCAAACCCTCGAGGGCAAGCTAACACTATCTCGTTACGAAGTGGGACCGCTTACGAAGGGCCTCAGAACCCAGCAATGAGCGAGTCCAAATCTTCTAAAGAAAATATGCCAGCCAACCAAGAAGGTGAAGCCAAAGATAAAACTTACAAACCACCACCCCGTACAAACCACCAATCCCGTATCCACAAAGACTTAAACAAACCAAAGTCAACAACCAATATCAAAAATTTATAAAAGTGATAGAAAAGCTTCATGTAGAAATTCCTTTCACCGAAGCTATCACCCAAATTCCGTCTTATGCCAAATTTCTCAAAGACATCTTAACTAACAAGCGCGGGCTCGACGATCCAAAACCCTTGGAATATAACTTTATTTCTGAGGATAAACTTGCTAAGAAGGAGAAAGACCCTGGTAGTTTTTCTATACCTTGCATTTTAGGAAATCATGTGATCGACAAAGCTTTCCTAGACTTAGGCGCTAGTGTAAGTTTAATGCCTTAGCTGTATGTAAGAGGTTAAACCTAGGAGAATTGCAACCAACTAAGATGTCCCTTCAATTAGCCGATAGGTCGGTTAAGTATCCTGTAGGCATTTTAGAAGACATCCCAGTTAGGATCGGTCAACTTTATATCCCAACAGACTTTGTGGTCATGGATATAAAAGAAGACGAAGATATCCCAATCCTTTTAGGTAGACCATTCTTATCATCAACCGGAGCTATAATAGATGTCAAAAGAGGGAAATTAAGCTTCGAAGTAGGGGACGAAAAGATCGAGTTCATTCTTTCGAAATTTCTGATGGCACCAATTCTAGGAGACGCATGTTATGCCTCATAAGTAGGTCTATTTAGACAATCGAAACATCACTTAACTGACGTGAATTACATTCAACCTGTCTTTACCTGCATTTATTTACCATTATTTTGCAAACCTAATATCTCTTTTATACTGCCTTAGATAAACACTGTAACGATAGTAATCGATAAATTGACGATTGGTCTTTGTGGGATCGATATTCTTTTATATTACTTTGATGTTATTCGTGCACTTGCGAATCACAACGATCAAGTTTTTGGCGCCATTGTCGGGGACCAACTTCGTCAAATTTCGTACCCTGTTGTTACACCGTATACACTAAGGCATTATTAGCCGGTAAATGCGAAGAACCCGTAGTACTGGAAATTTAGTAGATCCTTTAGCGGAACCCGAACGTTATACTCGTACACGCCTCTTACTCATCCGAATTAAGAAAGTTATGGCCGAGAATCGCGATAGGCGACCTCTTAAGGAATTTGCCCAACCCTCTGATGAGGAACCTAGTTCGAGTATAGTAAACACCCTTATACCTGCTAACAATTTCGAACTAAAATCGTCTTTGTTGCAATTAGTGCAACAAAACCAATATGCGGGTCTCGCTACCGAGAACCCGAATCAACATTAAAAGTTTTTATCCAACTAGCCGACACCTTTAAATCTAACGGCGCTTCACCCAATGCGATCTGTTTAAGATTATTTCCTTTCTCCCTCAAGGATAGAGCACATTAATGGCTAGATTCACTTCCTGCTAATTCAATAACTACCTGGGAAGACCTTAGGAGAGTATTCCTTGCTAGATATTTCCCCCTAGTAAGACTACTGTTCTTCGAAACCAAATAACTAGATTTGCTCAAAACCAAGGAGAATCGCTTTTCGAAGCTTGGGAGAGATATAAAGAGTTATTAAGAGTCTGCCCACACCATGGCCTAGAACAATGGTTGATCGTTCATACCTTCTAAAATGGACTCCATTATAACACCAAGATGAGCATCGACGCTGCCGCAGGCGGTGCGCTGATGAACAAACCTTATCTGGAAGCTTGTGACCTAATTGAGGATATGGCCCAAAACCATTATCAATAGGGAACTGAACGAGCATCAATAGAGAAAAAGGAGACCCAAGGTGGAATACATGAGGTGAGCTCTCTAGACATGATGCAGGCGAAAATGGACGCTTTAGCCCTTAGGGTTGAACATATGTCTACAAACACTAACACCGTAGCAGTAGTCCACACAGAGTGCGAACTCTATGGATCTAAAGGACACGAATCTGCGGAGTGTAACCTTTTGAACGAACTAAATACTGACCAAGTGAATTACGCCCAAGGTAACCCATTTTCAAACACTTACAACCCTGGATGGAAGAATCATCCAAATTTCTCCTATAAAAACCAGAACCCTATCCAAAATAATGCACCTCATAGACTGCAATGTTATCAAGCCCAAAAACCAAATCAACCTATGCAAGCTGTGCCCCAGAAGTCTAACCTTGAGAAGATCATGGAAAGCTTTATATCGGGCCAGACTCAGCAAAATAAAGAATTCCTAAACCAAAACATTCACGTAAGCAAGCTTATAACGCAATTAGGAACCAAGGTTGATCAGATAATCGCTCATAACAAGATGCTTGAAACCCATATCTCACAGGTAGCACAAAACCAAGCCCCACAAACTACACCTGGAGGCCAATTTCCTGGACAACCTCAACCAAACCCTCGAGGGCAAGCTAACACTATCTCGTTACGAAGTGGGACCGCTTACGAAGGGCCTCAGAACCCAGCAATGAGCGAGTCCAAATCTTCTAAAGAAAATATGCCAGCCAACCAAGAAGGTGAAGCCAAAGATAAAACTTACAAACCACCACCCCGTACAAACCACCAATCCCGTATCCACAAAGACTTAAACAAACCAAAGTCAACAACCAATATCAAAAATTTATAAAAGTGATAGAAAAGCTTCATGTAGAAATTCCTTTCACCGAAGCTATCACCCAAATTCCGTCTTATGCCAAATTTCTCAAAGACATCTTAACTAACAAGCGCGGGCTCGACGATCCAAAACCCTTGGAATATAACTTTATTTCTGAGGATAAACTTGCTAAGAAGGAGAAAGACCCTGGTAGTTTTTCTATACCTTGCATTTTAGGAAATCATGTGATCGACAAAGCTTTCCTAGACTTAGGCGCTAGTGTAAGTTTAATGCCTTAGCTGTATGTAAGAGGTTAAACCTAGGAGAATTGCAACCAACTAAGATGTCCCTTCAATTAGCCGATAGGTCGGTTAAGTATCCTGTAGGCATTTTAGAAGACATCCCAGTTAGGATCGGTCAACTTTATATCCCAACAGACTTTGTGGTCATGAATATAAAAGAAGGCGAAGATATCCCAATCCTTTTAGGTAGACCATTCTTATCAACAACCGGAGCTATAATAGATGTCAAAAGAGGGAAATTAAGCTTCGAAGTAGGGGACGAAAAGATCGAGTTCATTCTTTCGAAATTTCTGATGGCACCAATTCTAGGAGACGCATGTTATGCAATCTATATCATAGATGAGTGCATAATAGAATTTGATCAGGGAGAACCTAAGATCGAACCATATTCAAACCCGAATGAAAAGGATGTCGAGTTAGAGGAAACGAAACCTCACGAATGTTCGGATCTTACTCCAGACCCTTCACCTAATTCTCTAAAACCAGCCCAAGAACTTAATGAACTACTCAAGAACCTAAGATATGAGTTTTTGGATGAAGAAATGAACCGCCCAGTAATAGTTAGTGCCACCTTAAACCAAGACGAGACGAATCGACTCTTGAATGTTTTAAGAAGGTACCCCTCTGCCTTAGGTTACAACATCTCTGATTTAAAAGGTATTATCACATCCGTGTGTATGCACATCATCTCACTAGAGGAGGATTCAAAACCTTCCAAAGAACATCAGAGACGAATCAACCCTGTGATGAGCGAGGTGGTGAAGAAGGAAGTCCTAAACTACTGGAAGCTGGTATAATCTATCAGATCTCTGATAGTAAGTGGGTAAGTTCTGTACATGTGGTAGCCAAAAAGGGAGGCATCACAGTCGCGCAGAACGAAAAGGGAGCATGTCACTAAACGCATAGAAGGCGGATGACGTATGTGCATAGATTATAGAAAGCTCAATAAGGCAACTAGGAAAGACCATTTCCCCCTTCCATTCATAGATCAAATGCTGGAGCATCTTGCCAGACACTCTTACTTTTGTTATCTTGAGGGATATTCTGGATTTTTCCAAATACCCATTCACCTCGAGGATCAAGAGAAAACAACCTTTACTTGTCCCTACGGAACGTTTGCTTACAGACGAATGCCGTTTGGACCCTGTAATGCGCCAACTACTTTTCAACGTTGTATGATGTCAATCTTCACAAATTATCTCAACAGAATCATGGAAGTATTCATGGACGAATTCTCGGTGTGTGGATTAAACTTTGACGACTTCCTTATTAACCTTGAGAAAATCCTAGAGAGATGCGTGGAAGTTAACCTTATGTTAAACTGGGAGAAGTTCCACTTTTTGGTTAAATATGGCTTAGTGTTAGGACATATAATATATGAAAGAGGTATTGAGGTCGATAAAGAAAAAATAGAAGTTATAGAAAACCTTAACCCTCCTAAGACAGTTAGAGATATTTGTAGTTTCCTTGGACACGTCGGTTTCTACCGATGCTTCATAAAAGACTTCTCTAAAATAACAAAACCCCTAACCGGACTTCTGATGAAAGACCTCGAATTTATTTTCAATGAGAAATGGATCAAATCCTTTAACCAGTTAAAACAAGCATTAATTTCAGCACCCATTCTACAAACCCCGGATTGGACTAAACCCTTCGAAATAATGTGTGATGCTAGTGATTTCGCTATATGAGCTGTTTTAGGGCAAAGAAAAGATAAGAAACTACACGTAATATATTATGCTAATAGAACCCTAGATGCCGCTCAATTAAATTATACAACAACAGAGAAGGAACTCCTAGCTGTAGTTTTCGCAATCGATAAATTTAGGTATTATCTTGTAGGATCTAAGATTATAATCTATACAGACCATGCAACTATTTGTTACCTTCTGAGCAAAAAGGATGCAAAACCTAGATTACTCAGGTGGATCCTTTTGCTACAAGAATTTGACTTAGACATTAGAGACAAAAAAGGAACAAAAAATGTAGTTGCTGGCCATCTTTCCAGATTAGAGCATTTAAAGCCAGATCATGTGGCTATAAATGATGACTTCACCTACGACAGACTAGTAGCTAAGATATATATCGCTCCCCTTGAACCTGATAGAGACAACCTTGGGACGATTTCAAAAATTAGCAGAGTACCATGGTACACTGATTTTGTGAACTATCTAGCCGCCGATATCATACCTCCTGACCTCAACTATCAACAGAAGAAGAAATTCTTTAAAGATGTAAGACACTTCTATTGGGAAGAACCACTCCTTTTCAAAAGACGAACTGATAACATATTTCGACGTTGCATCCCGGAAGAAGAAGTCAGAAACATCCTAGAGCATTGTCATTCTTCACCCTATGGTGGACACTCAAGCACATCCAAGACATACGCTAAGTTCCTTCAAGCTGATCTTTATTGGCCGATGTTATGGCGTGATGTCCAAGCTTGTATTGTCCGATGTGACCGGTGCCAGTTGTCGCAACCTGAAAAATGGAATGCGAAAAAAAACAACCGGCGAAGAAAGACAGGAGAGTCGCCACCGTGCGTTATTTATCCCAAAGGAGGGAAAGGAAACGCTCGAAGTAAACCTGGAAAAAGGAAAGAACAAGACAGGGTCTCGCAACCAAATCTTGGGTTCGGGAGTCGATTATGCGAAGGGAAGGTATTAGCACCCCTACGCATCCGTAGTACTCTACGGGATCCACTTTTGTAGTTCTTGTCTAAAGGGTGTGGGTTTATCTAATGTGTTATTTACTAAAAAAGGGGGTCAAAAGAAAATGACTCGCACGGATGTCGCATCCACTGCATACGTATCTCATCTGAATATGAGAATCAGAGTCTTCGTAGCTCGGCTACCTAGGGGTTAAGGGTAATTGTGCTCGGTAAGACATCGTTGTCGCAACCTAAAAAATACAGTGTGTGAAAAAACAACCGGCGAAAGAAAAAGACAGAAGAGTCGCCACCGTGCGTTATTCATCCCAAAGGAGGGAAAGGAAACGCTCGAAGTAAACCTGAAAAAGGAAAGGACAAGACAGGTTCTCGCAACCAAATCTTGGGTTCGGGAGTCGGTTATGCGAAGGGAAGGTATTAGCACCACTACGCATCTGTAGTACTCTACGGGATCCACTTTTGTAGTTTTTGTCTAAAGGGTGTGAGTTTATCTTGTGTTGTTTACCAAAAAAAGGGTTAAATGAAAATGACTCGCGCGGATGTCGCATCCACTGCATACGTATCTCATATGAATATGAGAATCAGAGTCTTCGTAGCTCGGCTGACCTATGGGTTGGGGGGATGTGTGCTCGCTAAGACATCGCGTCTTATGCCTACGTATCTCATCTGGAATGAGAATCAGAGCAAGCCGTAGTTCGGCTAACTACGGGGTTATGGATTGGGTTTTGGACGAACGACGTTACTACGCAATCTACCGGATGCTCGACCTTTGGAGACTTACTCGCCTGTAGTAGAAGGAGTAAACGTGCGTTGAGGTGTTCGCGTTTTAGGAACGCTCATGCAAAAAGGAAGTCCTAGGCGAAGGAACAGTGCTACCTTAATTGGCATGCAGACGGGAGACTATACGAAGCCTCGCATCCTATGGGGAAACGATCACATCACACAAAACATGTATCTTAAAGTAAAAGGGGAAAAGGGAAAAAATACCACACGGATAAAGATCCGAAGTTACAACAATTAAAGGGATAAGCAACCCTGAAAACTCTCCAGCTAGATCATCAAAAAAGTCAGTCAGTACGGGTAATCGGAATGAAACCTCCAGGGGGTATCCCACAAATAAAGTGGAAAACCACGCAAGTTATCCCTGCAAAAGTCATGTGAGCCCTCACAAAAACTCAACAAAAGGGTTAGTGAAACACGATAAACATTTTTTTCATGGATAACAGTATGGTTTCAGAAACCTCAAACCCTGTGGCATACACTTCAGAAATTAAACGATTAAGCATTCAAGGCATCATAATTATGAACCCGTGGGCAAAAACCTAATGAAATTCATCCATCATACCTCAAACATTCAGATGATCCAAATTAAGAGCATAAAGGTAATGGGAATAAGGGCAAACCTGATTGGAGAGCTTGATTGAAATTGAGTTGCACCCGTGAGGTTTACAAAACAATCTTTAGGGTTTATGTGAGGCAGAGGTGATTCTGCGCAGTTGAGTTCCCTTCAGGGTTTGAAGGCTGCTCTGAGTTCTCTATCAGGTTTCTCTCCAGGTTTTGTCCAGGGTTTTGTTTCAAGGAAACCTCAGAGTATTTTGCTTCTCTTCCTTTTTCTCTCTGTTTTTCCCAGGGTAATAGGAATAGCCTCCTTTTGTTTCACTGAAACTCTAGTATTTATAGCCTAATATTGGTAGCTTAGTGGGCTTTTGAGAGAGGTCCAAGTTTGAGATTTTTTTCTTTTATTTATTTATTTATTTATTATTATTATTATTATTATTATTATTATTTTATTATTTATTTATTATTTTTTTTTTCGTTTTTTCTTTTCGTTTTTTTTATTTTTTTTTATTTATAAATAAAGCTTCTTGGATCTAATTCTGATTGACATGATGAAATGCAATGTATCTAATGTTAAATGACCTAAAAATGAATGCATGCATGAGGTGTAAAGCGTATGCTTCCAGGAAAAATGAAGGGTAAATTTTGGGGTATTACAGCTGCCCCTATTCAATCAACTGGAGACCTGGAAAGAAGATAGCAGCGGCTTTCGTGCTTTCGAGGTATCAAGGGATTGAATACAATAAAAGCCCAAAAATTTGCACTGAAGTGAAGTGAAGTAACAATGCCTGTCAGAATCGGCAAAGAGGTGGTCTTGAAAGAAGAATCCGTCTGGTACGGTGAGAGTCAGTCTGAATACCAAAAAAGAATGTTAACTTGGATACCAAAATAAATGGTAACACAGAAATAACCATGGCCTGAATGCCGCTCATCAGTCTGAATACTGGAAATGACTTCGATCTGAACATCGGGAGATATGAGATTATTAATATCGGTCTGAACACCGAGAGGCTGGCCTGAATGCCATAAGTTGCGTCGACCTGAACGTCGGAAACTTCTTCGATCTGAACATCGGAAAATTGGACTGAATGCCACAAGTTGCGTCGACCTGAACGTCGGAAACTTCTTCGATCTGAACATCGGAAAATTGGTCTGAATGCCACAAGTTGCGTCGACCTGAACGTCGGAAACTTCTTCGATCTGAACATCGGAAAATTGGCCTGAATGCCACAAGTTGCATCGACCTGAACGTCGGAAACTTCTTCGATCTGAACATCGGAAAACTGGCCTGAATGCCACAAGTTGCGTCGACCTGAACGTCGGAAACTTCTTCGATCTGAACATCGGAAAATTGGCCTGAACGCCACAAGTTGCATCGACCTGAACGTCGGAAACTTCTTCGATCTGAACATCGGAAAACTGGCCTGAACGCCACTTCGGTCTGAATACCGGAAACTTCATGCCTGTCAGCATCGGCAGAAATAGGGAATGATAATATAGGCGGCGCATGGGCCAATGACACTTGCTGGGGATAACAAAGGTAAGTCATGAACAATCTTCAGTCTGAGTACTGGAAACAACTTCTAGCTTATCACTTGGGATACCGAGAATGTTTTATGCTTACATGCGTATGTTTGAATTTTTCAATGGCGTAATGCTCCATGAAAATGGAAATGTTACGCGATTTGGAAGGATGCAATGCGATATGATTCTACATGCAGGGATACGAAATGCTGGGTAGAATGCCAAGCTGAGGCAAGGGGATCTGCTGGGGAAATGATCACCATCTTCTGGACCCTGGCAAGGCTGTTGGAGATGTACAGCACAAAGAATTATGTGGAAAAATGACCCGCCACACGGTGCTCTAGCAATGACGAAATGCCGAGATTCAGACTGGGGAGAGAACGACACTGAAAACCTGCTGTTGGGGAAAGAGATAGTGGTTCTGGCAACCACGATCTGCGAGAGATGTCTCAGTAGGGGAAGCAAACACTGATACGGTACCGAGGTTCTGCTTCAAGGAAAGAAACCATGGATCTGGCATTGGGATTATCGATCTGGCCTCGAACTCTAAGGAGCAGCCACTTCTGCTGGGAAGATACAGTCTGGCACTGTCAACTCCGCTGGGGATATATAGTCTGGCACTGTCAACTCCACTGGGGAGTGTATGTCCTGAAACAAACGCTTGGGGAAGTACAGTGGTGAAAACCTGCTGGGGATTGAAGAATCCAACACTCTGATCAGCTCTGCAGGGATAAGACACCGAATTCGTCTATTGGCGACTTCACTGGGGAAGATATTCACGATCATCTACAGGGGATTTTAAGGAAATGCCCCGAGGGTATCTGTTTTGAATAGACGATCCAAAGCACTTAAAATTTACAGCAATTTTAAATGTTTATTAAGCATGTACCTGTAAAGCCCCTATGTGTCATGATGCAATGTTTATCAAAAATTCGGACATCATTTTTGCAAACAAAACAGTAAAATGAAAATGAAAACAGAGATATACTGAATAACATGATTTTATTGATTGAATGGCCTCTGAATAGGCATTTACATCAGGAAGCAATCCTTGGAAAGAGGTAATCGCACAAAAGATAAAAACAGAAATTAATCTAATGGCAATGTGAAATGGATTTCTATTGGGTTCCAATTCTGCTATGACTTGCCCGTCTTCAAGATCCTCCAGATGATCAGCCTTCTGAAAAGGTGATTGGACTGTTTCCTACCTTTCGAAAATTTCCAGTCATCGACATGAGATGAGATTCAGAACTAACTCAGAACGCAGTCATTCGCTTAATCCCTAACTTTTGCCTGGATCGCCCTTTTCGGGTTTTCAATCCACCGGGATACCCATTTTTGCCTAAGTTGCCCCTTCAGGTTTTCAACTTACCGGGTGTACAATCTTTTTATTTTTTAGTCCCTAATTTTTGCCCGAACCTTTTCATTTTCTTGGTTCGTCGGGATGCCCATTTTTTGCCTGGACTATTCTTTTTATTGTCCAGCGAGTCTATTTTATGCGAAGTATTTTTTAACTGCGTCTGAGTTCACAGGGGAAGTGAAATCTTCACCATCCATAGTTGCAAACATTAAGGCCCCACCATCAAAAACCTTGGTGACAATATACGGTCCATCATAGTTAGGAGTCCACTTGCCCCTGTGATCTGTCCGAGGAGGAAGGGTCCTTTTCAACACTAAATCTCCGACTCGGAAACAACGAGGACGCACCTTCTGATCAAAGGCTCTCTTCATCCGACTCTGATACAACTGCCCATGACAAATGGCTGGCATTCGCTTCTCTTCGATAAGACTCAACTCATTGAACCTTGTCCGAATCCATTCAGCTTCATCTAACTTGACATCCAACAGGACTCTTAGAGAAGGAATCTCCACTTCAACAGGTAGGACTGCTTCCATACCATACACCAGGGAGTAAGTGGTTGCCCCAATCGACGTACGTACTGAAGTACGGTACCCATGCAAGGCGAATGGTAGCATCTCATGCCAATCTCTGTACGTGACAACCATCTTTTGCACAATCTTCTTTATGTTCTTATTTGCCGCCTCCACAGCGCCGTTCATCTTAAGGCGGTAAGGGGAAGAATTGTGATGCTGAATGTTGAAGTTCTGACACAACTCCTTCATCATTTTGTTGTTGAGATTAGAACCATTATCAGTAATGATTCTTTTGGGAATCCCATAGCGACAAATGATTTCTTTCGTGATAAAACGGGCAACCACATGCCTGGTGACATTTGCGAACGACGCTGCTTCGACCCACTTGGTGAAATAGTCGATGGGAACAAGGATGAAGCGATGCCCATTGGAAGCAGTCGGCTCAATCTTTCCAATCATGTCAATGCCCCTCATAGCAAACGGCCACGGCGAAGTCATCACATTCAGAGGATTTGGCGGCACATGCACCTTATCAGCATAAATCTGGCATTTATGACACTTCCGAGCATATTTGAAGCAATCTGATTCCATGGTCATCCAATAATAACCCGCTCTCAACAATTTCTTAGCCATTGCATGTCCGCCGGCATGAGTATTGAAGGAACCTTCATGAACTTCCTGCGTTAACATGTCCGCCTCGTGTCTGTCCACGCATCTGAGCAAAACCATGTCGAAGTTCCTCTTATACAGAACATCGTCTTTGTTCAAGAAGAAACTGCCTTCCAATCTTCTCAAAGTCTTTCTGTCATTGTTGGATGCCCCTGCAGGGTACTCTTGACTCTTCAGAAAGCACTTGATATCGTGATACCAGGGCTTGTCATCGACTACCAGTTCAGCAGCAAACACATATGCGGCCCTGTCAAGGCGCATCACATCGATCCTGGGAGCATGGTTCCAACGAATTACCTTGATCATGGAGAATAGAGTAGCAAGTGCGTCTGCCATCTGGTTCTCATCACGAGGTATATGATACAATTTTACTGTTGTGAAGAAAGTCAACAGTCTTCTCGTGTAATCTCTGTAGGGGACCAGAGTGGGCTGGAGAGTATTCCAATCACCATTCACTTGATTGATCACCAGAGTTGAATCTCCGAAGATGTCCAGAGTCTTGATTCTCAGATCAATGGCTTGCTCAATACCCAAGATACAGGCCTCGTACTCAGCCTCATTATTTGTGCACTCAAAAGTCAAACGAGCGGTGAAAGGCATGTGGGCACCTTTCGGAGTAGTAATGACAACACCAATTCCACTTCCTCTAGCATTGACAGCCCCATCAAACAACAAAGTCCACTTTTCGTTTGGATCAGGTCCCTCCTCAACAACTGGCTCTTCACAGTCTTTCATCTTGAGGAACATGATGTCTTCATCTGGAAAATCAAACTTCATCGGCTCATAATCATCAATCGGCTGCTGAGCAAGATAGTCTGACAGAATACTCCCTTTGATGGCTTTCTGGGATGTATACTAGATATCGTACTCTGTCAGTACCATTTGCCAACGAGCCACCCTTCCGGTGAGAGCTGGCTTCTCGAACATGTATTTGACTGGATCCATCTTGGAGATCAGTAGGGTTGTGTGAGACAGCATGTATTGTCTCAATCGCTTAGCAGCCCATGCAAGTGCACAACATGTCTTCTCAAGCATTGAGTATCTCGACTCGCAATCTGTGAACTTCTTACTCACGTAGTAGATGGCATGTTCTTTCCTACCTGTCTCGTCGTGTTGACCGAGAACACAACCCATAGAATTGTCAAGTACTGTCAAGTACATAATCAGCGGTCTCCCTGGGACTGGAGGCATAAGGATAGGAGGATTCTGCAAATACTCTTTTATCTTCTCGAAAGCCCTTTGACAATCTTCATTCCACCTGATAGCCTGATCTTTCCTCAGCAATTTGAAAATTGGCTCACACGTGGCTGTTAGGTGAGAGATGAACCTTGCAATGTAGTTCAACCTCCCTAAGAAACTACGGACTTGCTTCTCTGTTCTTGGCTCAGGCATTTCCTGTATTGCCTTCACTTTGTCAGGATCCACCTCAATCCCTTTTTCGCTAACAATAAAACCCAGCAATTTTCCCGATCTCACCCCGAAAGTGCACTTGTTCGGATTAAGTCTCAGTTTGAATTTCCTTAACCATTCAAACAATTTCTGCAGATTCACCAAATGTTCTTCTTCTGTCTGAGATTTGGCAATCATATCGTCCACATAAACCTCGATTTCATGATGAATCATATCATGGAACAAAGTCACCATAGCTCGTTGATATGTTGCTCTGGCATTTTTCAGACCAAACGGCATCACCTTGTAGCAGAAGGTGCCCCATGGGGTTATGAAAGTTGTCTTTTCCATGTCCTCTGGTGCCATCTTGATTTGGTTATAGCCAGAAAAGCCATCCATGAAGGAGAATACCGAGAACTGAGCTGTATTATCCACCAAAACGTCGATGTGAGGTAATGGGAAATCATCTTTAGGGCTAGCTCTGTTCAGATCCCGGTAGTCGACACACATCCGTACCTTTCCATCCTTCTTAGGTACTGGGACGATGTTTGCAACCCATGGCGGATAATTGGTGACTGCTAGCAACCCTGCATCCAACTGCTTTTGCACTTCTTCCTTTATCTTGACAGCCATCTCTGGTCTTGTTCTTCTGAGCTTTTGCTTGACCGGAGGACAACCTTCTTCGAGAGGCAAGCGGTGTACCACGATGTCTGTGTCCAGCCCGGGCATGTCCTGATAAGACCAGGCGAAGATGTCAACGTATTCTTGCAGCAATTCAATCAGCTCTTTCTTCACATCATCTCCCAAAGCAGCCCCTATCTTGATTTCTCTCTTGGTGTCCTCGGTGCCGAGATTAATCACTTCAGTAGGCTCTTGATACTGTTGAATGACCCTTTCTTCCTATTTTAAGAACCTGGCAAGTTCTTCAGGGAGTTCACAGTCTTCATCGCCCTCTTTTTCAGCTTGAAAGATTGGATTTTCAAAGTCGAAGCGAGCCATAGCAGAACCGTTATCAATAGGATCCGGTGACGTGCATCTGTATGAGTGATGGTATGTGCTTATGAGTGTGAAAGAAAAAAGTGGAAACTAAACAAAACATTGCCATTTTTTTTTAAAAAAAAAACTGCAAAAATAGAAAGACATGGAACGAAATATTTGAATGCAAAAAGACGTCCTTCATTTATGATAAAAAATGCAAGTGTCACATAGATGAGCCCTACAATGAGTCATTACGTCCTGGGCGGAACGTAAGACTTGGACATGCATGAATAAACAAAGAAAATTACTCCTTCAGAAAAGTGACTTGGACAATCTCCTCAGAAGACCAATTGTTGATGACTTCACCCGGGATCCTCGGACGCACCCAGTTTTCAATTTCACAATCACTATCCCCATCTTCTTCGTTGACCGCAGAGACCTGGCCATACTGAATGATGCCAGCACTGGAGAAAGTAATCGGCCCCTGATGAGTCTGAAGTGTTGAAGTTGTAGAAGTCAGAACTGGCTGATACCCAATCCCGAACTTATCTTCTTTCATTAGTAACTCCAACAGACGCCCCCAACCGGGAGCAACACCTGAATCCACCACGGCCCGTGCCTGCTTAAAGGATGAGATAGAGGCACCCGCTTTAACCTCTTCCACCGGAGCTGCATCCTTGATTTGAACTGACTCAAAAGCCTGACACAGAGTCTCATGAATTTCACCTTCTACTTCTACATACTTGAATGTAGACAGGTTACTGACCAGGATGTCCTCCTCACCACAGACGGTGATAATTCGTCCGTTGACCGGAAACTTAATCTGCTGATGTAGAGTTGAAGAGACTGCCCCAGCATTATGGATCCAAGGACGACCCAGCAAGCAACTGTAGGAAGGACTGATATCCATCACGTAGAAGACAGTGTTGAAGGTTTGTGATCCAATCAGAATTAGCAATTCTACCTCTCCAAACACCGATCTCTTAGAACCATCGAAGGCTCTCACAATAAGATCTGAAGGTTTCAAGACCAAACCTCTACTTCTAACCTCGACAGGGCTCTCTTGGGTAGCACATTGAAAGAGGAGCCTGTATCCACCAGAACATGCGATAACACGGTGTCTCTGCATTCCATCGAGATGTGCAGAGCCTTGTTATGATTGCGTCCGGCTGGTGTCAAGTCAGAATCGGTAAAACCCAACCCGTTGCTTGCATGCACATTGGTGACGATCCCTTCTAGTTGGTTTACCGAGATTTCTTGAGGTACATAGGCAGCATTAAGAACCTTCAGAAGCGCCTCCCTGTGTGCCTCCGAACACAACAGGAGTGAGAGAATGGATATCTTGGACGGAGTCTGAATCAACTGATCGACTACCTTGTAATCGCTTTTCTTTATGATTCTCAGAAGCTCGTCCACATCCTTTGCAAAAGTGGGCTCAGAACCATCCTGGGGTGCAGAGGTACCCTCATTCAGAACTTGCTTGCCTTTGGCTTTCGCCACAGCATCAGCATTATCAGCTTGGGTAACCGGTGGTGAGAACAATCTACCACTCCTGGTGAATCGCCCGATTCCACCAACATTATCCACTGCGGGACCGTCAAGTTCAGGCTTCTGACCCTCTTCTACTTTCAGTGGCCGTTTCACCCTATGATCGTGCGTGTATACGCTCCCCCCATAATGCCACAGAATGGCCCTTTCACTGGTGAAAGGTAAAGGACCAGGGGTTGTGATGGTCATAGTAGATTGTCGCACTGGTGGCACGGGTTGCGCTTCTGGCACACTGATCTAATTAGTTGGGTAGAAAATAGTGATAGTAGCAATATCACAGTCGTACTCAGAAATCTCATTCATTGAAATGCAAGCATCCGAAACATCGGAATCAAGTTCAATTACATCAGGATCAACCACATTGGAAAAAATAAATACATCATCATGGATTACAGAATCAGTAGGAACAACATCTGTGAATTCATCAGTAGCATCTTCAAACCCTTCTTCCTCAACCCCTTCCACAGACTCTTGGACAGACAAATCTTCAACCTGGAGGATACCTGTGTCGAGCAAGGCCTGGATACTCTGCTGTAGCTTCAAACAACCTCCACCCTGAGTAGCACAATCCAAACAACCCTTCCCACAACCGGGGAAAACATCGGCCTTCAGCAAGCATCCTTTGATATCCAACAATGGAGTCTTCAACTTCAACACATCCTTAATGGACTTGGCTTTTCCTTCCATCATATTAATGTTTGCACCACCATGTTGCGGCATGGGATTGTTGACGACATTAGGAGCCGGTGCAAGGTTGATGGCTTTTGAATCTATGAGGTCCTGAACTACGTGCTTAAAAGCTTTGCAGTTCTCAATGTTATGGCCAGGTGCCCTAGAGTGGAAGCTACACCTAGCGTTGGCGTCGTAACCCACCGGAAGTCTACCAACAGGGGGAGCCAGAGTGCGCAATTGCACAAGTTGTAGTTGTTGAAGACTAGAAAGCAACTGAACGTACGACATTGGAAGGGTGTCGAAACGCCGGTCCATCATCCTTTGCCTCTGTTGATAGGCGGGTCTTTTACCCGGTTGTTGCTGCTGTTGGTACTGAGCTGGTTGAAGTTGTGGTTGTTGTTGTTGTAGTGGTGCTGCAGCTGGAATGGTCACAACCGCAACATACGGTTGTTGATGATAATTCTGGAAACTGTTCCTTCTAACACCTCTGTTCTGATAGGAAGTCAAAGAATTCACTCCCCCCTCTCTCTGCTTATGCCCTCCAATGAACGACTTTTTTACCCTTGATGAAGATCCAACTCCATTTTGGATCTTGCAGGTCTTCAGGTAATTCTCCACCCTCTCTCCGGTAGAGACCACATCAGCAAAGTTGGAGGCATTGCACCCCACCAGACGCTCCAGATAAGGTCCAGGCAGCGTATTCATGAACATGTTGGCCATTTCCTTTTCCAACATAGGAGGCTGAACACGGGAAGCTATCTCCCTCCAGCGTTGAGCGTATTCTCTGAAGCACTCATTGCTTTTAAGAGCCAGATTCTGAAGTTGAGTTCTGTCCGGAGCCATGTCTGCATTATACTGATACTGCTTCACGAAAGCCTCCGCCAAATCCCTCCAACAACGGATGTGGGCTCTATCTAGCCTCATGTACCATTCCAAGGATGCCCCAGCCAGGCTGTCCTGGAAGAAGTACATAAGTAGCTTCTCGTCATCAGAGTATGCAACCATTTTACGGAAATAGGCTTGCACGTGAGTTTTGGGGCAAGAGCTGCCATTGTATTTGTCAAAGACCGGGACTTTGAATTTCGGTGGCACTCTCACACCTAGGACCAGCCCCAAGTCAGCAACATCTACTCCTAGAGGATTCTGTCCTTCCACAGCTTTCAGCCTCTCCTCTAATCTTCTAAACATGGGGTCCATGCCATGGCCCATCCCAAAGTCTTCCTGAAGTAGGGGGAATTGATCGGCCTGATCATCATGGACGAGCTGTTGATCAAGGTTGACATGTGGGATCGGGATAGGCCCCGGTCCATTGGGACCATTAGCCTCTCCAGCTGGAGGATCATCCAATGTCTCTGGTTGAGTAGCGGCGAGATTCCTCTGCATCATCTGTCTGAGCTCTTGCTGTCCCTGAGCCACCCCTTGAACCACATCCATGAATTGGGTCATGCGGATCCTCATCTCAGCGAGCTCTGCTTGTACACCTTCCATTGCTCTCTGCCTGAATCAGCTATCCTACTAGTGGAACACCAAACAATATGAGAACACCGCAGCGGTACCTGTTATGCAAGACATGCTGACGGATATGCAAATGCAATGACATGTTTATCAATTCTAAAGGGCATTCTACCCCCTTGATTCCAGTCTCACATTTGATAAACAGTGTAAGAAGAAAACCCCGACTGGAATCAAGAAGAAGATGTAAACCCCTAGTAATGGATAAACATGTGTTAAATGATATGAATGCAAATGATGTGATGATGTGAATGCAAATTGATGTGAATGCAATATAGTGGCATGTCAATCAGGATTGCTGTATCTGCTTGAACATCTGTCGGGTTGCACTGTCTGAAGAGAAACCCACTGAGGAATATAATACAAGATCAAAACTCTGCTCCAGAAAACCGGGTTGGTTGGAGGTTAAGGTTTCCTGAATTTAGCCCGCCCCTCACTGGTAGGTTCTAAGAACAGAAGTTCGTCAGCTTCGGCCCTTCAGTCGAGAATAATACGTTTACCACTGAAGGTTTGGCATTATTACGGGATAAAAGACCTCCATTGACTCCCCTCAACAGGACACCCTAATAGCAAGTTCCCAGTCTCGGGGTCCTCAGATTGATCAGCGAGAATGCGCCCACCAGAGCTAACATAATCACGTCTCGGAGGAGAGGCCTCGACTGAGTTCTCGGGAAATGGTCACCAGAGTCGACGATTTTTAAAGGAACATCCTGCCGTTACGGAACACCCGTAGGACATAATATATCCAAAAGAAACCTCGTCTGGGTGTGGTTCTTCATGAACGACTTAACGTAGCAACACGCCACGCAAGCCTCATGACTATCCACTCTAAAACCTGTGTGTACTCTCAAGCCTGGGTAATGGGCTTATCTCTCATAGAACACCCCATCCCAACAAACAAACAACAGATCCAACAGATATAGCAGATGAATGCAAGCAGGTAGGTAAATAAATGTACAAAAGCATGAACACCCAATAAACAAGAAATTCACAAAAGCTAGGAGGGACTCGCTTAGGGAAGATGGACCAGCAATAGGTCAACTTCTCCATGTCCCCAGCAGAGTCGCCAGCTGTCGCAACCTGAAAAATGCAGTGTGCGAAAAAACAACCGGCGAAAGAAAAAGATAGAAGAGTCGCCACTGTGCGTTATTCATCCCAAAGGAGGGAAAGGAAACGCTCGAAGTAAACCTGAAAAAGGAAAGGACAAGACGGGGTCTCGCAACCAAATCTTGGGTTCGGGAGTCGGTTATGCGAAGGGAAGGTATTGGCACCCCTACGCATCTGTAGTACTAAACGGGATCCACTTTTGTAGTTTTTGTCTAAAGGGTGTGAGTTTATCTTGTGCTGTTTACCAAAAAAAGGGTTAAATGAAAATGACTCGCGCGGATGTCGCATCCACTGCATACGTATCTCATCTGAATATGAGAATCAGAGTCTTCGTAGCTCGGCTGACCTATGGGTTGGGGGGATGTGTGCTCGCTAAGACATCACGTCTTATGCCTACGTATCTCATCTGGAATGAGAATCAGAGCAAGCCGTAGTTCGGCTAACTACGGGGTTATGGATTGGGTTTTGGACGAACGACGTTACTACGCAATCTACCGGATGCTCGACCTTTGGAGACTTACTCGCCTGTAGTAGAAGGAGTAAACGTGCGTTGAGGTGTTTGCGTTTTAGGAACGCTCATGCAAAAAGGAAGTCCTAGGCGAAGGAACAGTGCTACCTTAATTGGCATGCAGACGGGAGACTATACGAAGCCTCGCATCCTATGGGGAAACGATCACATCACACAAAACATGTATCTTAAAGTAAAAGGGGAAAAAGGGAAAAATACCACACGGATAAAGATCCGAAGTTACAACAATTAAAGGGATAAGCAACCCTGAAATCTCTCCAGCTAGATCATCAAAAAAGTCAGTCAGTACGGGTAATCGGAATGAAACCTCCAGGGGGTATCCCACAAATAAAGTGGAAAACCACGCAAGTTATCCCTGCAAAAGTCATGTGAACCCTCACAAAAACTCAACAAAAGGGTTAGTGAAACACGATAAGCATTTTTTTCATGGATAACAGTATGGTTTCAGAAACCTCAAACCCTGTGGCATACACTTCAGAAATTAAACGATTAAGCATTCAAGGCATCATAATTATGAACCCGTGGGAAAAAACCTAATGAAATTCATCCATCATACCTCAAACATTCAGATGATCCAAATTAAGAGCATAAAGGTAATGGGAATAAGGGCAAACCTGATTGGAGAGCTTGATTGAAATTGAGTTGCACCCGTGAGGTTTACAAAACAATCTTTAGGGTTTATGTGAGGCAGAGGTGATTCTGCGCAGTTGAGTTCCCTTCAGGGTTTGAAGGCTGCTCTGAGTTCTCTATCAGGTTTCTCTCCAGGTTTTGTCCAGGGTTTTGTTTCAAGGAAACCTCAGAGTATTTTGCTTCTCTTCCTTTTTCTCTCTGTTTTTTCCCAGGATAATAGGAATAACCTCCTTTTGTTTCACTGAAATTCTAGTATTTATAGCCTAATATTGGTAGCTTAGTGGGCTTTTGAGAGAGGTCCAAGTCTGAGATTTTTTTTCTTTTATTTATTTATTTATTATTATTATTATTATTATTTTTTTATTATTTATTTATTTATTTATTTTTTCGTTTTCTTTTTCGTTTTTTTTTCGTTTTTTTTTTTTTTTTTTTTTTTTTTTTTTTTATAAATAAAGCTTATTGGATCTAATTCTGATTGACATGATGAAATGCAATGTATCTAATGTTAAATGACCTAAAAATGAATGCATGCATGAGGTGTAAAGCGTATGCTTCCAGGAAAAATGATGGGTAAATTTTGGGGTATTACAATCGCGTCTTATGCCTACGTATCTCATCTGGAATGAGAATCAGAGCAAACCGTAGTTCGGCTAACTACGGGGTTATGGATTGGGTTTTGGACGAACGACGTTACTACGCAATCTACCGGATGCTCGACCTTTGGAGACTTACTCGCCTGTAGTAGAAGGAGTAAACGTGTTGCTTTGGGTTTTAGGAGAAGAAAAATCAATGAGTTGGTAGGGTTAGGGATACTCATGCAAAAGGGAAATCCTAGACGAAGGAACCTGCATGAAGTAAACACATAAAACATTGCCTCCTATCGAGGTCTTCCAGCTAAGAAAGCAGTAAAAAGCACGAAAAAATAAAGGAATAAGGAAACCAGAGATCCTTCCAAGCTAACACCATTAAAGAAAGTGAGTCAGTACAGGTAATCGGAATGAAACCTCTAGGTGGTATCCCATAAATAAAGTGTAACACCAGGCAAACCATCTCTACAAGAGTCATATGAGCCCTCACAAAACAAAACTCAACAAACAGGTTAGAGAAACAAAATAGGGTAACCAAGAGTTGCCCCCAAATCAAAATGTAACCACATGAATCATGCCATTAAAATTCACAAAAAAGACATGCATCAAAAGGGTATCAAATTCACCCATAATACCTCATACATTTAGAGCATTCAAATTAAAGGCATAAAGATGATGGATATAGGGCAAACCTGATTGGAGAGATCGGTTGAAATCAAATGGCACGACTGGATTTGCAAACCAATGTTAGGGTTTGCTTGAGCTGAAAGTGTGTGAGTCAGAATGAACCTTTCAAAGTTGCCTGGAGGTTGCTGCAGATTAATTCTCACTCTCTCTGTCTAGGTTTCTCTCCAGGTTTTGTCCAGTGTTTTGTTTCAAGAAAACCTCAGAGTATTTTGCTTCTCTTCCTTTTTCTGTCTGCTCTCCCTCTTTTATAACCTGATTTTCATGGCTTTGTGGGCTCAAATGAGAGAGGTCCAAGTCCAAGATTTTTCTATTATATTTTATTTATTTATTTAATTAATTAACTTTTTTTTTATTATTATTAATTTTTTTTTTCGTTTTTTATTTTCGTTATTTTTTATTTTCGTTTTCCGATTTTTTTTTTCAAAACACGTTTGTTTCGCCTAGCGAGCATGACAGCTCATGAACAAACCTTTGCTCCTTCAAGATTAACGTTTTGACTGACGAATAGACCCCTGATGGAAGTAACTCAAGTCAATCCCTTGTGTTGACTGATCATCTAAATAGAACCCACAAAGTGTCCTGGATGATGTTCAAGCTTCTTGGAGCTAATCCCGATTGACATGATGAAATGCAATGTATCTAATGTTAAATGACCTAAAAATGAATGCGTGAATAAGGAGGGCAAATTTTGGAGTGTTACAGCTGCCCCTATTTAGTCATCAGCTAACCCGAGCAGGATGAAAGCGAACAGCTTATCAGACAAACAGGGTGAGCTGTGATTGAATACCAAAGACAGACCAAAAATTTACGCTCCGAGAACACCACAAAAATGTTGAAATACACCGCGCTGTTTATTTCTCTTCCGATCCTCTGGCTGAATCTGAATCAGTCTTCTGACTTAATCTAGAGTTTCGATCCTCTGGCTGAATCTATACTCAATTTAGTCCTCTGGTTGGATGTTAATTTTGATCCTCGGGCTGGATACGGTTTTAATCTTCTGGCTAGATCTTCTTCGATCTTCTGGCTAGATCTCCTTTGTTTCGATTCTCCGGTTGAATCTATTTCTTTTGATTCTCTGGCTGAATCTACTTCGATCTTCTAGCTAGATCTGAATTGTTTCGATTCTCTGGTTGAATCTATTTCCGGTGTTCGGGCTAGACCTGACTTCGATCTTCTGGCTAGATCTCCTTTGTTTTGATTCTCTGGATGAATCTATTTTCTTTGATTCTCTGGATGAATCTACTTCGATCTTCTGGCTAGATCTGAATTGTTTCGATTCTCTAGCTGAATCTATTTCCGGTCTTCGGGCTAGACCTGACTTCGATCTTCTGGCTAGATTTGGATTGATTTGATGATAAATTCCCATCATCAGGATCTCGCATCTGAGGCATGCGCTGGTTGACTCTCTTTCGAAATCTGCGCCCAATCTTCATGTTAGATATGCAGCTTCGAGAATATCCCACTCTTGGGCTTCGTACATATTCTTCAGGCTAGAACATGTTATAACGACTCTTCGATTAGACTTTGTTTTTTAAATGCGATCCACGGGCTGGATCCTCTTGTAGGTTGATTTTCTGTTGAGCTGTCAATCTATTCCTCCAGCTGGCTTGCTGGGGAAATAACGCTCGTAGTCGATTCTCTGGATGAATCTTCAAAACGAACCTTAGGCTGACTCTTGGGGAAAACGATTCTCAGGCTGAATCTTCGAAAATGACCCTCATGCTGGATCACACACACTTGATCCTCTGGCTGGATCTTTGGAAAACGATTCTCAGGCTGAATCTTCAAAAATGACCCTCAGGCTGGATCTCTGGAAAATGATTCTAAGGCTGAATCTTCAAAAATGACCCTCAGGCTGGATCTCTGGAAAACGATTCTCAGGCTGAATCTTCAAGATGACCCTCAGGTTGGATCTCATGACTTTGGTTGTAAAGTAATTCTTCAGTCTGCTTTGAAGAACCTGTTTATTAGCTTATGCGTATGCTTGATATGATATGCATGTAAATGCAAATGTTATGCATGGTGTAAAAAGAAAAAAAAGAAATCTGCTTGGGGAAGCAACTCTGGTAGGGAGCGGATCGCTGTATCAATCCTTGAATGCTCTGTGGGGAATGATCCGTCTGCCGGGACCAATGAGCCACCAAAAATAAATTGGCCTTTTGAAAAGTTGACCTTGCTGGGGAAGTATCAACTATGGAAACTTTGCTTGGCGAGGCTCTGCGAGGAGAGTCTGTGAGGAAAGCACTTCCTGGGGAAATGTCGTAGGAATCGACCTTTGCTGGGGATATGATCTTGCTAATCATCCTCAAGCTGGGGATTAGAACAAATCTGTTAGAAATAATCTGCTGGGGGAATGGGATGAACACTGGGAACACTACCCTCTTGTCTGTTGGGTATACGACTACTCCGCTGTTGCTGGGAAGATACAGTCTGACACTATCGACTCCGCTGGGGATATATAGTCTGGATACTGTCAACTCTACTGGGGAACTTGCTCTATAGAGGAGAGGCTTTGTCAACCGCTTAGGGGTGAGGATTCATGACTTGGCATCCGGTTCCTGTGACCTGTAACCAAAAAATACACGCATGCCCCGGGGAATTACTCGGTTTGAATTCACCGTCCGGGATTAAGCACATTTAAAGCAATTTTGACTGTTTTCCTGCACAAGTCATCTGCAAAAGCCACCATTATATTCAGATGCAATATGTTTCCTCAAGAATTCAGACATCTTTTGCAAACAAACTGATAAATGAAAAATAAAGAGGCTTTTTAACTGAATTATTCGACTTTTGTTAGTTGAAAAATTTGTGCTAGGAATAGGCGAGTACATCAGGAAGCTGATCCCTGGAAAGAGCCGATCGCTATAAATTGAACAAGAGAAATTATCCTAATGGCAATGTGGAAACGGGGTCCCACTGAGTTTCGACTCTGCTATGGCTCGTATGTCCTCAAGACGCTCTGCTCATCTTGCTTTCTGAAGTGGATGGTTAGACGATCTTTAACCTTCGAAGATTGCCGGATTGAATGAAACGGTGATATAACACAGGTGAACTCAGGTTGCAGTCATTCGCTTATTCCCTAACTTTTGCGTGGACCGCCCTTTTGGGTTTTCAATCCACCGGGATACCCTTTTTTGCCTGAGCCGCCCTTTCGGGTTGTCGACTCACCGGGTGTACATTTTTTTATTTTTATATCCCTAATTTTTGCCCGAACCTCTTCATTCCTTTTTTTTTGGTTCGTCGGGATGCCCCTTTTTTGCCTGGACCATTCTTTTTACTTGTCCAGCGGGTCAATTTATGCGAAGTATTTTTTAACTGCGTCTGAGTTGACAGGGTACGGGAAGTCTTCGCCATTCCTGGTTGTTAGCATCAAAGCTCCGTCAGAGAAAAAATCTTTTAACCACGTATGGACCCTCATAGTTCAGTGTCCATTTGCCCCTGTGTTCTGTGTTGGGAGGAAGAATTCTTTTGAGTACCAATTCACCGACTTGATACTCCCGAGGGCGCACTTTCTGATCAAATGCTCTCTTCATCCGTCTCCGATATAGTTGGCCATGGCATATAGCTGCTAGTCTCTTTTCCTCAACTAGGCTCAGCTGATTGTATCGAGAACGAACCCATTCTGCTTCGTCCGACTTCATTGTTGGTGCAGGGAAAAGTTATTCTGGCACAAAATGGCATATGAACCCCCTCCGGCGTGATCAACACTGCACCAACTCCGCGACCATTGACGTTGACCGCCCCATCAAACATCATAATCCATTTGGATTCAGGGTCAAGCCCCTCCTTCGGGAGTGGTTCCTCGCAATCTTTCAATTTGAGAAACATGATGTCCTCATCAGGAAAGTCGAACCTCATAGGTTGGTAATCATCAATCGGTTGCTCGGCAAGATAGTCTGACAAGACACTTCCTTTGATGGCTTTTTGTGAAGTGTATTGGATGTCATACTCTGTCAGCATCATTTGCCACCTAGCAACCCTTCCGGTAAACGCTGGCTTTTCAAAATATACTTGACTTGATCCATCTTTGATATCAATAGAGTCGTGTGAGTCAACATATACTGTCTTAGTCGGCGAGCAGCCCATGCCAAAGTGCGGCAAGTTTTCTCGAGCAGTGAGTATCTTTGTTCACAGTCGGTAAACTTTTTGCTAAGGTAGTATATTGCATGCTCTTTTCGACCTGACTCGTCATGCTGACCGAGCACACAACCCATTGACCTTTCTAACACAGTCAAGTACATGATCAATGGTCTTTTCCTCTCGGCCTATAGACTGGCCCCGATCTTGATCTCTTTCTTGTCGTCCTCGGTACCAATGTTGACGGTCTCAATCACTTCCTGATAAGGTGTAATAGCTCGGTCCTCCTGTTTCAACAACCTGGCTAACTCCTCAAGCAATTTACAATCTTCCTCAGCCCCTTCTTCGGCTTGATAGATAGGATTGTCGAAGTCATACTTGGCCATAACAGTGTCGTTAGCAGTGAGATCCGGGTGATCAGTTTTACGAGGTGTTTTTTGGAAAGAAAAACGAAAAAGAAACATGAAAAAGAAACATTGCCGTTTTTGTAAAAGTAAAAATAATTGAAAGAAAGAGAACACAAAATTGTTTGCAAAAGCTGTCCTTTATTGATGATGAAAATAATTGCGAAATGTAACTAAATGGATGGCCCTACAGATGAGTCATTACACCTTGGTCAAAGTGTAAGACTTTATTATGCATGTAATAAAAGGAAAACAATAAAAATTACTCCTTCAGTAGAGTAAACCGGACGACTTTTTCAGACGACCAATTGTTGAGCTTTTCTCCTGGGACACACGGGCAAGTCCAGCTATCTAAGTCACAGTTGCTGTCAGCCTTATCTTTATCTGCAGCATTGACGATGTGGGGAGAAACCAGACCCCCGCTGGAGAAAGTACCAGCTTCATTCTTCTGAGACCCTGGAGTATACCCCAATCCAAACTTGTCTTCTTTTATGATTGGCTCCACAAATTTGCCCTAGCCTTGGGCATTACTAGTTTTAACCACTTCAACAGCTTGCTTGTATGAAGAGATATAAGTCCCGACCTTCTCGGACTTAGGTGAAAGGACAGCTTCAGGCACGACCTCACTGATGTTTATGGCTTCGAAGCCCTGACACAGCATCTCATGCATCTCGCCATCCATTTCTACATACTTAAATGTAGACAGGTGGCTAACAAAAATATCCTCTTCACCACAAACAGTGACGATCTGACCTTCTAGTCCATATTTGAGCTTCTGGTGGAGAGTAGAAGTAACAGCACCGGCAGCGTGAATCCAGGGCCGACCTAGCAGACAACTATAAGTAGGCTGGATATCCATCACATAAAAGGTACTTTTGAATACCTGCGGTCAAATCTTAACTGGAAACTCAACTTCGCCACAGACAGCTCGCTTAGAGCCATCAAAAGCCCTCACAACCAAATTACTCGGCCTCAGGGCGGCGCCATCGAAATCCAACTTCATCAAGGCTTTCTTTGGAAGAACATTCAGAGAAGAGCCTGTATCAACCAAGACATGGGAAAGCACCGTCCCTTTGCATTCCATTGTGATATGCAAGGCTTTGTTGTGATTCCTGCCCTCAGATGTTAGGTCATAATCGGTGAAACCTAGTGCATGGTGTAAGACCCCAATTTTGGCCCTAAGATCCCTCATGGCATCATATCATATCATATCATTGCCTCAAGGATCATTGTGCACCTTTGCTTGCCTTCTTAATGGGTGGGCCATCTTGTGAGTGTGATTCTTGATCACCCAGCATGTGTTGCATTTGTATATCATTGCTTTTCATTTGTTTACTAATCAAAAGTACAAAAATATGTCATCTAACCTTGTTACTTGCAGCTGAAGCAACACTAGGTCAAGACAGTCAAAGGCAGCCATTGAGCAATAGATGGTGGCCATTCTTGAGAATTTGGGCACCATGATAATTCATCAAGAGTTCATATGAGTTGTGATATCATTTGGAATCAAGATCTCAAGTGGTAGAGGCTTGAAATTCATCAAGGCATTGCTCAGTCAGCTGAAACCCTAGCAAAGTCAACACAAGTCAACTGTGCATTCAATCATGGATTTGAAGGTGGAAAATGGTTTGAGAGACCTCATTCATGTCCATACAAGTCTCACTTGACATTCCAAACATCATCATTGAAGGATTTGAGGTTAGATGAAAAGTTTCCAAAAATAGTAAGTGACCTGTAATTTCAAACTGCCAAAAATGGAAAGGTCTTCTCCTCAAGATTGCATCATCAATCAAGCTTCAAATGAAATTGTGTCCAACATGAAAGTTGAAGATCTTGCTCTCACCTTTCCAAAAAGTCCAAGAACACCCATTTCTCATTTGTGGTTGGCAAGTTATGATCAAATAATTGTCAATGGATTTTGAACTTCAACAAGGCATAACTTTTGCATCAAAAGGCCAATTCATGTGGTTCTTTTTGGAGCAATTTTCTCTTGATGTGCACTATCATAATCATGCATTACATTTCATTAAAACTCATCACAAAAAAAGTGCATTTTTCACTTGATCTCATTTTGAATTTTGGGGGGAAAATGTGAATTTGAAAAGTGTGCATTATTTTCATTTCAAACCAATTGCCTTTGCCTCAAAACAGATTTTTGAGCTTGCTCCAAGTGAAAAACGAGCATTGTAGCATGCCATGCACATGTGAGGGTATTTTGGCCAAAATTGCATAACACTCTCATTTCACTTAATCCATTGCATTTTTGCTAATCATGATTAAGAAGCTTCATTAGCAGGTGATATAAAACCCTAATCATAACACAAAATCAAGGGAAGAACTTCACATTTTCAGATCTAAAGTTTTCATCTCAAAAATTCTCTCAAACTTTTCATCGAGTTCTTCATTTCCTTGGCTTGTTTCTTGGTTTGTTGATGATCCATAAGCATTGTTGAAGATCTGTTGAAGCAAGATTGTGAGAAATTCTTGAAGAATCGCAGCTGTTGAACCTTGTGCATTTCCATGGCAATTGAGATTTCAGGAAGGATCAAGCATTGTTGAGCTGAAACCTTGCCTCCATTCATTCATTCAAGCTTGGTAGAACATCTGTTTCACACTTCCAGGCCTTGAATCAAGCGAATCCAGCTCTGCATCTTCATAGAGGTTAGAATTCGATCGCTCTAATTCATGGAATTATGATATGCATCTTGTAGATCCTTTGTTGCTGGTTGTAATGAACTTTAGATCGTGGATTTTCATGCTGTTTTGAGTTAGTTATCATGATTTGAAGTTTGGATGTTAAAACTTGTTCTGCTCGATTCTTTTGATGTGGTTAGAATTAAATGAAATTGATGTTGGATATGTGATGTATGTTGAGAGAGGATTCCATTGATATGCGTTTCATGATTTTCTGTGCATATTTGTTCTTGGTGATTGATGAACATGATGAACTTGGATGAAGGCTAGGGTTTCTATTTCCAGGCTTGTTTTGATCTTCATTGCGCGCTTATGCATGTATTTCGCTGTTTATTGCCATGCATTGGTCCATGTCATGTACCGCGTGGCTGTTTGATTGGTCATCCTTCGCTTGCATTGCCACATCAGTAAATGAAACGGCGCGTTTCATCCTAAAACGCGCCTGGTTCAATTTTGGTTCACGCTTCGATTCCGGTTCATAGCATTTTCCAACTTGCCTTGTATTTTTTCCATGTTATGCCTTTCATATTCATGCATTGCCTTATCATGTGTTTTCATTTTTTCTCCTCATTAGAAAATTCATAACTCTCAAAATAATAATCCAATTCACATGAAATTTTTTCCACAATGTTCCTTGCAATGTCTACTTTTTTTTGGATATTTTTACAAAATTTGTGCACGGTTGGAAAAAATAATTGCCTAGGGTTTATTCTTGCATGTCATTCATTGCACATTGCTTGCCATTTCATTTATGAAATCATGATGCTTGATCCAATGGAGTTGAAATTTTACATGCATAATCTAGACATCTTGACCGATCTTTTGGAATAGAGTTTGTTATTTTTGCATTTCTGGATGTTGAGTTATGTTGTGATTATTGGAGGTGTGACAATGTGTGTCACACCATTTCTTGTTCATGTTGTTGATTTTATTTGCCATGCCATTTGATTGCCAATTGTTCTGAATTCTTGCATGTTGATTCTTCTGGATGTTAAGTTTGAGTATGAATTTTTGTAGAATTTTTGGATCCATTTCCCATTTGTTTGAGATTTTCTCTTCTGGATTGTCATGTTTGGACTTTTGATGAGTATTGAACTTAGATGATTTGTGAAATTCTTATGCCTTATCATATGAGCTTGAAATTTTGTACATTGATTCTTAACATGTTGACGTTCATCTTGGCTTTGGTTTGAGTCATTTATCTTATGTCATTTCTGTTTTAGGATTGCCTTAAGTTGATGCATCATTTGTGGTCTTGTTTGAGCTTGTTTATGCTTACCATGACTTGATGATTTTAATTTCCAGGCTTATACTTGTTCAATTGCCATGATTTTTGGTGTGTTGCTCATTCAATGTGTTCTGTTTAGGCATGATTTTTCTTGGAATTTATTGAGCCATTGTGGTATTGATATGCTTGTGTTCATTCTGTTTGCTCCAATGTGATTCTCACTTGCACACTTTGACATGATTTGTGCATGAAATGAAATTGGTTGATGCTATGGATATGGGACCACTTGGATATTGTTCCTAATTGATTAATCTTGATTTTGGTCAATTTTCATATTCTGTTTTGGTTTATTTCTCCTTCTTTGACCCTAGGCCTTGTCCTAGTGGTCTACTTCTCATGTTTGAGTTTGATTTTCAGGTTGAAGAAGCAATTGCTTTAAGGAGATTAATTCAAGTTGATTGAGTTTGGTTTATTTGATTGTTATGGACTAACTTGGTTTGTTTTGTAGGATTCTAGCTCATTTGATTTGAGTTTGTGCTTGGCACATGTGATTGATTGTGTTGACTGTTGGTTCTTATCTTGTCTGTTTTGACTTTGTGATTGGTATACTGATTATATTTGATTGATTTCAGGTACTTTAGTTGCTATAGTTCATTGTGAACTTGCTTTTGCTTTGCTTGATAGCTTGAGCATTGAGGTAGACTTTCTCTTCTTCATGTAGTCTGGAAGACCTGGCCTGTTACTTGGCCAGGCACCTGTCTGAAGTCCTCCTTAAGAGGCCATGTTCTTGTGTGTTTATCTTTGTGCTAAGCAGGAAAAGTCCTTTGATAAGGCAATTGGTAGATAAAAGAGATGTGTAGTCCATCTCCTACTATTCAGTGTGTCATCCCTTTGCTCACATTACATGTTGTAGCATTGTGGATCTTAACCCAAGATCTATAGAGTCAATAATTGTGGAGAGAGTTCCAACTTTCTGAACTCCCACACCTTTTGATATTTGAAACTCTCCCTGACCAGGGATAAGAGTCATGAGGCACACCCCTCATATCCTTTTCATCTGCTTCACCTTAAGTCTCAATGTTAAGGTTAAGAGCACCATTTACCCCACTCCAGTTGACTTTAAAGTCTAACCCTTGCTTGAGCCCAATTGCTTGTGTATAGTGGGTGCTATTTGACTTGCTTGACTGATTGATTGGTTCATCTGTGCATGTTTGCCTATGTGTTGCCTTTGTGCATTTATCATCATTAACTGTACATTATTGCATGATCATCATTTCATATCTTTGTGACCTTCTTTGGTTTGCCCATTGAGGAATCAATTGTAAGTCCATTCATTGGCCTTTGTTCCTATGATTTGGAAGGGATTGAGTATAAGACCATTTCATTGGCAACGTATATCCTCTTTGCTTATTGCTTGTGTTAGTTTGTTGTATGTGAGGATTCAATTGTAAGTCCATGTTGTTGGCATTTGTTTCCCATGATCATTTGTTGGAGGTTAGTATGAGTCCAGATAGATTGGCATCTGACATCCATGTGTTGTTTTGTTCTTTGGAGATTGGTATAAGCCCAGATAGATTGGCATCCGATATCCAGGTTTTGTTTTGCTTTAGGAGACTAGTATAAGACCATCTATTGGCATCTGGTTTCTTTGTTTGTTTTAGGAGCTTGGTGTAAGTCCAGTAATTGGCATCCGATATCCATTCTTTTCTTCAGTGAGATTGGTGTAAGTCCAGTAATTAGCATCCAGTATCCATTTGTTTTGCTTATTTGTTATTGCTCATTTGTCGCCTATTCCAAAGGACACCCTTGAATCATCTTCTATATGATTTCAAGAAGTGAACCTTCTGAGAAGTTTTACACTCCATTATCCATTCATCCTCTTTGATCCAAAACCCCTTTTCACATGTTGCTTTTAAAACTTGAAATAAATATTGTGCAAACATCTTCATGTCTTTTCAAATTAGAAACCTGGACCTTAAGTCCTTGATTTTCAAGCTTCACTTTTGATAATACTTCTTTCTGAATTGAATCATAATCATACTTTGACCATATTTTGTGAATATTCATAAACAATTAACTTCACCCATTCAATTGTTTTGTGGCTTTGTCCATTCTTGTTAAGTTTTTTCATACATTAGCCATAGGTTTCAATTATCATAGTGGTTGATGTAAATCTTACCTTATCCTTAGTGAGTTGATTCTAAGTCTTCCATACTTATTATAGGGTTGACCCCTCACTAGTATGTTGAAGCCGTCCTCGCATGGTGGATTGTTGATTCAGGTTGAGTTTTCTCCCATTGGTAATGAAAAAACCTTAGGGCTTGTGTTTTAAAATGAACTCACTAACTTTTGGAAATCTTTTAGCCGAACTACGGCGTTTTGATCCTTACCTTTGATGGAAGGTACGTAGGCAACGGGTTCATCCGTTCAAACACAAAAACAATAAAAATTGTACATTCTTTTCTCATCATCCCATTCATGTTTGCACAATAAGTATTTCATAACAAATAACATTTTCATACAACAATTGTGAAAAGGGCTCCCTAGGAGTACCTAGGACGTTTTGGGTGCCTAACACCTTCCCATTGCGTAATTTACCCCTTACCCAGATTCTCTGATCTTTTCATTAGTTTTCTATGTGTAAAACTTCTTAGGCTTTTGTTCGCTTTTTAGCCAATCCTTTGGATAAATAAAAGTGCGGTGGCGACTCGGATTCTTTGTATGCTTTGCTTTTGGTTTAATCAATAAATCATAAAGTGACGAATACACCGCTACAGAAAAGTGGCGACTCTGCTGGGGACAAATGATCCTTGGTGGTATTGCCTACTTTTCACCCTTGTTGTGTGATATTTATTTATTTGTTATATGACATATTTTTGTACAATTTGGGATAACTGTATTGATTGTAATGTTTGAATTGCTTGATATACAATTGCTGTTTGCTTTGGTGATCTCTGTGAGATGAGTTCTATCCCCGAACTCGAGTGCACTCTAGGATAGGAGAATGGCATAGTCTTGTTGACTGGTGTGGAGTATTCCTTAGCCAGTTGACTTGCGAGTCCATTCACTTGGTGGAGGTCATGTTGGATTGATAATGTCACACAAGTTATTTGTGGTTAGGCATTATTCTTTCAATCATGTGCCTTAGAAGCCAAGGACCTTAGTTTACCAAGCCCATCTTGGCCTATTTTTAGGACGTAGTGCGGAGGTCGTTCAGATGTAAGTTCTGATGCGATCGTTACGCGATACTACACTCATAAGAGTCTCTCTTGAGAATATTCTTGGAATACGAGTATTCGTTCCTCCGATAATATCGGAAAGATGGGACGATGATTATGGGAACCTCTGGTAGAACATGTCTGGCAGGTTTAAACCCTAGTACATTCCCTTTCGGTGGTTCTTAACCGAGACTCCATGCTCGTGACTCTCAGCAAACCCGTGATTCATGGTTGAGTCTTTCAGACAACCTTAATATCAATGGAACCTGGGTGTTGATCAGGTGTAAAACCTAAATCCACCAAAACGGATGGTTGATATTAAGGATGTTCGAGCCGGTTCATGTACCGTTAATATCAATGGAACTTGGGTGTTGATAAGGTGAAAACCTAAATCCACCAAAATGGATGATTGATATTAGGGATACAATGAGCTTTCCCATGACCTTTGTTTGGTGTGATTTGCTTGATCCTTGAGTGTGATTGCTGCATTCATGCATTCATGCATTCATCTGCATTCATGTCATCAGAAAAATGAGAAAATTTTCAAGGAACTTAAAAGGGTTTATTTGCAAAATTTTCAGACATGGAAAGACCGAAAAGGCATACAAAGAAGTACAACTTTAGACAGCCTGATGTGAAAGAGTTAAGGAATCTGACATCTTATGTATTAGATCCCTTGGGTTTCAAAGCTCGCTATGGGAAGCTTCTGCCTCTGTTGACTACTCAAGTTGATGAGGGTTTGATGAGTACTCTGGCTCAGTTTTATGATCCTCTGTATTACTGCTTCTCTTTCCCGGACTTCCAGCTATTGCCTACCTTGGAGGAGTATTCTCATCTTATTGGGATCCCGATTCTGGATCAGGTGCCGTTCAGTGGCTTAGAGAGTATTCCGACTGCTCGAGAGATTGCAGACTTGTTGCATATAGATGAAGCTTTGATTAAAGCTAATCTGACTACCAGAGGTGGAATTCAGGGTCTTCCTTCCGAGTTCCTCATCGCTCAAGCTACCGTTTATGGGAAGGCCATGAGTGAGGATGCCTTTGAGGCTTTATTTGTGCTGCTCATCTATGGATTGGTATTATTTCCCAACTTCGACAAATTTGTGGATATGAACGCCATTAGGATCTTCTCAGTTCTTAATCCCGTTCCGACTTTGTTGGGTGATGCCTATGTCTCTTTGCATCTGAGGAATGCAAAGGGTGGAGGAGTTATTGTGTGCTGTCTACCTCTGCTGTACAAGTGGTTTATTTCGCACTTGCCGCAGACGCTTGCTTTCAAGGAGAACAAGGGATATCTACGATGGTCTCAGAGACTCATGTCTCTCACTAATGATGATATCTCTTGGTATGATCGTGTGTATGGTACTGTGCAGATCATTGATTATTATGGTGAGTTCCCTAATGTGCCTCTTCTTGGTACATGTGGTGGGATCAGCTACAATCCTATTCTCTCACGTCGTCAGCTTGGGTTCCCCCTAAAGGATAAACCTCATAACATTCTGTTAGAAGGTGTGTTCTTTCAGGAGGGTAAAGATCCCCAAGGCCTGAAAGCCAGATTTATCCGCGCTTGGCGCAATATTCACAAGAAGGGTAGGAACGAGCTAGGTCCGAAGAACTACATTGCTTTGGAGCCTTACACCTCTTGGGTCAGACAGAGAGCTGCCGAGTACCTGATGCCTTATGATCATCCGAGACCTACACCGTTGGATGTGGCTGGGCCTTCAACCCTCCCTAACCAACGTGTAGAGGAGTTGAGAGAAGAAGACCTTTCACGTGCTTGGATCCGTGAAAGAGAGGAATTGCTGCAGCAGCTCAAGGAGAAGGATGCTTTGATTGAATTTCTCGAGCATAAGGTGATCGACGATCCTAATGACACTTGGACTTCTCTGCTCCCTCAGTCTTCCAAATTCTGGAAGAGGAAGTAAGATCGACTCGCAAAGGAGAAGGCAGATATGGAAGCTGCCTATGAGAGAGAGATCAAGAAGCTTTGCGCATCCCGTCTTCCAGCATCCCGAGCTTCTAGGGATCCATAGGATGTTGTTTTCCTTTTCTCCTTGTAATGATCAAAATTGCTGTATTTCTTTGTTTGAATGTATTGAATGAGATATTTTCCAGATGAAACTAAAATGTTTAAATACTCAAAATTTGCAAATAATATCCTGAAAGTTCCTTGAAAATAAGAACAAAGCATACGCACAAGCATTTCATGCATCATTTTGCATCAGCAGGTATCTTGTTCTGGTCTTCTTGTCTGTAGCCTGACTCTGTGTTCTTCATTTATTTTGAAGACAAGCTAACTCACCGGTACTATACTCGAGCCAATTCTGCCAGAGTAATGGATCAACTCGAGCAAGAGAATCGAGAATTGAAGGAAGAAGTCGCTCGTCTGAGTGCTTTGATGGAGCAGTTTCTGTCTGCTCAGAATTAGCCGTCTCCACCTCCTGCAACTCCTCCCCAGAGGACAGTCATTTCTGAAGTGGTTTCCTCTATTGTGCCAGCTGCCAGTGCTCATTTTATGCCGCCTGCAATGCCATCCGGGTTTCCTTGGGGTATGCCTCCGGGTTTCATGCCGGATATTCCTACTCCAACTTTTGCTCATATGCCGGCATCTAGCCCGGTCCCTGTTGCTGCTCCTCCTGTCGTGCATACCATGCCGAGGGTAGACGGCACCATCTATCATTCTGAGCCGTCTGAGGGCCCAGATGTCAATGAGAAGATGGAGGCTATGAATGATCAATTCCTTGAGCTGAGAAAAGAATTGAAGACCCTCCGAGGGAAAGATCTTTTTGGCAAGTCCGCTGCTGAGCTTTGCCTTGTTCCCGGTGTCAAAATACCAATCAAATTCAAAGTGCCTGACTTTGAAAAATATAAAGGGAACACCTACCCTCTGGCTCATCTGGTCATGTACGCCAGAAAGATGTCTACACAAACAGATAATGATCAGCTGCTGATTCATTATTTCCAGGATAGTTTGTCGGGTGCGGCTCTCCGTTGGTATATGAGCCTTGATAGCGCAAACATCTGGTCCTTCAATGATCTTGGCGAGGCCTTCGTCAAGCAGTACAAGTACAACGTTGATATGGCGCCTGACCGTGACCAGCTTAGGGCCATGTCTCAGAAGGATAAAGAGACATTTAAGGAGTACGCCCAGAGGTGGCGAGAGCTGGCTGCTCAGATTACTCCTCCGCTGGAAGAGAAAGAAATGACTAAGATCTTTTTGAAGACTCTTAGCTCATTCTATTATGAGCGGATGGTAGCGAGTGCTCCCTCTGATTTCACCGAGATGGTGAACATGGGGATGCGTCTAGAGGAAGGCGTCCGTGAAGGACGATTGGCTAAAGATGAGAGCTCTTCTAAACGGTATGGGGCGTTTAAGAAGAAGGATGGGGAGGCACATGCTGTGCAATCCCATGCCAAGCCTAGAAGACCCTCTGTTCAGAGGAAGCCTGCACGTCGTGCAAGTCATCAGCATCAGGTGGCTCACATAGCACCTGTCTTCAGAGATAGTGCTCAATATCATCAGCCTCAGCATCAGCATCAACAGCAACAGCAGTATCAGCAACAACACCGTCCACAGCAACAGGCTTACCAGCCTCGTGGCAGTACTACCAATCAAGCTAATCTGAGTTATGATAGGAAGAAGATCAGCTTCGATCCAATTCCTATGTCATACGCCGAGTTGTATCCTTCCTTGTTAGAAAGGAAGTTGGTTACTCCCAGAGATCCTCCTGCCGTGCCTGCGAACCCTCAGTGGTGGTACAAGCCAGACCAACACTGTGTTTATCACTCCGGTGCTCCGGGTCACAACATAGAGAACTGCTTTCTGTTGAAGACCAAGGTGCAAGACCTGATGAGATGTGGCATTCTGAGCTTCGAGGACTCAGGCCCGAACGTTACGAAAAACCCATTGCCCGCGCATGGGAAATTTGTGAATATGGTCCAGGGGTGTCTTGGGAAATATAAAGTCAAATATGTCAGCCATATTAGACAGTCATTGGTCGAATTACATCGTTTGCTATGTCAGTATAGCTATATGGAGCATGACCATGACAAATGCCGCATCTGTTCTGTGAATCGTTTGGGGTGTCGCCAAGTGCGAAGAGAACTTCAAGAGTTGCTAGATGAAGGTACCATTGAGATTCTTCGGAATCGAAATATTGATGAGGATGAACCAGAGGTCAATGTGATCTCTCCTGTGTTCAAGATACTCGAGCCTGTTGTTATACGTTATGATAGCAGCAAGCCGAAGGTTTCGCCTTCATTAGTAATCAAGCCTGCGGGCCCTGTGCCTTATTCTTCAGATAAAGCTGTTTCGTTCAGATATAATCCCGTTGCTGTGGAAGATGGTAGGGAAGTGCCGTTGCCTTCAACTTCTGTTACCAACATTGCTGATGTAAGTGGATTGACCCGGAGTGGTCGTGTGTTCTCTGCGCCTAAGCCTCAGGCAAGGGCTGTTGCTTCTGACACTGTTGAGCGTCCGGTTGGGACCGCTGTGAATGTTAAGAATCCGGCACCTGTTGCCGAACCCTCCTCTGTACAAAAGACTCCTGCTTCTTCAGTTGGCCCGAGTGGCATTGTGAATGAAGAGTGTGATGAGATGCTGAGGCTCATCAAGAAGAGTGAGTACAATGTTGTAGACCAGCTTCTACAAACGCCATCCAAAATATCCGTATTATCTTTGCTGCTGAATTCAGAGCCCCATAGGGAGGCTCTGCAGAAAGTTTTGGACCTGGCGTATGTTGATCATGATGTCACCGTAGAACAGTTTGACAGTATAGTTGCAAACATTACCGCTTGCAACACTTTGAGTTTCTGTGACGCTGATCTCCCTGAGGAGGGAAGAGACCACAACATGGCTTTACATATTTCTATGAACTGCAAGTCTGATGCCATGTCCAACGTGCTGGTGGACACTGGATCATCTCTTAATGTATTGCCAAAGACCACACTCTCTCGATTGTCATATCAAGGGCCTCCCATGAGGCAGAGTGGTGTTGTTGTGAAGGCTTTTGATGGGTCACATAAGACTGTGATTGGGGAAGTTGATCTCCCAATCAAGATTGGACCAAGTGATTTCCAGGTTACCTTCCAGGTAATGGATATCCACCCATCGTATAGCTGTCTCCTTGGTAGACCATGGATTCACGAGGCTGGCGTCGTGACCTCCACCCTACACCAGAAGCTGAAATTCGTGAAGAACAAGAAACTGGTTGTGGTAGGGGGAGAAAAGGCTCTCCTGGTTAGCCATTTGTCTTCTTTCTCATATATTGATGCTGAGGATGAAGTTGGAACTCCGTTCCAAGCTTTATCCATTGCTGAGCCAATTGAGAAGAAGTCTCCTTCATTCACTTCCTACCGTGATGCGAAACTGGCCATTGAGTGTGGTGCAGTTGCTGGTTTGGGGAAGGTGATTGAGCTTGAAGATAATAAATCCCGGGCTGGCATTGCCTATTGTTCTGGGGAATTCAATGAGCAAGGTTTGTTCAAGAGTGGAGGATTCATCCATGCTGATCAACCTGAAGAAGCTGCAGCTATCTTGGAAGAGGATGCAGAGGATTTGAGCAACTTTGTCATTCCTGATGGAGTCTGCCACAATTGGGTCGCTGTAGATGTTCCTATAGTCATTCATAAGTCAGCGTAATCTGTTCACTTTGTTCAAAACCCTTATCCCATGCCAAAAGGAGAAATGATGACATTGTTGGCAGCATTTTATACAATGATATTTTCATTCAATTAATGCATTGTTAAACATTTGTTTTTCCATTTATTTTCACTTTTTGCTTTTTGCATGGAATCAGTGATCACAAAAAACCCATAAAAACAAGAATAAAAGCAACCCTTTCATCTGCATAATGGTTTGCTTGTTTAAATTCTAAAGTTTTTCATTAACCAAAATCATTATGCAGGTTGATTCTAAAACCCATTGAACATAATGATCCAACGCCATCTCCCAATTTTGAGGTCCCTGTATTTGAGGCAGAGGAAGATGATGTTGAAGGGATTCCTGATGAGATTACCCGTCTCCTTGAGCACGAGAAGAAGGTCATTCAGCCGCACCTTGAAGATCTGGAAACAGTCAACTTGGGGTCTGAGGATTGTGTTCGTATGGTAAAGATTGGGGCACTCCTTGAAGAGTCTGTCAAGAAGGAGTTGATCAGTTTGCTACGAGAATATTCCGATATCTTCGCTTGGTCGTATGAAGACATGCCGGGTCTAGATACAGATATTGTGCAACATTTCCTACCTTTGAAGCCTGAGTGCGTGCCTGTGAAGCAGAAGCTCAGAAGAACTCATCCAGATATGGCAGTGAAGATCAAAGAGGAAGTTCAGAAGCAAATTGATGCGGGGTTTCTGGTGACTTCTACATATCCTCAATGGGTGGCCAATATTGTGCCTGTTCCTAAGAAGGACGGAAAAGTCCGTATGTGTGTTGATTACAGAGATTTGAATAAAGCTAGTCCGAAAGATGATTTTCCCCTGCCACACATTGACATGTTGGTAGACAATACAGCTAAATTCAAAGTCTTTTCGTTTATGGACGGATTTTCCGGATATAATCAAATCAAGATGGCACCAGAGGATATGGAGAAGACAACATTCATCACACCTTGGGGAACATTCTGTTATCGAGTGATGCCCTTCGGTTTGAAGAACGCCGGAGCCACGTATCAACGGGCTATGACTACCTTGTTTCATGATATGATGCACAAGGAGATAGAGGTCTATGTTGATGATATGATTGCTAAGTCCCGAACGGAAGTTGAGCATATTGAGCATTTGTTGAAGCTTTTTCAGCGTCTGAGGAAGTTCAGACTTCGCCTGAATCCGAACAAATGTACATTTGGAGTCCGTTCCGGCAAGTTGTTGGGTTTTGTTGTCAGCGAGAGAGGTATTGAAGTTGATCCTGCAAAGGTCAAAGCAATACAAGAGATGCCTGCACCCAAAACTGAGAAGCAAGTCCGAGGTTTTCTTGGCCGCTTGAACTACATTTCCAGATTTATATCCCACATGACTGCCACATGTGCGCCGATATTTAAGCTCCTTCGGAAAGATCATTCTCATGATTGGACCGAGGATTGCCAGAAAGCTTTCGACAGTATCAAGGAATATCTGTCTGAACCTCCGATCTTGTCTCCGCCTGTAGAAGGAAGACCTCTGATTATGTATTTGACTGTGCTTGAAGACTCGATGGGTTGTATCCTGGGTCAGCAAGATGAATCAGGGAAGAAAGAATCTGTTATCTACTACCTCAGTAAGAAGTTTACTGACTGTGAGTCTCGATACTCAATGCTTGAGAAGACGTGCTGTGCTTTGGCCTGGGCAGCTAAGCGTTTGCGCCAGTACATGATAAATCATACAACTTGGTTAATATCCATAATGGATCCAATCAAGTATATTTTCGAGAAGCCTGCTTTAACAGGGAGGATTTCCCGTTGGAAGATGTTGTTGTCTGAGTATGATATCGAGTATCGAGCTCAGAAAGCTATCAAAGGTAGTATCTTGGCTGACCATTTAGCGCACCAGCCGATTGAAGATCATCAGTCTGTTCAGTACGACTTCCCTGATGAGGAAATTCTGTATTTGGAAATGAAAGATTGTGATGAGCCTACACTTGATGAAGGTCCGGAACCTGGTTCCAGATGGACGATGGTGTTTGATGGCGCTGTGAATCAGTATGGAAATGGAATTGGGGCAGTAATTGTTACTCCGCAAGGTTCGCATATTCCACTTACAGCAAGGCTAACTTTCAAATGCACGAATAATATGGCTGAGTATGAGGCCTGTATTATGGGACTGGAAGAATGTATTGATTTGAGAATCAAGCATCTTGATGTGTATGGTGATTCAGCCCTAGTTGTTAATCAGATCAAGGGTGAATGGGAGACGAATCAGCCAAGTCTCATTCCGTATAGAGATTATGCAAGAAGGATTTCAACTTTCTTTACAGAAGTTGACTTTCATCATATTCCTCGAGAGGATAATCGGATGGCAGATGCGCTTGCTACGCTTGCTTCCATGATTGTGGTCAAGTATTGGAATGAAGTACCCAATATTGCCGTGATGCGCTTGGATAGACCAGCTCACGTATTTGCAGTTGAAGAAGTGAATGATGACAAGCCTTGGCATTTTGATATCAAGAATTTCCTCCAGAACCAGGTCTACCCGCCTGGGGCATCTGTGAAAGATAGGAAAACTTTGAGAAGGTTGTCAGGCAGTTTCTACCTCAGTGGTGAAGTACTGTATAAGAGAAATTTTGATATGGTTTTGCTCAGATGCGTGGATAGACACGAAGCAAACCTGTTGATGACTGAGGTCCATGAGGGTTCATTTGGTACTCATTCCAATGGACATGCCATGGCTAGAAAGATGTTGAGAGCAGGCTACTATTGGCTGACAATGGAGTCTGACTGCTGCAAATATGTGAAGAAATGCCACAAGTGTCAGATTTATGCGGATAAGATTCATATTCCTCTGACACTTCTGAATGTGATTTCATCACCATGGCCTTTCTCTATGTGGGGAATTGACATGATCGGCATGATTGAACCGAAAGCGTCCAATGGACACATGTTTATTCTCGTAGCAATTGATTACTTCACCAAGTGGGTTGAAGCCGCTTCGTATGCGAATGTGACCAGACAGGTGGTTGTGAAGTTTATCAAGAACCAGCTGATCTGCCGTTATGGTGTGCCAGATAAGATCATTACTGATAATGGATCTAATCTGAATAATAAGATGATGGAAGAGTTGTGCGCTGAATTCAAGATTGCACACCATAACTCCTCTCCCTACAGACCTAAGATGAATTGGGCTATTGAAGCTGCTAATAAGAATATCAAGAAGATTATCCAGAAGATGACAGTTACGTACAAAGATTGGCATGAAATGCTGCCATTCGCTTTGCATGGATATCGTACATCTGTCCGCACTTCAACAGGGGCAACCCCTTTCTCTCTTGTTTATGGCATGGAGGCTGTTCTCCCAGTAGAGGTGGAGATCCCATCAATGAGAGTCTTGATGGAAGCCAAGTTGACTGATGCTGAATGGATTCAGAGTCGTTATGACCAACTGAATTTGATTGAAGAGAAGCGATTGACTGCCATGTGCCATGGTCAGTTATATCAGCAGAGAATGAAGAGAGCATTCGATAAGAAGGTCAAGCCTCGTGTGTTCCGAGAAGGTGACCTCGTGCTCAAGAAAGTCTTGTCTTTCGTGCCCGATTCTAGGGGCAAGTGGACTCCAAACTACGAGGGTCCATATGTTGTTAAGAGAGCCTTTTCAGGCGGTGCTTTGATGCTTACAACAATGGATGGGGAGGATTTCACTCGTCTTGTGAATTCAGATGCAGTCAAGAAATACTTTGCCTAAAAAAAAAGTATATGCAAATGAAAAAACAGAATAGCTCGCTAAGTTGAAAACCCGAAACGGCGGCTTAGGCAAAAATGAGCGTCTCGGTGGAAAACCCGCGAGGGTGATCCAGGCAAAAATTAGAGACATAAAAAAAAAGTATATTTGCATCCCGCTAGATTGAGTACCTCACCCTGGGGCAATCTAGGCAAAAATTAGGGATTTGGCAAGTAACTGCATCCTGACAAGACTTTCTGTTCCACAGCCGTCTTTTCGTCAGAGATTCTCGATTCATCGTCAACCAAAGCTTCGAATACATCGAGATTCAAATTGGTAGAGAAAGGATCATTATGTTCAATGTAGCCCTCTTCCAATATATATCACTGATTTCAAATTTGTACAGATCTATGGAGTCTTGCCATTCGCAGGCTACCATTCCATCAAATAAATTTGAGCTTTTTATCCAATTATTTGCACTCTTATTTGTTTCCATTCAACAAATGTTTGCATGTTTTAATTGATAAAATGTCATTGTTTTAAACAAATAAATTTTTTTCAAAATTGTTGTTTTAAACTAAGTGAACATTCACAATGATGAAAGGATACTTAAGGATATTTCAGTGCTCTCCCGAGGGTGGCATGATTGCCAACAGGTAAGACATTTGTTCATATTCCTGGCATGGTTGTATCCTCTTTCTCCTGTTCTGTTGTAGGGGTGTTCCCCAAGCAGAGCTTTTGTTAGGGTTGTTCCCTAAGCAGTGTTGGTTGTTGAAGACTCAGTTTCTTCTCCAGCAGTTATCTCCCCAGCATGGGTGTTTTCATTTTGAGAAGATTCTGTAGTTGGTGGTTTGAGACCCCAGTACCCCATCACTCCCCAGTGCAGTTGCCGGTAGGAGTTGTTGCTTCTCTCCTCAGCACAGTCGTTTTTTGGAAGACTCAGTAAGTCGGTGGGTGACACCCGGTATTTTACTCTCTTCCCCGGCAAAGTCGCTAGCAGAGTTGTTGCCATCTCTCCATCAGAGCACTTATCAAGGTTTTTACCTCTTATCTCCCTTCAGCAGAGCAGTGTTTATTGCCTCCTCAGCAGTTGTGGGTGTTCTCCTCGGCAGAGTCAGTATTGTATCTGTGGTATCCCCTCAGAATTTCCGCCAGAGTTGAAATCTTTGTTTCCCCAGGAGGGCCGGTGGTTGATCTATCACCCATAGATGTGGCTAATTTCCTGATGCTTTTGATCCCCAGTAGAGTGGTTGTTGCAGAGTCTACTTGTGTGATCTTTTCTTCTCCCGCAGTGGGTTGTTCCCTAGTGGAGTTGTTTGTGATAGCTGCTTGTATTTCCCAAGTAGAAGTGCTTGTTGCAGGATTCTACTCGAATGATCTGTTCTCCCTTTGTGGGTTGTTCCCCAGTGGAGTTATTTCGGAGTTGCTTTCGTGGCAGTTCTTGCTTGTGCAGTGAGCTCTTGTTCCCCTGCAAAGATTTTGGGACTTCTCCTTTTCCCCAACAGATTTGTCTTTGTGGCCGTGGCGCCTGTTGTGACTTCCTGTGCTCCAGTTGGGATGATTGTTGATCCATTACTCAAAGATTTTGTGATACCTCTGATCTTTTGCCCCTCGCAGATCTTTGCTTTTTAGCATGAAGATCTCCAGCAGATTGGCTTTCCGGTTGGATTTTTCCCCTGGAAGTATAGTACCGGGCGTTTGACTCCTGGACCCTGTTTGTGTTAGATATGTCTGTTTTGTCAGCATTCATCAAACATCAATCACGCATATTCATGCATACTCATAAACATTCAGATATTCATGTTGCATATTTTGCCATATCTTTTGTTTGTTGTTCTCTGCTTGGTGGTATAGATCTCCTTTATAGATCTCCCTAAGCAGATGTCGGGTGTTTAAATCTCTCCATATAGAGTCCGCCCCATAAGCAGAAAGTGTCTATCTTTCCTTTTGCAGTCCTCCATTGAGATATATCCTCGTGGATGACGGTTGTTTCCGTTTCCTCCCAACATATATTGGAATGAATTTTCCTATTGAGTTATATCCTCATTAGGATGAGTTTTGATTCAGTCTGTCTGTTCGGATTAATCCCGGATTGGCTATTTGTCAGCTGTTTCTTGTGTTTCCCTGTGGAATAAATGAATGAATTGTCCAGTAACCGGCAATGATTCTTCTTATCCCCAGCGGAATCTTTTGGGCCTCTACCCAGTAACCGGTAGTTGTAAGTCCTATGTTCCCTTCCTCTTGGCGGAATTTGTGGTTATATACCTTTTATTCCTCAAGCAAGAGTCGATTGGTTGTCTACCCAGTATTCGGTAGTCATAAATCCTGTTTTCCTGCTCTCCAGTAGTTGGTGGTTTGTTATAAACCCTATTTTGGTTTCCCGTGCGGATTTGTGATTTCTTTCATTCCCCATGCGGAGTTGTTGGTCTTCTACCCAGTATTCGGTGGATGTAAACCCTAATCTCTTTATCCTCACCAGAGTATGGCCACTACCCCGTATTCGGTAGTCGTAAGTCCTATCTCTTTTCCCCTAGCAGATGTAACCTTTGTGGTTCGTTCTGGTTATTGTTGGATTTTGTGCTGTTGTGGTTTCATCCCTAGCGGAGTTTGTGCCTTGTGGTACAGGTGGATAATTGCCGGTTGCTAGCAATTTTATCTTCAGCCAGTTTTTTTGGTATTCTACCCCGTATTCGGTAGTTGTAAACCCTAATTCTCCCCTTTGAAGAGTTAACGATGTTGTTCATCCTAACCGATGATGGTTACTCTTTGTGGTTATCTTCATTCGTTGTTCGATGTTGATATTCCTCCTTGCTTGTGGTCAATTGCCGTATGCTCGCAGTTGTATTCCCAGCAGTCTTCTGGATCATTGCCGTATGCTTGCAATGTTATCCCTTTGAAGTCGCCAGTGGGACTTTTCACCGTTTGCTAGTGATTTGTTCCCCGGATAATTGATTATTTATCAATGTATCCTCAGCTAGTTTTGTGGGTAATTGCCGGATGCTTGCAATTCATCCCCAGTGGAGCCTTCTTTCATTTACCCGTATGCTTGGTAATGATTATTGCTCCCTTTGATTGGTCATCATTATATACCTAGTTTTGGTACCCCGATGCCTTTCTTTTCGGTCGATTTATCCTTTGTTAACCCAGTAACCGGTTATGGATAATCTTCCATGCGAGTGTATTATCCACGTTCTGACGGTAATGGATAATATATCTCATGCACTCTTCAGTCGAAGCCTTTTGTGTTTCCCTAGTCGAGTAAGATTCGTTATTCCTTTGTGGAATCGAATGTTCTTTGTTTCTTGGATAATTGCCGGATGCTTGCAATTCATCCCTTGGAGTTGTCTTTCGTTTACCCGGATGCTTGGTATCGATTGTCTCTCTTTTCGGTTAGTCACCTATTATATGCCCTAACCGGTATCTCTGGTGTCTTCTCCTTCCGAGTATATTATTCACGTTCTGACGGTAATGAATAATATGTCTCATGCGCTCTTTGGTTGGAGTCCTTTGTTGATTTTCCCCAGTAGAGTAAGGTTCGTATTCTTTGTAGAATCGAATATCCATCCTTTAACCAGTTTGTGTTTTGGATGATGAGTGTTTTGGCAGTAAAAACCAATCCACGTTTTCGGTAGGTCACCTATTGTACCCAGTAACCGGTATCCTTGGTGTTTCCTTCCATGCGAGGTTATTATCTACGTTCTGACGGTAATAGATAATACATCTCATGTGAGTATTCTATCCACGTTCTGACGGTAATGGATATTATAGCTCATGCACTCTTTAGGTTTGTGTCCCCAGTTGAGTAAGATTCGTTTTCCCGTTGTGGATTCGAATGTCCATCCTGTAAGTCGATTTTCTTTTTCAAGCCCTTCTTTTGGATGATGAGTGTTTTGGCAGTAAAAACCAATTCACGCCTTGGTCGGTCACCTATTTTATACCTCGGTATCCCTAGTGTTCTTTCCTTTCTGCTCCCTATTATGTCCTTGGTCCCTTGTGGAGTCAGATTTTCCTGAGTTGGTGTACCTTTTCAGGTCTTTCTCAGATGTTTGGTTGATTGATATCTCTCACCCTTATACCGGTCTTAGATATTCATTCTTCTTGAGCTTGTTACCCTTGTACCGGTAACACCTCATTCCTTGTTGCTTTTCACCCAGGCGAGTCTCTTTGTTAGACATTTCCCTGTGGATTTCTTGTGGTGATTTTTACCCTGTGCTGTATTGGCGTTTTCCCCAATATATGCAATTTTCCCCGGCAGGGAGGTTCTGTGTGAATCTTTCCTGGTCCGAGTCCGGATTTTTATCCGAAGTATCTGTCGCATCACGCGAAAAACCGGCGGGAAAACAAGAACAACAGAGCCGCCACCGTGCGTTATTTATCCCAAAAGAGGGAAAGGAAACGCTCGAAGTAAACCTAGGAAAGAACATGGTCTCGCGACCAAAGAGAAAGGGTTCGGGAGTCGGTTATGCGAAGGGAAGGTATTAGCACCCCTACGCATCCGTAGTACTCTACGGGATCCACGCACAAAAGGAAGGAATATTGGTTGCTAAACACTGCTCAAACACACACACACACTGGCTGAAGGAGATACGAGAAAACAGACTGAAACTGACTCGGCAGGATGTCGCATCCTGGGCCTACTTAGTCTATCAGGCATAGACATCAGAGTCGAAGTAGTTCGGACTGGGGAGACGACACATGCTCGCTAAGATGTCGCATCCTATGCATACGTATCTCCTTGGACGAAGGAGAATCAGAGCATTCGTAGCTCGGCTGACACGCACACAAACAAACAAGACACAGGCAAACGTGGAGCCTGAATGCCAATCACTGGACTTACATCAGCATCCGAACCAAAACACACACCAGAAGGCAAACATGGAGCCTGAATGCCAATCACTGGGCTTACATCAGCATCCGAACCAAACACACGCACACTGGAACCTAACTGCCACTCGATGGACTTACATCAGCTTCCAAGCACACAACAACACAACAAGTTGATAGGGAGTCGGGGACTCGAGCCTATAACTGTCAAACAACACACACAAAAAGAAAAAGGGCGCCCGGAGAGATCAGCTCAATCTCCTGCCTACATACTTCATCTGGTATGAAGATCAGGGCGATGTAGTTCCCCTACAGAGGGAAGAAGGACGAACAAACAAACTAAAAGGGAGACTAGAGCTCGAGCCTAATAGTTGCCACGCAAACAAAAAGAGACGCTGAGACGTCAGAAGGAACACAAAGGTTGGAAGGACAAACTAATAGGGAGACTAGAGCTCGAGCCTAATAGTTGCCAAACACACACAAAAAAAAGGAAAAAGGGCGCCCGGAGAGATCAGCTCAATCTCCTGCCTACATACTTCATCTGGTATGAAGATCAGGGCGATGTAGTTCCCCTACGCAGGGGTTGCCATCTGAACATGGACTTACAAGGGAGGACACCATCTGAACACGTTCTCGATCGCAACGAGGGCGAGAGAAAAGAATCGCAACGAGGGCGAAAGCAAACAAGGGTTTAACCGGACGCTGAATCGTCAGAAGCAACAACAAAGTTGAACAAACAAGCTAACAAGGAGTCTGGTACTCGAGCCTGCTAGCTGTCAAGCAAACACACACAAAAAACAAAAAGGGCGCCCGGAGAGATCAGCTCATCTCCTGCCTACGTACCTCATCTGGTATGAGGATCAGGGCGACGTAGTTCCCCTACAGAGGGACAAAAGGTCTAGCCTAACCAGATAACAAAGGGAGACACAACTCTAGGGAGACTACGACTCGAGCCTAGATGTTGTCATGCAAAATCAACCCTAAGTTAAGGTTTCTAGCCAAATGGCACAAGGGCCAACCTATCCTAAGCATGGCTTGCACAGGAAGCAAGCCACACACACACTTAACTTGCACAGGAAGCAAGCCAAGCAAGACCTAACTTGCACAGGAAGCAAGTCTAAACTAAACCTAACTTGCACAGGAAGCAAGTCAAACAATCCTAACTTGCACAGGAAGCAAGTCAAACAAACATACAAGCACATATAGCACACACTATACACAAGCAAGTGGCTCAAACAAGGGTTAGGTTTTAGTCGAGGGGTCATATCAACCTCAACAAACAAACCTCTGGAACTGGGTGAATGTTGCTCTTAACCTTGCCATTGCGGGGCTAAGGTGAAGCAGATGAAAGGAGATGAGGGGTGTGCCTCATTGCTTCTATCCCTGGCCTGGGAGAGCATTTGACAAGAATGTGTGGGTTCAGAAAGTGGGAACCCTTCTACACATTTAAAACTGACTCAACTGTACAGTTGTACAAGATCTTGGGTTTGTATCTGCAATGCATCAACACAGTGGTGTGAGCAAAACAGATGACACACTGAATAGCAGGGGATAGGTTGCATATCCCTTGGGTTCTGCCAATTGCCTCTTCACTTAGGAGGTCTTTGACTCTATGCAAGGACAAATGTAAACAGTCACAAACATTGCCTCTTAAGGAGGACTTCAGACAGTTGCCTGGCCAAGTAACAGGCCAGGTCTTCCAGACTACATGAAGTTAGGAAGTTGTACCTCAATGCAAATTGCTTATACAAGCAAAGCAAAGCAAAAGTTCACAAGGAACTAAGCAACTAAAAGCACCTGAAACAGTCAAGCAGATGTTAGTATGCGACTTCAAAACAAAGCAAAAAGAAACAGAAGTCAACAGTCAGTCAGAAGCAAATGAATGTGCAAGGCACAAGGCTCAAGGCATGTGAGCCAAGCCACCTACAAAACAAGCAAGTTAGACAATGATACTTGAGCAAGCTCAATCAAAAAGAAATGGTCTCATTGGTCATTTGTTGGTCAACCTGAAAACACAAGCTCAAAAGTGAGTAACAGGACCACTAGGACAAGCCTAGGGTCAAAGGAGAATGAAAAAGTCAAAACAGCAAAGGGCAAGCATCCAAAATCATGTTCAAACAATCAAGAAACAAAACCAATTGGGTTCACATTCATACCAAACATCATTACCATTTCATGAACAATTTATGTCAAAGCATGGCATTTAGAAGCTCATAGAAGTCAACAGCAAGACTTAACTCAAAAGCAATCTTAAACATTTCCAAAAAATCACCAAATAAATCATGGTTAATCACAATCCATAGCATGGTATGCATGTCAAATTTCATCTCATTTGGACAAATGGAAGGCAGTCAATGAAAATCAGAAAGTCAAAGCCATTTTGAACATGCTCAAAGAAGTCAACCAAACATACATCAACTTGAGAAATTCATAAATCAGAGATGGCATATGATAAATGAATGGGACTAAAACCATGGCAAAGATGAGGATGTCTAGTTATCTCATGTAAAATTTCATGTCCATCCAATAAAGTATGAGAATTTCACAAATGAAATGGGAGCAAGTGTCACAAAAAGTCAACATATGACCAAGCAGGGGAGAAAATCTCAAACAATTAGGAAATACCACAAATAATTCCAAGAAAATTCACATGTAAACTAGACATACAAGAGTAGGTTCATGCAAAGAATCAGATCAATTGGAGTTCAAGAAGTATGGTAATGAAAATCATGAAGTTGGACATCAATGGTGTGACACAAATTGTCACACCCTAATTCAAAAAATCATATCTCACAAACCAGAAATGATAAATTCACAAACTCTACACCAAAATCACCATGAGTGTGTCTAGTTTGAGCACAAAAAATTTGGGAGCCATTGGATAAAGTATCACCATTTCACAAATGTTTTGGCAAAGTGTACAAAAATTGGTCACATGTCACAAACCCTAGCACCATTTAAAAACCAACCATCCAAAAATTCTGGAAAAAATGTGATAAAAAAGTAGAGATTATGATGAACACAACACAAAAAATCCCATTAAATTTGGATTAAAATTGAAGCATTTATGATTTTTCAAAGTTTGAGTAATTAAATGAAATAAACATTGAAATGAAAAATGAATTAATTTAGATTTTAAAGGACCGGTGGCAGAACTGTAATTAAATGAAGAAAACTGGGGGCCAAAACAAATCCACCTGCTGATGTGGCGACCACTTAAATGGTCTCATCCCGCGTGGCCTAGTCAACGGACGCAGGGCCAATGGAATGGCCACTGGGCGTCCACGTAGGCCCAACAGTGACCGAGCCCTAGCAGGCGCCGGCCGGTGCGGCTGAAACAACCGTCTCCTTCGTGGAGACGGCGGAGCAACAGTGCTCCTCCTCTAAAATTTCCAGAATTTTAAATAAATATACCAATCGAAAGGTTATCGATCATAGGTTCCAAATCCAAGGTCCAAACACTCTAATTCCTCACCAATTTCTCAAATCGAAAGGAAGAACAAATGGTACCAAAACTTCAAACGCCCCTAACTTCGCCTACGGTGCACTATTTTAATCGAATTTTATATCAATGGAATCAGGGTGAAATGAACTTCATGATTACATGCTTAAAAACAAAAACTGAGCCGCGCGAATTCTGACCTTATTCTGAAGTTCTTTCCATGGCAGTGATGTGTTTGTGGTCTTTTAGCCTTGAAAGATGAAAACAGAAGCCCTTCAATATCCCAGTAGGCGAATGGACGAAAGAATGAAGTTCAAAAATGCTTGGTCCTTCTCAAAATCCCAACTGTCATGGATGATATGTGAAGAAAAACAGTTGGATAAAAGCTGTTACAGATGGAGAATGATGATTGAAATGTGTCCAAAATATTGTTTGGATGATGAAACAACAATGGCCAAGGAGAGTTCTTTGGAGCTTTTGGAAGATTTTGGAAAAAATGCAAAAATGAAGGTTTTTTAGAATGAGTGGATTTCTGTTGTATTATGGCTGCCACTAGTGTTCTTAATTGACAGAAAATGATGTATGAAACTGCTGTTTTATGTTGCTTTAGGCAAGGCCATATCAAACTCTTTGGAAGTTTTGGACAGATTTTTGAGAAAATGGCCAAAATGTGATTTTGAGAGAATGAGTGAGCCAAGGTTTTTTCTGTTGTTTTGTTGGCTGCAGCTAGCTTCATTTGACAGAAAAAATGATGAATAAAATCTGCTGTTGAGGGGTACAAGGCATGGTCCATGGATTTGTGGAGTATAGTTGGTGAAAATTGTACTTTCTTTCCAAACTTCAAGCAAGCTAGCATGGCTGCATGTACTTCATGGGAATGGGCTTCCAACAAGTTTTAAATAACATTTCTGAACATATTTGGATAGTAGGAATGGTGGGAAATGATTATTTTAAAAAGTCAACCATTGGTCAAACTTGAATTTTAATGAAACAAGTGAAAAAATGCCATTTTGATTGGTGAAGTTTTGGTACATGAAAGTTACATTTTTGGAAAGAGGGGATCAAATGTGGTTTGTAGGAAAAAACCCCACCCAAATTGGCCAAATGGTTTGAGAGATATGGCCTTTTGAAGTTCCAAAATTTCTGAAATCGATTCGATCATAACTTGTCAACCACACATGGGAATTGAGAGTTCTTGGACTTTTTGGAAATGGGAGAACAAGATCTTCAACTTTCATGTTGGGCAAAAATTCATTTGGAGCTTGTATCATGATGTAAGTTTGAGGATCAAGACTTTCCATTTTTGGTAAGTTTCAGTTACAGGTCCAGTTTCCATTTTTGGAAATTTCTGATCTGGCTTCAAATTCTTCCATGATGGTGTTTGACATGATATATGAAGACTATTTGGACATGAATGAACTCTCTCAAACCAAATCCAACCATCAAAACCATAAAATCAGACACAGTTGACCAAGTTTGACTTTTTAGGGTTTTTGACTGTCTGTGCATGAATTGATGGCTTCTGAACATCCAACCTTTGACTTAAACACTTCAAATGGACCTTCAAGTCATGTGAACTTGTTGGGCAAACCCTAGGGCCTTGGCTCAATGAAAAACACACTTGCTTGCTTGGTTGACTGATCTCCTGATCAGTTTGACCTAATTCCTTGATTGGTCTGCACTTGGGGCAAAAGAGGCAATGCAATGCTATGCAATGGACCATGATATGCTATGACCTATTATGAAAATGTATGTACAATGATGGGTGCAAATTTGAGGTGCTACAGCTGCCCCTATTCAATCAGCTGGGAACCCGAATGGATGAGAGCAACGGCTGTCAGACTTTCAGGGTAAACAGGGATTGAATACCAAGAACCGTAGAATTTGCACAATACAGGGATCCACCAATGGAAACGTCCACTGGGATCTGATACTTATTACTGGGTATATATTTTTTGATTTTTGTTTTCAAGGGGTACGGCCACCTCCAGACATCGCAACGACGATGACGGGGAACAACAATCACAACTAGATGCCAACGGACAACTAGGAAAAACTCGACGTTTACCAAGACCAACGGAGAGGTAACCAGACATTAATGAATGACTGGGAGGGATACAACCATACGTCAACAGACGAAATGGGAAAAACTCAACGTTTACCAAGACCAACGGAGAGGTAACCAAACATTAATGAATGAATGGAAGGGATACAACCATACGTCAACGGACGAAATGGGCAAAACTCAACGTTTACCAAGACCAACGGAGAGGTAAATCCACGTGGGGACAGGTACAACTAGACGTCATAGGACGAATAGGAAAAACTCGACGTTTATCGAAACCAACGGAGAGGTAACTCTGCATGGAGAGGGGTACAACCAGACATCATCGGATGACTAGGAAACACTCGACGCTTATCGACACCAACGGAGAGGAGGAAACTCTACTGGGGAGAGCGAACACAACCAAATCATCAACGGATGATCGGGAAAAACTCGACGTTTATCGACACCAACGGAGAGGAGGAATACTTCTTCGATTCGAAAAATCGGAAATTGGCCTGAACGCCACCTCAGTCTGAATACCGGAAAATTGGCCTGAGTGCCATGAGTACATCGACCTGATCGTCGGAAACTCCTTCGGTCTGAATACCGGAAAATTGGCCTGAATTCCATGAGTACATCGACCTGATCGTCGGAAACTCCTTCGGTCTGAATACCGGAAAAAACATAAGTACATCGACCTAATCGTCGGAAACTTCTTCGGTCTGAATACCGGGAAATTGGCCTGAGTGCCATGAGTACATCGACCTGATCGTCGGAAACTCCTTCGGTCTGAATACCGGAAAAAACATAAGTACATCGACCTGATCGTCGGAAACTTCTTCGGTCTGAATACCGGGAAATTGGCCTGAGTGCCATGAGTGCATCGACCTGATCGTCGGAAACTCCTTCGGTCTGAATACCGGAAAAACATAAGTACATCGACCTGATCGTCGGAAACTTCTTCGGTCTGAATACCGGAAAAAACATAAGTACATCGACCTGATCGTCGGAAACTTCTTCGGTCTGAATACCGGAAAAAATATAAGACATATTATCTATAGCCGTCAGAACGTAGATAATAATCGCGCATGGAAGATTATCCATAACCGGGTTGTAGGTTGTTAAATGAATAATCGACCGAAAAGAAAGGCGTCAGAGTACCAGGACTAGGTATGCAAGAGATGACCAATCAAAAGAGGATAAAGTTGCTAACTCGGAGCAAATATCCAAAAGGAAGGGAAAGACCCAATGGGGACAATACTGCTTGATCAAGGCAAGTATCCAGAGGGGAAAAGAGTATCAATACCACAAAGAGGGGATTACATCTACCGGTTTATAGGCAGAAAACCACGGAAAAGTAACCAGTCATCATCGGGATGAGCACAAAGGGTTAACTCCACCAAGGGGAGAACGTGGGATTTTACAACTACCAGCTAGTAGGTAGAAAACCACAAAGATAGGACTTACAACTACCGGTTAGTAGGTAGAAGCCACCAAACGATCTGCTGAGAGACGGAGTGAGAAAAAAGGATTTACAACTACCGAGTAGTGGGTAGAAGACCGTAAAGAAAGGACTTACAACTACTGGTTCGTAGGTAGAAGCCACAAACAGAATGAACCACAAAGGTTACCTCTGCTAGGGGATGAAAGTGGGATTTTACAACTACCAGCTAGTGGGTAGAAAACCACAAAGATAGGACTTACAGCTACCGGTTCGTAGGTAGAGGCCAATGGAAAAGTAACCAGTCATCATCGGGATGAGCACAAAGGGTTAACTCCACCAAGGGGAGAATGTGGGATTTTACAACTACCAGCTAGTGGGTAGAAAACCACAAAGATAGGACTTACAGCTACCGGTTTGTAGGTAGAAGCCACAAATTCCGCTGAGGATAAGATGAATGAGTGCCGGTTAGTGAGCGACTATTCATTTATGCCCCAGGGAAGTACAGGAGACAGCCAACGGGGAGCCAATTTAGGATCGATCCAAAGAGGCAGACTGAAACAAGACTCATCCTAATGAGGAAAGAACTCAATAGGGAAAACCCATCCCGTGTAGGGAGGGAACGGAAACAACCGTCATCCACGAGGATGTATCTCAGTGGGGAAATGGCAGGAAAGGATAGACACTTTCTGCTTAAAGGGCCAACTCTATATGGAGAGATCAGACACACCCAACTCTGCTAGGAAAATCTATTGGAGAGATCTGTATCAACAAATAGCAGGAGACAACCATCAACGGATACACGGCAACAGCTGCAACATTAGTATCTGAATGTTAGGATTATGCATGTATGCATTATGCATGATGAATGTATGATGAATGCTGACAAACAGACATGTAAACACACAGGTCCAGGAATCGACCACCCGGTACTACTCTTCTTCCATAGGGAAGGCCAAAAACACCAGAGAGCAAACACGATCTGCTGGGAATTGGGATATCAGGGAACAACACCATCCTGCGGGGAGAGGAGAAGACTGCTCTGCTGGAGAGAGGAACGCTAACGTCTTCAGTAAACACTCTGCTTGGGGAACTGCCCCACAAAAGTATTCCAACAGCAACCTTGCTGGGAATGCCCCACGGTAGGGCTCAAACAGACCTACACTGGAGATGCCCCACAATAGGGCTCTCAAGGACTTGGAGGAAGAATGTTGTACTGCCGGGAGCATGAAGATAAACAACTTCAACCAAACAGCACTGAGTAACCTTGCTGAGGAGAAACCAAAAGAGGTTCGACAGGAGAAAGATAAAGTTATGCTCGAGATACGAACAAATGTCCTACCTGTTGGTAATCATACCACCCTCGGGAGAGCACTGCGGATCTCCTAAGTATCCTTCCATCATTGTGAACGTTCACTTTGTTTAAGAACAATTTTTGGAAAATTTGTTTATTTTGAAAAAAAAACAATGATACTTTATCAATTGAAAACATGCAAAACATTTGTTGAGTTGGAACAAATAAGAGTGCAAATAATTGGATAAAAGCTCAAATTGATGTAATGGAATGGTAGTCTGCAAAGGGCGAGACTCCATAGATCTGTACAAGTTTGAAACCGGTGATATATATTGGAGAGGGCTACATTGAACATAATGACCTTTCCTCTACCATTCCGAATTTTCGATGTATTCGGAGCTTCAGTCGACGACGAATCGAGAATCCCTGACGGATGACGGATATAGAGCACAGTCTTGTCAAGATGCAGTTACTTGCCAAATCCCTAATTTTTGCCTAGATTGCCCCAGGGTGAGGTGATCAATCTAGCGGGATGCAAATTCTTTTTTCAATGTCTCTAACTTTTGCCTGGATCGCCCTTTCGGGTTTTCAATCCACCGAGACGCTCCTTTTTGCCTAAGTCGCCCTTTGGGGTGTTCGACTTAGCGAGCTGTTTTGCTTTTTTTTCTTTTAGGCGAAGTATTTCTTGACTGCATCGGAATTCACAGGACGAGTGAACTTCCATCCATTGTTGTAAGTGTCAAAACATTGCCTGAAAAGGCTCTCTTGACAACATATGGACATTCATAGCTTGGGGGTTCACTTGCCCCTGGAATCGGGCACAAAAGACAAGACTTTCTTGAGCACAAGGTCACCTTCTCAGAACACACGAGGCTTGACCTTCTTATCAAATGCTTTTTCACTCTCCGCTGATACGACTGACCATGCCACATGGCAGTTGATCTCCTCTTTTCGATCGAATCCAGCATCAGTCAACTTGGGACTTTGAGGGTGCTATTTTCTTTTGTTTCTTTCTTTCTTTTTCTTTCTTTTGATTTCTTTTGATTTCTTTTGATTTTGCACCCTCTCTTTCTTTTCTTTTTTTTTACTTTCCCCTTTTTTTTGATGCCCCAGTTGGCTGTTCTGCTGATTCTCGAGATGCAGCTGAGTGATCTTCTTTTCTTGCTCAAGAAGTCGGGAAATCTCGTCAGGAATCCCTTCAACATCATCTTCGTCCGCTTCGAATACAGGGAATTCAAAATTGGGAGATGACGTCGGATCACTATGTTCAATGGGTTTAAGAAACAACCTGCATAATGATTTTGATATGAAAAGCTTTTTGAAAATCAAACAAGACAATCGTTATGCAGATGAAAAGATTGCTTTTATTCTTGTTTTTTAGGGTTTTTTGTGATCACCAATTTCATGCAAAAAGCGAAAAGGGAAAACAAATGGAAAAACAAATGTTTAACATGAATTTATTTGAATGAAAATATCATTGCACAAAATGTTGCCAACAATGTCATCACTTCTCCTTTTGGCATGGGAGAAGGGTTTTTAAACAAAGCGATTGTTACTCTGACTTATGAACAACTGTAGGAAAGCCCACAGTGACCCAATTGTGATAGATCCCACCGGGGATGACAACTGTCAATATCTCTTGCATCAGCAGCTTCTGTTTTCTGAACAACCCTTCTGAAGAAAAAGTCGGCGCCAGCCCAGGACTTGTTATCTTCAAGCTTGATTATCACGGGGACCCAAGTCCTCAAAGCTCAGAATTCCCGATCTGACAAGGTCTTGAACCTTCATCCTCAACTGAAAGCAACTATCCACATCATGACCAGGAGCACCCGAATGATACACACAATGCTGTTCAGGCCTATACCACCACCGAGGGTTGACGGGTATGGGCGGCGGGTCTCTGGGAGTAATCAAGTTCCGCTCTAACAGAGAGGGATACAGTTCGGCGTAGGACATGGGGATTGGATGAAAAATGATCTTCTTCCTCTCATTACTTGTATCAGCTTGATTATCAATGGGAGGCTGGTAAACCTGCTGCTGAGGATGACGTTGTTGACGCTGATGCTGCTGAGCTGGTCTTCTCTGTTGCTGTTGAGCTTGAGTCGCTGGAATAGTCACAGCAGCAGCCTGACGATACTGTCCTCTGTTCACACTCCTCCGTCGGTGCACAACATTTGTTTCACTTTCTCCCCTTTTGGGTGCCCCAGAGGATGGCTTCTTAGAACTGGAAGAACTTGAAGAGCCAGGATGGCGAACCGGAGCGCGGGTTGCTCTGACATTAACAGTCTCTGCAGCAAGAGGCTGTTCACTGATTCTGATCCCCTTCAATTCATCACCCACGGCATAATCATTGACGAGAATAGTGACAGCAGCATTCTCATGAACGGGTACACCCACTGGTGGAGCACGGTGGACTGGTGGAATCACGGCTTCCAGTCTCTGGGCCAAGGCACGCAGCTCCTCTTGCCCCTGAACAACTCCTTGCATCATTGTCATGAACTAGGCCATGTTTGCCCTCATCTCAGCTAGCTCAGCTTGAACCTGGTCCATACTTCTTTGTTGATTCAATCTGGTTGAGTAGCGGTGCGGACGACGATCAGCAATCCTGTCTCAGTCAGGAACCAAAGTGAGAAGTCTCTCCCAAGCATGTCTGCAATGCAAGGATGTGCATGATATGCATGATATGGGTACTATTTTGTCATGAATGATCCTGATAAAGGATATGCGTATGCGAGTTAACTTTTTTTTTTTTTTTCATGCATTACTATTTTTTTTGAAAATAAACATGCTATGATGCAAATGATGGAGCCAAGACTGGCAGGAACTGGCATCTGAGGAACCATCTGAAACCCCAAAGTCGTCTGAGGAGCTGGCATCTGAACCCATTCTGAAGAACTGAGTCACCATCTGAGCGAGTACCCTCAAATTCAGCCCAGGGATCCGAAATAAACGGAACCCTCTGATCAAAACCAGGGTCAAACCTCCGGCGTCCAGAAATAAATGTCCAGAATTCATAGTCACCATCAATACTGGGAGTCACCAACAGTACCTGTAATAATGATCAACCCTTCCCCACTCACGGGTGTCGTCTAGGCCAGGGTAAGGTCGAGAGAAACACAGCATAAATAACCTTTCGCAGAATATCATCATATACACACCTGAAGTATGCAACGACAATATCCCACCAGGGTCTGAACTGCTCGTGATATCAATGTTCCGCTAAGTGGCGCAATACCACCCGCTTCCCATGAATCACTCTATTCCTAGGTATCCTAGATTTCACTCATGGCCTGGGTATTGGGCCTTTTACCTCATGTAACTCCCACCCCAACAGAGAGAAACAGACAACCAGCCAGGTGAACAGATGAATATGAATGCAAACATAATTACAAACATAAATGCAAACAATAGACAATGAATGCAAACAGTAAATAATGAATGCAATAAATAAACACAGCACAAAGCAACCAAACCCTAACCTAGAGAGCGCTAGGAGAGACTCGCTTAGGGAAGATGGACCAGCACAGGTCAACTTCTCTATTTCCCCAGCAGAGTCGCCAGCTGTCGCATCACGCGAAAAACCGGCGGGAAAACAAGAACAACAGAGCCGCCACCGTGCGTTATTTATCCCAAAAGAGGGAAAGGAAACGCTCGAAGTAAACCTAGGAAAGAACATGGTCTCGCGACCAAAGAGAAAGGGTTCGGGAGTCGGTTATGCGAAGGGAAGGTATTAGCACCCCTACGCATCCGTAGTACTCTACGGGATCCACGCACAAAAGGAAGGAATATTGATTGCTAAACACTGCTCAAACACACACACACACTGGCTGAAGGAGATACGAGAAAACAGACTGAAACTGACTCGGCAGGATGTCGCATCCTGGGCCTACTTAGTCTATCAGGCATAGACATCAGAGTCGAAGTAGTTCGGACTGGGGAGACGACACATGCTCGCTAAGATGTCGCATCCTATGCATACGTATCTCCTTGGACGAAGGAGAATCAGAGCATTCGTAGCTCGGCTGACACGCACACAAACAAACAAGACACAGGCAAACGTGGAGCCTGAATGCCAATCACTGGACTTACATCAGCATCCGAACCAAAACACACACCAGAAGGCAAACATGGAGCCTGAATGCCAATCACTGGGCTTACATCAGCATCCGAACCAAACACACGCACACTGGAACCTAACTGCCACTCGATGGACTTACATCAGCTTCCAAGCACACAACAACACAACAAGTTGATAGGGAGTCGGGGACTCGAGCCTATAACTGTCAAACAACACACACAAAAAGAAAAAGGGCGCCCGGAGAGATCAGCTCAATCTCCTGCCTACATACTTCATCTGGTATGAAGATCAGGGCGATGTAGTTCCCCTACAGAGGGAAGAAGGACGAACAAACAAACTAAAAGGGAGACTAGAGCTCGAGCCTAATAGTTGCCACGCAAACAAAAAGAGACGCTGAGACGTCAGAAGGAACACAAAGGTTGGAAGGACAAACTAATAGGGAGACTAGAGCTCGAGCCTAATAGTTGCCAAACACACACAAAAAAAAAGGAAAAAGGGCGCCCAGAGAGATCAGCTCAATCTCCTGCCTACATACTTCATCTGGTATGAAGATCAGGGCGATGTAGTTCCCCTACAGAGGGAAGAAGGACGAACAAACAAACTAAAAGGGAGACTAGAGCTCGAGCCTAATAGTTGCCACGCAAACAAAAAGAGACGCTGAGACGTCAGAAGGAACACAAAGGTTGGAAGGACAAACTAATAGGGAGACTAGAGCTCGAGCCTAATAGTTGCCAAACACACACAAAAAAAAAGGAAAAAGGGCGCCCGGAGAGATCAGCTCAATCTCCTGCCTACATACTTCATCTGGTATGAAGATCAGGGCGATGTAGTTCCCCTACGCAGGGGTTGCCATCTGAACATGGACTTACAAGGGAGGACACCATCTGAACACGTTCTCGATCGCAACGAGGGCGAGAGAAAAGAATCGCAACAAGGGCGAAAGCAAACAAGGGTTTAACCGGACGCTGAATCGTCAGAAGCAACAACAAAGTTGAACAAACAAGCTAACAAGGAGTCTGGTACTCGAGCCTGCTAGCTGTCAAGCAAACACACACAAAAAACAAAAGGGCGCCCGGAGAGATCAGCTCATCTCCTGCCTACGTACCTCATCTGGTATGAGGATCAGGGCGACGTAGTTCCCCTACAGAGGGACAAAAGGTCTAGCCTAACCAGATAACAAAGGGAGACACAACTCTAGGGAGACTACGACTCGAGCCTAGATGTTGTCATGCAAAATCAACCCTAAGTTAAGGTTTCTAGCCAAATGGCACAAGGGCCAACCTATCCTAAGCATGGCTTGCACAGGAAGCAAGCCACACACACACTTAACTTGCACAGGAAGCAAGCCAAGCAAGACCTAACTTGCACAGGAAGCAAGTCTAAACTAAACCTAACTTGCACAGGAAGCAAGTCAAACAATCCTAACTTGCACAGGAAGCAAGTCAAACAAACATACAAGCACAGATAGCACACACTATACACAAGCAAGTGGCTCAAACAAGGGTTAGGTTTTAGTCGAGGGGTCATATCAACCTCAACAAACAAACCTCTGGAACTGGGTGAATGTTGCTCTTAACCTTGCCATTGCGGGGCTAAGGTGAAGCAGATGAAAGGAGATGAGGGGTGTGCCTCATTGCTTCCATCCCTGGCCTGGGAGAGCATTTGACAAGAATGTGTGGGTTCAGAAAGTGGGAACCATTCTACACATTTAAAACTGACTCAACTGTACAGTTGTACAAGATCTTGGGTTTGTATCTGCAATGCATCAACACAGTGGTGTGAGCAAAACAGATGACACACTGAATAGCAGGGGATAGGTTGCATATCCCTTGGGTTCTGCCAATTGCCTCTTCACTTAGGAGGTCTTTGACTCTATGCAAGGACAAATGTAAACAGTCACAAACATTGCCTCTTAAGGAGGACTTCAGACAGTTGCCTGGCCAAGTAACAGGCCAGGTCTTCCAGACTACATGAAGTTAGGAAGTTGTACCTCAATGCAAATTGCTTATACAAGCAAAGCAAAGCAAAAGTTCACAAGGAACTAAGCAACTAAAAGCACCTGAAACAGTCAAGCAGATGTTAGTATGCGACTTCAAAACAAAGCAAAAAGAAACAGAAGTCAACAGTCAGTCAGAAGCAAATGAATGTGCAAGGCACAAGGCTCAAGGCATGTGAGCCAAGCCACCTACAAAACAAGCAAGTTAGACAATGATACTTGAGCAAGCTCAATCAAAAAGAAATGGTCTCATTGGTCATTTGTTGGTCAACCTGAAAACACAAGCTCAAAAGTGAGTAACAGGACCACTAGGACAAGCCTAGGGTCAAAGGAGAATGAAAAAGTCAAAACAGCAAAGGGCAAGCATCCAAAATCATGTTCAAACAATCAAGAAACAAAACCAATTGGGTTCACATTCATACCAAACATCATTACCATTTCATGAACAATTTATGTCAAAGCATGGCATTTAGAAGCTCATAGAAGTCAACAGCAAGACTTAACTCAAAAGCAATCTTAAACATTTCCAAAAAATCACCAAATAAATCATGGTTAATCACAATCCATAGCATGGTATGCATGTCAAATTTCATCTCATTTGGACAAATGGAAGGCAGTCAATGAAAATCAGAAAGTCAAAGCCATTTTGAACATGCTCAAAGAAGTCAACCAAACATACATCAACTTGAGAAATTCATAAATCAGAGATGGCATATGATAAATGAATGGGACTAAAACCATGGCAAAGATGAGGATGTCTAGTTATCTCATGTAAAATTTCATGTCCATCCAATAAAGTATGAGAATTTCACAAATGAAATGGGAGCAAGTGTCACAAAAAGTCAACATATGACCAAGCAGGGGAGAAAATCTCAAACAATTAGGAAATACCACAAATAATTCCAAGAAAATTCACATGTAAACTAGACATACAAGAGTAGGTTCATGCAAAAAATCAGATCAATTGGAGTTCAAGAAGTATGGTAATGATAATCATGAAGTTGGACATCAATGGTGTGACACAAATTGTCACACCCTAATTCAAAAAATCATATCTCACAAACCAGAAATGATAAATTCACAAACTCTACACCAAAATCACCATGAGTGTGTCTAGTTTGAGCACAAAAAATTTGGGAGCCATTGGATAAAGTATCACCACTTCACAAATGTTTTGGCAAAGTGTACAAAAATTGGTCACATGTCACAAACCCTAGCACCATTTAAAAACCAACCATCCAAAAATTCTGGAAAAAATGTGATAAAAAAGTAGAGATTATGATGAACACAACACAAAAAATCCCATTAAATTTGGATTAAAATTGAAGCATTTATGATTTTTCAAAGTTTGAGTAATTAAATGAAATAAACATTGAAATGAAAAATGAATTAATTTAGATTTTAAAGGACCGGTGGCAGAACTGTAATTAAATGAAGAAAACTGGGGGCCAAAACAAATCCACCTGCTGATGTGGCGACCACTTAAATGGTCTCATCCCGCGTGGCCTAGTCAACGGACGCAGGGCCAATGGAATGGCCACTGGGCGTCCACGTAGGCCCAACAGTGACCGAGCCCTAGCAGGCGCCGGCCGGTGCGGCTGAAACAACCGTCTCCTTCGTGGAGACGGCGGAGCAACAGTGCTCCTCCTCTAAAATTTCCAGAATTTTAAAATAAATATACCAATCGAAAGGTTATCGATCATAGGTTCCAAATCCAAGGTCCAAACACTCTAATTCCTCACCAATTTCTCAAATCGAAAGGAAGAACAAATGGTACCAAAACTTCAAACGCCCCTAACTTCGCCTACGGTGCACTATTTTAATCGAATTTTATATCAATGGAATCAGGGTGAAATGAACTTCATGATTACATGCTTAAAAACAAAAACTGAGCCGCGCGAATTCTGACCTTATTCTGAAGTTCTTTCCATGGCAGTGATGTGTTTGTGGTCTTTTAGCCTTGAAAGATGAAAACAGAAGCCCTTCAATATCCCAGTAGGCGAATGGACGAAAGAATGAAGTTCAAAAATGCTTGGTCCTTCTCAAAATCCCAACTGTCATGGATGATATGTGAAGAAAAACAGTTGGATAAAAGCTGTTACAGATGGAGAATGATGATTGAAATGTGTCCAAAATATTGTTTGGATGATGAAACAACAATGGCCAAGGAGAGTTCTTTGGAGCTTTTGGAAGATTTTGGAAAAAATGCAAAAATGAAGGTTTTTTAGAATGAGTGGATTTCTGTTGTATTATGGCTGCCACTAGTGTTCTTAATTGACAGAAAATGATGTATGAAACTGCTGTTTTATGTTGCTTTAGGCAAGGCCATATCAAACTCTTTGGAAGTTTTGGACAGATTTTTGAGAAAATGGCCAAAATGTGATTTTGAGAGAATGAGTGAGCCAAGGTTTTTTCTGTTGTTTTGTTGGCTGCAGCTAGCTTCATTTGACAGAAAAAATGATGAATAAAATCTGCTGTTGAGGGGTACAAGGCATGGTCCATGGATTTGTGGAGTATAGTTGGTGAAAATTGTACTTTCTTTCCAAACTTCAAGCAAGCTAGCATGGCTGCATGTACTTCATGGGAATGGGCTTCCAACAAGTTTTAAATAACATTTCTGAACATATTTGGATAGTAGGAATGGTGGGAAATGATTATTTTAAAAAGTCAACCATTGGTCAAACTTGAATTTTAATGAAACAAGTGAAAAAATGCCATTTTGATTGGTGAAGTTTTGGTACATGAAAGTTACATTTTTGGAAAGAGGGGATCAAATGTGGTTTGTAGGAAAAAACCCCACCCAAATTGGCCAAATGGTTTGAGAGATATGGCCTTTTGAAGTTCCAAAATTTCTGAAATCGATTCGATCATAACTTGTCAACCACACATGGGAATTGAGAGTTCTTGGACTTTTTGGAAATGGGAGAACAAGATCTTCAACTTTCATGTTGGGCAAAAATTCATTTGGAGCTTGTATCATGATGTAAGTTTGAGGATCAAGACTTTCCATTTTGGTAAGTTTCAGTTACAGGTCCAGTTTCCATTTTTGGAAATTTCTGATCTGGCTTCAAATTCTTCCATGATGGTGTTTGACATGATATATGAAGACTATTTGGACATGAATGAACTCTCTCAAACCAAATCCAACCATCAAAACCATAAAATCAGACACAGTTGACCAAGTTTGACTTTTTAGGGTTTTTGACTGTCTGTGCATGAATTGATGGCTTCTGAACATCCAACCTTTGACTTAAACACTTCAAATGGACCTTCAAGTCATGTGAACTTGTTGGGCAAACCCTAGGGCCTTGGCTCAATGAAAAACACACTTGCTTGCTTGGTTGACTGATCTCCTGATCAGTTTGACCTAATTCCTTGATTGGTCTGCACTTGGGGCAAAAGAGGCAATGCAATGCTATGCAATGGACCATGATATGCTATGACCTATTATGAAAATGTATGTACAATGATGGGTGCAAATTTGAGGTGCTACAGTATCCTTTGTGGATAGCTTGAGTCAGCTTGTGTCTTTCCAACGGATGTGTTGTCCTTTGGGAATTTTCTTCTTTTCCCCAGTTTGAGTCCTTTGTTTCCCCAGTAAGGTCTCCAGTCTGATTTCTGTTATCCCCAAATCAGAGTCGTGTCCTGCTCACGCGCTTTCTGTTTCTTTTATCCCCAATAAGAGTCCCCGTGAGAGTCTTGTTAGAGTCTCTGTTCCTGGTGAGTGTATTACTCTGATGGATCGTCTTTTCTTCTGTGCGAACCATATCCCCACAGAGTTTTTGCTTTTGCATACATACATTCGCATCATGAGGTCTCTTAGGGACCAAAATTTGTTTCATTACTGTTATTTAAGCCCATTCTACCGCGTCGAGTTGAAGATTTCTAAACTTCACTTCTCCGGCTAGAATGACCTTAAATAGGGGCATCTGTAAGACCCCAATTTTGGCCCTAAGATCCCTCATGGCATCATATCATATCATATCATTGCCTCAAGGATCATTGTGCACCTTTGCTTGCCTTCTTAGTGGGTGGGCCATCTTGTGAGTGTGATTCTTGATCACCCAGCATGTGTTGCATTTGTATATCATTGCTTTTCATTTGTTTACTAATCAAAAGTACAAAAATATGTCATCTAACCTTGTTACTTGCAGCTGAAGCAACACTAGGTCAAGACAATCAAAGGCAGCCATTGAGCAATAGATGGTGGCCATTCTTGAGAATTTGGGCACCATGCTCATTCATCAAGAGTTCATATGAGTTGTGATATCATTTGGAATCAAGATCTCAAGTGGTAGAGGCTTGAAATTCATCAAGGCATTGCTCAGTCAGCTGAAACCCTAGCAAAGTCAACACAAGTCAACTGTGCATTCAATCATGGATTTGAAGGTGGAAAATGGTTTGAGAGACCTCATTCATGTCCATACAAGTCTCACTTGACATTCCAAACATCATCATTGAAGGATTTGAGGTTAGATGAAAAGTTTCCAAAAATAGTAAGTGACCTGTAATTTCAAACTGCCAAAAATGGAAAGGTCTTCTCCTCAAGATTGCATCATCAATCAAGCTTCAAATGAAATTGTGTCCAACATGAAAGTTGAAGATCTTGCTCTCACCTTTCCAAAAAGTCCAAGAACACCCATTTCTCATTTGTGGTTGGCAAGTTATGATCAAATCATTGTCAATGGATTTTGAACTTCAACAAGGCATAACTTTTGCATCAAAAGGCCAATTCATGTGGTTCTTTTTGGAGCAATTTTCTCTTGATGTGCACTATCATAATCATGCATTACATTTCATTAAAACTCATCACAAAAAAAGTGCATTTTTCACTTGATCTCATTTTGAATTTTGGGGGGAAAATGTGAATTTGAAAAGTGTGCATTATTTTCATTTCAAACCAATTGCCTTTGCCTCAAAACAGATTTTTGAGCTTGCTCCAAGTGAAAAACGAGCATTGTAGCATGCCATGCACATGTGAGGGTATTTTGGCCAAAATTGCATAACACTCTCATTTCACTTAATCCATTGCATTTTTGCTAATCATGATTAAGAAGCTTCATTAGCAGGTGATATAAAACCCTAATCATAACACAAAATCAAGGGAAGAACTTCACATTTTCAGATCTAAAGTTTTCATCTCAAAAATTCTCTCAAACTTTTCATCGAGTTCTTCATTTCCTTGGCTTGTTTCTTGGTTTGTTGATGATCCATAAGCATTGTTGAAGATCTGTTGAAGCAAGATTGTGAGAAATTCTTGAAGAATCGCAGCTGTTGAACCTTATGCATTTCCATGGCAATTGAGATTTCAGGAAGGATCAAGCATTGTTGAGCTGAAACCTTGCCTCCATTCATTCATTCAAGCTTGGTAGAACATCTGTTTCACACTTCCAGGCCTTGAATCAAGCGAATCCAACTTTGCATCTTCATAGAGGTTAGAATTCGATCGCTCTAATTCATGGAATTATGATATGCATCTTGTAGATCCTTTGTTGCTGGTTGTAATGAACTTTAGATCGTGGATTTTCATGCCGTTTTGAGTTAGTTTTCATGATTTGAAGTTTGGATGTTAAAACTTGTTCTGCTCGATTCTTTTGATGTGGTTAGAATTAAATGAAATTGATGCTGGATATGTGATGTATGTTGAGAGAGGATTCCATTGATATGCGTTTCATGATTTTCTGTGCATATTTGTTCTTGGTGATTGATGAACATGATGAACTTGGATGAAGGCTAGGGTTTCTATTTCCAGGCTTGTTTTGATCTTCATTGCACGCTTATGCATGTATTTCGATGTTTATTGCCATGCATTGGTCCATGTCATGTACCGCGTGGCTGTTTGATTGGTCATCCTTCGCTTGCATTGCCACATCAGTAAATGAAACGGCGCGTTTCATCCTAAAACGCGCCTGGTTCAATTTTGGTTCACGCTTCGATTCCGGTTCATAGCATTTTCCAACTTGCCTTGTATTTTTTCCATGTTATGCCTTTCATATTCATGCATTGCCTTATCATGTGTTTTCATTTTTTCTCCTCATTAGAAAATTCATAACTCTCAAAATAATAATCCAATTCACATGAAATTTTTTCCACAATGTTCCTTGCAATGTCTACTTTTTTTTGGATATTTTTACAAAATTTGTGCACGGTTGGAAAAAATAATTGCCTAGGGTTTATTCTTGCATGTCATTCATTGCACATTGCTTGCCATTTCTTTTATGAAATCATGATGCTTGATCCAATGGAGTTGAAATTTTACATGCATAATCTAGACATCTTGACTGATCTTTTGGTATAGAGTTTGTTAATTTTGCGTTTCTGGATGTTGAGTTATGTTGTGATTATTGGAGGTGTGACAATGTGTGTCACACCATTTCTTGTTCATGTTGTTGATTTTATTTTCCATGCCATTTGATTGCCAATTGTTCTAAATTTTTGCATGTTGATTCTTCTGGATGTTAAATTTGAGCATGAATTTTTTAGAAATTTTGGATCCATTTCCAATTTGTTTGAGATTTTCTCTTCTGGATTGTCATGTTTGGACTTTTGATGAGTGTTGAACTTAGATGATTTGTGAAATTCTTATGCCTTATCATATGAGCTTGAAATTTTGTACATTGATTCTTAACATGTTGAAGTTCATCTTGACTTTGGTTTGAGTCATTTATCTTATGTCATTTCTGTTTTAGGATTGCCTTAATTTGATGCATCATTTGTGGTCTTGTTTGAGCTTGTTTATGCTTACCATGACTTGATGATTTTAATTTCCAGGCTTATACTTGTTCAATTACCATGATTTTTGGTGTGTTGCTCATTCAGTGTGTTCTGTTTAGGCATGATTTTTCTTGGAATTTATTGAGCCATTATGGTATTGATATGCTTGTGTTCATTCTGTTTGCTCCAATGTGATTCTCACTTGCACACTTTGACATGATTTGTGCATGAAATGAAATTGGTTGATGCTATGGATATGGGACCACTTGGATATTGTTCCTAATTGATTAATCTTGATTTTGGTCAATTTTCATATTCTGTTTTGGTTTATTTCTCCTTCTTTGACCCTAGGCCTTGTCCTAGTGGTCTACTTCTCATGTTTGAGTTTGATTTTCAGGTTGAAGAAGCAATTGCTTTAAGGAGATTAATTCAAGTTGATTGAGTTTGGTTTATTTGATTGTTATGGACTAACTTGGTTTGTTTTGTAGGATTCTAGCTCATTTGATTTGAGTTTGTGCTTGGCACATGTGATTGATTATGTTGACTGTTGGTTCTTATCTTGTCTGTTTTGACTTTGTGATTGGTATACTGATTATATTTGATTGATTTCAGGTACTTTAGTTGCTATAGTTCATTGTGAACTTGCTTTTGCTTTGCTTGATAGCTTGAGCATTGAGGTAGACTTTCTCTTCTTCATGTAGTCTGGAAGACCTGGCCTGTTACTTGGCCAGGCACCTGTCTGAAGTCCTCCTTAAGAGGCCATGTTCTTGTGTGTTTATCTTTGTGCTAAGCAGGAAAAGTCCTTTGATAAGGCAATTGGTAGATAAAAGAGATGTGTAGTCCATCTCCTACTATTCAGTGTGTCATCCCTTTGCTCACATTACATGTTGTAGCATTGTGGATCTTAACCCAAGATCTATAGAGTCAATAATTGTGGAGAGAGTTCCAACTTTCTGAACTCCCACACCTTTTGATATTTGAAACTCTCCCTGACCAGGGATAAGAGTCATGAGGCACACCCCTCATATCCTTTTCATCTGCTTCACCTTAAGTCTCAATGTTAAGGTTAAGAGCACCATTTACCCCACTCCAGTTGACTTTAAAGTCTAACCCTTGCTTGAGCCCAATTGCTTGTGTATAGTGGGTGCTATTTGACTTGCTTGACTGATTGATTGGTTCATCTGTGCATGTTTGCCTATGTGTTGCCTTTGTGCATTTATCATCATTAATTGTACATTATTGCATGATCATCATTTCATATCTTTGTGACCTTCTTTGGTTTGCCCATTGAGGAATCAATTGTAAGTCCATTCATTGGCCTTTGTTCCTATGATTTGGAAGGGATTGAGTATAAGACCATTTCATTGGCAACGTATATCCTCTTTGCTTATTGCTTGTGTTAGTTTGTTGTATGTGAGGATTCAATTGTAAGTCCATGTTGTTGGAATTTGTTTCCCATGATCATTTGTTGGAGGTTAGTATGAGTCCAGATAGATTGGCATCTGACATCCATGTGTTGTTTTGTTCTTTGGAGATTGGTATAAGCCCAGATAGATTGGCATCCGATATCCAGGTTTTGTTTTGCTTTAGGAGACTAGTATAAGACCATCTATTGGCATCTGGTATCTTTGTTTGTTTTAGGAGCTTGGTGTAAGTCCAGTAATTGGCATCCGGTATCCATTCTTTTCTTCAGTGAGATTGGTGTAAGTCCAGTAATTGGCATCCGGTATCCATTTGTTTTGCTTATTTGTTATTGCTCATTTGTCGCCTATTCCAAAGGACACCCTTGAATCATCTTCTATATGATTTCAAGAAGTGAACCTTCTGAGAAGTTTTACACTCCATTATCCATTCATCCTCTTTGATCCAAAACCCCTTTTCACATGTTGCTTTTAAAACTTGAAATAAATATTGTGCAAACATCTTCATGTCTTTTCAAATTAGAAACCTGGACCTTAAGTCCTTGATTTTCAAGCTTCACTTTTGATAATACTTCTTTCTGAATTGAATCATAATCATACTTTGACCATATTTTGTGAATATTCATAAACAATTAACTTCACCCATTCAATTGTTTTGTGGCTTTGTCCATTCTTGTTAAGTTTTTTCATACATTAGCCATAGGTTTCAATTATCATAGTGGTTGATGTAAATCTTACCTTATCCTTAGTGAGTTGATTGTAAGTCTTCCATACTTATTATAGGGTTGACCCCTCACTAGTATGTTGAAGCCGTCCTCGCATGGTGGATTGTTGATTCAGGTTGAGTTTTCTCCCATTGGTAATGAAAAAACCTTAGGGCTTGTGTTTTAAAATGAACTCACTAACTTTTGGAAATCTTTTAGCCGAACTACGGCGTTTTGATCCTTACCTTTGATGGAAGGTACGTATGCAACGGGTTCATCCGTTCAAACTCAAAAACAATAAAAATTGTACATTCTTTTCTCATCATCCCAATCATGTTTGCACAATAAGTATTTCATAACAAATAACATTTTCATACAACAATTGTGAAAAGGGCTCCCTAGGAGTACCTAGGACGTTTTGGGTGCCTAACACCTTCCCATTGCGTAATTTACCCCTTACCCAGATTCTCTGATCTTTTCATTAGTTTTCTATGTGTAAAACTTCTTAGGCTTTTGTTCGCTTTTTAGCCAATCCTTTGGATAAATAAAAGTGCGGTGGCGACTCGGATTCTTTGTATGCTTTGCTTTTGGTTTAATCAATAAATCATAAAGTGACGAATACACCGCTACAGAAAAGTGGCGACTCTGCTGGGGACAAATGATCCTTGGTGGTATTGCCTACTTTTCACCCTTGTTGTGTGATATTTATTTATTTGTTATATGACATATTTTTGTACAATTTGGGATAACTGTATTGATTGTAATGTTTGAATTGCTTGATATACAATTGCTGTTTGCTTTGGTGATCTCTGTGAGATGAGTTCTATCCCCGAACTCGAGTGCACTCTAGGATAGGAGAATGGCATAGTCTTGTTGACTGGTGTGGAGTATTCCTTAGCCAGTTGACTTGCGAGTCCATTCACTTGGTGGAGGTCATGTTGGATTGATAATGTCACACAAGTTATTTGTGGTTAGGCATTATTCTTTCAATCATGTGCCTTAGAAGCCAAGGACCTTAGTTTACCAAGCCCATCTTGGCCTATTTTTAGGACGTAGTGCAGAGGTCGTTCAGATGTAAGTTCTGATGCGATCGTTACGCGATACTACACTCATAAGAGTCTCTCTTGAGAATATTCTTAGAATACGAGTATTCGTTCCTCCGATAATATCCGAAAGATGGGACGATGATTATGGGAACCTCTGGTAGAACATGTCTGGCAGGTTTAAACCCTAGTACATTCCCTTTGGGTGGTTCTTAACCGAGACTCCATGCTCGTGACTCTCAGCAAACCCGTGATTCATGGTTGAGTCGTTCAGACAACCTTAATATCAATGGAACCTGGGTGTTGATCAGGTGTAAAACCTAAATCCACCAAAACAGATGGTTGATATTAAGGATGTTCGAGCCGGTTCATGTACCGTTAATATCAATGGAACTTGGGTGTTGATAAGGTGAAAACCTAAATCCACCAAAATGGATGATTGATATTAGGGATACAATGAGCTTTCCCATGACCTTTGTTTGGTGTGATTTGCTTGATCCTTGAGTGTGATTGCTGCATTCATGCATTCATGCATTCATCTGCATTCATGTCATCAGAAAAATGAGAAAATTTTCAAGGAACTTAAAAGGGTTTATTTGCAAAATTTTCAGACATGGAAAGACCGAAAAGGCATACAAAGAAGTACAGCTTTAGACAGCCTGATGTGAAAGAGTTAAGGAATCTGACATCTTATGTATTAGATCCCTTGGGTTTCAAAGCTCGCTATGGGAAGCTTCTGCCTCTGTTGACTACTCAAGTTGATGAGGGTTTGATGAGTACTCTGGCTCAGTTTTATGATCCTCTGTATCACTGCTTCTCTTTCCCGGACTTCCAGCTATTGCCTACCTTGGAGGAGTATTCTCATCTTATTGGGATCCCGATTCTGGATCAGGTGCCGTTCAGTGGCTTAGAGAGTATTCCGACTGCTCGAGAGATTGCAGACTTGTTGCATATAGATGAAGCTTTGATTAAAGCTAATCTGACTACCAGAGGTGGAATTCATGGTCTTCCTTCCGAGTTCCTCATCGCTCAAGCTACCGTTTATGGGAAGGCCATGAGTGAGGATGCCTTTGAGGCTTTATTTGTGCTGCTCATCTATGGATTGGTATTATTTCCCAACTTCGACAAATTTGTGGATATGAACGCCATTAGGATCTTCTCAGTTCTTAATCCCGTTCCGACTTTGTTGGGTGATGCCTATGTCTCTTTGCATCTGAGGAATGCAAAGGGTGGAGGAGTTATTGTGTGCTATCTACCTCTGCTGTACAAGTGGTTTATTTCGCACTTGCCGCAGACGCTTGCTTTCAAGGAGAACAAGGGATATCTACGGTGGTCTCAGAGACTCATGTCTCTCACTAATGATGATATCTCTTGGTATGATCGTGTGTATGATACTGTGCAGATCATTGATTATTGTGGTGAGTTCCCTAATGTGCCTCTTCTTGGTACATGTGGTGGGATCAGCTACAATCCTATTCTCGCACGTCGTCAGCTTGGGTTCCCCCTAAAGGATAAACCTCATAACATTCTGTTAGAAGGTGTGTTCTTTCAGGAGGGTAAAGATCCTCAAGGCCTGAAAGCCAGATTTATCCGCGCTTGGCGCAATATTCACAAGAAGGGTAGGAACGAGCTAGGTCCGAAGAACTGCATTGCTTTGGAGCCTTACACCTCTTGGGTCAGACAGAGAGCTGCCGAGTACCTGATGCCTTATGATCATCCGAGACCTACACCGTTGGATGTGGCTGGGCCTTCAACCCTCCCTAACCAACGTGTAGAGGATTTGAGAGAAGAAGACCTTTCACGTGCTTGGATCCGTGAAAGAGAGGAATTGCTGCCGCAGCTCAAGGAGAAGGATGCTTTGGTCGACTACCTTGTAGTCGCTTTTCTTGATAATCCTCATAAACTCATCCACTTCCTTCTCGAATGCGGTCTTAGGAGGAGCTTCCTCGGTAGTAACCTCTTCGGTGGATACCTGTTTTCCTTTAGCCTTGGCAGCTGCCTCAGCTTCAGCATTCGTGCGCAATGTTGATGGTGCAAATAGGCGTCCACTGCGAGTGAAGCCACCAATTCCTCCAACATTGTCTACAGCGGAGCTACCAATGTCAATGTCTTCTTCGTTCACTTTCTGCCCCTGGCAGTAGATATCAGCCCCATAGTGCCACGGGATAGCACTGTCTTTCTCATACGCAACAGGTCCTGGTACCGTGATGGTGATCGGACCATTCAAAGTCGGTTGAGGGCTGTCAGAGTAAATTGGTGCTGGACTTTCTAGGAAATATATTGTTGTCGGAGCGGGTCTCTCGGGAACATATATTTCTTCAGGAGTGAAATAAAACGTTACTATCGACACATCATTCTTCACTGGACGAGTCTGATCGAACTGAAGACAACCTTCATCTATCAGTCGTTGAATACCCTTTCTCAAACTGTCACATCCGTTCTCGGCAGCTTGACAATTTCCGCACTCTTCCCCACAGCCCAGGAAAATCTGTCCTTTCAAAAGTCGATCTTTAACTACTGATAGCGAAGTCTTCACTTTAGCCACATCAGAAACCAAATTCAAAGTTTCCCCACTATCAACAGCATTAATCCTCTGCCCGCCGTGAGCTGGCATCGGGTTTTGGATAACATTAGGCACCGGAGAAAAATTGATGGCCTGGGCATCTCTCAAATCTTGTACCTTTAGCTGGAGAGCCTTGCAATTATCTGTAGTATGGCCAGGTGCGTTGGAGTGAAAAGCACATATGGCGTTGACATCATAACCTCTAGGCAGATTGTTGGGATCGACCGGTGGGGCCAGAGTTCTCAACGTAACCAGATTCATGTCAATCAGTTTGGGAAGTAATACAGAATAAGGCATTGGGATTGGCTCAATGACCCGGTCCATTTTCCTCGGACGTTGTTGATAGTGTCTCTACTGACCCGGATTACCTCCTTGTTGTTGATTGTTGTACCTGGGTTGCTGTTGCGGATGATACTGCGGTTGAGGAACAAGTGTTGGAATAGTGACTGCGGCCACTTGATCTTGATAATAATTAGGGCGTCCTCTGCCCCTGCCTCTGCCGGCATATACAACGCTTGTCTCACCTTCTCTTCTTCGCCGACCGTTACCAGCAAACGGTTTCTTGGGAACTGATGAGTTGGAAGCACTGTTGTCTTGAATCCGACCCATCTTCAACAGACTCTCGATCCTTTCTCCAGCAATCACTATCTCTGTAAAGCTGATTGACGGGAAAGCAGCCAAACTCTCGATAGAATTGCCTTGAAGAGTGTTCATGAACATGTCCGCCATCTCCCTTTCAGACATAGGGGGTTGGACGGATGCAGCCATCTGTCTCCAACGCTGAGCATATTCTCTAAAGGTTTCCTTGGCAGTCTGAGACATTCCTTGCAACAAGGTCCAATTTGGAACCATGTCCAAGTTGTATTGATATTTCTTGATAAAAGCCTCTGCCAAGTCTTTCCAGCTCTTGATGGTAGTGCGAGACAAATGAGAATACCATTCACGAGAAGCTCCAGTTAGACTGTCTTCAAAATAGTACATCCACAACTTTTCATCTTCAGTGTGAGCTCCTAACCCTCCCAAATAAGATTGGAGATGAGTGTGTGGGCAAGAAGCCCCGTTGTATTTCTCAAAAGTAGGGGGTTTGAACTTGTGAGGGATCCTTACTCCCTGAACCAGACCAAGATTGGTGACATCAAAACCTAAGGAATTTTGAGACTCCAAAGATTTGAGCTTCTCAGCAAGCTCATCCATACGGCGAGTGGTCTCGAGGGCCTCGTCGTGCAAAAAAAATTAATCATAATGACAATCTTCAGTAACGGGGCGCCCGTTAATCCAAATCCCTTGATTCACGTTGTACCTTCCGCCAATACCAATTCCAACATTCCCTGTGTTGCCAACATTACCCGGGTTTCCATCAACATTTGCGTTACCCGCGTTACCAGTGTTCATAGGGTTATCAGCGTTCCCCTCAGCATTTGGTATCTCCAACTCTGGATCGGGTCTCGGTTGCTCAACCAATTCCCTCAGCTTCGCCTGGCCTTCTGCCATACCAGTCATCAATGTCATGAACTGATCCATCCTTTCACGCATATCAGCCAGTTCTTTCTGTATCTGGTCCATTGCTAGTCGTGGACGGTTTTCCTTTGTCGGGTACTTGTGAACTCGTTTGGGACCAATAACTGCCTGAAACAGGGAACAAACATTAGACACTGCGGTGACACCTGCAAAACAAACAAGGGTTAATATGCATGGTATGCGATGCACTGCTTATTCAATTTTAAGGCACCCCCCTTAAAAAGGGAATACCCTGCAAATGAATAAGCATGAGATGTTGGATGCAAATATGCGAATGATGTTATGCAATGCAATGGCATGTCAATTAGGATTGCTGGATCCGTTTGAACATCTGTCAGGTTGCACTGCCTGGAGAGAAATTAACAAACATTAGACACTGCGGTGACACCTGCAAAACAAACAAGGGTTAATATGCCGTAACAACAATAATCGACAGATTGACTATTGGTCTCTGTGGGATCGATATTCTTTTATATTACTTTGACGTTATTCGTGCACTTGTGAATCTCAACGATCATATTGCAAAACCACTGACAAATGTAGGTTCGGGTCCTCCATGGGACTACCTGAAATTTGGTTTTGTTGTACGGCTGATAACATCAAAGGTTTTAGCTCGAAATTATTGGCCTCGATGGCAGGGGCAGAGATGTTGTTATGTGGTTCATCCTGCAAAGGGATTGCATAGTACTTAAGAGGACGGTTATGCGGTTATTCGGCCATCTCTGGTCGAATAACTAGTTCAGGAATATGGGTATTAGGATCGGGAAGATTTAGCTTGATACAACGTTCTCGTATCAGGTCTCGTATCCGGCGTTCTAACCTTAGATAACACTCAGGTTCGTCGAATGGTAGCTTTAATTTCTCGCCTTGAGAGCAAGTTGTTGGCATACACTCGACAAATTAGAAAGGGAAATTGAATTGTTTGCCTTAATCTAAACTGGGAAACACTGGAGTTACGATATCGACGAAAATAGTCCCCAGCAACGGCGCAAAAAACTTGATCGTGTGACTTAGTAAATCTATGGGAATCATGTCTGCAAGTGCACAGTCGTATCGCATAGTTTTAAAGATTATCGAACCCACAAGGACTAATAATTGAACGTATCGTTATTTAAAGTTACTATGCAAATCTAAGGCTGATGATCGTTCTAAGATTGGAGGGATGAAGAGAAATAACTATAACGTAAATAGAATATTAATAAAGATATTTGATAAAGCGATATCGGTATGTAACACATCAAACTTTGGGGATTCGATAGATAGTTGGTGTAATCTTATTGGTCAAAATATTCTTCAGTAGAAATTATTTATAAAAAGGACCTAGTCTCACACTCTCGTTTTATTGACTCTGACCATACTCTTAAACCAGAATGCTTGGCTCTCGCGGTCTCATTTTGAATTTAAAAGTAATTTTTAAATATGAATAAAGTCTAATTAATCCTAAAGCGCTCTCGTTGTGTTTAGGATTAATGCCTAGTTTCAGCTACCTGGTTAAAATCTAAAACTCTTATTGACCGTAACCTTTGCTCGTTTTGTACTCTCGTATGAAAAACAGTTTTGAATAAAATAAGAAACTAAAACCGGAAAAGTATATTTTATAAAAGTCAACACAAATTATTTACGAATCCCGTCGTTTGGACGGTCTTTACATACCGATACCTAAAGGTTTAGCGGGACATGGTTTCGGTAACATACATGGTATTTAGAAAATCAAACATACAATAAAGTATAAATAAGTAAAATGGAAATTAAAATAAAACCTGGAATATAAATCGAGAACTTGCAATAATTCCTGATTCTTCAAATTAAATAATGTCGGCAAGTGTTGGAAATCGAGTACACCGTTACAATCAAATTCAAATGCGTAAATAATAAGTTGCAATAGTCCCCGATATGGAGAATCCATTGCTTTTATAAAGTAAGAATCTTCCTTTGAAAACTAACCAAAACATTTTGACTGAAAAAGTGCACACTAAAAAGAGAACCAAATCTTCCCTAGATTGTAGCATTCGTTGGTTGAAAAGGTGAGTGGAAGTCATGGCTAAGATTGTGGAAGTAATGGCTAAGATTTTGGAGAGAAAGTAGGGGAGACTGGGTTGTGGCGGTTGCCACAACTCTAGTTTGATCTCCATGGCGAGCGCCACCTTTTGAGGGATGGGCACCACTGTTGCTACGCGAAAAACACAGAGTCGCCATTGGTTTTTATTTATTCCAAAGGAATGGGAAAATATCGAGAAAAACCCAAAATATGGTCGTTGCAACCACAAACAGGTTCGGAAGTCGGTTATGCAAGGGGAAGGTATTAGCACCCTTCTCATCCATGGTACTCCATGGGAACCATCTAAGATGTTTGGGCTTACGTGTGTATTGTTTATCGAAATGTTTGCTTGCCAATGGTTTTGTGGAGTGGAGGTGTAAGACCCTAATTTTGACCCTAAGATCCCTCATGGCATCATATCATTGCACATTGCATTTGCCTCAAGGCTCATAGAATCTTGGCTCCTTAATCTTTAGGTGGGATCCCTTGAGATTTGGTTTGAGATCACCAAGCATGCTTGAATTGTATACTATTGCTTTTCTCATTTTATTTACTAACCAAAAGCACAAAATTATGTCACTAACATCTCTTGTTTGTAGTTTGAGCAGTCACAAGATCCAAAGCTTCTAGGAGATCCTATGTGCATTGATATGGTCAAGAGAAGATGAAAGCAAGCATGGAAATGGTTCCCAAAGCTCTCATCCATCAAATATGCCTCCCAAGTATCTCAATTCTTGCTGTTGTTGTGTGATCTGAAGTCCTCTTCATAGAGGCAGTTGATTTGAGCTTTCAATTTTTAAATTCTAACAAGTTCAGTTGAACACCATAGAAATTCCATCTCTGATTACTCTCAATGTAGAAACCTAGAGTGGATTTGGTTGGTACAGGGGTGATGTACATCACCCCAGCTTTCGATTGGTACCTAGATCATGGCATTTGGTGAACATTTTTTTCTCTGTAAGTTTGAGCTTCGTCGGAAGCTGCCCAGAGAAGACGATGGTGCAGGTCACCGTCCAATCTCCAGATTCAATTTGGACCATTCGTGTGTGTTTCCAGATCAGATCCCATCCATTCATTGTTATGACTTTTCCATAGGCCATGTGTTATGCAATTGACTAGTGTGTATGGTGAGCGCGCGCCTCCTGGCCACGTGATGATCCACATCAATTAATGAAATCTCATCAGACGATCCACTCTTTTTCACTTTTTTTTTAATTTTGATTTTATTTTCTTTTATTTCTTTTAATTCTATTTCTTTTTAAAAATTCATATCTCCTTTATTATTGGTCCAAAAAATATGAGACCAATTTCATTTTTCTTCTTTTAATTTCTAGTTTCTAAAAATGATTTTTAATATTTTTTATTTTATCATTTGATATTTTTTAGGAATTTTCTCTTTTCTGCTTATTTTTAATTCATTTTAAGTAGTTTTTGATATTCAAAAAATACAAAAAATATTTTTCCAACCTCTTTGAATGATGAAAGATCTATGAAAAATATTCTCATCAATTTATTAATTGATTTGAGATTTATTTGAGATTTAAATTCAACTAGGTTATTTTTATGCATTTTTAATTGATTAAAAATAGTTTCTGACTTCTAAAAATGCTGGAATTTTTTGTCAAACTTTGTTTGACCTTGTTGAACTTAGGATAATTCACTTGGACTTTTAAAAGTTGATTTGAAGTGAGTTTGAAGTTTGACCTTTCTTTTATTATTTTAATTCAAGTTTTATTTTAATTTTGAAAAATACCAAAAATATTTTATTTATTTCTTGACCTCTAATCTTCATTTTGCTTCTGTTTACTATTGTTTGACCTTGATCTTCTCTATCTTTGGTTAATGCTTGTTGATTACTTCATTCCATTCCCATTAATGTACTTTAATATTCATCTTCATCTTCTCCTTCTTCTTCTTCTTTTTCTTTTTTTTTGATCAATGAGTTAAAGATTGGTGGTTAGCCTTAATACATGGGAGGTTTAATCTTCCTTGATTCAAATCTAATTCATTTTGATCATGGATCAATTGAATGGCTTTGCATTAAGGATAGGTTGCTTCCTAATCAAGTAAAGAACCTAAATCAATACAAGATCATTTCTCATCTTCTTTTTGGCATGGCAAGTTGTAGAAGCTTGATTCACTAATCAAGATCTCTAACTTGTGTTATTGCCTACATTATTATTGACCGACCTCAGATAGTTGTGACTTCTAGATAAGTCCAATTACGATTGCTTAACATAGCGCTAAATTGCCTTATGGCACCTTAACTCTAACACTAACCATTAACCATTAACATTTCATTCTTTCTCTTTACATTTATGCAATTTACTATTCTTGTACATATTATTCATTTGCTTTTTACTTTGCTCATAACAGCACATGTTTATGTTAATGCAGTTTTCCTTTTGCTCACTTGAGCACATAATTGTGTATATATTATCGTGCTTGTGCTTTTGTTTTGATTGTTGTGGACCAAATGCAAAAATGGACAAATGAACTTAGATTCTAGGACATTCCCTATGCAAAATGGAGTGAAAAGGCCTTAATGTGGAAGATGGATTAGAAGGACCAAATCTCTAAACTCACTCTTGTCCATTCTTGATTTACTTCATGGAACTTTTTGATGTTTGTGTTTTTTGTGATAGGGAATCCTACTTAAGCCAAAATTGAAGAACCATTGTCATGGGCTTCAAAGAGAAAGATACAAGAGCCATTGGGGATCTTCTAAGAGCTTGCTTGATTAATTTGATTGCTTGAGTTTACACTTATTTGCTTGCTTATTCCAATGGATGGGAGCTACTTGGGTCATCAATATGATCTCAAGAGAGGAACTCCATTTGTGGTCTTGTTTCTTCTCCTTCATCTCTTGTATGATTAGGACTTTAGCCATTCTTCTTCTTCCCTCCACTCTAACCCAAGCCAAAACTTTTGTGCAAACATTTAACACTTGTTTTCAAACATTACAAACCTAAGCATTATGCTTTTGATTTTCAAACTTCCTTTTCATAAAACTTATTTTGAATTGAATCTTTAAGTCAACTTTGACCATATTTTGTAATTACTTTTCATTGGTAAATATAACTCATTCAAATGTTTTGTGGTTTCAATGGCCACTTTCTCATCGAAAACTTTTCACAACCCTTTAACTCTTAGGTTTGAGTTATCCTTGAGGTAGATGTAATACTCACCTGTATCCTTAGTGATGGACAATGAGTCTTCCATGCTTATTATAGGGTTAATCCCTCACTAGCATGTTGAAGCTATCCTGACATGGTGGATTTGTGGTTTTAGGTTGAGTTTTCTCCCTTGGATAACAAAAGACCTTAAGGCTTTTGGACCAATCAATTCACCAACTTGTTTTTTTTGATATTTTTACCCCGAACTACGAGGTTTTGATCCTAATCTTTTTTAAGATGGTACGTAGGCAATGGATTATTCCATCCAAACACAAAATTGTAAATAATTTGTACATTCTTCTCTCATCTCCCCAATCATGTTTGCACAAACAAATTTTCACAAAATACCAACCTTACAACAAGTGTGAAAAGGGCTCCCTAGGAGTACCTAGGATGTTTTGGGTGCTTAAAACCTTCCCATTGCATAACCAACTCCCTTACCCCGATCTCTGACATTTTTACTAGTTTTTCATTCGATAAAACTATTAGGTTTTTATTCGCTTTCTAACCATTCCCTTGGATAAATAGAAGTGCGGTGGCGACTCGACTTGTATGGTTTACCTTAGATTTAGTCAATAAATCTAAAGGTAACGAATACCCCGCCACAGAAAAGTGGCGACTCTGCTGGGGACATTTGCCTAGTGGGTTTTGCCTACTTTTCACATTTGTGTTGTATTGTATTGTATATTATTTTGTGATATATTTTTGTGCAATTTGGGATTACTGTATTGTATGTAAAGATTGAATTGCTTGATATATTAATTCCTTGTATGCTTGGTGATCTTTGTGAGATGAGTTTTATACCCGAACTCGAGTGCACTTAGGATAGGAGAATGGCATAGTCTTGTTGACTTGTGTCGAGTTATTCCTTAGCATGTTGACTTGAAAGCCTCTTCACTTGGTGGAGGTCATGTTGGGATCAATAATGTCACACGAGTAGTCGTGGTTAGGCATTACTCTTTCCAATATAGACCTTAGAAGCCAAGGACCTTAGTTTACCAAGTCCGTCTTGGCCTATTTTTAGGACGTAGTGCGAAGGTCGTTCAAGTGTAAGATTTGATACGATTGTTACGCGATACTACACTCATAAGAGTCTCTCTTGAGAATATTTTTGGAATACGAGTAGTCGTTTATCCGATAATATCCGAAAGATGGGATGATGACTATGGGAACCTCTTGTAGAACATGTTTGGCAGGTTTAAACCCTAGTACACTCCCTTTGGGTGGTTCTTAACCGAGACTCCATGTTCGTGATTTGCAACAAACCCTTGATTCATGGTTGATTCGTTCTTGTGTATCCTTAATATCAATGGAACATGGGTTTTGATAAGGTGTAAAACATAATCCACCAAAATGGATGATTGATATTAAGGATGACATGATCCATCCCATGACCTTTGTGTGGTGTGCTTTGCTTGATCCTTGAGTGTGATTGTTGCATCCATGCATTCATGCACCCATTTGCATCCATATCATCAATGATGAGAAAATTTTCAAGGAACTTAAGAGGTCTATTAGCAAATTTTCAGACATGGATAGACAAAGAAGGAATACGAAGAAGTACAGTTTCACACAACCCGACTTGAAAGAGTTAAGGAATTTGACATCCTGTGTATTAGATCCCCTGTATTTCAAGGCTCGTCATGGGAAGCTTCTATCTATTATGGCTACTCAAGTATGGTGCAGTTCTAGGATCCCTTGTACCGTTGCTTCACATTTTCGGATTTCCAGCTTTTGCCCACGCCTGAGGAGTATGCCTATCTTGTGGGTATACCTATCTTAGATCAGTTGTCGTTCAGTGGCTTAGAGAGGGTTCCTACTTCTCAAGAGATAGCTGATATGTTGCATATAGATGAATCTCTGGTTGGTGCTCATATGACTACCAAAGGTGGAATTCAAGGTCTCCCTTCTGAGTTCCTCATCGCTCAATCTACTATGTATGGGAAGCCCATGAGTGAGGACGCCTTTGTGGCCATATTTGTACTTCTCATCTATGGGCTAGTGTTATTCCCCAACATCGACAAGTTTGTGGATGTGAACGCTATTAGGACCTTCTCTACCCTTAATCCCGTTCCGACTCTGTTGGGTGACACTTATTTCTCTTTGTATATGAGGAATGCAAAGGGTGGTGGTACCATTGTATACTGTTTGCCTCTGCAGTACAAGTGGTTTATTTCGCACTTGCCGCAGACGGTCACCTTCAAGGAGAACAAAGGATGTCTACGGTGGTCCACGAGACTTATGTCTCTCACTAATGATGATATCTTTTGGTACAACCGTGTATATGATGGTGTGCAGATTATCGATTCTTGTGGTGAATTCTCCAATGTGCCTCTTCTTGGTACATGTGGTGGGATTAACTACCACCCTATTTTGGCATGTCTTCAGCTTGGGTTCCCCCTAAAGGATAAACCTAATAACATTCTGTTAGAAGGTGTGTTCTTCCAGGAGGGTAAAGATCCCCAAGGCTTGAAGGGCAGGATGGTTCGCGCTTGCGCAAGATCCATAGGAAGGGAAGGAAAGAGCTTGGTCTGAAGAACTGTATTGCTTTGGAATCCTATACCTCTTGGGTTAGGAGGAGAGCTTCTGAGTACCTTTGTCTTATGAGTATCCGAGACCTACACCTTTGGTTGTGGCAGGGCCTTCAACCCTCCTTGACCAAGGAGTAGAGGAGTTGAGAGACGAAGATCGTTCACGTGCCTGGATCCGTGAACGAGAGGAGTTGCTTCGGCAGATTAAAGATAAGGATGCTTTGATAGAGTTTCTGCAGCACCAGATTATTGATGAGCCTAATGATGTGTTGACTTCTCTTCTTCCTCAGTCTTCTAAGTTCTGGAAAAGGAGGTATGATCGACTCGCCAAAGCTTTAGATGATTGTTTCTAGGGTACCATAGGATGTTCATTTTCCTTCTCTCTTGTATTATATTTGGTCACCAAAACTGTACTTCTTTGGTGTAAAATTATTTTCCAGATATTATTGATGTGATATTTCTATATATGTCTAAAATGATTAATATTTTCCATATTTGCAAATAGGACTCTAAAGTTCCTCTGATAAATAAAAACAAATCATATGCACAAGCATTGCATGCATCATGTGCATAAGCAGGTTTTGCTCCAGACTTCTTGTTCAATGATCTAACTCTGTGTTCTTCATATATTCCGAAGACAAGCTGACTCACCGGTACTACACTCGAGCCAACGCTTCAAGACTGATGGATCATTTGGAGCAAGAGAACCATGAACTCAAGGAGGAAGTGGCCAGATTGACTGCCCTGATGGAGTCATTCATGGCCGCCCAGAGCCAGTCGTCTCCGACACCTTCAACTCCTCCCCAGAGGACAGTCATCTCTGAGATTGCCTCTTCAACAGTGCCTGCGGCCAAATCCCACTTTGCACCAATAGCTATGCCAGCCGGGTTTCCCTGGGGGATGCCCGCCAACTTTGTTCCTGAGGGTCCAGCCCCCATATTTGCTTCTTTGCCGGCATCTAGCCTGGTCCTTGCCGTTCCACCTCCTGTCGTGCATACTATGCCTAGAGTAGACGACACCATCTACCACTCTGAGTCGTCTGAGGACCCAGATGTCTATGAAAAGATGGATGTTATGAATGATCAGTTTCTTGAGCTCCGCAAGGAATTGAAAACTCTTAGAGGAAAGGACCTCTTCGGCAAGTCTGCTGCTGAACTCTGCTTGGTGCCAAACGTCAAAATCCCTGTAAAGTTCAAAGTACCTGACTTTGAAAAGTACAACGGAAATACTTGCCCTCTCAGCCACCTGGTTATGTATGCTAGGAAAATGTCGACTCAGACCGACAATTATCATCTTCTTATTCACTATTTCCAGGACAGTTTGTCCGGTGCTGCCCTGAGATAGTATATGGGCTTGGACAGTGCGAACATCTGATCCTTCAATGACCTTGGCGAAGCTTTCATCAAGAAATACAAGTATAATATGGATATGGCTCCCGATAGGGATCAATTGAGGGATATGTCCCAGAAGGACAAGGAAACTTTCAAAGAGTATGCCTAGAGGTGGCGAGAGTTAACAACACAGATTGTGCCTCCGCTGGAAGAGAAAGAAATAACCAAGATCTTCATGAAGACCTTGAGCTCATTCTATTATGAGCGGATGATTGCCAGCGCTCCTTCTAATTTCACCGAGATGGTGAACATGGGGATGCGTTTGGAAGAAGGAGTCAGGGAAGGGCACCTGACCAGAGAAGAAGGCTCTTCTGCCAAACGATATGGGGCGTTTGGAAAGAAGAAAGATGGTGAGGCACATGCTGTGACCTCCCATGTTAAACCAAGAAGACCCTCAGTGAGGAGGAAGACCGTGCGTCCTGCTGGTAATTAGCATCAGGTGGCTCACATAGGACCTATTTTCATAGAAAACCAGCAATATCCGCATCACAACAATAACCAGCAGCAGCAACATCAACAATATCAACAACAACAACACCGTCCTCAACAGAAGGCCTACCAACCGCGAAACAACAATCAGGCCAATACAAGCTATGAGAGGAAGAGGGTCACCTTTGATCCTATTCCTATGACATATGTAGAATTGTATCCCTCTTTGATAGAGAGGAAGCTGATTACTCCACGAGACCCACCGGCTATATGTTGAAAAGTATATCTTCGGCAAATATTTTTATATCGTATCCACAGAGATTGGTTGATATTACCGCCGTTCTATAATCCGAATGTTATAAGTTTAGAAAGTAACAGGGTTGTTTTGTTTGGAAAAATATCTTGTGAGTGAATGTTACTAAAAACAGTAAAATGGTTTTAAATCTAATGTAAAAGCTTGGCAAGATTGGAGTTCACTATTTCAAATGCTTATGATTCCTTATGATAAATAAATAGATTCAAGATTATTGATGATGTTCAAGTATCCTCTCAAAGTCATTTATGTCTAAATGATATTGTGATAATCACTATATTGATCCTTAGACGATCTCTCCACCTAACTATCAATATAGCAATCTTTAATGTTTAATACCAAAGAAGAGTAATGAATAAATCTATCTCTACAACTTATTCACTACTTGAAGATCTGTTTTATGTCAAGACTCAAATAATCTCTCTCGACAACTACTCAAATCTGGTTTTCAACTTAGGGCAAAAACAGTATTCAATACATCAACAATCTTTATCATAAATATATATCAAAGTGAATACATAAACAGATGAGAATAGCTACTACCTCCAATCTTGACAAAAGGGAGTTTAGCTCCTCATCATCATTGTTCAAAGCAAAAAGTTCAAGAAGAAAAACTCTGTTTTTCTCTCTTACCAAAAAGCTCTCAATCTCAATATGTGAATGATAATAATGTCCTCTCTCCTTCCCCTAGAATAATGTATTTGTTTCTAACAAAATAAGTTGACATTTCCCTAAATGGTCATTGTCATCTAAAGCATAAAAGCAATTCCCAGGCAGACATCAAAATGGCAATAAACTTTTCCCTGCAGAACAGCACTTTTGACCCTTAGTCAGCTTGCTGGATTCGCAGCCTTCGCGGCGCGAAGGCAGTTCACGGCGCGAACTGTTGCTTCTCCAGCTTCCTTGTTTGGCAAGCTTCCTCCAAGATGTGGTATTGCAATCCAAAGCCTTCTTTTCACAGAAATTCTACAAAACTAACAAAAAATGTGAAATAACTATTCAAAACAAAATAACTTAAACCTAATTGCATTTATACAAAATAGTGAGAATAAAAGTGTGTAATTACATCAAAACTTGGTAAAAGGGACCAATAAAATGATATAAAAAGTAGTACTAATTGGTCCCTAACAACTCTCCCCAACTTAGCATTTTGTTTGTCCCTAAACAAAAGTTTCCACCCTTACAACCAAGACAATAACACAAAAGATTGAAACAAGGATTTACCAAGGACATTCAAATGGTTCAAAAGTGTTTGGCAATTTTTCTCAGTCCACCTATCTTAATTCTAGACAAAACATGAATAAGGAAAATGGTTGAATGCAAAAATCATTCCAATGGAATTCGAAATCATATATGTCAAAATTGAATCAAACTTATACACACATCATAATAATGATGAATAACATGAAGGGTTACTTTCACTCATCCCAGCAATTAAATCAACAACAACTCAAATCATGCGGTTATCATAACAAATACCAAATCATGTGAAAATTGAGAATCAAGAGGTCTTTCAAAGGTTGTAATGTGGCTTAGGTTACAAGAAAGGATATGATTAAGAGAATTTACAAAGTTGCCTATCCTAAGGGAGCATTCCCACACATTCAACTCTACACAATTTCCTTTTCCTTGGTCCCTATCTTTTTCTTTTTCTTTTTCTTTTCAACTCCACACAACCATGAGCATTTTCTTTGCTTTTCTTTTTCTAATCCTTTTTTTTATTTTATTTTTTTTTTATGCTCTATGGTTTCAAGGGTATTTTCTTTTTCTTGTTTCTTTTCAAATTTTCACCCTTTCATAACAATTCACTTTTCCAAGTTTCTAATTAACTTTTCGCTTTACTCTCCCCAACTTTAGATTCCAAAACCAAATTTATTCAATAATGCTCCCTACTTAAACATAAGCAAAAGGCAGAATTTTCAACAACTCGATTTACGGTTTCAATTGACACGAAAGAAATTAGGATTCATTTATTCCACAATTTTCAATTGATTTTTCAATGATCAATAAAATGAATCCTAAATTAAGCTCAAAGGGGTTTAACTAAGGATTATTCCTCACAAGGTTAGTTGATTCAAACTTTTTGGTCAAGTGGTTTTTCTCACAAACAATGCCTCTATCATTTTCAAAAAAAATTTACACACAAATAGCTTGATGCATGATTTAGCATGATAAGAATGAGTTAAAATAATGCTCGGTTTCCCGCTTTTTAGTGTACAATGGAAAGCTTCCTCACAAATGGTTAAGTCCTACTTTGATTCAAAGATGACATACATTTCAATGAGTTTATGAAATGGAATTTGCACAAACCATCAAACTACTCATGTTAAGTCTAGAAAGCGATAAAGTGTACCTTGAAATGCCGACACTAATTCTTATCATCACCACTCGAAGTGTCCGATGCTTCTTTCTTTGCGATCATTTCTCAGTAGCTTAAAGCTTGACTTAAGAGTAAGAACAATTAAACAAAAATGTTGGTAAACCAATATTCGATTAAAACACACTTAATTCTCAACTATCATTCATGCAATTGTCAAAATACTAAAAAAAAATTAAAGTGCCAAGATAAAGTCATGGTGAACTAGAGCCACCCAAAAGTACATTACAAAATTCCCAAAAACAAAAACAGAATTAGTAAAAAGAAACTCAAAAATACAACAACTCTCAAATCTCCACATTTTCAATCCTCCTCCTCTTCATCACCACCTACATTTCCGAGAACATCTTCCATCTCCTCATTTGGGTCAGCACTACCTCCTGCACCCCCCATAAAATTTGGCCTTCCCTCAGGCCAATTAGCATAAGCTGCATAGTCAGCTTGCGAAGGAAAAGTTCGGGCCTCCGGTGCCAGAAACGTGTTCTGGAACTGCTGCTGCATGGCATCGAAAAGGAATGATTGAGACCTCCTGGAGGCCTCAAAGTTCTCGCAGCAGTAGTTGGCAAACGCCATCTGATCAAAACCTGGGGTAGTGTGAGGTTGAGGTTGAGGTTGAGGTCGGGGTCTGGCTCGGGTTCTGGATGAAGAAGTACCAGGTGCATTAGTCTTATCATTTTGGTTTTGCAGAAACCTGTTCAAATATGAGTCACTGATCACACTGGTGATCGAGAAGTGTACCTCCTCAGGGATGGGAACATTTGCCTTAAGGCACAGCCCCATGATAAGCGAGTACACCAGCTTTGCCACCGAAATTGGTTCCGCTTAACACTATCTTTCTCAGTTTGCTTGCAATGAGGGCTGCGACATCCACAGACTTCCCGACCATGATACAGTACAATAGACACCCTACGTCCATAGGAATTGTGGTGGTGTGGCTTCGTGGTCGGATATTAGTCAACAGTAGCACCAGAAAAGCCCTAGCTTCCAAATTAAAATTTTCTCTTTTCCACAATTTCGGATGTCCTTGATCATTCAGTTCGTAGGATTTTCCGCTGAGACATAGAGTAGCATTGACTGCTTCCAGATTCCACCTGTTAGCTGCCTCCATGGTACTGTACTCACAACTCTCACCCTCTCCGAGAATTAAGGGATTACCCAGATAAGCATTAATATCATCCCTTCCAAAGGAGACGATCTTTCCCCTTACCCTGGACCGGTAGATGAAAGTCGTACCCTCCTCGTGATGCATAGCATTCGCATAAAATTCTCGAACAATATCGTAATTGATTTCGGCTTCTGGTTCGCATAACTTCATCCACTTTCGTCGTTCAAAAGCCGCAACCACGCTATGATACACCCCGGTTGGAGCTAGCCGGATAAACCTTTCAGGCAAAATTGTTCTCTTAATGAGGTTCTCGAATCGTGCTTCATGTTCATCACTAATGAACCTTCTGATTGAGCGGGCTTGAGGAGGTGCCATGGTTTTAGTTCTTTTAGACATCTGCAATCAACACCAGAACAACCACAGACAAACATGGATAAGGTTAGCACACAAACAACACAGAAAACATGGCCCTGGAATTCACAGTTCGCGGCGCGAACTCTGCGAATCCAGGAAATCTCCCAGAGCTTCCTAGGGTTCCACAAGTGAGGAGTAATCTACTCCCAATCAATCAAAATGCTCATCTCTACCCTAATCCTACTCTATAACAAACATGCAAAGTGATTTCAAGAGGTAATCATTAGAAAAATTTGATTTCTAACCAACCCTAAATGAAAAAACCCAAAAGGGATTGGAAAAGAGAAATTGAAGAATACATACCTTTTGAATCACTTAATCTTGTTAACAATGGAGGATTTGACAAATGGGGACTGAAGAATTTTAAGATTTGGTGGGATTTTGAGAGTGGGGTGAAAGCGCGGCAAATTGGTTTGAAATGAAGAATGTTTGAAATGAAAAAGAAATGACCTAAACAGAATTTAAGTGAATTCTGTCACGCAGAGTTCGTGGGGCGAACAGTGTTCGCGGCGCGAACAGCAGAAAACAGAACCACTCAAAAATTTTTCATTCAGTTCACGGCGCGAACAGGGGGTCGCGGCGCGAACAGCAGAAAACAGAACCCACTTAAAATTTTCCATTCAGTTCGCGGCGCGAAAAGGGGGTCGCGGCGCGAACTGCAAAAAACAGAACTTAAGAATTCTAAAACCTTAACAGAGCTAAACATCAAACAACAGAGAAAAATAGAATGCAAACTAACAACGTTGGGTTGCCTCCCAACCAGCGCTTTGTTTAACGTCGTTAAGAGCTCGACGGTACCTCGATTAGCCTGATCCAGATAAGGAAAGGACACACACATCACGGTTTATGTCACCGCTATGATAGACTTTCAGTCTTTGACCATTGACAGTCCAGCTTTCTTGAGACTTTGGATCCTCTATCACAATGGCTCCATAATTCCGTACTTCCTTGACAACAAATGGTCCTGACCATTTTGACTTCAACTTACCCGGAAACAACTTCAACCTTGAGTTAAAAAGCAGTACCATCTGTCCAACATGAAACTCCTTATGGCGGACCTTTCCATCATGGTATGCTTTTATCTTTTCCTTGTACAGCTTATTAGAATGGTATGCATCGTTCCTTAGTTCCTCCAATTCATGGAGTTGACCTTTCCTTCTTTCTCCAGCTAGAGTGGAGTCGAAGTTCAAGAACTTAAGAGCCCATAATGCTCTATGCTCCATTTCCACTGGAAGATGACAAGTCTTCCCATACACCATTTGAAACGGAGTCAGCCCAATAGGTGCTTTGTAGGCAGTACGATACGCCCACAAAGCTTCATCCAGTTTTAAGGACCAATCTTTTCTTGAATTCGATACTGTTTTCTCAAGGATCCGTTTGACTTCCCGGTTTGAAACCTCAGTTTGACCGTTCGCTTGTGGGTGGTAGGGAGTGGTCACCTTGTGCTTTACACCATAATGTTGCAGAACTTTTTCTAAGGATGTATTGCAGAAGTGTGAGCCTCCATCACTTACCAACACTCTAGGCACACCAAAACGTGAAAATATGTTCTTCTTTAAAAATTTAATCACAGTTTTGGCATCGGCCTTAGGTGAGGCAATTGCTTCCACCCACTTCGAAACATAATCAACAGCTACTAGTATGTACTCATTTGAGAAAGAAGAGGGGAATGGGCCAACGAAGTCAATACCCCAACAATCAAAAACTTCTACTTCTAGCATGTTGGTTAGAGGCATTTCATCCCGTTTTCCTATTCCTCCACTCCGTTGGCAAGTATCACAACTCTTCGCATGTTCGTGCGCATCTTTGAATAAAGATGGCCAATAAAAACCCGATTGGAGTACTTTAGTAGCTGTTCTCAAACCACTATAGTGACCTCCATACGGAGAGTTGTGACAGTGCCAAAGAATGTCTCTTGACTCCTCAATTGTTACACACCTTCTCAAAATATTGTCTGCTCCTACTTTAAACAGATAGGGATCATCCCAAACATAATATTTTGCATCTGCTAAGAATTTCCTTCTTTGATTGCAAGTGAGGTCTTCCGGTGTTAAACCAGTTGCTTTGTAATTAGCAAAATCAGCAAACCAAGGCCTCACTTGAATCGCATAAAGTTTTTCATCTGGAAATTCTTCTCTCACCTCTTCTTCTTTGTTTGTAATTTCTAAATTGACCAAAGGAGACAAATGATCTGCCACCAAGTTCTCGGAACCTTTTTTATCCCGAATTTCTAGATCAAACTCTTGTAATAAAAGGATCCAACGAATAAGTCTTTGTTTTGAATCCAGCTTGGTAAGTAGATATTTTATCGCTGAGTGGTCAGTGTAGATTACAACTTTTGAACCAATCAAGTAAGCTCTAAATTTTTCCAATGCATATACTATGGCTAGTAATTCCTTTTCAGTTGTTGCATAATTAACTTGTGCATCATTCAACACCTTACTAGCATAATGTATGGCATGGAAAACTTTATCGCTTCTTTGTCCTAACACCGCACCAGCTGCATAATCGCTAGCATCACACATGAGTTCAAAATCAAGGTTCCAGTTTGGTGCTACGATTATTGGTGCAGTGACCAACTTTTCTTTCAAATCTAAGAAAGCTTTAAGACATGACTCATCAAAAAGGAAAGGCGTACCTTTGTTGAGCAAATTGCTCAATGGCTTTGCGATCTTTGAAAAATCTTGTATGAATCTCCGGTAGAAACCGGCATGTCCTAGAAAGCTTCTTATCCCTTTAATGTTAGTTGGAGGTGGCAGTTTCTCAATAACCTCCACCTTGGCCTTGTCCACCTCTAGCCCTTCAGAAGAAATCTTGTGACCAAGTACTATACCCTCAGTGACCATAAAATTGCATTTTTCCCAGTTGAGCACTAGGTTGGTCTCCACGCATCTCCCCAGAACTACATCAAGGTGTTTTAAGCACAATTCAAAAGATGATCCATAAACAGAAAAATCATCCATGAACACCTCAATGCATTCTTCTATCAAGTCTGAAAATATAGCTTGCATACACCGTTGAAATGTGGCCGGTGCATTACATAATCCAAAAGGCATTCTTCGGTAAGCAAAGATGCCAAAAGGACACGTAAAAGTTGTCTTCTCATGATCTGCCGGGTTTACTGAAATTTGATTATACCCCGAATATCCGTCCAAGAAACAGTAGAAATTTTTGCCGGCGAGCCGCTCCAACATTTGGTCCATGAAGGGTAGTGGGAAATGATCTTTCCTTGTGGCTTGGTTCAACCTTCTATAGTCGATGCACATCCTCCACCCGGTCACTGTTCTTGTCGGAATCAACTCATTTTTATCATTTTTAATCACCGTCATTCCGCCTTTCTTGGGGACCACTTGTACCGGACTCACCCATGCACTATCAGATATAGGATAAATCATTCCGGCTTCCAATAGTTTGACAACTTCTTTCCGGACCACCTCTTTCATTGATGGATTCAGACGCCTCTGAGGTTGCGCAACTGGTTTGAAGTTTTCCTCCATCATGATCTTATGCATGCAATAGGCCGGACTAATACCCTTCAGATCGGATAACACCCACCCTATTGCACCTTTGTTCTTTTTCAATACTTGAATCAACTTATCTTTCTCTTGCGTGGACAATGTGTTGCTTATAATCACTGGTTTAGTACACTCATCTCCAAGAAACACATACTTCAAGTGTGACGGGAGCATTTTCAACTCTAACTTTTGCTCTTCCGTTTTCTTCTTTGTATCCAAATCTTCCGTTAATTCTTCTTGATAAGCCAGCTCACCACAAGATTCTAGCTCATGCAACATTGCTTCAATCTCTCGTTCCTCATTGTCGGTTAACACGTTGTATGCTCCGATAAGGGATCTTTCTAGAGGATTAGAGATATGAATTTGGTTCGCGACCTCCACTACTTCCTCTTCAATTGCATCGATTCGGAAAGAATCATGCTTATCGGTTGGATGCTTCATAGCTTCGAAAAGATTAAAAGTCACCTCTTCATCTTGCACTCTCACCTTCATTAGCCCATCATCTATGTCGATCATCATCCGAGCTGTCTTCATAAAAGGTCTTCCAAGAATTAGGGGTACATCACGGTCCTCATCCATCTCTACTATTACAAAATCCACCGGAAACAAAAATTTGTCCACTTTCACAAGCATGTCTTGAGCGATTCCGTATGGTGAGGTGGTGGACTTGTCGGCTAGTTGTAGAGTCATTCTCGTCGATTTAATCTCAACATTCCCCAATCTTTTGACAATGGAGAGGGGGATTAAATTTATACTAGAGCCCAAGTCAATCAAACCATTTCCAACGTATGTGCTTCCAATGGTTACCGGTAGAACAACCCGGCCCGGGTCGGACTCCTTCCTTGGGAGAGTCTTTTGGATGATGGCGCTACACCGTGCATCAAGCAATATGGTCTCATCTTCCACGTGTCGCCTTTTCTTGGTAAGAATGTCCTTCATAAACTTAGCATACCGTGGCATTTGTTCTAATGCATCAGCAAATGGAATGTTGATTTGGAGTTGCTTGAAGATGTCCATAAACCGTGCATAATGCCTAGCATTGTCCTTCCTTGATGGAGCATGTGGATAGGGTAAATGTTGAGTTGGAATGACGCTCACCCCTTTCTCAGATTTCTTCTTCTTCTTTGATTCAGCATCCTTTTTCCCTTCTAAGCCAGTCTGCTGATCAGTTGGCAGAACCTGCTCTTTTCGCGGCGCGAAGGTGGTTCGCGGCGCAAACTGAGCATTTCCAGAAGCATTTTCCCTTTCACCAACTATTTCTTTTTCTTCCAGCATCCCATCAGTGATGTTCTCTTCTACAATCTCTTCACCTTTTTCACTTACCAACTCTTTACCACTCCTTGTGACAATTGCTTTGCAATGCTCCTTGGGATTCGGTTGAGTGTTAGCAGAGAAAGACGGCCCTGCGTTTTGTTCCGACAGTTGCTTCGCGAGTTGGCCTACTTGATTTTCCAGATTCTTAATTGCTGCTTCGTTACTCTTCTGATTTGCCATGGAAGCTTGCATGAATTGTTGAAGAGTGTCATCTAGCTTGGAATTTCCTCCTTGCGACTGCTGTCCTTGAGAGTTTGGAAGTTGGTAAGGACTTTGCTGCTGAAAATTCTGATTGTTGAACCTTGACGGTTGATAGCCTTGATTGTTTCGTGGTTGGTAGCCTTGATTGTTAGGCTGTTGTCTTTGATAGCCCTGATTTTGATTGTTCACATAACTCACTTCTTCTTGGGGTGGAGGACAAAAACCAGTAGGGTGATCCCCTTGACATAATTCGCAACATGCTACCTGATGCTGAACTTGAAACCCTTGAATCTCTTTTATTTGCTGTGGAAGCTTGGCCATTTGTTGAGTGAGAAGCTCCACTTGTTGAGAGAGTAGCTTGTTTTGAGCAAGGATGGCATCATTGGTATTCAACTCAAGAACTCCGGGCTTACGTTGTGAAGGGCTACGATCATGTTGACCTTGATGATCATTGAGGGCCATCCGTTCAATAATGACTTTAGCTTCTTCCGCAGTTTTTGATATAAGCGACCCACCCGCGGTGGCGTCCAGAAGTGTCTTATGAGTTGATTGGAGACCATTTAAAAAAATATGGATTTGAGTGAGCTCATCAAAACCATGTCCCTTACATTTTCTCAACATTGATTTGAATCTTTCCCAAGCTTCATTTAGAGACTGGTTGCCTCCTTGAGTGAATACCACAATAGCCGTTTTGGCTTCCATGAATCGGGATTGAGGGAAGTATCTTTCTAAGAACTTTTCTTCTAACAAATTCCAATCCGTCATCACTCTTGATTCTTGATCAAGGTACCACTCTTTTGCCTTTCCCACTAAGGAGTGTGGGAACATCCTCTTGAATAATGTTTCTTCACCCGCTTCGTCTATTCCCGTAGAACCCGCAATCTCATAGAATTTGATGAGATGGGTATACGGATCTTCATGATCCATTCCGGTGAATGGATTTGCATAGAGAAGTTGGAGGATTCCGGTCTTCATCTCCGTATTTCTTCCTCCACGGGCAAATTGAGCATTCCTTCTTGGACTATTAGCGGACATTTCGGTACGATTATCCTCCGCCATGTTTCCTTCACAAGCCTCTACAACCACTTCTTCGATTGGAACAAGTGCGGAAGTAGATGCTTCTTCTCTCCGGTTCCTCTCTTCGGCTAGTTTCCTTCTTCTTCGTGTTTTGCTATTGAGCTTCCGAAGTGTTCTTTCGATTTCAGGATCAAATTGAAGTTGCTCCTCGGTTGCTTTTCCTCGCATGCACTAGAATCTACAAAACTAACAAACCAAGTGAAACAAAAGAGGGATAGTAATAAATGTAACACAACTTAAAACAAAGAATTATTGCAATGCTTGTAATATCGAACACCAATCCCCGGCAACGGCGCCAATTTGTTGAAAAGTATATCTTCGGCAAATATTTTTATATCGTATCCACAGAGATTGGTTGATGTTACCGCCGTTCTATAATCCGAATGTTATAAGTTTAGAAAGTAACAGGGTTGTTTTGTTTGGAAAAATATCTTGTGAGTGAATGTTACTAAAAACAGTAAAATGGTTTTAAATCTAATGTAAAAGCTTGGCAAGATTGGAGTTCACTATTTCAAATGCTTATGATTCCTTATGATAAATAAATAGATTCAAGATTATTGATGATGTTCAAGTATCCTCTCAAAGTCATTTATGTCTAAATGATATTGTGATAATCACTATATTGATCCTTAGACGATCTCTCCACCTAACTATCAATATAGCAATCTTTAATGTTTAATACCAAAGAAGAGTAATGAATAAATCTATCTCTACAACTTATTCACTACTTGAAGATCTGTTTTATGTCAAGACTCAAATAATCTCTCTCGACAACTACTCAAATCTGGTTTTCAACTTAGGGCAAAAACAGTATTCAATACATCAACAATCTTTATCATAAATATATATCAAAGTGAATACATAAACAGATGAGAATAGCTACTACCTCCAATCTTGACAAAAGGGAGTTTAGCTCCTCATCATCATTGTTCAAAGCAAAAAGTTCAAGAAGAAAAACTCTGTTTTTCTCTCTTACCAAAAAGCTCTCAATCTCAATATGTGAATGATAATAATGTCCTCTCTCCTTCCCCTAGAATAATGTATTTGTTTCTAACAAAATAAGTTGACATTTCCCTAAATGGTCATTGTCATCTAAAGCATAAAAGCAATTCCCAGGCAGACATCAAAATGGCAATAAACTTTTCCCTGCAGAACAGCACTTTTGACCCTTAGTCAGCTTGCTGGATTCGCAGCCTTCGTGGCGCGAAGGCAGTTCGCGGCGCGAAGGCAGTTCGCGGCGCGAACTGTTGCTTCTCCAGCTTCCTTGTTTGGCAAGCTTCCTCCAAGATGTGGTATTGCAATCCAAAGCCTTCTTATCACAGAAATTCTACAAAACTAACAAAAAATGTGAAATAACTATTCAAAACAAAATAACTTAAACCTAATTGCATTTATACAAAATAGTGAGAATAAAAGTGTGTAATTACATCAAAACTTGGTAAAAGGGACCAATAAAATGATATAAAAAGTAGTACTAATTGGTCCCTAACACTATACCTACCAACCCTCAGTGGTGGTATAAGCCTGAGCTACATTGTGTTTATCATTCCGGTGCCCCCGGACATGATGTGGAGAATTGTTACCCACTGAAGACCAAGGTTCAAGACCTTGTGAGATGTGGTATCTTGTGTTTCGAGGACGTAGGTCCCAATGTGAAGAAGAACCAATTGCCCGAGTATGGGAAATCCTCTGTCAACATGGTTCAGGGCTGCCCTAGTAAATATAAAGTCAAATATGTCAGCCATATTCGACAATCTTTGGTCGAGATGCACAAACTGTTGTGTGAATACAGACATTACGAGCACGACCATGACAGATGCCGAGTTTGCACTGTCAATCAGAGAGGATGTCGCCAAGTCCGCAAATACATCCAAGAAATGCTGGATGAAGGTGTAATTGAAATACTTCAGAATCGAGATGTTGATGATGATGAAGTCAATGTGATATCTCCGGTATTTCGGATCCCCGATCCTGTTGTCATTCGGTATGATGGCAGCAAGCAGAAGGCTTCTCCCTCTTTGATTTTTAAACCAGCTGGCCCTGTGCCATACTTTTCTGATAAAGCTGTCCCCTATCGCTACAATGTTGTGGCATTGAAGGATGGAAAGGAGGTCCCCTGCCCTCTACTTCTGTTGTTAATATTGCCGATGTCAGTGGCTTAACCCGTAGCGGTCGTGTTTTCTCGACTCCACTGAAGCCCCAGGCTGACATCAGAAAGGCTGATGTGGCTGATTGTGTTGTACGCCCGGTTGGGAATGCTGTTAATGCTCTGAATCCCGCACTTGTTGCCAGTAAACCTGCCTCCGTTGTAAAAACTCATGTCTCTGCTGGCCAGAGTGGCACCGTGAAAGAAGACTGTGATGAGATGCTGAGGCTCATCAAAAGGAGTGAATACAATGTTGTAGATCAGCTTCTACATACGCCATCAAAGATCTTTGTGCTATCTTTATTGATGAATTCAGAACCACACCGTGAAGCTCTGTAGAAGGTGTTTGATGTGGCGTATGTAGATCATGATGTCACAATAGAACAATTTGATAGTATTGGTGCAAACATTACCGCTTGTAACAATTTGAGTTTTTGTGATGCCGATCTCCCTGAGGAGGGAAGAGACCACAATTTGGCACTTCACATATCCATGAGCTGTAAGGATGATGCCATGTCCAATGTTCTGGTACACATTGGATCATCACGTAATGTGTTGCCAAAATCCACTTTGGCCAGATTGTCATACCAGGGGCCTCCTGTAGCACCTCAAATTTGCACCTCCCATTTTGTATGTACATTTTCATGATTAGGTCATTAGCATTGCATTGTCCATTGCATAGTCCATCAGTCATCAGGCAAGATTGGTCAAGAGATGATCAGGAGATTCAGTTATGCAAGCAAGCAAGTGCATTTTCCATGGAATCAAAGCCCTAGGGTTGTTTCAATGAGTTCATATGACCTAGGGATCATTTTGAAGTGGTTTGGCCAAAGATTGGATGCTCAAAGCTCATCAGTCAAGATGCAATTCATCTGAAACCCTAGAAAGTCAACCAAAGTCAACTGTTCATTCAACCATGGATTTGAAGGTGGGAGATGGTTAGAGAGGCCTCATTCATGTCCATACAAGTCTCATTTGACATTTCAAACATCAACAATGAAGAATTTGAGGTCAGATCAAAACTTTCCAAAAATAGTAAGTGACCTGTAATTTGAAATTGCCTAAAATGGAAAGGTTTTCTCCTCAAGATTACATCATCAAGCAAGCTTCAAATGAAATTTTGTCCAACATGAACGTTGAAGATCTTGTTCTCCCATTTCCAAAAAGTCCAAGATCATGAATTTCTCATGTGTGGTTGAAAAGATATGGATCAATCATGGCCAAGTGAACATGGAACTTCAAACATGCATAACTTTCAAACCATAAGGCCAAATGGAGTGGTTTTTTTTGTATATTCATGTCTTGACATATACTTTCCAAAACATATATCACATGCCATGCATTTTCATCACATGATCATTTGCATTTTCATTGGAATTTTGGAGGGAAAATTATAATTTGAAAATGAAGCATTGTTTTCACATTTTAACACTTGCATTGGCTCCAAAATAACATTTCAAGTGGAATTCAAGCCAAATTCGTGCACTGTTCCATTGCCTTTTCATGCATGAGGTGCATTATCCATTTGGTACTTACACCTTGTTTTCACTAATCCATTGGCAATTGGCTTAATTGTGATTAAGAACATGATTAACACAGCATATATATAGCTAAGCATAACAAATTTCTGCATTAACAACATCACTTTTTCAGATCTAGATCCATTTTCACAGATTCTTCTCTCAAACTTTTCATCAATTTTCTTCAAATACCTTGCACTTTCCTTGATTCCTTCATCATCCATAAGCATTGTGGAGCATTATTGAAGCAAGATTCAGTGGAAATCGTGCAATTGGAAGCTGTTTGGAACTTGAGGCTCATACATGGCAGTTGAGAATTCTGGAAGGATCGTGTACATCTAAGCCTCAAACATTCATCTATTCATCCATACAAGTGCTGTGGAGTATCTGTTTGTGCATTACAAAGCCTAAAAGCATCAATTCCAGTTCTGTAGCTTCATCAAGGTCAGAAATCGATTTCCTTAATTCATGAAATTGTTAGGTGATAGTTGTAGATCTTTCAATGCTGAGTAAAATGAGCTTTGTTCCATGAAATTCCATGTAGAAATGAGTTAGATATGATGGATTAGGGTTTCATAGGTGAAAATGTATGGCTTCGATTCTCTGAATACATGTTGATTTAGCTTTAGCCAGGCCTGGATTGTTGATGTATGTTGGAAGATGAACACGATGATATGATTGTTTTTAATTTCTGTGCACATTTGTTCTTGAGCTTGTACTGTGTGTGATGAACATGATGAATCTGATGAAGAACACTTCCAGAACTCAGTTTGATCTTTCCCAGCGTGTTTTTCATGTTTGCATGTGTTTGTGGGAATACTGAGCATGTAGTGGACCACGTAGCGCTCACATGGCATAATGATTGGCCATAAGCGCTTAACATTGCCACGTCTGTTTAAGTGAAACGGCGCGTTTCACTACTAGCGCCACATTTTGAATATTGCCTCCCTTCGAATCCTGGCTCGTGACAAATCCAAAAATGCCATTCACATTTTATTTCATTTTCTTCATCCACTCATGTACTTGATTCTCACATGTTTTTTTATTTTTCTTCCACTTCAAAAATTCATAACTAAAGGAATATTGATCCAAATAATGTGGGAATTTTTGCATCTTGCTCCTTATTGTTTGTAGTTTTTTATGAGCATTTTTCCACAATTTGTGCATGGCTGGAATTTAATTGGTGCTAGGGATTGTGAACATACATGTTTTTTGTACCTTGCTTGCCATATTTCTTGTGAAATGATGAGTTTTAATCCAATGCCTATGAAATTTGACATGCTTAAACTAGACTCTTGGCTGGACATTTTGGTGTTGAGTTTTCATTTTTATCATTTGTGGTTGCTGAGTTATGATCTTTTGAATGTAGGTGTGACAATGTGTGTCACACCTTTGCTTGCTCAATTTGATTAATTTCTTTGCCATGCCAAATGAATTCCAATGGATGTGATTTTTTGTATGATGCTTCCTGTGGATGTTGTGATTGATCATGAATTCTCTTGGAATTTTTGGATTGATTTCTGATTTGATTGAGATTTTTCATTCTGTATGATCATTTGTGCACTTTTGAATGGTCTTGAATTTCATTGGTTTGTGAAATGCTTGTGGTTTATCATATGAATGTGAAATTTTGCACATTGTTTCTAGACATGTTGAAGTTTGTTTTGGCTTTGATTGGAGGTCCTTACCATGTTTCATTTCTGTTTTAGGCTTGTGCTAAGTTGATGTAACATTTGGTGTCATATTTGAGCTTGTTTTGGTTGCCTTGCCTTATGCAATTTGATTACCATGCCTAATCTTGTCCAATTGCCCTAATTTTTTGTATGTTGATCATATTGTATGTTCTGTTTAGCCATGATTTTTCTTGAGATTAATTGAATCATTTTGGAATTAATGTGCATTTGTTCATGCTGTTGTCACAATGTGCTTTCAACTTGCATACTTTGCCATGATTGGTTTATGAAATACTTTTGATATATGATATTGATGTGAGACCTTTTGGATTGTCTTAAGATGTGTTTGAAGTTGATTCATGTTAATTTTCAGCTTCTGTTTTGAATTTTTTCTCCATCTTTGACCCTAGGCTTTGTCCTAGTGGTTTGCCTCTCATGTTTGAAGCTTTGTTTCAGGTTACACATTCAAGTTACACAATTGATGATGCCTCATCTTGAGAGCATTTGATAGTTGCTTTTGATCACTAATGTGTGTTTTGTAGGGTTGCTAACTCATTTGAGTTGTGATTGTGGCGTATGCCTTTGCTTATTGGGTTTGACTGTTGATATTGATGTTATCTGATTGTCTGAGTTGTATACTGATTTGTTTGATGTTTCAACAGGTACATTAGTTGCTTAAGTTCATTTTTGAACTTGCTTTTTCTTGGTTGCTTAACCACTTAGGTATGACATTCTCTTCTTCATGTAGTCTGGAAGACCTGGCCTGTTATGTGGTCAGGCACCTGTCTGAAGTCCTCCTTAAGAGGCCATGTTCTTGTGTGTTTATTTTTGTGCTAAGCAGGAAAAGTCCTTTGATAAGGCAATTGACAGATAAAAGAGATGTGTAATCCATCTCCTGCTAGTCAGTGTGTCATCCCTTTGCTCACATTACATGTTGATGCATTGTGGATATTAACCCAAGATCCTATAGAGTCATTCACTTGTGGAGAGAGTTCCAACTTTCTGAACTCCCACACATTCTATTATCTGAAGCTCTCCCTGACCAGGGATAAGAGCTGTGAGGCACACCCCTCATCTCCATTTCATCTGGCTTCACCCTAACTCTCAATGTTAGGGTTAAGAGCTCATATTACCCCATTCCAGTTGGCTTTAATGCTTAGCCTTGTTTGAGCCCCTCTGTTCGTATATAGTGCGTGTGCTTGCTTTGTGCTTCTGTATGACTGTTTGTGTTGTTTAGGATAGCTTGCTCCCTGTGCAAGTTAGATAGCAACCTTAACTTAGGGATGGTATGCATGACAACTTCTAGGCTCGAGTCGTAGTCTCCCTAGCAGTTTGTGTCTCCCTTTGTATCTGGTTAGGCTAGTCCTTTTTCCCTGTTCAGGGGAACTACGTCGCCCTGATCCTCATACCAGATGAGGTACGTAGGCAGGAGATGAGCTGATCTCTCCGGGCGCCCTTTTTGTGTTTAACCCTTTATTTGGTTCGGAGTCTGATGTAAGTCCAGCGATTGGCATTCGGATTCCAGGTTTGCCTGTTTGTGTGGAGTTTGACGTAAGTCCAGCGATTGGCAGTCGATTTCCTGTGTGGTTTTGTTTGGCGTGCGTTAGCCGAACTACGTCGACTCTGATGTCTGTGCCTGACAGACTACGTAGGCCCAAGATGCGATATCCTACCGAGTTAGTTTCTTTTGTTTTCCTGTGTCTCCTTTCAGCCAGTGTGTGATGTTTAAGCATTGTGTTTTTAGCAACCTTTATCCTTCCTTTTGTGCGTGGATCCCATCGAGTACGACATATGCGTAGGGGTGCTAATACCTTCCCTTCACATAATCGACTCCCGATCCCATCTCTCTTTGGTCGCGAGACCATGTCTTTTCCAGGTTTACTTCGAGCGTTTCGTTTCCCTCTTTTGGGATAAATAACGCATGGTGGCGGCTCTGTTGTTTTGTTTTCCCGCCGGTTTTTCGCGTAATGCGACAGCTGGCGACTCCACTGGGGATACAGAGAAGTTGACCTCTTGCTGGTCCATCTTCCCTAAGCGAGTCTCTCCTAGCGCTCTCTAGGTTAGGGTTTGGTTGCTTTTGCTGTTTCATTTATTGCATTCATTTATTGTGTGCATTTATGTTTGCATTCATTCATATGCATCTGTTCATCTGGCTGTGCTGTGTTGTCTCTCTGTTGGGGTGGGTGTTACACGAGGTAAAAGGCCCAATACCCAGGCTATGAGTGAACTCTAGGACACCTAGGAATAGAGTGATTCATGGGAAGCGGGTGGTATTGCGCCACTTAGCGGAACATTGATATCACGAGCAGTTCAGACTCTGATGGGGTATTGTCGTTACATACTTCGGGTGTGTATATGATGATATTCTATGAAAGGGTTATTTATGCTGCGTTTCTCTCGACCTTACCCTGGCCTAGATGACACCCGTGAGTGGGGAGGGAATGATCATTATTACAGGTACAGTTGGTGACTTGTCGGTGACTTGTTGGTGACTTGTGATCCTGTTGGTGACTTGGTTCTGCAGATTGGGTTGTCTCAGATGACTTTGGGTTTCAGATGAATTGTGGTTCCGAGTTCAAGCCGAAGCTATGAGCCTGTGTTCCGAGATGCACAACCTGCTAGTCTTGTCTGCATCATTTGCATCATAGCATGTTTATTTTCAAAAAAATATGCAATAAAAAAAAAATGGGAAAAAGAAGAAAAAAACTAATCTCTGCATGCATATCATTTCTCAGGTTCATTCAGGAGTTCGGTTCACTGATAGAGATGGCAACAGTCCCAGAGTTGAAGCGGAAGACTTGTTCCTACAGCTTTCACCGTGAGCCTTTTGTGAAGGCAAGCCTCTAAATGGTTTTGATGAAGACAACATTATTCATTCAAGATGTTATGCATGCTCAAAAAGGAAATGGATCAAGACATTGAAGCGAGAACAAGATTTCATATTATTTAAAGTCTTGAAGATTTATCTTAGATTGATCAAAGGTATAACATTCATCTCTTGATAATGTTTATGCAAGTGTTCAAAAGTGTCTCATGCATGCTATATAAGTTTAAGGGTGTTAGAAAATATATGCCATGAGTTTCATGCTTTTAAAGAATTGTTTTTAAATCCTTTTTACTTTTTAAATTTGAATATTTTTTAAAACATGCAGCTGTAGGTAAATTATGGCGTTTTGAACCGCCGTAATTTGCAGCGTTTGAAATTTGAATATTTTTAAACATGCAGTTGTTGGTAAATTATGGCGTTTTGAACCGCCATGATTTGCAGCGTTTTGAAACAGTTTTTTTTTTTCCTTTTGAAATTTGAATATTTGAATATTTTTAAACGTGCAGTTGTTAGTAAATTATGGCGTTTTGAACCGCCGTAATTTGCAGCGTTTTGAAACAGTTTTTTTTTTACTTTTGTTGTGTCTAAAAATTTTCTCAAATGAATCATGGCATCCCCTCATCATTGATACCTTTTTGTAGAGATGTTTTAGCAATATATAAACATCATAATGTCAGAATTTCAAAGACACCTCCTTTGCATAAAACTTCAAAAACAATCATTTACATAAAATATTCATTTTCACAAAGTGTTCATAAAACTTTCAAAAGTGTAAAACTTGTGCATCAAACTTTCATATATTATTCATCTAAGTTTCATCATACACTTGAACACTTGCTTGTACATTATTAAAGTGATTGTTACATAAGGAGAAGATCAATCAAGAGAAGATTGATAGTACTATACTTTACTCAAATCATTCATAGAATTATTTCTGTTTGACTTGTGATCCAGGATTGTTGGACACAAAGGGTTGGTGTTGAAGAGGATTGTTCTTCATACACTTGTTTACCTATAGGTTAGATAGTAGGCATCACCGTTTGTGTGAATAGGCTGTACCATAATTCTAACTATAGTGAAATCTCTTTCGTGTGGAAAGGGGAGTGGATGTACCTTCGGATTGTGAAGGGAACCACTATAATTTCCGGTGTCTTTTTACTTTCCGCAATTTATTTTTCCGCACTTAAACGAAAAATAACCATAAACCGGAAACAAGATCGAAGAATTTTTAACCACCTAATTCACCCCCCCCCCCCCCCCTCTTAGGCGCATTTACAACTTACAACTGGCATCAGAGCAAGTTATAGGTAACTTGTTCCTAGAGATCCAGCATGGCTTCCGCAAGCATAAATCCGGTTTTCAAAGACGGTGGAAGTAGCAACAAGCCCCCACTCTTCTCCGGAGAATATTTCGATTTCTGGAAAATCAGAATGAAGGCACATCTTGAAGCCCAAGGGGAAGGTATATGGGAAGCAGTTGAAGAAGGTCCACACAAACCGGTGAATGTGGTGAATGGAGTTGGTACCGCAAAGTTGAAAAACACTTATGACGAAGATGATAGAAAAAAGATTCTGAATGAGAAAAAGGCAATCAACATACTCCAAAGCGCTCTTAGTATGGACGAGTTCTTCCGTATATCTCAATGTAAATCGGCAAAGGAGATTTGGGACACCTTGGTTGAAACACATGAAGGAACCACCGAAGTGAAGAGATCGAGACTAAACACTCTAAGTCAAGAATATGAGATGTTCCGCATGCAGCCCGGTGAATCTATAGTTGCCTTACAAAAGAGATTTGTCCATCTAACAAATCACTTGATTGCTCTCGGTAAAACTTTCACTAATGATGATCTCAACCTGAAAGTCCTAAGATCTTTGACAAGAGAATGGCAACCGAAAGTGACCGCTATTTCGGAAAAGAAAAGTCTCTCAACGATGACATCCGCGTCTCTATTTGGCAAACTTCAAGAACACGAATTGGAACTTGGAAGGCTCGAGAAGCACGAAGGTCTAGAAAAGAAATTCAAGAGCATTGCCTTGAACGTTGATTCAAGAAATGACAAAGACGATGAGACGTCCGAAGATGAGAACTTTAGGCTTCTTGTGAAGAAGCTTGGTAAGTTTTTTAATAAAAATAAAAATTTCTCTTATCCTAAAAAGAATAAACATTTCAGGAAAAAGGAAGCATCCACATCAATGCAAGACGTCACGTGTTATGAATGTGGACAGCAAGGTCACATAAAGCCGGATTGCCCAAAACTTGCAAAGAAAGGAGGACTCAAAGGAAAGAAGGAATTCAAAAACAAAAAGGCTTACGTCGCTTGGGACGATAATGAGATCAGTTCATCCTCGGGATCGGAAAGCGATGATTGTGCAAACATGGCTCTTATGGCTTCACATCACTCCGATAAAGAAATCGATGAGGTTAGTAGCAATTTTTCAATTTATGACAATGACACACAAGATGTTATAGATGAACTCTTAAAAGAATGCAAGACCTTGTATAAAAGTATTTCATCCCAAAGGAAACAAATTTCATCCTTAGAAGAAAAAAATATTGCTTTGGAAAAATATATTGAAAGTGGAAAACAAAAATTGATGGATGAAAAACAAAGTCTTGTATGTAAGAATTGTGAATCTTTATCTTTTCAAATTGTTCAACTTAAAAGAGTTTTAGAAAGATATGAAAAAGGTCAAATTGGCTTGGAGGAAATTCTTAAGCATCAAAGATATTCTAATGATAAAAGTGGATTAGGATATTCTAAGTTTTCGAAACCAAGCGCAAATAAGACCATTTTTGTTAAAGCAAGTGAACAAGTTGATAAAGAAAAAGGAAACAATTCTAAAAGTGTGCATCAAAGTCATAAAAAGAAAATGATTGTTAAGAAGAAGAATTATGTTTCTAGATATAGAAGTGATTTTCAACCTACCTGTTTTTACTGTGGAATCAAAGGCCACACACCTAATGCTTGTTATGTGAGAAACTTTAGCGTTCCAAAAGGGCATTATGTGTGGGTTAAAAAGGGTACTAACTACCAAGGACCCAAAGCAATTTGGGTACCAAATAAAACTTAATTGTTTTGTAGGTTTACTTGGAGACCACTTCAAAATCTCTGCTTTATTAATAAAGTGGTTGTTCTAAGTTTTTGATGGGAGGAAATAAACTAACTTTCAAATCTAGTTCCAAGGTCCAAGAGTTATTTCACATATGGGGAATACCTTAAAGGAATAATTCTTGGCATTGGCAAAGTTGAAGCACTAATATTCACTAAACCATTGGCTAAAGAGCAATTCTTCAAGATTCGGCGAGAACTTGGTATTCTCAATGAAGGTGACATCTAACCTTTCTTAACATTGCTTGTTTTGTGGTATAGTATCTTAAAATATGTTGATTTTCAATTTTTATGTTATGCAATGCTAGCACTTCCGTTTCGCCGTTTTTAGTTTTTCTTACTTTCGCATATCAAAAAATTATCCGTTTTAAAATATTTTTTTTTATCGAAAGTTGCATATTGATAAGTGCTAATACTCTGTGAAATTTTTTTTTAAAAAAATCTTTTCCCATTGTTTCAAACAGAGCTGCTGTTTTTTAATTATTTTTTGAAAATTTTAGCCCGTTAACAGGTTAACGGAATCGGTTAACAGGTTAACGCCTCCAAAACAGCACTTCTGCATTAGCTTTAAAAATCCAGAATTTTTAATATTTTTGGTATATGTGTTTATGGTCAGTACATGTGCTTGAAGGCTTATCTAATGATCACATAATGTGTGTATGCTTGTCTGCTTTTCTTTTTTAAGTTTCTTCCTTTTTGCTAATGACAAAGGGGGAGAAGAAATATGTGTTTGTGTGTTTGTTTTTCTCTAACAAAATGCAGCTAGAAAAGACTCTCTAAAAATCATGAATTTAGGGGGAGCGTTGATCAAGGGGGAGCCTTGTGTGTTAGAGAAACAAAAGTAGAGCAAACTTTCAAAATTGGGTTGTCATCATCAAAAAGGGGGAGAATGTGAAGGCAAGCCTCTAAATGGTTTTGATGAAGACAACATTATTCATTCAAGATGTTATGCATGCTCAAAAAGGAAATGGATCAAGACATTGAAGCGAGAACAAGATTTCATATTATTTAAAGTCTTGAAGATTTATCTTAGATTGATCAAAGGTATAACATTCATCTCTTGATAATGTTTATGCAAGTGTTCAAAAGTGTCTCATGCATGCTATATAAGTTTAAGGGTGTTAGAAAATATATGCCATGAGTTTCATGCTTTTAAAGAATTGTTTTTAAATCCTTTTTACTTTTTAAATTTGAATATTTTTTAAAACATGCAGCTGTAGGTAAATTATGGCGTTTTGAACCGCCGTAATTTGCAGCGTTTGAAATTTGAATATTTTTAAACATGCAGTTGTTGGTAAATTATGGCGTTTTGAACCGCCATAATTTGCAGCGTTTTGAAACAGTTTTTTTTTTTCCTTTTGAAATTTGAATATTTGAATATTTTTAAACGTGCAGTTGTTAGTAAATTATGGCGTTTTGAACCGCCGTAATTTGCAGCGTTTTGAAACAGTTTTTTTTTTACTTTTGTTGTGTCTAAAAATTTTCTCAAATGAATCATGGCATCCCCTCATCATTGATACCTTTTTGTAGAGATGTTTTAGCAATATATAAACATCATAATGTCAGAATTTCAAAGACACCTCCTTTGCATAAAACTTCAAAAACAATCATTTACATAAAATATTCATTTTCACAAAGTGTTCATAAAACTTTCAAAAGTGTAAAACTTGTGCATCAAACTTTCATATATTATTCATCTAAGTTTCATCATACACTTGAACACTTGCTTGTACATTATTAAAGTGATTGTTACATAAGGAGAAGATCAATCAAGAGAAGATTGATAGTACTATACTTTACTCAAATCATTCATAGAATTATTTCTGTTTGACTTGTGATCCAGGATTGTTGGACACAAAGGGTTGGTGTTGAAGAGGATTGTTCTTCATACACTTGTTTACCTATAGGTTAGATAGTAGGCATCACCGTTTGTGTGAATAGGCTGTACCATAATTCTAACTATAGTGAAATCTCTTTCGTGTGGAAAGGGGAGTGGATGTACCTTCGGATTGTGAAGGGAACCACTATAATTTCCGGTGTCTTTTTACTTTCCGCAATTTATTTTTCCGCACTTAAACGAAAAATAACCATAAACCGGAAACAAGATCGAAGAATTTTTAACCACCTAATTCACCCCCCCCCCCCTCTTAGGCGCATTTACAACTTACACCTTTGACATCGCTGATAGAGTTGAGCAACTTTGTGACCAGTGGTAATCAGAAGGGGTTTGTTGACCAGTATGGAGATATTCTGACACTGTTGAAGATGATAGTTGATCCAGTGCCTTTGCAAACTCTCCTACAATTCTATGACCCAGAGCTTCGTTGCTTCACCTTTCAGGATTATCAGTTAGCACCTACTCTTGAGGAGTACTCCATTCTGCTGAATGTTCCGATCCGGTATCAGGTGCCTTTCTTGGATGTGCCTAAGGAGGTTGATTTCAGAGTTGTCTCCAGAGCTCTCCATTTGGGTATCAAGGAAGTCAGTAATAATTGGAAGTCCAGTGGGGATGTTGTGGGTTTGCCTTTGAAGTTCTTGTTGAGAGTAGCTAGAGAAGAAGCAGGGAAGGGGAATTGGGAAGCCTTTCATGCTCAGTTGGCCATCATGATCTATGGGATTGTCCTGTTCCCGAGTATGCCCAATTTTGTGGACTATGCTGCAGTCACTATCTTCCTTGGAGGAAACCCGGTTCCTACTCTGTTAGCTGACACTTACTATGCTATCCACAGTAGGCATGGTAAGGGTGGAGCTATCAGGTGCTGTCTCCCACTTTTGCTCAGATGGTTCTTGTCTCTTCTGCCAGTCAGTGGACCTTTCGTGGAAGTCCAGAGCACTCATAAGTGGACTCAGAGGGTTATGTCTCTTACCTCTTATGATATCAGGTGGCAATCTTACCGGATGGATGTGCGCGATGTTATTATGAGTTATGGAGAGTTTCGGAATGTGCCACTTGTGGGGATTAAGGGTTGCATCAATTACAACCCGGTTCTTTCTCTTCGTCAGTTAGGGTTTGTGATGAGTGGAAGACCACTAGAGGCTGAGATAGCCGAAAGTGTGTATTTTGAGAAGCGAAATGACCCTGCTAGATTGGAGCAGATAGGAAGGGCTTGGAAGATTATTGGTGTCAAAGATGGAGTTGTTCTAGGGAAGAAGTTTGCCATTGCTATGCCTGACTACACTGAGTGGGTCAAGAAGAGAGTGGAAGCTTTGTTGTTGCCCTATGATAGGTTGGAGTCTTTGCAAGCACAACCACCTTTGATCCTTGCTAAGAGTGTACCTGCTGAGCAGTACAAGCAAGCCTTGATGGAGAACCGTAGGTTGAAGGAGAAAGAGCAAGATGCCCAGATGGAGCTCTACAAAGCTAAAGTTGATAAGTTGAACCTGACTCATCAACTCAGAGACATCCAGAGTGTGGATATTGGTGGAGTAAGGAGCAAGAAGAGATCTTATGAAGAGATGGAGAACTTGCTGAATGCAGAACACCGAGAGTGTTTGAGGTTGCAGAGAGTTGAGGCCAGTTATCAGAAGAAGATAAGAGACTTGGAGAAGCAACTCAGAGACAAGGATATCCAGTTAAAGAAGGAAGTCGACTTGAGACATGCATCAGAGAACCAACTTGGAGCAGAAGTTGTAGAGCTCAGAAGACAGTTGAAGGAGAAGCTCACTCCCTTGCCAGAATGTTCAGAGTGTGACCTGTTGATAGACCAGTGCCACTACCTGAAGACGCTCATTCCTGGAAGTCATTTGTCTTAGCTTGTATTTCTGATGTTTATGTTGAGAATCACCTCCAGGCTTGTTGGATGGGATTCATTGTTGTACTTTGATTTACCTGGATCTTTGTTGACTTTGTTGTATGATCCTTTGTTGCTCTTATCTATAGATGAGGTTGTTGGTGCTTCACCTTGTACTCATCACTCTTGTGTATGATTGTTTATGTGCTTCTGTGTGTTCTTGTTGCAGGTTGCCATCTTTTGAAGATGAATCAGGCTCTTTGAATGCCTGAGAAATGAACATATCATGTGCATCATATGCATTAGCATCATACACATATCATTTTGCATAACAGGTATTCTCGTTCGTGACTTCTCACTCTGGTTCCTGTTTTAGGCAGGATAGCTGATCAAAGACCGCATCGTTATTCAACCAGACTGAATCATCAGAGGAACATGGACCAAGTTCAGACAGAGTTGGCTGAGATGAGGGCAAACATGGCCCAGTTTATGACTATGATGCAAGGGGTTGCGAAAAGTCAAGAAGAACTTCGAGCCCTGGTTCAGAGACAGGAGACCGTGATTCCGCAGTCCAACCGAGCGTCACCAGTGGGTGTGCCCGTCCATGAGAATGCTGCTGCTGCTCCCGCCAACGACTATGATGTGGGTGATGAGTTAAGGGGGATCAGAATCAACGGACAGCCTCTTGCTGCAGAGACTGCCAATGCCAAAGCTACCCGGGCTCCTGTTCGTCATCCTGCTCCGATTGTTGATAGACAAGAGGACATGTTCACTTTGCTTAGTGAAGATGATGAAGTTGTTGGAAGAGTCGAGGATAGGGATCGTAAGGTGGATGCCCTTGTTGAGAAAATAAGAGCCATGGAATGTCAGAATTCCCTGGGTTTTGATGTGACCAACATGGGGTTGGTGGAAGGTTTGAGAATCCCTCATAAATTCAAGGCGCCGTCTTTCGATAAATACAATGGTACTTCTTGCCCTCGCACCCATGTGCAGGCCTATTATCGGAAAATCTCTGCTTATACTGATGACGAGAAAATGTGGATGTATTTCTTCCAGGATAGCTTGTCTGGGGCATCCTTGGATTGGTACATGGAACTGAAGAGAGATTCTATCCGCTGTTGGAGGGACCTCGGTGAGGCCTTCTTGTGGCAATATAAACATAACATGGACATGGCGCCGAGCCGGACTCAGTTGCAGAGTCTTTGTCAGAAATCTGGAGAAAGCTTCAAGGAGTACGCCCAGAGGTGGCGTGAATTGGCTGCTAGAGTACAACCCCCTATGCTGGAAAGGGAGTTAACTAACATGTTCATCGGTACTCTACAAGGAGTGTTCATGGACCGGATGGGAAGCTGCCCGTTCAGTAGTTTCTCTGATGTCGTGATTTGTGGAGAGAGGACCGAGAGCCTGATTAAAGCTGGTAAGATTCAGGATGTGGGTTCCTCGTCTTCAAAGAAACCGTTTGCTGGGGCACCTCGCAGGAGAGAGGGTGAAACCAATGCGGTGCAACATGGTAGAAGGAATGTAAACAGAAATCAATATCGCCAGGTTGCTGCTGTGACTATCCCCGCACCTCAACCTCGTCAACAGCAACCACAAAGGGTTCAACAACCGCCACCGCAACAACAACAACAACAACAACGTCCGTATCAGCCTAGACAGAGGATGCCTGATAGACGCTTTGATCTGTTGCCGATGACCTATGTTGAGTTGCTACCTGAGTTGCTCAGACTAGGATTTGTGGAGTTGAGGACCATGGCACCGTTGACAAAAATACCACCTGGGTATGATGCCAACGTGCGTTGTGATTTCCATTCTGGTGCACCGGGGCACCACATTGAGAACTGCAGGGCTTTTCATCATAAAGTCCAGGACCTAATTGACGCTAAAACTATCAATTTTGCTCCTGTGCCGAATGTTGTAAATAACCCTATGCCGCCGCATGGTGCACACAGAGTGAATAATTTAGAAGATGGTCAAGTTGAGGATCTGGTGTTCAGTGTTGAGGATGTTCAGACTTCATTGTCAGTTGTGAAAGCTTGTTTGTTGAATGGAGGTGTATTCCCGGGCTGTTGTGAAGACTGTGTAGATTTCTCAGAGTCAGAGAATGGTTGTGATCAGTTGAGGGCTGGTGTTCAGAATCTGATTGATGAGGGTTGTTTGCAGTTCAGTCGGGCTGTTAGAGATCGTGGGATGGTGTCAACCGTCACTATTTACTTTAAGCCGTCTGAGGGACGTGGGCAGAGGATTGTCAGTGCGCCTACAACTAGTGGTACTCCTGTTACCATTTCTGCACCAGTAACTGTCAATGCTCCCATTCCAACTACTATTGCTGTGTCAGGTAGAAGACCTGTTATGGACAGTAGGGCTGTGCCATGGAGATATGACAACGCTTATCGCAGCAATAGAAGGGCTGAGAATCAGGTCAGGCCGGTGAATCAAGCGCCTGTGACAATTGGTGTGCCGAGTAGAACTCCTACGGTTGTGAGTCCGGTTGTGGACAATGTTGGTGGACCAGGAGTGGACGTCTGTTTGCTCCCCAACCTTTAAGAGACAATAATGTCGAGGCTCTTGCCAAGGCTAAGGGCAAACAGGATGTGGTTGATGAAGAACCAGCTCAGAAGGAGGTGCCTGAGGGTTCATTCGAAAAGGACGTGGAGGAGTTCATGAAAATAATCAAGAAGAGTGACTACAAGATTGTAGATCAGCTGAATCAGACTCCGTCCAAAATTTCAATACTCTCTTTACTTCTGTGCTCTGAGGCACATCGTAATGCCCTGTTGAAGATGTTGAACCTGGCTTACGTGCCTCAAGAGATATCTGTCAACCAGCTAGAATGAGTGATTGCCAATGTGAGCACCAGGCATGGATTGGGGTTCACAAATCTGGACTTGACGCCTGAGGGTCGTAATCATAACAAGGCCTTGCATATCACCATGGAGTGCAAGGGTGTTGTTTTGTCTCACGTGTTGGTAGACACTGGCTCGTCGCTGAATGTGCTGCCTAAGAAGATACTGAAAAAGATTAATGTTGAAGGGGTTGTGCTCACTCCGAGTGACTTGATTGTACGTGCATTTGACGGATCCAAACGGTCTGTTTTTGGTGAAGTCACCTTGCCAGTGAAGATTGGTCTGGAGGTTTTCGACATTGTCTTCTATGTGATGGACATCCAGCCCGCATACAGTTGTTTGTTGGGGCGTCCTTGGATTCACGCAGCTGGGGCAGTTTCGTCAACTCTCCACCAGAAGTTGAAGTATGTCTGGAATGGTCAGATTGTGACCGTGTGCGGTGAAGAAGATATTCTGGTGAGTCACCTATCCTCTTTCAAGTATGTAGAGGTGGACGGCGAGATCCATGAAACTTTATGCCAGGCATTTGAGACTATTGCTCTTGAGAGGGTGGCTTTCGCTGAGCAGAAGAAGCCAGGTGCCTCAATTGCATCGTATAAGCAGGCCAAGGAGGTTGTTGACTCTGGAAAGGCTGAAGGCTGGGGCAAGATGGTGGATTTTCCTATTAAAGAGGATAAGTTCGGAATTGGCTATCAACCTTTGCAAGCGGAGCAGGGTATGCAGACAGGTCCGAGTACCTTTACCAGCGTTGGGCTGATGAATCACGGTGATGTCTTTGCGGTCAGTAGTGAAGATGGTGATAGTGATTGTGATCTGGACAACTGGGTTCGCCCGTGTGCACCAGGGGAATTGATCAACAATTGGACAGCAGAAGATGTGGTCCAAGTTACTCTTCAAACAGAGTAATTTTCTTTTGTTTTTCATTTTGCACAAAACTCTACGTTCTGCCCAAGGCGTAGTGGTTCATTGTAGGGCCTCCTCATGTTTTCAATGATTATCATTAATAAAGGACGTTTTGCAAACAATTTTGTGATCCCTGTCTTTCTATTTTTGTTTTTCACTTTTCAAAAAAATAATAAAAATGGCAATGTTTTTGTTTTTCTGTGACTTTCTTGGACTCTTTTTCTAAAATAAAGCATTACACATGCAGAAGTGATCTCACGGAATCCACTATGAACAGTTCTGTTATGGCTCAGTATGATTTCAATAATCCCATCTACCAAGCTGAAGAGGAGAGTGAGGAAGACTGTGAACTCCCTAAAGAATTGGTCAGATTGTTGAAGCAGGAGGAAAGGGTCATCCAACCTCATCAGGAGGAGTTGGAGATTGTTAATCTTGGTACTGAGGATGCCAGAAGGGATATTAAGATCGGGGCTGCTTTGAAAGAAGATGTCAAGAGAAGGTTGATTGAGATGCTGAGAGAGTATGTGGAGATATTCGCTTGGTCTTATCAAGATATGCCTGGGTTGGATACCGATATTGTGGTGCATAGACTACCTCTCAAGGAAGATTGTCCTTCGGTCAAGCAGAAGCTTCGCAGAACGAGTCCTGATATGGCTGTTAAGATCAAGGAAGAGGTTCAGAAGCAGTTCGATGCTGGTTTCTTGTCAGTGACTACTTATCCCCCGTGGGTGGCCAACATCGTTCCTGTGCCGAAGAAGGATGGCAAAGTCAGAATGTGTGTCGATTACCGGGATTTGAATAGAGCGAGTCCGAAAGATGATTTCCCATTACCTCACATTGATGTATTGGTTGATAACACGGCTCAATCCTCGGTTTTCTCCTTCATGGACGGTTTCTCTGGATATAATCAGATTAAGATGGCGCCAGAGGACATGGAAAAGACGACATTCATTACACCTTGGGGCACGTTCTGCTATAAGGTAATGCCATTTGGGCTGAAGAATGCCGGTGCTACCTATCAGAGGGCTATGACGACTCTCTTTCATGACATGATGCACAAAGAGATTGAAGTGTACGTGGATGATATGATTGCGAAGTCGCAGACAGAAGAGAAGCACTTGGTTAATTTGCAGAAGTTGTTTGACCGGCTGAGAAAGTTCAAATTGAGGCTGAACCCGAACAAGTGTACGTTTGGTGTGAGATCTGGGAAGCTGTTAGGCTTCATTGTCAGTGAGAAAGGGATTGAGGTTGATCCAGCAAAAGTCAAAGCTATTCAAGAAATGCCTGAACCGAAAACAGAAAAGCAGGTTCGTGGGTTTTTAGGGAGATTGAACTACATCGCACGGTTTGTATCTCACCTAACTGCCACGTGTGAACCAATATTCAAATTGCTAAGAAAGAATCAAGCAATCAGGTGGAATGATGACTGTCAGAAAGCTTTTGACAAGATAAAAGAGTATTTACAGAAACCTCCAATCCTTATTCCTCCAGTTCCAGGGAGACTGCTGATAATGTACTTGTCAGTGACTGAGAACTCGATGGGGTGTGTATTGGGACAACATGATGAGTCTGGTCGAAAAGAGCATGCCATATACTACCTTAGCAAAAAGTTTACCGACTGTGAAATCAAATATTCACAGCTTGAGAAAACTTGCTGTGCTTTGGCCTGGGCTGCTCGCCGACTGAGGCAGTATATGTTGAACCATACTACCTTATTGATTTCTAAGATGGATCTAGTAAAGTACATCTTTGAGAAGTCGGCTCTCACCGGACGTGTTGCCCGTTGGCAGATGATTTTAACAGAGTATGATATCCAGTACACGTCGCAGAAGGCCATCAAAGGTAGTATTCTGTCAGACTACCTCGCCGAGCAACCGATTGATGATTATCAGCTTATGATATTTGAATTCCCTGATGAAGACATCATGTATCTTAAGATGAAAGATTGTGAAGAACCTCTTCTCAAGGAAGGACCGGATCCTGATGACAAGTGGACATTGATGTTCGATGGGGCTGTGAATGTGAATGGGAACGGTGTTGGGGCAGTGCTTATCAATCCAAAAGGTGCTCATATACCTTTTTCTGCCAGATTGACTTTTGACGTCACCAACAACGAGGCTGAGTATGAGGCTTGTATCATGGGGATAGAAGAAGCCATTGATCTGAGGATCAAAACGCTTGACATATTTGGAGATTCCGCTCTAGTGATCAATCAGGTCAATGGAGATTGGAATACCAACCAGCCGCATTTGATTCCTTACAGAGATTACACTCGAAGAATACTGACGTTCTTCAAGAAGGTGAAATGGTATCATGTCCCCCGGGATGAGAATCAGATGGCTGATGCCTTGGCTACTTTGTCTTCTATGATCAAAGTTCATTGGTGGAATCATGTGCCACATGTTGCGGTGAATCGACTCGAGAGGCCTGCGTATGTGTTTGCAACCGAGTCTGTTGTTGATGAGAAACCATGGTACTATGATATCAAGAACTTCCTCAAGAACCAAGAGTATCCTGAAGGTGCGTCGAAGAATGATAAGAAAACCCTGAGAAGGCTAGCTGGAAGCTTTTATTTGAACCAGGATGATGTGCTGTACAAGAGAAACTTCGACATGGTTCTGCTCAGATGCGTGGATAGACACGAAGCAGACATGTTGATGCAAGAAGTGCACGAAGGATCTTTTAGTACCCATGCTGGTGGTCATGCAATGTCTAAGAAATTATTGAGAGTCGGTTATTACTGGATGACTATGGAATCCGATTGTTTCAAATACGCTCGGAAATGCCATAAGTGCCAAATCTATGCTGATAAGGTGCATGTACCACCAAGCCCTCTGAATGTCATGAATTCGCCTTGGCCGTTTGCCATATGGGGCATTAATATGATTGGGAAGATTGAGCCTACTGCTTCGAATGGACATCGCTTCATCCTGGTCGCGATTGATTACTTCACCAAGTGGGTGGAAGCAGCTTCTTATGCTAATGTTACCAAACAAGTGGTTGCCCGGTTCATCAAGAAGGAAATCATCTGTCGTTATGGGGTTCTTGAGAGAATCATTACTGATAATGGTTCGAATCTCAATAACAAGATGATGAAAGAGCTTTGCAAAGATTTCAAGATTGAACATCACAATTCTTCTCCTTACAGACCGAAGATGAATGGTACTGTAGAGGCGGAAAACAAGAATATTAAGAAGATTGTGCAGAAGATGGTCGTGACGTACAAGGATTGGCATGAGATGCTGCCTTTCGCTTTACATGGGTATCGTACCTCAGTACGTACGTCGACCGGGGCAACCCCGTACTCCCTTGTGTATGGTATGGAAGCGGTCCTACCTGTTGAAATGGAGATCCCTTCTCTGAGAGTTTTGTTGGATGTCAAGCTTGACGAGGCCGAGTGGATTCAAACAAGGTTTAACGAGTTAAGCCTTATCGAAGAGAGACGGCTAGAAGCGGTGTGCCATGGGCAGTTGTATCAGAGAAGGATGAAGAGAGCCTTTGATCGGAAAGTGCGTCCTCGAAGCTATCTGATTGGTGATCTAGTTTTGAAGAGGATCCTTCCTCCCGGTACAGATAACAGGGGCAAGTGGACTCCTAATTATGAAGGTCCATATGTTGTGAAGAAGGTTTTCTCCGGTGGATCCTTGATGCTTACAACTATGGATGGTGAAGATTTCCCGTCCCCTGTTAACTCAGATGTAGTCAAAAAATACTTCGCATAAATTGACCCGCTGGACAAAAAGAATAAAGAGTCCAGGCAAGAAAGGGCATCCCGGCGAACCAAAAAACAGAAAGAAAAGGTTCGGGCAAAAATTAGGGATAAAATGAAAAGAATTTGTACACCCGGTAAGTCGAAAACCCGCAAGGGCGGCTTAGGCAAAAATGGGTATCCCGTTGGATTGTAAACCCGAAAGGGCGATCCAGGCAAAAGAGGGATTAAAGCGAAGATTACAGTCTGAGTTATCTGTACTTCATCGCGCTTCATCGTCTGTCATCTCGAAGGATAGGATCGGATCAATCATTCTTCTCAGAAAGCAAGGATTTGGGAGGAAAACTGATGATCTGTGAGTTATGACAGAATTGGGAAATAGTGGATGCCGTGTTCACATTGCCATTAGGATAGGTTTTTCCTTTTGTGCGCAATTACCTCTTTTTAGGAATTGCTTCCCGATGCATTCGCCTTTTCAGGCCCATTTTCAATCAATAAAAGTCGTTATTCAGATAAATAGCTCTTTTGTTTTTATTTTTACTGTTTTGTTTGCAAAAAACGTCCGAATTTTTGATAAACATTGCATATAAAAACATGAAGGCTAAACAATAACGTGCAGAAAGATAAAACATTTGAAAATCATTTTGGAATGTTGAGGACACTTGAGCGTATCTTGTCCATGTAACCCCTGGGGCATATAGGTTGTGATGTTCTGCAGGTTGTCATCTGTGAGGACGATTCCCCAGCAGATATTTCCCCAGTTGAGTTCCCAGCTAAGTTTGGAGATGGATTATCCCCACTGAGATGGAGAGATGTTGTATCCCCAGCGGAGGTATCAGTGGAGTAGTTCTATTCCCCAGCAGTCGGGTTTGGAGTACGGCTATCCCCAGCATGGTCGTGAGCGAGTATCCCCAGCAGTGTTGTGGATGCCTATCTCCAGCGTGGTCTGGTATATTACTTTCCCCACCAGAGTTGCATTTCCTCAGCAGAGTGGTGGATGCCTGTCCCAGTCAGGGTTGTGAAGTTTTTCCCTAGCAGATCTCCCGAGCAGAGGTTTGTGTTGATGGTTTTCCCCAGCAGGTTCCCCGAGTGGATCAAGTTCGGTGAAAGTTATCTCCAGCAGAGTTTATCCTACTTATGGATTGGCAGCTCTCCCCAGTGAAGTCGCCTTGTTTGTTCCCCAAGCGGAGTCCCCGAGTGGATTGGGATCCTTTCCCTAGCAGCGGTGCTATTCTCCAACATAAGTGAGAAGTCGGTGCTCTCCCCGCAGAGTATTCCTCAAACAGAGTCTCCCCACAGACTTGGAGTATTTGATCAGTCTTGCTCCCCTAGCAGGAGTTCATCATTTTGCATTTGGCATATAGTAACCATTGCATCCTCAAATCACGTAGCATTTCCATGCAATATGGAGCATTACGCCATAAAAAAATTCAAACATATGCATTCATGTGTTGAAGCCTGATCAGACCGTATCCCCGGCAGAGGCGGATCATTGTTCAACATCTGTACAACACATTTGCTACAGTTGCTCCTGACAGCATTCAGGATTAATATTTCCCCAGAGAGGTTTATTTCCTCATCTGTTGGTGAAAGGAAAGCTTGATTCTCCTCAGAGAGATCCCCAGCAAGTGTTTAGCCTTGCCCTGACATATGTAGATGTCGTCTTGTGATACCAGTAAGTGTCATGTCATCACCCGCGTGTGGTCTTTCTTTGGTGTCGGTAAACACCATTCTTTCGGTGTCGGTAAACATCGAGTCGTACCCCAGTCATTCATAAATGTCTGGTCGTCCTTTCTTTGGTGTCGGTAAACACCATTCTTTCGGTGTCGGTAAACATCGAGTCGTACCCCAGTCATCGGTAAATGTCTGGTCTTCTTCTGATGTCGGTAAACATCATCTTTCGATGGCCGTAATACCCTTATTCTTCCCCAGAAGAGTCACCTCTCTGTTGGTGTCGATAAACGTTGAGTTTTTCCTATTTCGTCCTTTGACGTATAGTTGCATGTTCCCCACAGATCATTTGCTAATGTCTGTTGATTCCCCAAAGAGTCACCTCTCCGTTGGTGTCGATAAACGTCGAGTTTTTCCTATGCGTCCGTTGACGTATAGTTGTTCCCCCCAGAGTCACCTCTCCGTTGGTGTCGATAAACGATGAGTTTTTCCCGATCGTTCGTTGACGGTTGGTTGTGTTAACTTTTCCCCAGTAATTCACCTCTCCGTTGGTGTCGATAAACGTTGAGTTTTTGCCTAGTCGTCCGCTGACGTCTAGTTGTGCATCCTATATCCCAGTCATCGGTAAATGTCTGGTCGCCTTTGTTTGATGTCGGTAAACATCATCTTTCGATGTCGGTAAACGTCGAGTTTCATCCCAGTCATCGGTAAATGTCTGGTAATTCCCCAGCCAGAAATCCCCAGTAGAGTCGTCGGTAAACGTCCTGTCTGGTTTCCGGTTGCGAGTATTTGGTTTCCTTCCCTAGCGAAGTGGATTCACTTCTCCGTTGGTGTCGATAAACGTCGAGCTTCTCCCGTTCGTCCGTTGACGTCTGGTCGAGTCTTCCCATTCATCCGTTGATGTCTGGTCACCCCTCTCTGTTGGTGTCGATAAACGTCGAGCTTCTCCCATTCGTCCGTTGACGTCTGGTCGAGTCTTCCCATTCATCCGTTGATGTCTGGTCACCCCTCTCCGTTGGTGTCGATAAACGTCGAGCTTCTCCCGTTCGTCCGTTGACGTCTGGTCGAGTCTTTCCCAGTCATTCGTTAATGTCTGGTCACCTCTCCGTTGGTGTCGGTAAACGATGAGTTTTTTCCTTTCGTCCGTTGACGTTTGGTTGTACCTTTCTTTTGATAAAAATCAAAATCCCCAGGAGTCGTCGGTAAACATCTTGTCTGGTTACTTGGCTTTTCTTTGTATTATCCCCTGCGGAGTGCAAATATCATAAGTCATCCCCCGCAGTGTGCAAATTTCTACGGTTCTTCGGTATTCAATCCCTGTTTACCCTGAAGGTCTGACAGCCGTTGCTCTCATCCGTTCGGGTTCCCAGTTGATTGAATAGGGGCAGCTGTAGCACCTCAAATTTGCACCTCCCATTTTGTATGTACATTTTCATGATTAGGTCATTAGCATTGCATTGTCCATTGCATAGTCCATCAGTCATCAGGCAAGATTGGTCAAGAGATGATCAGGAGATTCAGTTGTGCAAGCAAGCAAGTGCATTTTCCATGGAATCAAAGCCCTAGGGTTGGTTCAATGAGTTCATATGACCTAGGGATCATTTTGAAGTGGTTTGGCCAAAGATTGGATGCTCAAAGCTCATCAGTCAAGATGCAATTCATCTGAAACCCTAGAAAGTCAACCAAAGTCAACTGTTCATTCAACCATGGATTTGAAGGTGGGAGATGGTTAGAGAGGCCTCATTCATGTCCATACAAGTCTCATTTGACATTTCAAACATCAACAATGAAGAATTTGAGGTCAGATCAAAACTTTCCAAAAATAGTAAGTGACCTGTAATTTGAAATTGCCAAAAATGGAAAGGTTTTCTCCTCAAGATTACATCATCAAGCAAGCTTCAAATGAAACTTTGTCCAACATGAAAGTTGAAGATCTTGTTCTCCCATTTCCAAAAAGTCCAAGATCATGAATTTCTCATGTGTGGTTGAAAAGATATGGATCAATCATGGCCAAGTGAACATGGAACTTCAAACATGCATAACTTTCAAACCATAAGGCCAAATGGAGTGGTTTTTTTGTATATTCATGTCTTGACATATACTTTCCAAAACATATATCACATGCCATGCATTTTCATCACATGATCATTTGCATTTTCATTGGAATTTTGGAGGGAAAATTATAATTTGAAAATGAAGCATTGTTTTCACATTTTAACACTTGCATTGGCTCCAAAATAACATTTCAAGTGGAATTCAAGCCAAATTCGTGCACTGTTCCATTGCCTTTTCATGCATGAGGTGCATTATCCATTTGGTACTTACACCTTGTTTTCACTAATCCATTGGCAATTGGCTTAATTGTGATTAAGAACATGATTAACACATCATATATATAGCTAAGCATAACAAATTTCTGCATTAACAACATCACTTTTTCAGATCTAGATCCATTTTCACAGATTCTTCTCTCAAACTTTTCATCAATTTTCTTCAAATACCTTGCACTTTCCTTGATTCCTTCATCATCCATAAGCATTGTAGAGCATTATTGAAGCAAGATTCAGTGGAAATCGTGCAATTGGAAGCTGTTTGGAACTTGAGGCTCATACATGGCAGTTGAGAATTCTGGAAGGATCGTGTACATCTAAGCCTCAAACATTCATCTATTCATCCATACAAGTGTTGTGGAGTATCTGTTTGTGCATTACAAATCCTAAAAGCATCAATTCCAGTTCTGTAGCTTCATCAAGGTCAGAAATCGATTTCCTTAATTCATGAAATTGTTAGGTGATAGTTGTAGATCTTTCAATGCTGAGTAAAATGAGCTTTGTTCCATGAAATTCCATGTAGAAATGAGTTAGATATGATGGATTAGGGTTTCATAGGTGAAAATGTATGGCTTCGATTCTCTGAATACATGTTGATTTAGCTTTAGCCAGGCCTGGATTGTTGATGTACGTTGGAAGATGAACACGATGATATGATTGTTTTTAATTTCTGTGCACATTTGTTCTTGAGCTTGTACTGTGTGTGATGAACATGATGAATCTGATGAAGAACACTTCCAGAACTTAGTTTGATCTTTCCCAGCGTGTTTTTCATGGTTGCATGTGTTTATGGGAATACTGAGCATGTAGTGGACCACGTAGCGCTCACATGGCATAATGATTGGCCATAAGCGCTTAACATTGCCACGTCTGTTTAAGTGAAACGGCGCGTTTCACTACTAGCGCCACATTTTGAATATTGCCTCCCTTCAAATCCTGGCTCGTGACAAATCCAAAAATGCCATTCACATTTTATTTCATTTTCTTCATCCACTCATGTACTTGACATGCTTAAACTAGACTCTTAGCTGGACATTTTGGTGTTGAGTTTGCATTTTTATCATTTGTGGTTGCTGAGTTATGATCTTTTGAATGTAGGTGTGACAATGTGTGTCACACCTTTGCTTGCTCAATTTGATTAATTTCTTTGCCATGCCAAATATATTCCAATGGATGTGATTTTTTGTATGATGCTTCCTATGGATGTTGTGATTGATCATGAATTCTCTTGGAATTTTTGGATTGATTTCTGATTTGATTGAGATTTTTCATTCTGGATGATCATTTGTGCACTTTTGAATGGTCTTGAATTTCATTGGTTTGTGAAATGCTTGTGGTTTATCATATGAATGTGAAATTTTGCACATTGTTTCTAGACATGTTGAAGTTTGTTTTGGCTTTGATTGGAGGTCCTTACCATGTTTCATTTCTGTTTTAGGCTTGTGCTAAGTTGATGTAACATTTGGTGTCATATTTGAGCTTGTTTTGGTTGCCTTGCCTTATGCAATTTGATTACCATGCCTAATCTTGTCCAATTGCCCTAATTTTTTGTATGTTGATCATATTGTATGTTCTGTTTAGCCATGATTTTTCTTGAGATTAATTGAATCATTTTGGAATTAATGTGCATTTGTTCATGTTGTTGTCACAATGTGCTTTCAACTTGCATACTTTGCCATGATTGGTTTATGAAATACTTTTGGTATATGATATTGATGTGAGACCTTTTGGATTGTCTTAAGATGTGTTTAAAGTTGATTCATGTTAATTTTCAGCTTCTGTTTTAAATTTTTTCTCCATCTTTGACCCTAGGCTTTGTCCTAGTGGTTTGCCTCTCATGTTTGAAGCTTTGTTTCAGGTTACACATTCAAGTTACACAATTGATGATGCCTCATCTTGAGAGCATTTGATACTTGATTTTGATCACTAATGTGTGTTTTGTAGGGTTTCTAACTCATTTGAGTTGTGATTGTGGCGTATGCCTTTGCTTATTGGGTTTGACTGTTGATATTGATGTTATCTGATTGTCTGAGTTGTATACTGATTTGTTTGATGTTTCAACAGGTACATTAGTTGCTTAAGTTCATTTTTGAACTTGCTTTTGCTTGGTTGCTTAACCACTTAGGTATGACATTCTCTTCTTCATGTAGTCTGGAAGACCTGGCCTGTTATGTGGTCAGGCACCTGTCTGAAGTCCTCCTTAAGAGGCCATGTTCTTGTGTGTTTATTTTTGTGCTAAGTAGGAAAAGTCCTTTGATAAGGCAATTGGCAGATAAAAGAGATGTGTAATCCATCTCCTGCTAGTCAGTGTGTCATCCCTTTGCTCACATTACATGTTGATGCATTGTGGATATTAACCCAAGATCCTATAGAGTCATTCACTTGTGGAGAGAGTTCCAACTTTCTGAACTCCCACACATTCTATTATCTGAAGCTCTCCCTGACCAGGGATAAGAGCTGTGAGGCACACCCCTCATCTCCATTTCATCTGGCTTCACCCTAACTCTCAATGTTAGGGTTAAGAGCTCATATTACCCCATTCCAGTTGGCTTTAATGCTTAGCCTTGTTTGAGCCCCTCTGTTCGTATATAGTGTGTGTGCTTGCTTTGTGCTTCTGTATGACTGTTTGTGTTGTTTAGGATAGCTTGCTCCCTGTGCAAGTTAGATAGCAACCTTAACTTAGGGATGGTATGCATGACAACTTCTAGGCTCGAGTCGTAGTCTCCGTAGCAGTTTGTGTCTCCCTTTGTATCTGGTTAGGCTAGTCCTTTTTCCCTGTTCAGGGGAACTACGTCGCCCTGATCCTCATACGAGATGAGGTACGTAGGCAGGAGATAAGTTGATCTCTCCGGGCGCCCTTTTTGTGTTTAACCCTTTGTTTGGTTCGGAGTCTGATGTAAGTCCAGCGATTGGCATTCGGATTCCAGGTTTGCCTGTTTGTATGGAGTTTGACGTAAGTCCAGCGATTGGCAGTCGATTTCCTGTGTGGTTTTGTTTGGCGTGCGTTAGCCGAACTACGTCGACTCTGATGTCTGTGCCTGACAGACTACGTAGGCCTAGGATGCGATATCCTGCCGAGTTAGTTTCTTTTGTTTTCCTGTGTCTCCTTTCAGCCAGTGTGTGATGTTTGAGCATTGTGTTTTTAGCAACCTTTATCCTTCCTTTTGTGCGTGGATCCCGTTGAGTACGACGGATGCGTAGGGGTGCTAATACCTTCTCTTCGCATAATCGACTCCCGATCCCATCTCTCTTTGGTCGCAAGACCATGTCTTTTCCAGGTTTACTTCGAGTGTTTCCTTTCCCTCTTTTGGGATAAATAACACACGGTGGCGGCTCTGTTGTTTTGTTTTCCCGCCGGTTTTTCGCGTAATGCGACACCTCCCATGAGACAGATTGGAGTAGTGGTAAAAGCTTTTGATGGATCCCGCAAAACTGTGATTGGAGAGGTTGAACTCCCAGTCAAGATCGGACCAAGTGATTTCCATATCACTTTTCAGGTCATGGATATCCACCCATCATATAGCTTCCTGTTGGGCAGACCATGGTTTCACGAGGCAGGCGCCGTGACATCCACCCTACACCAGAAATTGAAATTTGTCAAGAACAAGAAGCTGGTGGTGGTAGGGGGAGAGAAGGCTCTCCTGGTTAGCCATTTGTCTTCCTTTTCTTACATAGATGCTGAGGATGAAGTTGGAACGCCGTTCCAAGCTTTATCTATTGCTGAGCCTACTAAGAAAGGAGCTTCTTCATTTGCATCCTACAATGATGCTAAGTTGGCCATTGAGCATGGCACAACTACAGGTTTTCGACAAATGATCAAGCTGGAAGACAACAAATCCCGGGCTGGCATAGGGTATTCTTCTGGCGTTTTCAACAAGCATGGGTTGTTTCAGAGTGGTAGGTTCATCCACGCCGTCCAAGACGAGGAAGCTATTGCTATTGTGGAAGAGGATGCAGAGGAAGATCCTGGCAACTTTGTCATCCCTGGAGGGGTCTGCAATAATTGGGTTGTTGTTGATGTTCCAACAGTCGTCCATAAGTCAACGTAATGTTCACTTTGTTTAAAAACCCTTCTCCCATGCCAAAAGGAGGAGTCATGACATTGTTGGCTCATAAATACAATGGTATTTTCATTCAATAAATTCATGTTAAATGTTTGTTTTCCAATTATTTTCACTTTTTGCTTTTTTGCATGAAATTGGTGATCACATAAAACCTTAAAAAAATAGAATAAAATCAATCTTTTCATCTGCATAATGATTTGCCTTGTTTGAATTCTAAAATCTCTTTATATCCAAAATCATTATGCAGGTTGATCAAACCCATTGAACATAATGATCCAACATCATCTTCCAATTTGACTTCCCTGTATTTGAGGCCGAAGAAGATGATGTTGAAGAGATTCCTGACGAGATCACCCGTCTGCTTGAGCACGAAGAAAAGATCATTCTGCCACATCTTGAGAATCTGGGAACAGTCAACTTGGGGTCTGAGGATTGTGTGCGAGAAGTGAAGATTGGGGCACTCATAGAAGAGTATGTTAAGAAGGGGTTGATTGAGTTGCTACGAGAATATGTTGCCGTCTTTGCCTGGTCATATGAAGACATGCCTGGTCTGGATACTGATATCGTGCAACATTTCCTGCCTTTGAAGCCTGAGTCCGTGCCTGTGAAGCAGAAGCTCAAAAGAACTCATCCCGATATGGCAGTGAAGATCAAAGAGGAAATTCAGAAGCAAATTGATGCGGGGTTTCTGGTGACTTCTACGTATCCTCAGTGGGTGGCCAATATTGTGCCTGTGCCTAAGAAAGACGGAAAAGCCCAGATGTGTGTGGACTATAGAGACTTGAATAAAGCTAGTCCAAAAGATGATTTCCCACTACCACACATAGACATGTTGGTAGTAATACAGCTATATTCAATGTCTTCTCATTTATGGATGGATTTTCCGAATATAATCAGATTAAAATGGCACCCGAGGATATTAAGAAGACAACATTCATCACACCTTGGGGAACATTCTGTTATCGAGTGATGCCCTTCGGTTTGAAGAACGCCGGAGCCACGTATAAACGAGCTATGACTACCTTGTTTGACGATATGATGCACAAGGAGATCGAGGTATATGTTGATGATATGATTGCGAAGTCAAGAATGGAAGTTGAACATGTTGAAGCTTTTTCAGCGTTTAAGGAAGTTTAAGCTTCGCCTGAATCCCAACAAGTGTACATTTGGAGTCCATTCCGGTAAGTTATTGGGCTTTATTGTCAGCGAGAGAGGTATTGAAGTTGATCCTGCAAAGTTCAAAGCAATACAAGAGATGCTTGCGCCCAAAACTGAGAAGCAAGTCCGAGGTTTTCTTGGCCGCTTGAATTATATTTCCAGATTTATATCCCACATGACTGGCACATGTGCGCCAATATTCAAGCTCCTCCAGAAAGATCAGCGTCATGATTGGACTGAGGATTACCAAAAAGCCTTCGACAATATCAAAGAGTATCTGTCTGAGCCGCCGATTTTGTCTCTGCCTGTGGAAGGGAGACCATTGATTTTGTATCTGACAGTTCTTGAAGACTCAATGGGTTGTGTCCTTGGTCAGCAAGACGAGACATGAAAGAAAGAATATGCTATTTACTACCTGAGTAAGAAGTTCACTGATTGTGAGTCTCGATACTCGATGCTTGAGAAAACATGTTGTGCTCTGGCTTGGGTTGTTGAGCGCTTACGCCAGTATATGTTGAATCATATGACTTGGTTGATATCCAAAATGGACCCAATCAAGTATATCATTGAGAAGCCTACGTTAACTGGGAGGATTGCCCGTTGGCAGATGTTGTTGTCTGAGTATGATATTGAGTATCGAGCTCAAAAAGCCATTAAAGGTAGTATCATGGTTGACCACTTGGCACATCAACCAATTGAGGATTATCAGTTAGTTCAGTATGACTTCCTAGATGAGGAGATCCTGTATTTGAAAATGAAAGATTGCGATGAGCCTACGCTTGATGAAGGGCCAGAGCCTGGTTCCCGATGAAGCATGGTGTTTGATGGCGCTGTAAATCAGTATGGAAATGGTATTGGGGCAGTGATTATTACTCCACAGGGCACAAATTTTCCTTTTACAGCAAGGCTAACTTTCAAATGCACGAATAATATGGCTGAGTATGAGGCCTGTATTATGGGATTAGAAGAGTGTATTGACGTTAGGATCAAGCACCTTGATGTTTATCGTGATTCGGCCCTTGTTGTTAATCATATTAAGGGCGAATGAGAGACGAATCAACCTGGCCTCATTCCATATAGAGATTATGCGAGGAGGATTTCAACATTCTTTACTGAGGTTGACTTCCATCATATTCCTCGAGATGAGAATCAGATGGCAGATGCACTTGCTACACTTGCTTCGATGATCGTGGTGAGACTCTGGAATAAGGTTCCCAATATCACTGTGATGCATTTGGATAGACCAACTCATGTATTTGAAGTAGAAGAAGTGAAAGATGATAAGCCATGGTATTATGACATCAAATGTTTTCTTCAGAGCCAGATTTACCCGCCTGGGGCATCTGTGAAAGATAGGAAAACTTTGAGGAGGTTATCAGGCAGTTTCTACCTCAATGGCGATGTGCTTTATAAGAGGAACTTTGACATGGTTCTGCTCAGATGCGTGGATAGACACTAGCAGACCTGTTAATGACTGAGGTCCATGAGGGTTCATTTGGTACTCATTCCAATGGACATGCCATGGCTAGAAAAATGTTAAGAGCAGGCTACTATTGGCTGACAATGGAGTCTGACTACTGCAAATATGTGAAGAAATGCCATAAGTGTCAGATTTATGGGGATAAGATTCATATTCCCCCCGACACTTTTGAATGTGATTTCATCACCATGGCCTTTCTCCATGTGGGGAATTGACATGATGGGCATGATAGAGCCGAAAGCATCCAACAGTCACCGGTTTATTCTCGTAGCAATTGATTACTTCACCAAGTGGGTCGAAGCGGCGTCATATGCAAACGTGACCAGGCAAGTGGTTGTTAAGTTTATCAAGAATCAACTCATATGATGTTATGGTGTGCCAGACAAGATCATTACTGATAATGGATCTAACTTGAACAACAAGATGATGAAAGAGATGTGTAGCGAGTTCAAGATTGCACATCATAATTCTTCCCCTTCCAGGCCCAAGATGAATGGGGTTGTTGAAGCTGCTAATAAGAATATCAAGAAGATTGTCCAGAAGATGGTTGTTACATACAAAGATTGGCATGAGATGTTGCCATTTGCTTTGCATGGATACCGTACATCTGTTCGCACTTCAATAGGGGCAACCCCTTTCTCTCTTGTTTACGGCATGGAGGTTATGGTCCCAGTAGAGGTGGAGATCCCATCAATGAGAGTCTTGATGGAAGCCAAGCTGACTGATGCTGAATGGGTTCAGAGTCGTTATGACCAACTGAATTTGATAGAGATGAAGAGATTGACTGCCATGTGCCATGGTCAGTTATACCAACAAAGGATGAAGAAAGCCTTTGATAAGAAGGTCAAGCCTCGTGTGTTTCGAGAAGGTAACCTTGTGCTCAAGAAAGTTTTGTCTTTCGCGCCCGATTCCAGGGGAAAGTGGACTCCAAACTATGAAGGTCCATATGTTGTTAAGAGAGCCTTTTCAGGCGGTGCATTGATACTTACCACTATGGATGGGGAGGATTTCACTCGTCCTGTGAATTTAGATGCAGTCAAGAAATACTTCGCCTAAAGTAAAAAGAGAATAGCTCGCTAAGTTGAAAACCCGAAAGGGCGGCTTAGGCAAAAATGAGCGTCTCGGTGGATTGAAAACCCGAAAGGGCGATCCAGGTAAAAATTAGAGACATAAAAAAGTGAATATGTATCCCGCTAGATTGAGTACCTCACCCTGGGGAAATCTAGGCAAAAATTAGGGATTTGGCATGTAACTGCATCCCGACAAGATTTTGTTCTACAACTGTCATCTGTCAAAATTTTTTGCTCAGTCATCGTCAACCGAAGCTTCAAATACATCGGATTCAGAGTTGGTGGAGAAATGGTCATTATGTTCAATGTAGCCCTTTTCCAATATATATCACCAATTTCAAATTTGTAAAGATCCATGGAGTCTTGCCATTTGCAGACTACCATTACATCAAATAAATTTGAGCCTTTATTCAATTCTTTGCACTCTTATTTGTTTCTATTCAACAAATGTTTTGCATGTTTTAATTGAAAAATATCATTATTTTAAATAAATAAAATTTTCATAAATTGTTTTTAAACAAACTGAACATTCACAATGACAAAAAGGATACTTGGGACGTCTTCAGTGCTCTCCCAAGGATAGTATGATTCCCAAAAGGGTAAGACATTTGTTCATATTCCTAGCATACATAAGAAAGTCGTATATCCCACCAAATCCCCAGAGAGTTTGGAGTTTTGGATGCGGTCTCAATCTTCTAATTTCCCCAGTGAGTCTGGATTTAGCATTTGTGTTATCAATTATATGGTTGTCATCCCTTGTGTGGATTGACCTAAAATCCCTTATAGATTGATAAATTGAATATGCTAATCTTTCCGAAGGAGTTGGTTTTCCCTCACTACGAGTTAGAATTTTTCTCCGCCAGAATGAGCCGGAAATCCCCAGCATAAGCGGAGTCATCCTCAAATTTGGTTTGTAGCTGTTCCCCTGTGGACTTGTCTACTTTTGATCTCCAGCAGATTTTCTCATCGACCATCCTTAGCAGGGTTGATCCCACTTTTACTCCCCAGTATGGTCACCAGTAAGGTACCCCTAGTAGTTCCCTACGGGTAATCCCCGAGTCGGTCGTCAGTAGTGTTTCCCTAAGTGGAGTTCTCTGATCAGAACCCGTTTATATTTTCCTCCCGGGCAGAGTGGTTGAAGAAGATGTTTATCTTTCCTTCCCTAGCGGAGTAATGTCCCTTTCTCCTCTGCAGATATTGATTTCTTCAGCAGTGCAAGAAATGTGGTGGCATTGGAACCTTCTTATTGGTGGTTGTTCCCCATAGAGTTTCATTTCCCTCTTCGATAATTTCCCCAGTAGAGTTGATTCTTCGGAGGATTTTATCCATGTTTAGATTCCTCAGCCGAGACTTTGCCTGTTTGTATAATAGCGTGGGAATTTCTGAGGAAGATGTGTTGATCCCTTCCCCAGCGGAGTGAACGGTTTTCTTTCCCCTATAGAGATTTTTGTTTCCTGTTATCATTTTCCCCCATCAGATCGGATTTTCTCCAGTGGGCCTGGCTTTCTCTCTTGAGATGTAGTACCGGATGTTTGTCCATTGATTCTTGGACCTGCTTGTGTTAGATATGTCTGTTTGTCAGCATTCATCATACATAAACCACGCATATATGCATAATCTTAACATTCAGATATTCATGTTGCATTCTTTCCCATATATATCTTTGATTGTTGTCTCCTGCTATTTTGTGATACGTATTTCCCCAAGAAGATGTTTGTGTCTGATCTCTCCATAATAGAGTCAACCCCATAGGCAGAAAGTGTCTATCCTTTCTTCCATATTCCCCATTGAGTTATGTCCTCGTGGATGATTGTTGTTTCTGTTTCCTCCCAAAACATGTATTGGGATGGAGTTCCCCCCTGAGATATATCCTCATTGAGTTGAGTCTTGTTTCATTGTGTCTCTCTAGCTTGTTCCTAGACTGGCTGCTCTTGTTATTTCCCTTTGCACTTCCCCGTGGTTTTAGATGATAATTGCTCAGTAACTAGTAATTGCCCATCTTTTCCCCGCCGGAGTCCGTGGCCTTCTACTCAGTAACCGGTAGTTGTAAGTCCTATTTCTGTGGTTTTCTACCCTCATACTGGTAGTTGTAAATCCTATCTTTATCCCCTTGCAGAGTTAACATTATTTTTTGTTCATCCTAAACGATGGCGGTTACTCTTCTGTGGTTTTCTACCCAGTACCCAGTAGATGTAATCCCCTCTTTGTCGGTTATCTTTCTCCAACATTCGGTATTGATATTCCTTCACCTTTTGAGTATATCTCCCAATAACCGATGATATATCTCTTGGATCATTGCCTTTGTCAATGTATCCCCAGCGAGTCATCTTTCATTTACCCTTTTTATTTGGTAATGATCGTTTCTCCCCTTTGATTGGTCATCATTCTATACCTAGTATTTGGTATCCCGATGTCCTTTCCTTTCGGTCGATTTATCCTTTATTAACCCAGTAACCGGTTGTGGATAATCTTCCATGCGAGTATATTATCTATGTTTTGATGGTAATAGATAATATATCTCATGCGCTCTTTGGTCGAAGTCTTTTGTTCTTCCCCAATCGAGTAAGATTCGTATCCCCTTTTATGGAATCGAATGCCCATCCTGTAATTGAGTTTGCTTTTCAACCCTCCTTTTCGATGATGAGTGTCTTGGAAATATTCCCCAATTCACGCCTTGGTTGGTCACCTATTATATGCCCAGTAACCGGTATCCCTGGCGTTCCTTCCTTTCTACTCCCTATTATGACTTTTGTCCCCTGTGGAGTCAGATTCCCTGAGTCGGAATATACCTTTTTAGGTCTTCCTCAGATGTTTTTGGATGTTTGATACCTCTCACCCTCATACCGGTCTTCCTCAGATGATTGGACAATTCCCCAGTGAACTCCCTTAGTGGATTTTCCCCATCTGAGTCCGGATTTTCATCCGAAGTATCCTTTGTGGATAGCTTTGCTATATTGGCATATTCCCCAATACATGCACCTTTGAGTCAGCTCGAGTCCTTCCATTGACTTATTTTCATGGAATTCCCCTCGTGTCTCTCAGCAAGTCTTAAGTCGTGACCTGCTCACGCATTTCATTTCATTTCCTATCCCCATTAGAATCCCTAGAGTCTCTGTCCCATTGAGTGTATTACTCATATGGATTGTCAGTTTCTCTTGATTTCTTTTCTTCTTTGTGGACACATATCCCCACAGAGTATTACCTTTTTCATACACACATTTTCATCATGAGGTCTCTTAGGGACCAACATTCGTCTCTTTGTTATTATTTAAGCCCATTCTACCTCGTCGAGACGAAGATTTTAATCTTCACTTCACCGGCTAGAATGACCTTAAATAGGGGCATCTGTAAGACCCTAATTTTGACCCTAAGATCCCTCATGGCATCATATCATTGCACATTGCATTTGCCTCAAGGATCGTAGCATCTTGGCTCCTTAACCTTTAGGTGGGATCCCTTGAGATATGGTTTAAGATCACCAAGAATGCTTGAATTTTATGTTTTTGCTTTTCTCATTTTATTTACTAACCAAAATCACAAAAATATGTTACTAATATCTCTTGTTTGTAGTTTGAGCAGTCACAAGATCCAAAGCTTCTAGGAGATCCTATGTGCATTGATATGGTCAAGAGAAGATGAAAGCAAGCATGGAAATGGTTCCCAAAGCTCTCATCCATCAAATATGCCTCCCAAGTATCTCAATTCATCATTTTGATTAAAGCAAATCAAGGGGCTTGAGGTTTGTTTCCCAAGGGAACCCTAATTCATCTGTGTATCAACTATGCCTTGCTCATGAAACAACCTCAACCTTTGGTCAAATACAATCAAGAGAAGTTCTTTAATTCATCATTTCATGCATATTTGAGCTTATTTAAGTGTCCTCATTCATCAATTCATCAAGATATGAGGCATGGACTTGAGAAGTTTATCAGTCAATTCATCTGACTATTTTGAAACACACTGAGATCTAACTTTTGATGTGTTTGTCAAATAGAGATGACCCCAAGAGAAACAATGTTATTAAGAGCCATATGAACAACTTTCATGTTCATGAAAAATTGATTTGAAGCATGGAAGGTCATCGTCCATTTCAAAACATTATGGGTCATTTTGACTGAAACCCTAATTTTGGGTCAACTTCCCAAGAACATAACTCATTCATTTTTCATAATTTTGAGGTGGGATCAAATTCATTGGAAATATTAAGATTTCTAATTAAAGTGTTATGTTGAATAAAATTCGAAAATCTTAAAAGAAATACATGTGATAATGCAAAACATTATAGGTCACTTTGCACCAAAAGCATTGAAATGTGAAAAAGTCTAACTTCAAGTGCCCATAACTTCTTCATCAAAAATCCAAATGATGCAAAATTTAAGTCCAAATTTATTGTATTGAAAAGATCTATATCTTTTATGTTTAAGAGTTTGTCATTTGGAGCTTGCATCACTGAAACAGAAGGGCTTGAACTTTGGCTATTTTTGAAATTCTCACATGTATATGTTTTGCACCCTACACTTCATGACCACTTTTCATCAATTTCCAAGTTTCAAATAGAGTTTTGATAAACATAACAAATGATCTTCATGCAAAAAGCTTTCCAACCATTACTCATAAGGTTGTGTTTCAAGTATGGACATGGCAATTTCGAAGACATGAACACATTGGTGCATTTTTGAAAATCAATAAAATTTGCATTGCATGAGCCAATACTACATAATCTGCACGTCCAGTTTGCATATGCTGATGATTAGCTGCCAAATCCAAGTGGAATTGGGCCCTCCATGCGCCTATACAGGCCCATGCATGGAGGCCCTTTCCATTCATGCAACAATTTGATCATGCATTTCAGCCATGCTTTTGCTATAAATACAATGCTCATGCCTCTCATTTCAGCAACCTAAAGGCGCCCTAAATGCTGCACGACTAATCCCTCAACCACACTCCAAAGGAACTCACTAATTTTTCTCTCCATTTTCAGATCTAAAATTCAAATGCATTGATTATTTCTTAGATCTAAAAGTTCCTAAGCCTTGCTACCTCATTCCCTAGAACAAACTGCAAGCATTAACTCCAAGGAATTGTGCTCTCAAACTCTGCAAATCAGAGGTCTACTTCAATTTTTATTTTCTTCGAATCTACTCATATACTTCTTGGTTCTTGCTGTTGTTGTGTTATCTGAAGTCCTCTTCATAGAGGCATTTGATTTGAGCTTTAAATTTTTAAATTCTAACAAGTTTAGTTGAATACCATAGAAATTCCATCTCTGATTTCTCTCAATGTAGAAACCTAGAGTGGATTTGGTTGGTACAGGGGTAATGTAAATCACCCCAACTTTCGATTGGTACCTAGGTCGTGGCATTTGGTGAACATTTTTTTCTCTGCAAGTTTGAGCTTCGCTGGAAGCTGGCCGGAGAAGACGGTGGCGCAGGTCACCGTCCAATCTCCAGATTCAATCTGGACCATTCGTGTGTGTTTCCAGATCAGATCCCATCCATTCATTGTTATGACTTTTCCATAGGCCATGTGTTATTCAGTTGACTAGTGTGTATGGTGAGCGCGCGCCTCCTGGCCACGTGATGATCCACGTCAATTAATGAAATTTCATCAGACGATCCACGCTTTTTCACTTTTTTTTTTTAATTTTGATTTTATACTCTTTTATTTCTTTTAATTCTATTTCATTTTAAAAATTCATATCTCCTTCATTATTGGTCCAAAATATATTAGACCAATTTCATTTTTCTTCTTTTAGTTTCTAGTTTCTAAAAATGATTTTTAATATTTTTTATTTTATCATTTGATATTTTTAGGAATTTTCTCTTTTCTGCTTATTTTTAATTCATTTTAAGTAGTTTTTGATATTCAAAAAATACAAAAATATTTTTCCAACCTCTTTGAATGATGATAGATCTATGAAAAATATTCTCATCAATTTATTAATTGATTTGAGATTTATTTGAGATTTAATTCAACTAGGTTATTTTTATGCATTTTTAATTGATTAAAAATAGTTTCTGACTTCTAAAAATGCTGAAATTTTTTGTTAAACTTTGTTTGACCTTGTTGAACATAGGATAATTCACTTGGACTTTTCAAAGTTGATTTGGAGTGAGTTTGAAGTTTGACCTTTCTTTTATTATTTTAATTCAAGTTATATTTTAATTTTGAAAAATACCAAAAATATTTTATTTGTTTCTTAACCTCTAATCTTCATTTTGCTTCTGTTTACTATTGTATGACCTTGATCTTCTCTATCTTTGGTAAATGCTTGTTGATTACTTCATTCCATTTCCATTAATGTACTTTAATATTCATCTTCATCTTCTCCTTCTTTTTTTTTTTTTTTGATCAATGAGTTAAAGATTGGTGGTTAGCCTTGATACATGGGAGGTTTAATCTTCCTTGATTCAAATCTAATTCATTTTGATCATGGATCAATTGAATGGATTTGCATTAAGGATATATTTTCAAGCCAAAACTTTTGTGGAAACATTTAACACTTGTTTTCAAACATTAGAAACCTAAGCATTATGCTTTTAATTTTCAAACTTCCTTTTCATAACACTTATTTTGAATTGAATCTTTAAGTCAACTTTGACCATATTTTGTAAATACTTTTCATTGGTAAATATAACTCATTCAAATGTTTTGTGGTTTCAATGGCCACTTTCTTATAAAAAACTTTTCATAACCCTTTAGCTCTTAGGTTTGAGTTATCCTTGAGGTAGATGTAATACTCACTATATCCTTAGTGATGGACAATGAGTCTTCCATGCTTATTATAGGGTTAACCCCTCACTAGCATGTTGAAGCTATCCTCACATGGTGGATTTGTGGTTTTAGGTTGAGTTTCGTCCCTTGGATAACAAAAGACCTTAAGGCTTTTGGACCAATCAATTCACCAACTTGTTTTTTTTAGATTTTTACCCCGAACTACGAGGTTTTGATCTTAATCTTTTTTAAGATGGTACGTAGGCAATGGGTTTATCCATCCAAACACAAAATTGTAAATAATTTGTACATTCTTCTCTCATATCCCCAATCATGTTTGCACAAACAAATTTTCACAAAATATCAACCTTACAACAAGTGTGAAAAGGGCTCCCTAGGAGTACCTAGGATATTTTGGGTGCTTAAAACCTTCCCATTGCATAACCAACCCCCTTACCCCGATCTCTGATATTTTTACTAGTTTTTGATTCGATAAAACTATTAGGTTTTTGTTCGCTTTTTAACCATTCCCTTGGATAAATAGAAGTGCGGTGGCGACTCGACTTGTATGGTTTACCTTAGATTTAATCAATAAATCTAAAGGTAACGAATACCCCGCTACGAGAGGTATATTTTAAATTAGTGTGCTCGTCAAGGAATGGATCCTCATGCCTACGTATGCCCATTGTTGAAGTGAGAAATCAGAGCTTCCGTAGTTCGAGGGTTTAAAATTGTTTGATTTGTTTTGTTTGATTTTATTACCTTGAAGAAGGGTTTTCGAATGTGTCGCCTTAAGGCTCAAACAAAAGGTTTGAATGAGTTAAGTTTTTTTTATGCTTTGAGAAATTGTTATTGATTTCGGATTACACTAAAGACTATGGATAAAGGTGAATACCTCAAACTACCAAGCCAAATGTCTTGTGTTCGAAGCATTCAGAATGAGTGTAGAAAAACTCCAATGTCATCCTTTCTTTATCGCTTAAGGCTTGTGACATACGATCCTAATCACCATTTATTATGTTTTTGAATTTGATTTAGAAAAAGACTGCTTGACGTTGGATCAAGGGTTTGTTTATTGGTTTTGATTTAAGAAAAAACCGCTTGACATTGGATCAAAGGCTAGATTATCGATTACGAAATGGTGAGCGTTCCTAATGCCTAAGGAGATGCTAACAAATAATAAAAGGAAGCAAGTAAATGCGTACATCGAAAAAGGGAGGGGGTACATGTAAAGTACAAGGGAGTGCGAAAATAAAAGGTCTCATTGTCAGGTAGCCCAAGAGAAAGCCGTGTGTGTGCAATTGTGTCCTAAACTAGAAAGCGCATAAAAGATTACAAATTCTTAAAAGATTACAAATTCTTCTTGATTCTTGCATGCTCCTTCCATGTTAGGGTCACATTCATCCAAGGTCTCTTGCAAGGGTCCTAACGACAATCTCTAAGTCCTTTGTCCAATGTCTTTTACGAGCTTGGGGAATCATCTTATTTTTGCATTTTTTATGTTTAGTCCATTTTTAAGTCAATTTTCAAGATGAAATAAGAATGTACAATGATATAGCATAAAGCAAAGTAAATGACAAGATTAAATGTTAGAAGTTAGATACAAGAATTAAAAGGTTAGAAGTTAAAATGCGGAAATTAAAGAATTAGATGCGAAATAGTAAAGAGTTAGAAGTTAGGTGCATGAATTAAAAGTTAGAGTTAGTTGTTAGAAATTAGACCAAAGTAGAATAATGTTCAATATCAATATTAAAATCTAAATCAAATTCTAATATCAACACAAACCACACTATTATCATGAACTCAAAATCAAGTGAAATTCTAAAATTCAAAACAATTATAAAAAATTAAAATCAAATAAAATTCTAAAATTAAAAATAATTATCAAAAATTAAAATCCAATAAAATTCTAAAATTAAAAATAATTATCACATGAAATTCTAAAAAATTAGCAAGTTATCAAAATAAAATCAAATAGAATTCCAAAGTTCAAAGCAATTATTATATCCTAATTAACATTCTACCATCCAAAATAGCATCAAAATACAGTCCAATTAGATAGTCAATAAACCATTATTAAAATGAAAATTAAATTAGGACTAGAAAATTAAAATCAAAACAAAATATGGATTATGTTGGAATGAATGGGCCTTAGAATGGATTTCTAAGACCCAAACAGAGAGGTGTGAGGCAGCCATGGAGTGTGTAAGGAGAAACCAACGGGCCTAGTGCCTCGTTTGGTCCAATCGCCCAATACGAAAGGGTAGAGAACATTCGTGACCTAACATGAGGGAAGAACGCTGAAAGAATGAACCTCAAAAGTCCTTACCAATACCGCTGAATTCAATGGCCGGCGCGAGCAACCTAAGGATTCGACGAGAGATTCGAAGTCGTTGCTACGTTACGGTTACATCCTCTCCTTGGTTCCTATTGTTGATCGTTCGTTGTTCTATTTGTCGTTGAAATAAAGAAGAAAGAACCGTTGCCGATGCGTGATAGCTTGGCCGCGTTGCCGACAATGATGACGAGTCGACGGAGATTCCAGATGAGCCTCCGCAAAGTCTTGAACGAATTTGCATCCAATCCAAAGTCCAGCGAGTTCGAAGCGAATTCAACGTAAGTTCCGATAGTCCTCTTTTCCGCCCTGTTCTGAGTTCATCCTTTTTCTTGGAGTCCGGCGGGAACTTACTCCGTGAGTTGCAGGACTTTCTTCTGGTTTGTATGCATTTCGAAGCTCCTCTTATTGGCTCTTCTGTGAATCTCTATGTCGAAAATTATTTGGAAGAGGTTTTGGACCAATCATCCGAGAGGTTGAGCATTATCAAGTACGTTGGAAGATAGGATTTATGAATGGTTAGATGGACCTTTTGACTGAAAAAGGTTGGTTAGAGATGTCGAAGATGGTTCTATATTGCAGGTCAGGGGAAGAGAATGGAGGTTCTGTTAATGGCTCTGCGGCCGAGTTTTGGAGAAAAACTAAGAGGGAGGTGTGAAGAGTTTTTTTAGAGGGAATCGGGGGAACACCGAAGAGTGAACTAGGCTTGGTTTTATATAGTGATTTATAGGGTAGTTGTTAATGTTGAGAGAATAAGATAAAATAAAAGAACTTTTCATTATTTAGCAGAACAGAAAAGTTATATTTATATACAAGATCTAGGCTCATATATATATATATATATATATATATATATATATATATATATATATATATATATATACTCCTATGAATAAAGGGAATACTAATAGTATGGGGAAATACTAATAATATGGGGGAATATTAAAAATATGACAGTTACAATATAATTATGTACATTAATATCTCCCCTCAAGTTGGACTATGGATTGAACATAGATTCAACTTGGACAGAAAATAAAAAAAAAATTGGAAAGTGTAGAGGTTTGGTGAACATGTCTGCTATTTGAGAGCTGCTTGGTACAGGGAGTAAGTGTATGAGCTGTGACTGAATCTTCTCTTTAATAATATGACAATCTAGCTCAATGTGCTTGCTTCTTTCATGAAGAGTGGGACTGTGAGCCAAATAAATGGCAGATTTGCTGTCACAGAAAACTGATGCAGGATTTGAGAATTGTATTTTGAGATCTTGAAATAAGTACTGGAACCATTGAATTTCACAAGTGAGGGAAGCTAGTGCCCTATATTCTGCTTCAGTGGAGGATCTTGAAACAGTATTTTGCTTCTTTGATTTCAAGGAAATTCATGAGGAACCAATAAACACGCAATAACCAGTAATTGATTTATTAGTTTCATGACATCATGCCCAATCAGAATCTGCATATCCAGTCAGTTTTAAAGAACTAGAAACAGCGAAAAATAAACCTTTTGCAGGGGCAGATTTAAGATACTTCAAAATTGTAGTAGCAACTGCATAATGAGGAACCAGAGGCTTAGAAACAAATTGAATCAAGTGTTGTACAAAAAATGAAATATCAGGTCTGGTATTGGTCAAATAAAGAAGCCTTCCTATGAGTCTTCTATAAGATGAAGGATCCTCTAAAAGAGCACCATCAGTACTAGACAGTTTGGTAGTTGGATTGAAAGGAATTTTAGATGATTTTGTTGCCAAAATACTAGCATCTTGCAATAATTCAAGGGTATACTTTCTTTGATTAACAAAAATACCCTTGGGAGACCTTGCAATCTGAATCCCCTAAAAATACCTAAGTTTTCCAAGGTCTTTGATTTTGAATTTCTGATATAGAAAATGTTTAACAGCTTGAATTTCTTGAGAAGAATTTCCAGCTAATACTATATCATCCACATATACTAATACTGCAATAAATTCACTATTAGTAGACTTGGTGTATAAAGAGTGATCAGAAATAGATTGTTTGTACCCCAAAGAGATAAGTGCAGAAGATAATTTGGAACACCATTGCCTACTGGCTTGCATTAATCCATAAAGGGATTTATGCAATTTACAAACCTTATTAGAGCCAGTGATAGAAGGATAACCAGGAGGTAATGACATATATACTTCCTCGTTTAAATCACCATGAAGGAATGCATTGTTAACATCTAATTGCTCAAGATCCCAACCTTTAATTGATGCTAATGCTAACAAAAGTCTAACAGTAAATATTTTAGCTACAGGAGAGAAAGTATCAAAATAGTCGATTCCTTCCATTTGGTGATACCCTTTTGCAACTAATCTAGCCTTGTATCTCTCAATGGAACCATTTGCATGATACTTTATTTTGTACACCCATTTACATCCAATTGTAGTTTTTCCACGAGGGAGATCAACTACTGACCAAGTTTTGTTTTCATCAAGTGCGAATAACTCAGCATCCATGGCTTTTCTCCAACAATCAAGTTTAGAAGCTTGGTTAAAAGTTTTAGGTTCAATAATAGCAGAAATTGAACAACAAAAAGATCTATATTTTGGAGCACAATTGTCATAAGAAAGAACAGATGAAAGTGGATAATTAGGATACAAATTATTATTATTAGCAGAACCTGTAGCAGAGTAACAGTGATAATCTTCTAAGTAACTAGGACAAATGATTGTTCTAGTAGACTTTCGAAGATTATCATGAGAAGGTAGAGGAGTAAGATTAGGACTATCATGAGAAGATGCTGATAAAGGTGTGTGGCTGGAAGATGTTGGAGATGATACAGTAGGATCATGTTCTATGTTAACAGAGTTAGGAGAGGTACAATCAGGTTCTATCATGACAGGTAAGGGTAAGGAATCAGGTGTACTAGAAACAGGATCATCAAGAACAAAATTTGATGGTATATGCTTAGAAAAACCAAAGGCATTATGAACAGGTTTAGAGTTTTCGAAAGGAAAATATGTTTCATAGAAAACAACATTTCTAGAAACAAAAATATCATGTGAACTTAGATCATAGAGGATATATCCCTTAGTACCATCCTTAAATCCTAAAAAAACAGCATTTCTAGCTCTAGAATCAAATTTGGTTCTATGAGCTTGTAGAGTAGTTCCATAGCTCAAACAACCAAAAACATTAAGATGGACAAGAGATGGAGGTTGCTTGTAAAGTAATTCGTAAGGACATTTGAGATTCAGAAGTGGGCTAGGAAGTCTATTTATGATATGAACAACATGTTGAACACTAAAACTCCACATGGTTCAAGGGAGATTGGATTGGAAAGAAAGAGACCTAGCCACATTAAGGATATGTTGATGCTTTCTTTCAACAATCCCATTTTGTTGAGGTGTTTCAACACAACACTTTTGATGAATTATGCCTTTAGAAGATAAGAAATCTCCCATGGCAAATTCAGTGCCATTATCTGACCTAAGACACTTTAAAGTTGTGTGAAATTGATTTTCAATAAAGGCAACGAAGTTAATGAGACTCTTTTTGGTTTCATCATGTGTTTTAAGAAATATAACCCAAGTAAACCGTGAGTAATCATCAACCAAAGTAAGAAAATATTTATGGCTTATCAGAGAAATAGTAGAATATGGACCCCATAAATCAACATGTAAAATATCAAAAGGTGCAAGAGATGTTTGATATACTTTTTGGAAAAGCTAATTTCTTTTGTTTAGCAAAATGACAAGAATCACAAGGTGACATATGATTCTTACTTGGTACAAAAGGGAAATTTTTGGAAATAATTTGTAAACCACTATCTGAAATGTGGCCTAATCTTAAATGCCATAAAAGAGAAGGATCAGTAGAAACAGAATTACAAACAGGTGCAACATAGCTGGTGGAATTTGCATGATCTATGACATATAATCCTCCTTGAAGGCTAGCTATACCAATCACTGTCTTGGAACAATTCTGCAAAGTTTCACAGGAATGAGATGTGAAATTCACACAATAGTTATTAGTAATGGCTAGCTTAGTAACAGAAATTAAGTTCACATGAAAAGATGGTACAAAGAGAACATTAAGTAAGGTAAGTAAGGGTGAGATAGTGACGGTGCCTGCTATGGAAGCGAGAATTTGTGTTCCATTTGGTAAAGAAATAGATATAGGAATGATGTTCCTATATGTACTAAAACAACTCAGATCAAATGTGAAATGATCAGTGGCACCGGTATCCAAAATCCAAAGATGTGGGCACTTATCCTTACCATTAGAAGACTGAGAATTGAATGCAAAGGGCGATGTTGAAACAGAATTAGAAGCAGGTGAAGGTTGGGATTTGAATTGTTGGACTAGACCATGAATGCCATGATATTGCTCTTGAGTGAAACCAAAAAGCGGCTTTGAATTAGAATCCAATTGTGCGGAAGAACCATGTATTGTGCCATTGGGTGGTGTAACACTATTAGCCTGTGTTGACTGTGATGTGTTCTTGCCTTTACCCTTATAACCAATAGGATAACCATGTTTGATCCAACAAGTTTCAAGTGTGTGATTTGGGCGGTTGCAGTGTGTACAAAAGCGATTAGCTCCTTTTCAACTAGAATTTTGGCCTTTACCTTTGAAATTGTATTTCCCATGGAAATTACCAGAAGAAGAATTGGCCAAAAGAGCATTAGAAGAATTCATATCAGGAGCATCATTAACAATTGAATCAATCACAAAATTTCCAATTTCTCTCTCTTGTTGAATTAACATTGAGAAAACAGTATCTATGTCAGGTAAAGGATTCATTAGCATTATTTGAGATTTTGTATGAGAGAACTTGTCATTTAATCCCTTAATAAATCTAATGACATAATCTTGTTGACGATAAGTTTTGATTGAATCAATTCCTCCACAAGTACATGCAATTGCACACTTACAGCAAGGAATGGGTCTATAATTTTCCAATTCATCCCATAAAACCTTCAATTGAGTAAAGAAATCGAAAATATCAAGATTACCTTGACGAAATTTGTAGAGTTCTTCCTGAATATTAGAAATACGAAAAATATCTCCTTGCGAAAATCTAATTCTTATATTTTTCCAAACACCGGCAGCAGTATCGATCCATAAAACCGAACACGCAATAGAATCAGAGATAGATCGATGAATCCAAGCTAAAACCATAGTGTTGCAGCGAATCCATGGGCCATAGAGAGGATCGGTTATCGAAGGTTTGGGAAAACTACCATCGACGAACTTATCTTTATTCTTTGAAATCAAAGATATGTTCATGGATCTTGCCCATGTATGATAATTCTTGTGATCCAGAGGCGGAGAGACAAGAATCAAAGCCGGATTTTCGTTTGGATGCAAATAGTAAGGGTTTGCGGAATTTGTTGAGAAATCAGAATAATATGTGGTAGCCATAATTGAAGGAAGATATTTCCAGAAATAAAAAAGAAAGATGCAAGAATTTTGTATGAGAAGATTAGAATTGGAAAGAACAATGGCTACCAAAGCTTTATTGCTCTGATACCATGTTAATGTTGAGAGAATAAGATAAAATAAAAGAACTTTTCATTATTTAGCAGAATAGAAAAATTATATTTATATACAAGTTCTAGGCTCATATATATATACTCCTATGAATAAAGGGAATACTAATAGTATGGGGAAATACTAATAATATGGGGGAATATTAAAAATATGACAGTTAAAATATAATTATGTACATTAATAGTAGTTAGGATATTTCATTTGAATATTCTGTTATGAATGCGTTTTGGATGCGAGGCCGCGTTTTCCATCTGATATGTTGTTTACGACTCTGTTAATTTGTGCTTTGTAGCTTTGCGTTTCAATTAATTTATTGTCGTTTTGCGTTTTAAGCTGTGTTTTTGCTGAAGCTTTTGTTGGCTTGGTGTAACGGCTGGTTTCAGTTTGGAAGAGTTGGCGACTTTATGTTGCAGCTTGTATGGTGTTCGGCGTGCAGCTGGTGTGAAGTAGCTTTTCAGCTTTTGACTTCACGTTGGGACTCTGTCTTGTTGCAGCTTCTCATGTTGCTTGTGCTAGATGTAGCAGCTTGGAGTATTGTGCAGCTCATCTTACGTGGCTTTGTTTTTTCGTTTTCGGCTCTTCCTTTTGGCCTAAGGGGAAAATATTATGGATTGCTAAAGGACAATGTTTTTTATTTGCAAAGTGGTTTGAAAAAAGTGGATTATTATAAAATGGATTACGGATTAACATTGGATATTGGTTTTTTTGTTTTGGGTAACAATGGACTTAAGATGAAATTGGATTTGGGGTAAAACAATGGATAATTGGATAATGGTTCTATAAAAGGGATATTGAAATGGATTGGATTTAAATGGATTTAATTTGAAAAATTGAATAATAAAATGGATTTAAGATTTAATACCAAAAACTGAGTGGGCTAAAAAATGCATGAATGGGCTAAAAAATGCATGAATGGGCTTAACCCAATTTAATATGACAAAAAATGAATTTCTAAAATCAAGTTGAAACATCTAAAATTAATTCAAAATAAAATGGTGAAATGATTTTCTAAAATTGAATTTAAATTCCATAAGTCAAAATCTAGCCCCAAAAAAAATCAATTTAAACTTCAAAACTGAATTTGAACCAAAATTCAAATTGAAGCTAAAATCGACTTGGAAAGAAAAAATTGACACAATGCTGACTGAAATGATAACATGCAATGAACTGATAAATCCAACTGACACTACTTGTAAATCAAATTGAACCCTATTTATTCAACTGACATGAATGAAGATGATATGCAAATGTCAGGTTAGTGACTTATAGGATTCTGTGAAGGGCGTGGCGAATTTCAGGGTATGACAGCCACCACTTCCTTGCTTTGTGGAGGGCGCCACCATTCCCTTTAAGTCATGTGGCGGGCGCCACACATCCAAGTGGTGGGCTCAACATGCCCATTTGGTTTGGTGGGCCCATGCTCTCTATTTTTCTCCATTTTCTTCTCTTTTTCTTTCCTTTTTGTTATTTTCCATTTTGCTTGCTTATGTGTCTTTTATTCGATAAATACTTGCAATAAACATAAAATACTGCGTAATAATAAGTGTTAATCAAGTAAAAAACAATGCATATGAAGTCAAATATACGATACGTTTTCGCGTTATCACAATTCCAATACACCATTAATGGCTTTTTCCCAACATAACATCCATAATTTATTTCTATCTCTTTATATAAATTCTAAGATATATATATATATATATATATATATATATATATATATATATATATATATATGGTTATAAATTTAATCTTTTTACTTCTATTTTTGTAATTTAGTTGTTCATTTAAACAAAAGGATAAAAGTTAGGTGCAGTTCCAATGGTACAATTGGTACTTTTTTCCATTTATAAGGTGACATGTGTCCAAAACTTAATGTCACGCTTAGATCCTCCACCAAACCATTACTTTGTCGTACTGTTATTTGTTAAAAATATGAACATTAACTTCACGTGTTATATTATGAATGGAGAATCTCTCTCTCTCCTCTCTCGTCTCTCTCTCTCCTCTCTCTCTCTCTCTCTCTCTCTCCTCTCTCTCTCTCTCTCTCTCTCTCTCTCTCTCTCCTCTCCTCATCATAGTATCTATATCTCTCCTATCTATATATATATATATATATATATATATATATATATATATATATATATATATATATATATATATATATATATATATATATATATAATACTAAGTTTGAATATATATATATAATATAATATATATATATATATATATATATATATATATATATTATATATATATATATATCTATATATATATATATATATGTAACTCTACGTAAGTTTAGTCCTTTAAAAAAATTATAATCTAAGAGTTTGAATCTCATTCACCATCTGTTATTCATTCTATATTTTTTTGACACATTGTAAACTTATACTCCCTCTATCCCAAATTATAAATCATTTTGAAAAAATATTTGTCCCAAATTATAAGTCCCTTTACAATTCTAATACAACATTAATGAATTTTTTCCAACATAACATATATCATTTAGTATTATCTCTTTATACATATATATATATATATATATATATATATATATATATATATATATATATATATATATATATATATATTATATATATATATATATATATATATATATATATATATATATATATATATATATATATATATATATAAGGTTATAAATTTAAGTCTTTTATTTCTATTTTTGTAATTTAATTGTTTATTTTGAAAAAAAATAAAAGTTAGGTACAGTTCCAATGGTTTATTGATGTTTTTTTTTTTCATTTATAAGGTGACATGTGTCCAAAACTTAATGTCACGTGTAACACCCCGATTTAATTTCCGTATTTATTTATTAGGTTTTTATTTTAATTAATCATTATTTGGAGTGATAATTAATTAAATATGTGTTGTGGTGATTATTTTAATTATTTGAATATATGTGTTATTTGAATAACTGAATTTTATCAATAGAAATAGCAATTGTCTAGTAATGAGCCTAATTAATTAGAGTGAGTGAATAAGTGAGTTAAGCCCATTATGAGTTAAAAAGATAGTAAGAGTTTTATATATTAGAATTAGTTTTGTAAAACAAGATAAGAAGATAGAAGAGAATAGAAGAGAAGAGAAAGAGGAGAAGAAGAAACTAGAAGAAGGACCTAGAGATTTCATCTATACTAAGGTAAGGGTGAGATTTCAAGTTGTTATGGGTAAACATAATGTATGTAATGTATGTGAGTTAGATATCATGAACTTAAGATTTGGGGATTTTGATTTTTGAAAAACCCTAACATGTGTTTATGTTTTAATCCATGAAATTGATGTTTATATTATGCTATGATGTTTCTATATTGAATTCCATGAATGGGTATGTGTATAGAACATGATTTGGTGTATAATTGCATGTTTGAGTTTCACTTGAAAATGGTTGATTTGAGATTTTGGTGAAAATTAGTGGAGCTTAGAATGTTGTTTCTATGATCCTAATAGTTGTTATATGATATATATAGGTTGTATAGCTATTTATTTAATGAAAAATGATGGTTTAATGTGGTGTTATGATGAAAATTCATGCTGGACAGCAGCATTTTCGCAACAGCAAATTTTCTGTTTTTTGACAGCATTTTCGCAACAACAAATTTTCTAGTTTTTGACAGCATTTTCGCAACATCAAATTTTCTGGTTTTTGACCACATTTTGAAAAACTTGTAAATTCAATAACTTTTGAACCGTAACTCTGTTTGAGGTGCCGTTTGGACTGTTATGAAGCTAAGAATATTATCTATAATGTGATATTCATTTTGATAGCAGTAGATTACTATTTTATCAAAAGAATCCTAATATGGATGTATGTTGTATGTGTGGTGAATGTGAATGACATGTTTTCTATTGTTTGGCATGTAGTGGATGGTTATAGATGGATTTTCTGAAGAAACATAATACTTGAAATTATGTATGTGATCATGTGAATTGGTGAATTTGGTGAATAACATGAATTGGCTTGTTTGCTTTATGTTATTGTGTTGTGATGAGATGATGAATGCTATTTGATGTATTGTTTGGGATTGAAGTCATGTTAGGTGTATGTTGTGCAAATGTTGGATGTGACATGCTTATGTATGATTAAGGGGTTGTGATCGTATTAATTGCACGAGTCTTGTTGTTGTTGCACACTTACACTACCATGAGTCTATGAAAGAGGCAATGTTGGGTAATCTCACGTAGATTATTTGCATGTCCCAAACCTAATGTCTAATGGGGTTTGAAAGCTTAAGGCCGAATCGAGCTTTAGAGGTGGTTATCTAGTCTATTTGAGAGACGCTCGGCAAGCCGGAAATGATAATAGATGGGATCCACACGCATATCGCATTGAGTCACACATTGAGTCGCACATGTCGGTGTGAATTGTTGTTTGTGTGATTATGTGATATGATTGTGTGGATATGATTTTGGTAGATATGCATATACGTGGATTTTAGGTGATCCATTTGATATGAATTGTTGATGTGTTGTTAATGTGATATATGTGCATATTTGTGACATATGTGATGAAATGGTGACTTGTATACATTATGGAATCATGTGAAAGTTGTATACATATTTGATGATGATTTGTAAATGATGATGGATGATAATATGTTCATGAAATTGATATGTTGTGAAATATGACTTTTGCACATCGTTTAGTATTTATAAATGAATACTTATGGATTGTTGAGCCATGTCGTATGATGATAAACTTATGATTCTTTAATAAGATAATATGATGCATGTTTGTATGAAGCGTGATGAATTCTAATAAAATATGTATGTTTGTTATACATTTCATATTATTATGTTTTTCTATAATGATTTGAATTCTCACCCTTCTGTTGGAATGATGTTCTATCGCGACATCGCTCACGTACCGGAGATAGTGGTGCTTCACACAAGGATTAGATTCGGAGGCTAGTTCTTGTTGTGTTTTGACTAGGTAGTGTATAATGCGCTGGTCATGTAACACTTGGGTTTATGGGATTATTTGTATTTGTTTTGATGTTGAGAGATATTGTTGTGCTCTCTTTTATCTTGTTATTTGGATATGTTGGATTTGATGTTGAGTGGCCTTAGAGCCCAAAACGATATTTTGTGGTAGATGATTTATGGGAATCATCACTATTTACCATTTATGAAGTGAGATGTTATTCCGCTGTGTGATTTTGCATGTTGGTTATTTGGTTTTGATTTATAATCCGTGTTACTTTTATGTGACTATGGCATGTGTTGTTTCTGGCAAAAGTAAATGTGACGCCCTCGTGTATATATGCTTTAATTTACTCTGATTATGCAATTCTATGTCGTATTTGAGTAGTAGTAGTTTGGGGGTGTTACATCACGCTTAGATCCTCCACCAAAGCATGAGTTTGTCATACATTTATTTATTAAAAAATGAACATTAACTCCATGTGTTATATTATGAATGGAGAATCTCAGTATATGAGCAATTTTACATAGGTTTAGTCCTTTAAAAAAAATGCTAATCTAAGAGTTCGAATCTCATTCACCATATGTTCTTCAGTCTATGTTTTTTGACACATTGTAAACTTATACTCCCTCTATCCCAAATTAAAAATCATTTTGGCAAAAATATTTGTCCCAAATTATAAGTCCCTTTACAATTCAAATACAACATTAATGACTTTTTCCCAACATAACATCTATCATTTATTACTATCGCTTTATACAAATTCTAATATATATATATATATATATATATATATATATATATATATATATATATATATATATATATATATATATATATATATAATATATAATATATATATATATATATATATATATATATATATATATATATATATATATATAACGTTATAAATTGAAGTCTTTTTATTTATATTTTTGTAATTTAATTGTTTATTTAAAAAAAGGATAAAAGTTAGGTACAGTTCCAATGGTCTATTGGTGTTTTTATTTCCATTTATAAGGTGACATGTGTCCAAAACTTAATGTCACGCTTAGATCCTCCACCATAGCATGAGCTTGTCGTACATTTATTTATTTTAAAAAGGAACATTAATTCCACGTGTTATATTATGAATGCAGAATCTCAGTATATAAGCAATTTTATGTAGGTTTAGTTCATCCTCAATTTGTACATCCACAACGGTACACTTATGAGATTTAGGATACCCTTAGCTCCAACAAGGTGTGAATGTTTATACTTCATGATCAACCAACCAACCAAACACTTCTCAAGAAGATAAATAACAACCAGACTTCCAATAAGCCACTATTACTCTTGCAATTAAAAAAAATGCACTTAAGATGAACCTTAACATTGCCACACACTTATGAATGGAACTTTTTTCTAAACCAATACCTTCTACACACTTCATTATACTGGGTTTACTTGTCTACATGACTTGCCACAGACAATCCTCATTGTCTCCCCCCAAGCTCTTACAACATAACATATTTCACATCCTACACTTAGTCCCCATGCTCCAGCTTGTCTTGTCTTTCGTTGTCTATCATCAACTCAACTTCTCAGAATGCAACACTCATTACTCAACAAAGCGTGTGATACTTCACATCCATCTCAAGATAATGCATCCATTACACATACTTGTGACCATAATGCAGCTATCACATACTTCTCTTAATACCAAGGTTTAATTTTTTTTCCACTACACTCCCTCCTCTATAAATTTCTACACGTGAACGATCATCAACCACACACTCATATCTTAGCCTCAATAAAATCCTTATGACTTCGAGTATTCTTATTTGAACTGCATTCCACTATAGTAGTTGTAATGCAAGGTTTACACTACTCCCAAACTCTATATCTGCTTCTTTTCTAAGGTAATTCTCTCAACTCCACATACATAACCATTCTACTAGAATTCCTTAAATTCAAATTAGTTGCTCCTTTCCTCAACCAGATATCCTACAACCAAAACCCACTGGAGCTTCCATTACTATATAATGTGTGTTCTCTCTTCAACACAAACTCTTATAATTGATCCTTAGGTAACTCAACATTATATAATGATATCTTACTAACATTGAATCCTTGACGAACTGTATTGAACTCGCTATCCCTTTTTATGTCTTAATATACTTAATTTATCTTCTACCCTTCATTTGGTGCATACCAGTTTCACTTGGAATAGGCAACCCTGTCATCGAGCCTCTCCTCAGACTTCACCACTACCCTAGGCTCCCAACAAAAGTTGAACATCCTTGTCTATCAAGCTTTCAACCTCTTAGAAGTTACCATTCGGAACATAATCCCTAAAATACTCTCGTTCTTCCAAGATACTCCAGCAACCTTAGAAATTGAAACACCGATGCATTGTCTCACTTCTAGACCTTATGACATATGAGCCACATAACCATACCTTCTCCTTTACCATATGGAATTAATTACAATACTTATTCCATATCAGTGGGTCAATATTATTCTACTAGTAGATTCACATATTTTTCAAAGCTCTGACAATGTATCCAATAGAAATCCTTAACTTCCCGACTCATCAGCACTATATGATTGCTTGAACCACAAACCACCCTCCAATCCTACATTACCTGAATCACAAATCTTACTGAAACTTTAACTAAGCCATATGGTTCCCCTTACTTTCTAACTCTTTTCTTGAGCCTACCCTCAAAGCACATGCTCCACCAACACTTCGGAGTCCTCGTGATCGCTCAACAATGATCATACCTGCCATGCACATAGCATTAGGTTGATCAGGCCCAACACTACATACCGTGATATTAAGAATCATGTTGGCTAAACACGCATATGAGGCAGGAATAGATTTACTTATGATGTTTCAAGGCTAGGTCGAGAATCGACCTGCTCTGATACCAACTATCATAACCCGTATAATATATATTTATAATAATACCATACAAGTGTTATTAATTGGTACTGACACAACATAAGTGCTTAATGGCATCATTATATACACATGTCCAACTAAAAACATCAATGGGACATGTTATACAATAGTTCCTAAAAATAAAAATCTAAGAACTATGTACAATATCTTCACTGTACACAACTCCACAACGGAAAATCACGATAATCAGCATCCCTTGAAACATCACTAGACAACCTCTCTTGAATTCAACCTGCAAGGAATACCTGAAAAATAACAACAATAATGGGATGAGATAATAATCTCAATGAGTTCTCCTATCTTATGGGTCCACTCAACTCTACAGGGTTTCTACTCGATTCTAAATCAAGTATTGACCTTCCATTACTTATGCATCACTCGTACCTTTTAACTAGAACTTGAGTAACTAAGGGATAATCGCAATGTATGGAAACATGTCACTTGAGTTCACATAACTCAATAAATCACTATTCGGATTCATGCAACATTGAACCCCAACCCGACCAACGTCTAGGCCAAGGCTTGGTTCACCCATGCCTGTATGATTCGACTTTCACGATGGATATCGGGTCCTCTATGAAGCCTAATCCCCAGTTCAAGTGACCGTCACCCGTATGGGACTCAAACTCACTTAGGGTATCTTTCACCGTATGAGACTCTAACCCACTTAGGTGTCCAGCTTTCCCCCATGTCCGCCATGGTTGGGGCTCAAACCCAATTGAGGCACAAATCATTGGTGCAACATCCCCACTTACCTCTTTACCTAAGCCCTTGAAGTGGTATGTGCATAATCACAAATAATTCCTAATACGTGATTAGTTTTCAACAACAAATAGGACTTTGGAACAAAGGTTCCTCACCAAAAATAGGACTTTTGGAACAAAGGTTCCGCACCAAAAATGTTAACAAATTCTCATGATATCATATCAATTCTCATGGCATCATAACATGATCCATTCTCATTACATAAAAACACACATGTTCCAAACAAAGCATATTCATTCGTTGATTAGGTGAATACTTGTCCATGATACGCACCTAGGTACCATTGCGCCCAAGCATCACCGTACACCCATTTCCATAACCTAGATTATCTTTCTAAGTTATTAATCAAGTTATTTTCCTAGGTTTCCTCACTCATCTTCATAAGGTTTTAAACATGTTATTTCACAATCAAATATCAAAACAATTCATGGCGTGCTCATTAGCATAGAAAATATCACACATGAAACATACGTAGTGGCATAACATGTCATAATAAACTCTTGGCATAGCCGACTCACGTCATACTCATAACTATCTTAGGTTATTCAAGTCGTCAAACATAAACAAGTCAAACATAATCAAGCATCCAATCATTAATATCCTCTACCAATTATTATTGGTTAGTTCATGGTCGCTCATCACCATGCAACATCTCATTATATTAGCTTCCCAAAGCTTCAAGTCTCATATCAATCAGGTTTGCGGTTATTGAGTTATGATGGAAACAATAACCACATATTTTAACCTAATTAATATTCTAGGTTAAACCCATCCAATCTCATGTAAATCGACCGATTAATGTTAAATTAATGCATACACATCATGGTACAAGTCATAATACATCTAAGGTGGTCAAGAAACATGAAATAAGTGGTTTTTAGCAAAACAAGGCTGAACGAATCAATTGAGTTGGGAGTCAATCGATTGCAAGAAGATTATGTAAAGTATTTTTCACAAAATTTCCAAGACCAATCGATTGGTCTGTCATGTCAATCGATTTACATGAGTAAAAACTCTGTTTTTCTTCATAGGAACATAGAACAATCGATTGGTTGACAACAAGTTCCAGAACCAATCAATTGGTTCTTCAGTTTTCTTCACAAATTCATCTTCTAAACACTCCCTTTTCAAGTTTTAACCACTCCAATCCATACCAAAACATATACCATCATGAATCCATGCTAAAACACATAACAATCATGCAGTAAAGACAATAATCACACAAAATAACATAATATCAAGAACAACATGAAGTATCATTAACATGTTATTATCAATACCCACAATATCATAACAACCTAGTTTCCCTTCATGAAATTCTTACCCTCCCAAAGGCTAACTCTATCTAAGAACTCACCTTTGTTTGATGATGAAGATAATGAAATAGAGATGAAGTTGGTGATGATGGTAAGGATTTGGTTTGATGGTTGATGTTTCCACCACTTCTTCAAGTTTCCTCTTCTCCATTCCTCTCCTTTTCTTTTCTTTTCCCCTTTCTCTCTTTTTTTTTCTTTCTGATATCTCTCCTTCTCTTCCTACCTACTCTTCCTTCTTATCCACTTCTTGTTTCTTTTCCAATCACTTCCACAGAATATACACACATAATATATAATTATAACATATAATATCAAGTAGTAATAAAAATATCTCAATTGATATTTTATCTTCCAGTACCAATTGACCAATTATTAATGTTACCAAAAATGTCCTCTCTTGTACTTATTAATATTGGCCTGTCTCTTTTATTAATAATTAAACTCATCAGAGTTAACTGGTTGCTCTATTGGTCCCAATTGACAACATTTAGAGCACATAGGAGCTCTAATTGTTCAAATTGACAAAAGATAGAGTACATAGGGACTCAATTCGTGTCAATTGACAACTAATTGAGCATTTAAGGGAATATGGGATATTAAATTCTCCCCCCCTTAAATTGAAATTCTCCCCCAAATTTCCTCCACTCAACAAATAAACTCTCCTTCTATCACCGTCCTAGGTCAACACTTCACTTCTCTCCGATTTCAACCTCAGACATATTCATTCTTCCAACTTATTTTCCTTGGCAAACTTCTTTCTTGTGTGAACTCTAAATACTTCATGGTCTTAACCATATCCTCATTTCAATACTGGATTAACATTTTTACTTGCCCCTACTTAATTCATCTGATATACTATTCTACATCAGTTGGTCACTTTCCTCCCGAGAACCACGACTTCCCTTTCTTGTACTAAGTTACCCAAAACATAATTACGACATCTTATCTTGATTTGGATAATCGATACTCATTAAATCTTCATAAGAAAATTTATTGATTCCTTGACCACACACAATATTGACTACTCTTCTCTTTTTATTCCTTCAACAAATGTAACAAACTTTGTAACCCATCTATCGATAATCTCATCAACCTCACTTGATCTGATACTATATGCTGCAAGCCTTTACTCCTACTATTTCACTTCTCTCGTACTACTCCAATAAGATAACACCATTAGCATGAGATTGTCTTACATCCATTCTCATGAGTAACTACCTTTCTAGTCCCCATGATCTTGATGGAGCTCTTTCATCCATCTCTTTTCACTGCGATATTCTGATTCCAACAGTGAAACACCTGGGATTCCTAGGCACTACTTGTTAGCTAACCGTCTACATAGAAGATCACACCTATCCTCCAGAGTGCCCACCACCCAAAACAGTACTAGGACCTACATCCATTAGTAGAATAAATTTCTCGCTGAAACTGAAAGGTTTAAAATATAACCAACACCCTCCATAAGATATGTGTACAGGAGCCACGTGACTACAACCATAAGGGTGTACGACATTCAGATTTATCCTGCACTCCAATCAACTTATCCAAATTAGCTTGACAATATCCAACTCTTGTTACTATATTCTATTCCAAATCCTCTTATAGGGTTCTAATTCCTTCAAGGTTTCTGCTGACACAGGATCTCGACCAATAACGAAATAACACCATCAAGGAACTTCAAGTTATTAACGAGATTCTACTTCCAAGAAACCTTAAGCAAACTAGACTGTAACTGTGAGTTTCCATACTACTCACAGAGTCATACAACACTTCACACCTTTGGGAATAACATTGCACTCCCTATCTAGAACCCTTCATCTCAACATCCTGATCCATCTTCAAGAATCATAGTTTAAGCTCTTACTAATATACAACTTGAGTTACATGGTTAACTTCAGGAACATTTGATCCTGGTTCCTCCTCGGAAGTATAACTCATGAATCCTTCCAATATCGTAGAGTATCGTTGTATACAAAAATACTACTCTCCGAGGGGTCCACATCCGAAGCCATGAATCCAAGAAATTATCTAACTCCATATTCTGACTAACCAATTTACACCTTACTAATGCATATGTAAAATACATAACTAACCTCCTCAAGATCCACACTCGATAAGTCTCTTCAAAATTTGTTCCTTATAGTTATTCGTAGTCATAACAATGATGCTTCAAAGACTTACTTAAACTGAGCATGGTTCACCAGTCGGGTTCCCCTAACATCTAACTTCTATGATATCTCTAGAGATTACCAACTACACATTACACCTTCAAAAATCCCAACTTCAAAACTATCAATATGACTTGCGGTAACTTGTAACTCCATCCTCAATTTGTACATCCACAACGGTACACTTATGAGATTTAGGATACCCTTAGCTCCAACAAGGTGTGAATGTTTATACTCCGTGATCAACCAACCAACCAATCACTCCTCAAGAAGATAAATAACAACCAGACTTCCAATAAGCCACTATTACTCTTGCAATTCAAATAAAATGCACTTAAGATGAACCTTAACATTGCCACACACTTGACTGGAATTTTCTTCTAAACCAATACCTACTACACACTTCATTATACTGGGGTTTCTTATCTAGATGACTTGCCACAGAAAATCCTCATTGTCTCCCCATAAGCTCTTAAAACATAACATATTTTACATCCTACACTTAGTCCCCATGCTCCAACTTAGCTTGTCTTTCGTTGTCTATGATCAACTCAACTTCTCAGAATACAAGACTCACTACTCAACAAAGTGTGTGTTACTTCACATCCATCTCAAGACAAGGAATCCCTTACACACACTTGTGACCATAATTTCGTTATCACATACTTCTCTTAATACCAAGGTTTAACTTTTCCACTACACTCCCTCCTCTATAAATCTCCACATGTGAATGATCATCAACCACACACCCCTATCTTAGCCTCAATAAAATCCTTATGACTTCATAGTAATCTTATCTGAAGTGCATTCCACTACAGTAGTTGTAATACAAGGTTTACACTTCTCCCAAACTCTATATCTGCTTCTTTTCTAAGGTAATTCTCTTAACTCCACTTACATAACCATTATACTAGAATTCCTTAAATCCAATTTACTTGCTCCTTTCGTCAACCAGATCTCCTACAACCAAAACCTATTGGATCTTCCATTACTATACAACCAAAACCCACTGGATCTTCCTTTCATCAACCAGATCTCCTTTCGTAAACTCCTCATGCTTTCGGCTCAAAGCATGGAAACGTTCTTCTCACATATCCTTCTCCTGCTTCATCTTGGCGAGCGCGTCTTCCAACTCCTCTACATCTTGGTTAGGGAGAGTTAATGGCTCAAACACAACCAAATACATAGGTCTTTCTGAAGCATAAGGTATTAAAGAGTGTAAGCTTCCAAAGTTACACAATTGCGCGGACCCAGCTCGGATCTTCCTTTCCTATGCAAATTATGCCAAGCATGCACAGTCTAATGCTTCATTTGTTGGGGATATTTACCCTCTTGATAGAAAAAACCTTCTAACAAAGTGTTATTAGGTTTGTCTCTCAAGGGGAACCCAAGTTGTCGACGAGCCAAAACGGGGTTGTAGTTAATTCCTCCTTGTGTACCAATGAGAGGCACATTAGAGAATTCACCACAACTGTCAATAATATCCAAGCTACTCAATGAAGAATCATACTAAACTATATCATCATTAGTGAGAGACATAAGTCTCTGAGACCACCTTAGACATTGTTTGTTCTCCACAAAAGCAGGCGTTTGAGGCAAGTGAGAAATAAACCACTTGTACAGAAGAGGAACACATCACACAATCGTTCCACCACCTTTAGAATTCCTTAGATGCAAAGAGAAGTACATATCCCCTAACAGAGTAGGCATAAGATTCCCAATCAGGAAAATTATAATGGCGTTAACATCAACAACAATGTTAGGGAACAAAGCCAAACCATAGATGAGCAACATAAAGATAGCTTCAAAAGTATCCACACTACCAGCTTGAGCAAAGGCAGTAGCTTCCTTGATGAGGAACTCAGAAGTCAACCCAAATAATCCTCCTTTCTTCACCCAATGAGCCTCTATCTCATACTTCTTCAAGTGAAGAGGTTCAGCAATGATATGAGATCTAGGAATCTCCTCCAATCCACTAAACGACACTTTGTCAGAAAAGGGTATTCCCAAGAGATGGGCATACTCCTCCAATGTAGGCACAAGCTGATAATCAGGGAAAGTGAAGCAGCGAAAGAGAGGGTCATAAAACTGAACCAATATACTCATAAGTCCTTCAACCACATCAGCAGACAAGATAGACAGAAGCTTCGCATGGCGTTGCTTGAAATCCAAGCGATCTAATACAAAAGATGCTAGCTTCCTTAACTCTTTCAAATCGGGACATCTGAAACTGTACTTCTTAGTGTTCCTTCGTCCATAATCCATGGTCTGAAAATATTTGCAAATAACACCTCAGTTCCTTGAAATTTTCATGTGATGAATGTTATGATGCACATGAATGCATGAATGCAACAATCACAAATAGGGGATCACACACAAGGCAAACAAAGGTCAAGGGATGAATCAAGTCATTGTCAATATCGATCATCCATTTTGGTGGATTATGATTTACACCTTATCAACACCCAAGTTCCATTGATATTGACAAGACTTGATTGGATCAACCAAGAATCAAGGGTTTGTTGCGAGTCACGAGCATGAAGTATGGGTAAGAACCATCCCAAAGGAGTGAACTAAGGATAATAACCTGTAGATCATGTTCTAAAAAGTTCCCAGAGTTTTAATTCCATCTATTGGATATTACAGGTTAGGATGAATGACTCATCAACCCATAATATTCTCAAGAGAAACTCGTCTAAGTGTAGTATCGCGTAACAACTGTTATCAAGTCTACACTTGAACAGTCTCCGCACTACATCCTAAATAGGCCAAGAGGGGTTGAATGTTCTACGGTCCTTAGCTTCTCGGACCCCAAATCAAAGATATTAATGCTAAACCACAAATAACTTATGTGACATTCATAACTCCAAAAGGGTATCCACTGAGTAGATGGGTGTCAAGCCAACTTGTTAAGGACTACAGCATACAAGTCGAACATGACTATACCATCCTCGTATCTTAATTGCACTCAAGTTCGGGTTAGAACTTATCTCACCACTCAGAGATCACCAAGCACAACAAGCAGATTATATCATACAAACAAATATACAAACATCAAATATACAATTATATACACACCAAAAAGTAGGCTAAACCCACTGGAGACTAATCCCTAGCAGAGTTGCCACTTAATTTCTATAGCGGTAAATTCATGACCATCAAGCTATGGATAAGCTAGACGTCAACTAAACCAGGGTCGCCACCGCGCTTTTATTGTTTCCAAGGGAAAAGGGAAAAGTACGAACAAAACCCAAAAAGATAAGAAGTTTTCAAATCAAAACTAATAAAATGCCAGAGATTACAGGTAAGGGGGTTGGTTACATAGAGGGAAGGTGTTAGCATCCAAAGTGTCCTAGGTACTCCTAGGGAACCCTTTTTTGTGTGCATATGTGTTTTTGTACAAATGATTTTTGCAATAAAATGGAGTGGAGGAATGAGAAAAGAATTCATTAATTATATTTTTGTGTTTGACAAGACCTTCAGACTTGTGTCTACGTACCAACATAAAAATGAGGAATCAAAACCTCGTAGTTCGTGGTATCAATTTAAAAGTGAGTGCATTGCTTTTAACAAAATTTTAAGTTTAACAAAGGCATAAGAGGCCTAAAAATGGTTTGAATGAGTGTTAGTTCTTTTTGTCTTTTGATATTTTAAGTCAAGTATAGTTAAGTTTATTTATAAATTTGATTAAGAAAAGAGTTTTGAAAATGCAATGGCATAAGGCCAAAGTTTCTAATTTGAAATATGGTCAAAGTGTAGAAAAAAAACACAAGCAAAGAAGATTTTAAAATAAGGGAGAGATTTGAAATTAAAGAAGTGGGGAGGAGATGAAGAGACTAATCCTAAGCATAAATTTAAAAGTTAAGAGTTGAAAAGATCTGACGAATGGGCTGCAATCCAGAAGACAAGAATGTCAAGCAATATAGAAACCCAAAATTCTCTTGAACTTTAGAATCAAGCAATATCAATACACAAATAGCAAGATGAAGAGCAAGTCATCAAATAAAGATAGCCATATCCAAGCTTCGCAACTCTATGATCTTCTTCCAAAATTTCCCATGTATCAGATGACTCCAAAGATGGCATAAGACACAGGTTCAAAATAACAACTTCAATATGATCATGTTGAAGATGAACTCAAATGGATCTTCAATATTATATCAGATGAATGTTCACTTCACAAGCAACATGGTTTCATGAAAGTTGGCATTCGCCAAGTCCTTTGCATAGGGAGTGTTGCCTAAATTCTAAGTCCAATAGTCTCAGATCCAACCAAATGTCCACACAAGATATTTTTTAGGGTTTTTGTTCTTATTATGTACATTAAGGTCAAAAGACCAAACAAACAAACAAGTATATACAAACACAATGTATCACAAAATATGGCCCAAGTGGGCAAAGTGAAAATAACATTAAAGTAAACAAGTAGGATGGTATGAATAATGGCAAATGAATTAAAAGCTTAAAAATTAAAGTGCATAAAAGTAAATGACTTGAAATTAAATGTTAGTTGTTAGTTGATTAGAAGTTAGTATTGCTTTTGCTTTGTGTAAGTCATTCTTTGGAGAACACTCAACCCACTTATCACAAGCATGGATCCTTGAACCAAGACATCTTCCAAAGGAAGGAAAAAAGGCCAAGTTTCCACACAATACCATGAAAGAGGGGAGACTTACAATCTCAATAACTAGAACGATATGCCTTTTTGTATCAAAATTTAGCGCTATGTTAAGCAATCTTAATTGGACTTATGTAGAAGTCACAACTATTTGAGGTCGGGCAATAGAATTTTGGTGTTAATGCATTTTAGAGATATAGTATAATGGACTATGCTCATGAAACATACCACACACAAAAATAATATGCAAAATGGGGGACCTAATCTCATCCATACTTATGTTGATTTTGCAATCAACTAGCCTTAGGATATAAAGATATTATAGGTCCATGACATGAATGAATAAAGAGGGGGAATCAGATGAAGAGGGAGGGGGAATGGATTCAACACAAATTGTTCAAAGGAGGACTTTTACCAAATTAAGATCATTCATTCATTTTGGGAGATGGAATGTATATTCCATCAATCCCCTAAATCCAATGATCTTAACCTAACAAAGTCAAATCAACCTTGACCAAGGCCCAACAACACAAGTCAAACTCAGAAAGTCAATTAAAATGGCTCTACACAATTAATTTGGCAATTAAACAATTAAAAATAAAAATAAAATGCATTAAATTAAATAATGGTTGGTCAATTTCCTAAAATCTCATCAAAACACCAAATAAATTGCCATGAGACTTATCATAGGTTAAACAAGGTCAAAGGACCTTGGAGAAAAAATTTCATAATTTTTGGAAACTTAAAAGTATTTTTAAGCAATTTAAAATATTCACAAAATCAATTAAATCATGAAAAATATTAATAATCATCCAAAAATTAATTTTAATTCATAAAATGAAAGAGGATTTTATTTAAATTTTTTTGGTGAAACTCCCATATTTTTTGGATCAATATTAAAATTAATATGAATTAATGAAAATAAAGGAAATAAAATAAAATTCAAATATTCAGAAAAAACGTGGACCACTTGATCTCCCTCATTAACTGAGGTGGTAGATCAAGTGGATCCAAACGTGCGTTCCACTATGCACACGAGTCAGCGTGCCATACCAATGGTATTTAAAACTAACGCACGTGATTAAAATAAAATGAGATGATCATGTGGCTCTGAGTCGTTCCAGCGCATCACCGGAGCAAAACGATGGTCTCCTTCTCAAGCAACCCTGGCCGGACTGGTTCACTCATTACCATCACAGAAATGAAAAAGAAGGACATGATTTTAAAGTAAAAATGACACTAATCACGAATCTGACCTCAATTCATCCTAACTCCAAGTATATTGAGAGATACATGGAGTTGAAATTTGAGGTACATGAACTGAGTTGCTTCGATTTGACCTTAAAGCAACTCAATCTTCTTGCCTACATGGGTAGGACTTCAGACAACCAAGGATCCAAGAGAATTGATGAGAATGGAGAGAGAATCAAAGAGAAGAAAAAATCTGGAAAATACCTTCAATGTTATACAGAACTCAATCTCTCTTGCTTTGATTCTTGCTTGATCTCACACAGGAAGCTTGCAGAAGTGGTTTAGAATTGAACAAAAGCTTTGGATCCCTATAGTTTTGAATCTCCAAATAGTGAGATTCAAACTCAATTTTCAAAAGAAAATTCTAATGTTTCTCCTTTTGAATGTGAGGGTTTGAGGTATTGGATCAAAGCTGGCGTGCAAGGGTCCTTAATTCTCATGCTAGAGGCTCTTATTTATAGCTACAGCTCATGATATTTGCACCTTGAATTTGAAATTCCAAATTTTGCAATGGATGATGCATGCTTGCATGGGCGTGTACAGACCCAAGAAGCCACTCAATTAAGTCCACAATCAAGTGCAATTGAGTCTGAAAGTGAGTTGGAATGCAAGGCAAATATGTGGAGATGTTTGAAGTTTGATCCTTGCCAAATGATAATGCCCTGTTCAAGCCATGCGCAGACCATTCAAACCTTGTCCAAAATGGATGCAACTGGACTCTTTGGAAAGGTTAAATCAAGGGGAACAACTCTTATGTTGAACACTTTCCCATTTGAAGTTTGTATCATGATGAATTTTGAGGTGGAAGTTTGGAAATTTTAACATATCAAAAACTTTCTAAGTGTCAAGCCATATGTTCACTTATTCCACCTTGGCTAAATTTTTACGTGAGCTTCAAATGAGAAAAGTGTCTTCATCAAAGTTGTAGCTCTTCCAAAATAATACAAAATGGTTACCAATTTGGCCTTATTTGGATTTGGGATGAATGCGTTATGCATTTTTGAAGTTGAGGAAAATCACTTGTTCGATAGTATTGGTCCAAAATGACCTATAATGTATCCTCATATCACATGCTCATAAAAGTTGAATTAGATCTTCCTCCAAACATCAAAGTTGAAGTAGAAACATTTAATTTGATTGTGAAACTTTTAAATCTTTCATCTCATAAAAATTGAGCAACTTATGGCCTTGGGAAATTGACCTCCAAATTAGGGTTTAGACAAAATGACCTATAATCTTTCAACATAAAAAATGACTTTCCAAGCAAAACTAGCTCTAGACCTAAACATGAAAGTTGTTTGGAATGTAATTTAGAGTAATATTTCTCTTGGAATAATTTTCATATGATACAAAATGTAGGAGATGGGGTCTAGGGAACCCTAGTTTTGATCAGATGAATTCCTCTGGTCAACCACCATCAACCAACTTGCTAACTTGCAATTCTCTTGACTTTTGGGACTCATGGGAGATCATATATGCAGAAGACGATGAAATTTTAGGTGTACCTTGAAATATTTTATCAATTGTTGAAGAAGCTTGTTGAAGAAGTTACTTAAAATACCCAGATGAACTAGGGTTTCCAAGGCAAACTAATTCCAAACTCTAGAAGGATTCTCGAGCATAATACCATGTGAAGCTCATGGGGACTCATATATGATGCCTAGAGCCATTTCTTTATTGAGCTCCTTCCATTGAGGGTCTTTACCCTAGATATGAACTTGATGAATCAAAGGTGATCATGTGCCCTACCTACAAAAGAGTTAGACAAATGCAAAGACATATTTTTGGTATTTTGGTTAGTGAATGATAAAATAAAAAGTATGATACAATCACATAGTTCTTGGTGATCTCTCCCAAGACAAACCCAATGGATGAGGGGTAAGGAGGATGCCAAGGTATGATCCCAATGCTATTGCATATGATGAGATAGCATGAGGGATATTAAGGTCAAAATTGGGGTCTTACAATGGAGTAGCCATCAACTGTCTTTATGGTCATCCAGTTGGGGGAAATGTTTGATCAACAATAAAGTACTCGACTCTACATCTAGGGTCCATAGTGGTTTTAGGTCGAAGAGTGATATACACCACGATCACCATGAGCATAACTTATGACACTTTGTATAACTTTCTATATAGTATTCTCATAGCGGGTCAATCCAGTATAAATATTACTCCTAATATCCATACCTATGTTTAAGACTTGATAACTCCTTATCCATGATCCATGAGATGTGATCATCAGTCTATATACATAATAGTCTTAATGCTTTAATGTTATCCCACATCACAACAAATCTCGACTATAGATACTTTAAGAATAATGTCCTTATGTTTAATGGGATCTCATTATTAAGTCACACTTGATACATTAAACGGACTAGCTATTCTAGGGACTTTATTAAACAAACATAATAAAGAAAAATCCTTTTACTATTAATAAATAATTCGATACAAGTACCAAAAATATTGGCGTCTAGGGCTTACACCAACAATCTCCCACTTGCACTAGAGCCAATCAGGCATACCCCTAATGCCCATAAATCTAGTATGGCCATCATGCTTCTGCTGCGCAAGAGGCTTTGTCAGTGGGTTAACAATATTGTCAAGTGTAGGATTCTGCATATTTTCACATCTCCTCTATCTATTATCTCTTGAATGAGGTGATAACTCCTAAGTAAGTGTTTGGATCATTGGTGAGATCTAGGATCCTTAGCTTGTGCGATAACACCATTGTTATCAAAATAGAGATCAATGGGATCCATAATGCTAGGAACTATGCCAAGTTCACTAATTAACTTTTTGATCCAAACAACATCCTTTACTGCACTTGAGGTAGCAATATACTCGGCCTCGGTTGTAGAATCAACAATTGTATATTGCTTTGAACTTTTCCAGCTCACAGCGCCACCATTTAAGCAAAACACGTAACCAGATTGTGATCTAAAGTCATCCTTATCTGTCTGGAAGCTAGCATCGGTGTATCCAATTACAGCAAGCTCTTTCAGGCCTCCATATATCAATAATGAGTCCTTATTCCTTCTCAAATACTTAAGGATGTTCTTGACAGCTAACCAATGAGAATCACCGGGATCACATTGGTACTTACTCGTTGCATTTAAAGCATACGAGACATCTGGTCGAGTACATAACATGGCATATTGTAGCGGTAAATTCATGATCATCAAGCTAGGGATAAGTTATACATCAAATAACAAGAGTCGCCACCGCGCTTTTATTGTTTCCAAGGGAAAAGGGAAAAAGTACGAACAAAACCCAAAAGTAAGAAGTTTTCAAATCAAAACTAATAAAATGTCAGAGATTACAGGTAAGGAGGTTGGTTACACAGAGGGAAGGTGTTAGCACCCAAAGTGTCCTAGGTACTCCTAGGGATCCCTTTCTGTGTGCATATGTATTTAGTACAAAAATGATGTTTAGAAATAAATATAATGGGAGGATGAGAAAAGAATTCATTAATTATATTTTTGTGTTTGACAAGACCTTCGGACTTATGCCTACGTACCAACATAAAAATGAGGGATCAAAACCTCGTAATTCGTGATACAAATTTCAAAGTGGATGCATTGCTTTTTAACAAAAATTAAGTTTGAAAGACACAAAGGCCTAAAAATGGTTTGAATGAGTTAGTTCTTTTTTTGGTTTTTTGAAAGTTTAAGTCAAGTATAGTTAAGTTTATTTACAAGTTTGATTTAAGAAAAGAAGTTTGAAAATGCAATGACATAAGGCCAAAGTTTCTATCTTTTTGTAAAGTGGTCAAAGTTTAGAACAAAATAAGTTCAATCAAAGAAGATATTGAAAAGGGAGGGAGAAATTTTAAAATTTAAGAAATAGGGAGAAGATGAAGAGACTAATCCTATGCACAAAATTAAAAGTTAAGAGTTGAAAAGATCTGACCAAATGGGTAGCAATCCAATAGACAAGAATGTCAACAGAAACCCAGAATTCCCTTCGACATTTATAATCAAGCAAAACACAAATGCACAATTATATTATCTTGAAGAGCAAAGGCATCAAATAAATATAGCCACATCCAAGCTTTAGCCACTCCATGATCTTCTTCAGATTAGCCCATGTAACAGATGCATTCCATAAGTCACAGGTTCAAAATAACAGCTTCACATTAATCATGTTGCATATGAACTCAGAGGGATCTTGAATGATGTATTAGATGAAGTTTCAAATTGCAAGCACTTGGTTTCACAGAAAGTTGGCATTGGCTAAGTCATTTAGCATAGGAATGTTGCCTATGTTCTAAGTCCATTTGTCCAAGATCAATCCAACAGTCCACACAAAAAGTTTTTTTTGGGTTTTTGTTGTTATTATGTACATTAATGGTCAAATACCACACAAACAAGCAAAGTACACACAAACAAGATATATCACACAATATGGTCCAAGTGGACAAAGGGAAAATTTCATTAACATAAACAATTAGAATGATATGAACAATGGCAAATGAATAAAGGCTAGAATTAAATGACATTAAAGTAAATGGCTTGAAATTAAAAGTTAGTTGTTAATGAGTTAGAAGTTAGTATTGTTTTTCTTTTGCTTTTCATTTTTTAGACATTCTTTGGAGAACATTCAACCCGCTTATCACAAGCATGGATCCTTGAGCCAAGATATCTTCCAAAGGAAGGAAAAAAGGCCAAGTTTCCACATAATACATTGAAAGAGGGGAGACTTACAATCTCACTAACTAGAATGCTATGCCTTTTGTGTCACAAATTTAGCGCTATGTTAAGCAATCGTAATTGGACTTATGTAGAAGTCACAACTATTTGAGGTTCGGCAATAGAATTTTGGTGTTAATGCATGTTTGAGACCTAGTATAATGGACTATGCTCATCAAAACATACCACACACAAAAATAATATGCAAAAAGGTGGCCTAATCTCATCCATGCTCATGTTAATTTTTCAATCAACTAGCTTTAGGACTTTGAGATGTCATAGGCCAATGAGATGAATGCATAAATAATGGGAATGATATGAAGAGGGAGGGGAATGGATATGAACCCAAATTGATCAAAGGAGGACTTTTATGAAGTTAATATAATCCATTCATTTTGGGAGATGGAATGTACATTCCATCAATCCCTTAAATCAACCTTGACCAAGGCCCAACAACAAGAGTGAAACTCAAACAAGTCATCACAATTGGTATACAAAATTATTTGGCATTTATTCAAATTAAAAGTACTAAAATAAGGCACTTAAATTATATATGGTTTGTCAAATTTCTAAAACCTCATCAAAACACCAAATAAATGGCCATGGGATTTATCACAGGTCAAACAAGGTCAAAGGACCTTGGAGAAAAAATTTCAAAATTTTTGAAGACTTAAAAGTATTTTTAAACAATTAAAAATAATCACAAAATCAATTAAATCATGAAAAATATTAATAATGATCCAAAAAATAATTTTAATTCAAAATATGAAAGAGGAAATTATTTGAAATTTTCTGGTGAAACTCTCATATTTTTTGGATCAATATTAAAATTAATATGAATTAATGAAAATAAAAGGAATAAAAGAAAATAAAAAAATAACAAAAAAACGTGGACCACTTGATCTCCCTCATTAACTGAGGTGGCAGATCAAGTGGTCCTCAGCGTGCTTTCCACCGTGGACTTAAGTCAATGCGCCACATGGATGGTAATCAGAACCAACACGTGAGATTAAAACAATTTAAAACAGATCAATGACTCTGAACACTTCCAGCGCATCGCCGACGTCCAAAGGCCGGTCATTTTCTCCGGTGACCCTGGCCAGACTGGTTCACTCATCACCATCAAGAAAATGAAAAAGGAGGACATGATCTGAAAGAAAAATGGCGTAGAGCATGAATCTGACCTCAATTTTAGCTAACTCCACATATATAGAAAGATATGAGGAGTTAAATTTTGAGGTGTGTCAATTGAGTTGCTTCGATTTGACCTCTAAGCAACTCAATCTTCTTGTCTATATTGGTGGGACTTCAGACAACCCAAGATCCAAGAGAATTGAGTGGAATTGAGAGAGAATCAAAGAGATGAAATTTTATGGAAAATACCTTCAATACAGGTCTGGATTCACTTGTTCTTGCTTTGACTCGTGCTTGATCTAACTCAGGATGTTTGCAGGAGTGGATTAGAATTCACAAAAGGTCTTGGATCCCTAGAGTTTTGAATCTCAAAACAGTGAGACTCAAACTCAATTTCCAAAGGAAATTCTCAGGATTATCCTCACAAATGGAAGGGTTTGGTGTTTGGGATCAAAGCTGGCGCGAAGGAGTCCTTAATTTTGAACATAGGGTGCTCTATTTATAGCTGAATCCCATGATATTTGCACCTTACAATTGAGTTTCCAAAATTGGCAATTAGTGATGCATGTGTGCATGGGCGTGTACAGGCCTATGATATCATTCCATTTGGTCCATAATTGAGTGTGAACAACTCTGAAATCAAATTGGAGTGCTAGGCAATTGTACATGGAAGCTTGAAGTTTGATTTTTGCCAAATGATGATGTAAAGTTCAAGCCATTCGCAACCCATCCAAATCTTGTCCAAAATGGATGAAATTGGACTTTTTAGAAAGGTCAGATCAAGAGGAACAACTTTCATGTTCAACACTTTTCCATTTGAAGCTTGTATCATGATGAATTTTGAGGTGGAAGTTTAAAAATTTTATCATATCAAATTTTTTTCTAAGTGTCAAGCCATATATCTCAATATTCCACCTTGCTTAACGTTTTATGTGAGCTTCAAATGAGAAACGTGTCTTCATCAAAGTTGTAGGTATTTCAAAGACCTTCAAAATGGTCATCAATTTCATCTCATTTGGATTTGGAATGATAGAGTTATGCAATTTTGAAATTTAGAAAAATCATTTGTTCAATGATATAGGTCAAAAATGACCTATAATGTAACCTCATATCACATGCTCATAAAAGTTGAATTAGATATCACTACAAACATCAAAGTTTAAGTAGACATCTTGAATTTAATTGTGAAACTTGGAAACATTTCATCTCATAAAAATTGAGAAAGTTGTGGCCTTGGGAAGTTGACTTTCAAATTAGAGTTTAGACAAAATGACCTATAATGTTTCAATATAGAAAATGATTTTCCAAGCAAACATAGCTCTAGGTCTCAACATGAAAGTTGTTTGGAATGCAATTTAGAGTAACGTTTCTCTTGGAATCATTTTTATATGGTGAAAGTTGTAGGAGATAGGGTCTAGCGAGACCCAGTTTTGATCAGATGAATTCATCTGGCCAACCACCATCAACCAACTTGATAACCTTCAATTCTCTTGACTTTTTTGGCTCATGGTAGATCATATATACATAATATGATGAATTATGAAGCGTCCCTTGAGAAATTTGATCAAATGGTAAGATAGCTTGTTGGAGAAGTTACTCAAGATACCTAGTCAAACTAGGGTTTCCAAGGCAAATTACTTCCAAACTCTTGAAGAAAACTTGATCAATATGACATGTAGGAATCAATGGAACTCATATATGATTCTCATAACCATTCTTGGATCAATTCATGGTTGAGCTCTTTTTCATGAGGGTCTTAAACCCTAGATATGAATTTGATAAATCAATGGTGATCATGCCCTACCTACAAAAGAGTTAGGCAAATGCAAAAGACATATTTTTGTATTTTGGTTAGTAAATGATGATATACAAGTATGATACAATCACAAAGTGCTTGGTGATCTCTCCCAAAACAAACCCTATGAAGATGGGGTAAGAAGGATGCCAAGGTATGATCCCAATGTTAATGCTTATGATAAAATTGCATGAGGGATCTTAGGGTCAAAATTGGGGTCTTACAGCTGCCCCTATTTAAGGACATTCTAACTGAGGAGGCGAAGGTTAAAATCTTCATGTCGACTTAGTAGAATGGGCTTAAATAACAACATATAGAAACAAATTTTGGTCCCTAAGAGACCTCATGATGCATATGATATGAATGTAAAAGCTAATGCTCTATGGGGAAATATTGCCACAAATGAAAAGAAATCAGAGAAATCGAAAATCCACAGGAGTATAATGTATTCCGTATGGAAAACTCACTGGGGAGACAGAGACTCTGGGTGAAAGACAAGTTATGCGTAGGCAAGGACACGGCTTAAAACTGCTGGGGAACTCGAGGAATTCCAAAAATGGAAAAGACTCCGTCGGGGGAAAAAACATCTGCAGGGGATTCAAATAGATCAGGATAACACTGAAGTACTTGAATCATGCAGGAAAAGCAATTTCACTAAGGAAACGCGCACTCAAATCGACTAGGGAAGAAATAAACTTCAATGCAAGAGGAGCATAAATTTATTATCTACTACCTGTTACTGGGTAAGGAGATAATAAAGATCTGACAGAGAAAACATCCGTCATCGGTTATGATGAACATATTAAGGATGACTCGCTGGGCACCAACAGAAGGGAGTACTCATTACCGGTTATTGGGTAAGAATAGCCTTGCTGGGGAAAACTACAGAAAATAGGATTTACAACTACCAGTTACTGGGCAGAAGACCAAAGGTGAGAGTATCTGTCATCGGTTAGGATGAACATATCAAGCATAAACTCAACAGGGAAGAAAATCCGTCATCGGTTAGGATGACCATATCAAGGATAGACTTGCATGGGAAATGTCAAGGAGGATATCCATCATCCATTAAGATGAACATATCAAGGATAAACCAACTGAACAAAAAGTAGGAATTACATCTATCGAATGCTGGATAGAAGACCATCAAAGAGAAAATTCGTCACCGGTTAGGATGAACATATCAAGGATAGACTCTAAGAGGGGAGGAAAAATAAGGATTACATCTATCAGTTACTGGATAGAATACCAAGAGAGAGAATCTGTCACTGGTTAAAGTTAACATATCAAGGATAAACTCTGCGGAGGGGACAAAAGCAGGATTTACAACTACCGGTTACTGGGTAGGAGACCACAAAGAGAAGGAAACTTGTCATCGGTTAGGATGAACATATCAAGGATTAAATCTCTAGGGAACAAGAATAGGGATTACAACTATCTTTTTACTGGGTAAAATACCCAAGGTGAGAATATACGTCATCGGTTAGGATGAACATATCAAGGATAAACTCAGGAAGGGGAGAGAACGATATTTGTCACCGGTTAGCATGAACATATCAAGGATATACTTTTTAGGGAATAGATCCACTGGGGACTCTACTTAGGAGAAAACAGGGGTACTTTTGTCGGGCATTGGGCAAGAAGTAACAAACTACAAACTAAGAAGAATATTACCAATTACTGGGCAATAAACTCTTAGGAGACTCAAAGCATCTATCTAGGTAAGAACTAGAAAGAAACAGTCAATCAAGACTCAACGCAATGAGGACATAACTCAAGGGGAGTGGTTCCATCCAGATAAACAATTGGAAAGGAAACTGAAGTAATAATCATCCACGAGAAAACAACCCAGTGGGAAAGAGGAGAAAGGTTAAAGTCTTTCTGCCTAAGGGGCTGACGCTCTATAATTGAGGGAGGACAGACACCGAAATTTGTATGGGGATAAAGTACCGCCATACAGAGCATGAGAATTTCAAATCAACAGGTTAATCAGATATGCAAATATGCAATTATGAAATTATATGAATGTATATGTATATGATGATTATGCTGACAAAAGGATCACAAAGGATACAAAGGTGTCGCAAAGAATTTGAATCATCGGTATAATCATCGGTCAATCCACGAAAAAGAGGGAGACAACTGCTAGAGAATAGAGAAATCATAAACCAAAAGCTCAAATCTAGCCGAGAGAGGAGATCTGCTGAGGAGAGGCGAAGTTATCAAGTATGAAAGGAATTTTAGGTCAACACCATATCAAATGGGAGACAACCGTGCATAACACAAATAGCTACTCAAAAACCAGGAGGAAACTCTGACTGGGAGTGAGTCGGATGGCGACTGGTGGGGAAACCAATGCGATCTACTGGAGAAAACATCTTACTCTGCTGAAGATCAACCCTGTCGGGGAATACAGAAATACTGTCGGGGAAAAAACATGCCGCAAGGTACTGAATCAACCAACTTAGTTGGGGAAAAGCACCAGAACTCCTCTAGGGAACAAACACTCCACAAGGGAACATGATCAACACAGACAACTAGGGATACCCAAAGGGTTAACTGCTTGGGGAACCTCTGATGCTTAACACTTAAGGACTTTCTACTCTTGAAATATTGTTGATACTTCCTTTTTAATTGCTTTGAAAATTTATTGCTTTTATATATCTTAAGAAAAAGATTTTGATTAAAAATTTTAAATTTTCAAAATGATCATAATAAAATTTAAACTATTGGCTGAAGTAAATAAGAGTAGAAACAATTGGATAAAAGCTCAACTTCATTTAATGGGATGGTAGTCCGTAAATGACAACACTCCATGGATTTTTACAAAGTCGAAAATGGTAATTTACGTGGAAAAGGGTGTAGCGGTGTATTCGTCACTTTATGATTTATTGATTAAATCAAAAGCAAAGCATACAAAGAATCGAGTCGCCACCACACTTTTATTTATCCGAAGGAATGGCTAAAAAGCGAACAAAAGCCTAAGAAGTTTTACACATAGAAAACTAATGAAAAGATCAGAGATCTGGGTAAGGGGTTAATTACGCAATGGGAAGGTGTTAGGCACCCAAAACGTCCTAGGTACTCCTAGGGAGCCCTTTTCACAACTGTTGTACGAAATGTTATTTGTTTATGAAATATTTATTGTGCAAACATGATTGAAGGGATGGGAAAAGAATATACAAGTTATTGTTTTTGTGTTTGAACGGATGAACCCGTTGCCTACGTACCTTTCCATGGAAGGTAAGGATCAAAACGCCGTAGTTTGGCTAAAAGATTTCCAAAAGTGAATGAATTCATTTTAAAACAAAAGCCCTATGGTCTTTCGTTATCCACGGGAGAAAACTCAACCTATGCAAACGACAAGTCCACCATGTGAGAAAAGCTTCAACTTGCTAGTGAGGGGTTAACCCTATAATAAGCAAGGAAGTCTTACAATTCAATCACTAATGACAAAAGGTGAGATTAACATCAACCAACTAGGATAAATCAAACCTATGGCTAATGTATGAAAACTTATCAAGAATAGACAAACCCACAAAACAATTGAATGAGTTGGATTAACCAATTAGAATTTATTCACAAAAGAAGTCAAAGTATGATTAGAATTCAATTCAAAAGAAGTATTATGAAAATGGAGTTTGAAATTCAAAGGCTTAAGGCCTAGGTTTCTAGTTTGAAAAGGAATGAGAATGTTTGCACAATAGTTTTCAGGCTTAGAGTTAACATGCAAATGGAGGTTTAAAGAAGCAAAAGGTTGGAGGGTTAAGGGATGTAAAACTTCTTAGATGTTCACCTCTTGAGATCATATGTAGATGATCCAAGTGATTCCTTTGGAATAGGCAATGAGCAAATAACAAATAAACAATGTATCAGGCAAAGCCAACAAAGATGGATACCGGATGCCAATCACTGGACTTTCACCAATCTCCTAAAACAAAGGAACAATGATACCAGATGCCAATCAATGGACTTATACTAGTCTCACAAAGAAAAGAAACAATGATACCAGATGCCAATCACTGGACTTATACTAGTCTCCAAAGAATGATCATAGGAAACAACTGCCAATAGTTGGACTTACAATTGACTCCTCACAAAAACAGACAAATGCAATAAGAAAGAGGAAACAAGTTGCCAATAAATGGTCTTACACTCGACTCCTACCAAATCACAGGAAACAAATGCCAATAAATGGACTTATAATTGACTCCTCAATGGTCATAGGAAACAACTGCCAATAAATGGACTTACCATTGACTCCTCAAAATAAGATGATCACAAAGATATGAACAATGATTATGAAATGATGTACCATCAATGATGATAAATGCACAAAGGCACACATAAGCAAATATGCACAGATGAATCAAGTAATCAAACAAACAAGTCAAATAGCACACACTATACACAATCAATTAGGCTCAAGCAAGGCTAGGCTTTACAGCCAACTGGAATAGGGTATTTTGAGCTCTTAACCCTAACATTGAGAGTTAGGGTGAAGCAGATGAAATGGAGATGAGGGGTATGCCTCATAGCTCTTATCACTGGCCTGGGAGAGCTTTAAACAATAGAAGGTGTGGGAGTTCAGAAAGTAGGAACTCTTCTCCACAAATGATGACTCTAAGATCTTGGGTTAGTATCCACAATGCATCAACACATTGTGTGAGCAAAGTGAATGACACACTAAGTAGCAGGAGATGGATTACACATCTCTTTTATCTGCCAATTGCCTCATAAGAGGACTTTTCCTGCTTGGCACAAAGATAAACAAAAACAAGCATTGCCTCTTAAGGAGGACTTCAGACAGGTGCCTGCCCACATAACAGGACAGGTCTTCCAAACTACATGAAGATTAGAGGTTATACCTAAGTGGTTAAGCAACCAAGCAAAGCAAAGTTCAAAATGAACTTAAAGCAACTTATGTACCTGTGGAAACATCAAACAAATCAGTACAATGCTCAGACAATCAGACAAACAGTCAATAAGCAACAAACAATCCCAATGTACAAAATGTGTAAGCCAAAGGTCAAACTCAAATGAGTTAACCTCCACCTACAAAACATACATAGATTAGTAATTAAAAGCAAACATCAATGCTCAAGTGATGAGGCATCATTAACCATGGAACTTGAATGCTCAACCTGAAATCAAAGCTCAAAGATAAGCAACAAACCACTAGGTCAAAACCTAGGGTCAAAGGTGAAGAAAAAAATTCAAAACAGAAGCTGAAATTTAACATGAATCAACTTCAAACACATCTTGAAACATTCCAAAAGGTCTCATGTCAATATCATTAACCAAAAACATTTCATGATCAAATGAAGTTCAAGGCAATTTTAAAGCTCAAATGTGACCAACCAGAATGAAAAATCTCAATTAAATCAGAAATGATTCAAATAATTCCAACAAAATTCATGATCAATCACAACATTCATAACATTCATCATACAAAAAATCAGAGGAATTGGAGATCATTTGGCATGGCAAACACATCATATTAGTTGAACAAGCAAAGGTGTGACACAAATTGTCACACCAACTTAGCACAATCATAAATCAGAAATGACAATTGATAAAAATACCAAATCAACACCAAAATGTCAAGCAATGTGTCTAGTTTCATCATGCAAAATTTCAGAATCATTGGATCAAAGACCAGCATTTCACAAAGGTATAAGCATGGCAAGGTCAAGATAAGATACATGTTCGAACATTCTAGCACAAAACATTATCCAGCCAAGCACAACTTGTAAAATCATGATGGTAAAAAACTAGAGAGAATAAGGATCACAATGCAAGAAACCTGGTATTTTTTTGGTTAATTTTCAAATTGATATGATTTTTTAAAGATGAGAAAAAATTAAAAAAAAACATATGAAGCATGTATTGGAAATATGGAGGGAAAGTGGAAAATAATGAGAAGCATTTGAATTATGTTGGCGCGGAGGATCAAAGCCAGATACAATTTGAATATGCTGGCGCGCCAAGGCTGAAACGATGCGTTTCATTTATTGACCTGGCCGGTCAATGCCTGTGTGGCGCGGTCAAACGAGTGTGAGTGAATCATTTTGCAAGCGTGGCGCATATGTGGACCAATCAGCAACAAAACCTAGGCTAAACACATGCACATGCAGAAACCGTTTCCAAATGGATCAAAAGCGTGGCCAAAGGTAAACTTCATCTTCTTCATCGCGCGCAGCTCATGAACAGTGAATGTTCATCATGCATCAAGAACAAATGTTCCAGAAATCACAATTAAAGACATCATCATGTAGGTCTCTCATCATAGATCACAAATCCATGCATAGCTAAGCTTAAATCAACACACACAAAGAGAATCGAGCACATGAAATATCATACATGAAACTTTAATCAACCCTAACTAACTCAAAAGTGCATGGAATTTCATGATTCAAAGCTCAGAGTTACCAGCAAACCTAGATCTACAACAATATCATAATAAATTTGAGAATTAGAGAGATCGATTCATGACCTCTTGAAGTGCAGATCCGTTGAATCGTGTTATCCAGGCCTTGTGATGCTCCAAAGCTCTTCTATGATGCTTGTATGGATGATTAATGGAAGGAATGAGGTTCAATTGCACACGAATCCAACAGAATTTGAAATCACCATTAATGCTCCAAGCTTTGAGTATGAACAAAACAGGCACGGTTTGCTTTGGTTCCACGTCCAAACTTGCTCAAGAACTCTTCAGGATCAAGGATCAACCAGTAGAAATGGCTTGGATGTGAAGAATTTTGAAGAAAGTTTGAGAGAAAAAAATTTGAGAATTTGAGATTCAGATCTGAAAGTTGTTGCTAATGCCGAAAACAGTTAGGTTTTAGTTTATATATGCAATGCTAATCATGCTCTAATCAGGTTTAGATCAAATGCAAATGAAATTAGCAAGTTATGGAGTGTAAGTGCAAATTGGTTTTTCACCTCTATGCATGAAATGCATGTGTGAACAGTGCATGAATCTGATTCAAATCCACTCAAACAAGGCCCATGCAAGTTTTGGAAATGGTTTTGTAAGCTCATAATTCACCAAAATGATTTTATGGAATTTCCTTCTCAAAACTTCATGAATGTGCACATGATCATGCAAGTGAAATTCATGTCATGTAATGGATGTTTTGGAAAGTAGAGGTCAAGATGAACAAAATGCAAAAAGAGCCACTCATTTTGGAGCTTTGGTTGAGAAGTTATGCCCATTTGAAGTTCCATGCACACTTTGTCATGATTTGATCATATCTCCTTAACCACACATGAGAAATTGATGATCTTGGACTTTTTGGAAATGGGAGAGAAAGATCTACAACTTTCATGTTCAACAAAATTTCATTTGAAGCCTTCTTGATGATGTAATTTGAAGTTGAAGTTGGTCCAAAACCTTTCCATTTTTGGCAAATTCAAATTATAGGTCACTTTCTATTTTTGGAAATTTTTGACTGGACCTCAAATTCTTCAATGTTGATGTTTGAAATGTCAAATGAGACACTTTTGAACATGAATGAAGTATTTCTAGTCACTTCCCACCTCCAAATCCACAGTTGACTTTGCAGTTGACTTTCAAGGTCTTCAGATGACTTGGAAATGTTCTGATGAAATTCAAGCCTCTACCACTTGGGATTTTGCTTCAAAATGATAATATAGCTCATAGGAACTCTTGTGAATGATTGTAGGGTCCAAATATCAAGAATGACCACCATCTATTGCTCAATGAATGCCTTTGATGCCTTGACCTGTTAATGCTTCATCTGCAAGACAAAGGTTAGATGACATATTTTTGTACTTTTGGTTAGTGGTGCAAGAAAAGCAATGATATACAAATGCAAGGAATGCTTGGTGATCAAGAATCACTCTCAAAAAGATAACCCACCCATAGGGAGGGAAGCAAGGTGCACAATGATCCTTGAGGCAATGTAATGATATGATATGATGCCATGAGGGATCTTAGGGACAAAATTGGGGTCTTACAAAGGGCTACATTGAATACAAATGATCCTTAATCCTTCTACCAATCTTTGAGATCCACTGTGCTCTTGACCGCTGCCAGGATGATGAATCAATAACAACCCTTATGCTCAATGTTCTCCAAAGTTTCAAGATCAGCAGAATGCAGTTACTTGCCATAATCCTTAATTTTTGCATAAGTTGCCCCAAGGTGGGGTACTCAACTTATCAGGACATTTTTCTGTTTTTTATGTCTCTAACTTTTTCCTGGATCGCCCTTTCGGGTTTTCAATCCACCGAGACACTCTTTTTTGCCTAAGCCGCCCTTTCGGGTTTTCAACTTAGCGAGTTGTTCTTTTCTTTTTTTAGGTGAAGTATTTCTTGACTGCATCTGCATTCACAGGACGAGTGAACTCTTCCCCATCCATAGTTGTAAGAATCAAAGCACCGCCTGAAAAGGCTCTTTTAACAACATATGAGGCTTCATAATTGGGGGTCCATTTTCCCCTAGAATTTGGTTTGAACGACAAGATCTTCTTGAGCACAAGGTCACCTTCTCTAAACACATGAGGTTTGACCTTCTTATCAAAAGATTTCTTCATTCTCTGCTGATATTACTGACCATAACACATGGCAGTCAATCTCTTCTCTTCGATCAAATTCAACTGGTCAAACCTGGTCTGACACTATTCAGCCTCAGTCAACTTGGCTTCCATGAGCACACGCAACGAAGGAATCTCAACCTCTACAGGGAGCACTGCTTCCATACCATATACAAGAGAGAAAGGGGCTGCCCCTGTTGAAGTGCGGACGGACGTACGATACCCATGCAAAGCGAACGGGAGCATCTCATGCCAATCCTTTTACGTGACAACCATCTTCTGAATAATCTTCTTAATGTTCTTGTTCGCAGCTTCAACAACCCCATTCATCTTAGGTCTGTAGGGAGAAGAATTATGATGTGCAATCTTAAAATCCTTGCAAAGAGCTTCCACCATATTGTTATTCAAGTTCAATCCATTATCAGTAATGATCTTGCTTGGCACACCATAATGACATATGATCCGATTCTTGATAAACCTTACAACAACTTGCTTGGTTAAATTTGCATACGATGCCGCTTCAACCCACTTTGTGAAGTAATCAATTGCCACCAAAATGAAATGATGTCCATTCGAAGCATTGGGCTCAATCATCCCAATCATATCAATTCCCCACATGGAGAAGGGCCATGGGGAAGAGATAACATTCAATAGTGTCGGAGGAACATGAATCTTATCAGCATAAATTTGACACTTATCGCACTTCTTCACAAACTTGCAACAGTCAGATTCCATTGTCAGCCAATAGTAACCTTGGAATGAGTACCAAAGGAACCTTCATGCATGTCCATCGGAATGAGTACCAAAGGAACCTTCATGCACTTCAGTCATCAACAAGTCTGCTTCGTGTCTATCCACGCATCTGAGCAGAACCATATCGAAGTTTCTCTTGTACAATATATCACCATTCAAGTAGAAATTACCGACTAATCTTCTCAAAGTCTTCTTATCTTTCAAAGATGCCCCAGACGGGTAAACCTGACTTTGGAGGAAACATTTGATGTCGTAATACCACGACTTCTAGTCTTTGACCTCTTCAATAGCGAACACATGAGCTGGGCTATCAAGACGCATCACAGACAAGTTGGGTACTTCATTCCACTACTTTACCACAATCATTGACGCCAACGTTGCAAGAGCATCTGCCATCCGGTTCTCATCTCGAGGGATATGATGGAACTCAACCTTTGTAAAGAAAGATGAAATCCTCCTCGCATAATCTCTATATGGTATTAAACAAGGTTGATTTGTCTCCCATTCACCTTTGATCTGATTCACAACCAAAGATGAGTCTCCAAAGACATCCAAATACTTGATTCTGAGATTCATGGCCTCTTCAAGCCCCATAATGCAAGCTTCATATTCTTCCATGTTGTTTGTACACTTGAAAGTTAATCTAGTTGTAAATGGTAGATGCGGGCCTTGAGGAGTAATAATCACTGCCCGAATGCCATTTCCATATTGATTAACAGCTCCGTCAAATACCATGCCCCAACGGGAACCAGGTTCTGCCCCTTCTTCAAGCAATGGTTCATCACAATCTTTCATTTTCAAGTACAAAATCTTTTCATCAGGAAAATCATACTGCACTGACAGGTAATCTTCAATTGGTTGGTGAGCCAAATGGTCAGCCAAGATACTACCTTTGATTGCGTTTTGAGATCGGCATTCAATATCATACTCTGATAACAACATCTGCCAACGGGTAATCCTCTGAGTTAAAGCAGGCTTCTCAAATATATACTTGATTGGATCCATTTTGGATATCAACCAAGTGGTATGATTCAACATGTACTGACGCAGACGCTTAGCAGCCTAAGCCAATGCGTGATAAGTCTTCTCAAGCATAGAATATCGAGTCTCACAATCGGTGAACTTCTTACTGAGGTAGTAAATTGCAAATTCTTTCTTTCCAGTCTCATCTCGCTGACCAAGAACACAACCCATACTATCTTCAAGCACAGTCAAATACATGATTAATGGTTTTCCTTCAATAGGTGGAGACAGAATCGGAGGCTCAAGTAGATATTCCTTGATACTATCAAAAGCTTTCTGGCAGTCTTTGGTCCAATCACAAGATTGATCTTTTTGAAGGAGCTTGAATATAGGCGCACATGTGGCAGTCATGTGTGAAATGAATCTGGAAATATAATTCAAGCGGCCAAGAAAAAGAAAATCCGTCGGAACAAAGACACTCACCAGGAACAAAGAATCTAATAGGACTCTCATGGGGATAAGAAAAAGAAGAAGAATGCGTGAGCAGGACACAACTCTGAATTAGGGAAAATGAGAATTAGACACAGCGTGAGCAGGGCACGACTAGTCTAGAGACCACACTGGGGAGTAAAGGACTCAAACTGGGGAAAAGGAAAATTCCAAAGGAAGACACATCCATTGGAAAGACTCAAGCTGACTCAAACTATCCACAAGGGATACTTCGGATGAAAATCCGGACTCGGACTGGGAAAAAGATTCACAAAGAACCTCCCTGCCGGGGAAAATTGCATATATTGGGGAAAACGCCAATACAACAAAAGGGTGAAAATCACAACAGGAAACTCCACTAGAGAATGTCTAACAAAGAGACTCTCCTGGGGAAACAACAAAGCATGAGGTGTTACCGGTATAAGGGTAACAAACTCAAAGAGACATGTGATCTGAACACCGGTATAAGGGTGAAAGAACAACAAGCTCAGGAAGAAAGAATATCTAAGACCGGTATAAGGGTGAGAGATATCAATCAACCAAACATCTGAGAAAGACCTGAAAAAGGTACATCAACTCAGGAAAATCTGACTCCACAGGGGACCAAGGTCATAATAGGGAGCAGAAAGGAAGGAACACCAGGGATACCGGTTACTGGGTATATAATAGGTGACCGACCAAAGCGTGAATTGGTATATATGCCAAAACACTCATCATCCGAAAGGAGGGCTTGAAAAAGCAAATCGACTTACAGGATGGACATTCGACTCCACAACGGGAAAACGAATCTTACTCAGCTGGGAAGAAACCCAAAGAGCGCATGAGATATAATATCCATTACCGTCAGAACATGGATAGTATACTCGCATGAGATATATTATCTATTACCGTCAGAACGTAGACAATATACTCGCATGGAAGGAACACCAGGGATACCGGTTACTAGGTATATAATAGGTGACCTACCGAAAAGAGAGACAATCGTTACCAACAACAACAGGGTAAACGAAAGATAACTCACAGGGGATAAATTGCAAGCATCCGGCAATTATCCAAGAGACATACGACTATTCGATTCCACAAAAGGGAATACGAATCTTACTCGACCGGGGAAACACAACAGGCTTCGACTGAAGAGTGCATGAGATATATTATCCATTACCGTTAGAACGTGGATAACACACTCCCATGGAAGATTATCCACAACCGGTTACTGGGTTAATAAAGGATAAATCATCCGAAAAGAAAGGCATCGGGATACCAAAACTAGGTATATAAAGATAACCAATCAAAGGGAGCAACAATCATTACCAACAAAAGGGTAAATGAAAGAGGACTCACTGGGGAATGCATTGATACAAAATCAATGATCCGGGGAACAAATCACTGGAAAACGGTGAAATGACCCACTGAGGATAAAATTGCTAGCATACGGCAATTATCCACAAAGACTTGCTGGGAAATACAAGTGCTTACTCAAGAGCAACTACCCAAAAAAGAGGAAGGAATATCAAAACCGAATATTTGATAATGATAACCGCTACGAGTAACCGTCATCGATTAGGATGAACAACAAGGTTAACTCCACAAAAGGGGAGAAATCAGGGTTTACAACTACCGAATACGGGGTAGAAGACCAAAAATCTGGCTGAGGATAAAATTGCTAGCATACGGCAATTATCCACAAGAAAGCACAGACTCCGTTGGGGGATAAAAAACCACAACAAAAGGAATTACGACTACCGAATACTGGGTAGAAGACCACAAAATCCACCATCAACCAGAACGAACCACAAAGGTTACCTCTGCTAGGGGAAAAGAGAGTAGGACTTAAAACTACCGAATACGGGGTAGTAGCCATCGACTCTGATGAGGATAAAAAGTAGGGTTTACAACTACCGAATACAGGGTAGAAAACCAACAACATCCGCGTGGGGAGTGAAAGAATCAAAACTCCGCACGGGAAACAAAATAGGGTTTATAACAAACCATCAACTGCTGAAGAGCAAGAAAATAGGATTTACGACTACCGAATACTGGGTAGAAAACCAATCGACTCTTGCTGAGGAATAAAAGGTATATAACCACAAATTCCGCCAAGAGGAACAAGGAACATAGGACTTACAACTACCGGTATAAGGGTAGAGGCCCAAACTCCGCCGGGGATAAAAAGAATTATTGTCGGTTACTGGGCAATTTATTCATTTATTCCACAGGGAAGCACAAGAAACAGTTGACAAATAGCCAATTCGGGATTGAACCGAAAAGACAAACTGAATCAAGACTCGTCCTAATGAGGATATAACTCAGTAGGAAGCTCCATCCCAATATATGTGTTGGGAGGAAACGGAAAAAACCGTCATCCACGAGGATATATCTCAGTGGGGAATTGCAGAAGGACAGACAAACACTTTCTACTTATGGGGCTGACTCTATATTGAGAGATTAAACACCCGAAATCTGCTTGGGGAGATCTATAAAGGAGATCTATATCACCAATAGCAGGAGACAACCAACAAAAGATATATGGCAAGAATGCAACATGAATATCTGAATGTTGAAAGTATGCATGAATATGCGTAATTTATGTTTGATGAATGCTGACAAAACAGACATATCTAACACAAACAGGCCCAGGAATCAAACGCCCGGTACTACACTTCCAGAGGAATATCCCAAGAAACCCAACTGGAAAGCCAATCTGCTGGAGATCTAAATGCTAAAAAGCAAAGATCTGCGGGAAAAATCAGAAGATCAGAGATATCAAAGAAATCACAAAATCTCTGAGTGATGGATCAACAATCAACCCAACTGGGGAACAGAAGTTCACAACAGGCAGCAACCGCCACAAAGACAAATCTGTTGGGGAAAAGGAGAAATCCCGAGATTTCTGCAAGGGGATCCTCAGTATCAACTGGGAAACAAGAGTTCACTGCACAAGCGAGAACTGCCATGAAAGCAACTCCAAAATAACTCCGCTGGGGAAACAACCCACTGAGGGAGAATAGATCACACAAGTAGAATCTAACTGCACAAGCAACTCTACTGGGGAAACTGTCAGCCATCCCGCTGGGGAACAACCCACTGAGGGAGAAAAGATCGCACAAGTAGATTTTTCCACAAGAAACTCTACTGGGGATCAAAAGCACCAGGAAATCAACCATATTTATGGACGATAGATCACCAACCAAACAGAGATTTACAACAGGCAGAAACTGCCACAAAAGCAACTCTGTTGAGGATAACAACTCCTGTTGGGGATGCTGCGGGGAAATCACACAGATACAACCCACCATACCACAAATCTACTGGCCGCTCCACTGAGGAGGAGGAGAACTGGGGATCAACCACCAAATGCTGAACCTTCCAAGAGGAAACCAACAACTGTTGAGGAGGAAAATAATCACTGCTCTGCTGAAGGAATAAGAGGTGAAAACCTCAACAAGCACTCTGATGGGGAAAGAAATAGCATAAATGAAGTACATCACATCAACAACTCCACTAGCGACTGCGCTGAGGAAACAGACGAAGTACCGGGATGTCAACCTAACAACCACTGAATCTTCCAAAAAGAAAGCAACCATGCCGGGGAGAGAATACTGCTGGAGAAGAAACTGAAGTCTTCAACAAGCACTCTGCTTTGGGAATACAAAATCTGAACAGAAGTTCTGCTCGGGGAACAACCCTAACAACAACTCTGCTTGGGGAGAAACCCCAATAACAGTCTGCAGAAAGAGAATACAGCCATGCCAGGAATAATGAACGAATGTCTTACCCTGTTGGAAATCATACCACCCTTGGGAGAGCACTGAGATATTCTTGAGTATCCTTTCATCATTGTGAATGTTCACTTTGTTTAAAACACCAATTTGAAAAATTTATTTGTTTAAAACAATGACATTTTATCAATTAAAACATGCAAAACATTTGTTGAATTGAAACAAATAAGAGTGCAAATAATTGGATAAAAGCTCAATTTGATTTGATGGAATGGTAGCCTGCAAATGGCAAGACTCCATAGATCTATACAAATTTGAAATCAGTGATATATATTGGAAGAGGGCTACATTGAACATAATGATCCTTTCTCTACCAATTTGAATCTCGATGTATTCGAAGCTTCAGTTGACGACGAATCAAGAATCTCTGACGAACAGACAGCTGTGGAACAGGAATTCTTGTCAGGATGCAGTTACTTGCCAAATCCCTAATTTTTGCCTAGATTGCCCCAGGGTGAAGTACTCAATCTAGCGGGATACAAATATTCTTGTTTTTTCATGTCTTTACCTTTTGCCTGGATTGCCCTTTCGGGTTCTCCACCGAGACGCTCATTTTTGCCTAAGCCGCCCTTTCAGGTTTTCAACTTAGCGAGCTATTCTGTTTTTATTTTTAGGCAAAGTATTTCTTGACTGCATCTGAATTCACATGACGAGTGAAATCCTCCCCATCCATTGTTGTAAGCATCAAAGCACCGCCTGAAAAGGCTCTCTTAACAACATATGGACCTTCATAGTTTGGAGTCCACTTGCCCCTGGAATCGGGCGCGAAAGACAAGACTTTCTTGAGCACGAGGTCACCTTCTCGGAACACACGAGGCTTGACCTTCTTATCGAATGCCTTCTTCATTCTCTGCTGATATAACTGACCATGACACATGGCAGTCAATCGCTTCTCTTCTATCAAATTCAACTGGTCATAACGACTCTGAATCCATTCAGCATCAGTCAACTTGGCTTCCATCAAGAATCTCATTGATGGGATCTCCACTTCTACTGGGAGAACAACCTCCATGCCATAAACAAGAGAGAAAGGGGTTGCCCCTGTTGAAGTGTGGACAGATGTACGATATCCATGCAAAGCAAATGGCAGCATCTCATGCCAATCCTTGTACGTAACTGTCATCTTCTAGATGATCTTCTTGATATTCTTATTAGCAGCTTCAACAGCCCCATTCATCTTGGGTGTGTAAGGAGAGGAATTATGGTGTGCAATCTTGAACTCAGCGCACAACTCATCCATCATCTTGTTATTCAGATTAGATCCATTATCAGTAATGATCTTATCTGGCACACCATAACGGCAAATCAGTTGGTTCTTGATAAACTTCACGACCACCTGCCTGGTCACATTCGCATATGATGCGGCTTCAACCCATTTGGTGAAGTAGTCAATTGCTACGAGAATAAACCTGTGTCCGTTGGACGCTTTTGGTTCAATCATGCCGATCATGTCAATTCCCCACATAGAGAAAGGCCATGATGACGAAATCACATTCAGAAGTGTCGGAGGAATATGAATCTTATCCGCATAAATCTGACACTTGTGGCATTTCTTCACATATTTGCAGCAGTCAGACTCCATTGTCAGCCAATAGTAGCCTGCTCTCAACATCTTTCTAGCCATGGCATGTCCATTGGAATGAGTACCAAATGAACCCTCATGGACCTCAGTCATTAACAGGTTTGCTTCGTGTCTATCCACGCATCTGAGCAAAACCATATCAAAATTTCTCTTATACAGCACTTCACCACTGAGGTAGAATTTGCCTGACAACCTTCTCAAAGTTTTCCTATCTTTCACAGATGCCCCAGGCGGGTAGACCTGGTTCTGAAGGAAATTCTTGATATCAAAATACCAAGGCTTGTCATCATTCACTTCTTCAACTGCGAATACGTGAGCTGGTCTATCCAAGCGCATCACGGCAATATTGGGAACTTCATTCCAATACTTGACCACAATCATCGAAGCGAGCGTAGCAAGTGCATCTGCCATCCGATTATCCTCTCGAGGAATATGATTAAAATCAACTTCTGTGAAGAAAGTTGAAATCCTCCTCCCATAATCTCTATACGGAACAAGACCAGGCTGATTCGTCTCCCATTCACCCTTGATCTGATTGACAACTAAGGCCGAATCACCATACACATCGAGGTGCTTGATTCTCAGGTCAATACATTCCTCCAATCCCATAATACAGGCCTCATACTCAACCATATTATTCGTGCATTTGAAAGTTAGCCTTGCTGTAAAAGGAATATGAGTGCCATGAGGAGTAATGATTACTGCCCCAATTCCAGTTCCATACTGATTTACAGCGCCATCAAACACCATCGTCCATCTGGAACCAGGTTCCGGACCTTCATCATGTGTAGGCTCATCACAATCTTTCATTTTCAAATACAGAATCTCCTCATCTGGGAAGTCGTACCGAACAGACTGATGATCTTCAATCGGCTGGTGCGCTAAATGGTCAGCCAAGATACTACCTTTAATAGCTTTCTGAGCTCGATACTCGATATCATACTCAGACAACAACATCTGCCAACGGGCAATCCTCCCAGTTAAAGCAGGCTTCTCGAAGATATACTTGATTGGATCCATTCTGGATATCAGCCAAGTTGTATGATTTATCATGTACTGGCGCAAACGCTTAGCAGCCCAAGCCAAAGCACAGCACGTCTTCTCAAGCATAGAGTATCGAGACTCACAATCAATGAACTTCTTACTGAGTTAGTAAATAGCAAATTCTTTCTTCCCTGATTCGTCTTGCTGACCGAGTACACAACCGATGGAGTCTTCAAGAACAGTCAGATACATGATCAGAGGTCTTCCTTCTACAGGCGGAGACAAGATCGGAGGTTCAGACAGATATTCTTTAATACTGTCGAAAGCTTTCTGGCAATCCTCGGTCCAATCATGAGACTGATCTTTCCGGAGGAGCTTGAATATCGACGCACATGTGGCAGTCATGTGGGATATAAATCTGGAAATATAGTTCAAGCGGCCAAGAAAACCTCGGACTTGCTTCTCAGTTTTGGGTACAGGCATCTCTTGTATTGCTTTGACCTTTGCAGGATCAACCTCAATACCTCTCTCGCTGACAACAAAACCCAATAACTTGCCGGAACGGACTCCAAATGTACATTTCTTCGGATTCAAACGAAGCCTGAACTTCCTCAGACGCTGAAAAAGCTTCAACAAATGCTCGACATGTTCAACTTCCGTTCGGGACTTAGCAATCATATCATCAACATAGACCTCTATCTCCTTGTGCATCATATCATGAAACAAGGTAGTCATAGCTCGTTGATACGTGGCTCCGGCGTTCTTCAGACCGAAGGGAATCACTCGATAACAGAATGTTCCCCAAGGTGTGATGAATGTTGTCTTCTCCATATCTTCGGGTGCCATCTTGATTTGATTATATCCGGAAAATCCGTCCATAAAGGAAAAGACTTTGAATTTAGCTGTATTGTCTACCAACATATCAATGTGTGGTAGAGGAAAATCATCTTTAGGACTAGCTTTATTCAAATCTCTGTAATCAACACACATACGGACTTTTCCGTCCTTCTTAGGCACAGGCACAATATTGGCCACCCATTGAGGATATGTAGAAGTCACCAGAAACCCCGCATCAATTTGCTTCTGAACTTCCTCTTTGATCTTCACTGCCATATCTGGATGAGTTCTTCTGAGCTTCTGCTTCACAGGCACGCACTCAGGCTTTAAAGGCAGGAAATGTTGCACAATATTTGTATCTAGACCTGGCATGTCTTCATACGACCAAGCGAAGATATCTGAATATTCTCGTAGCAAACTGATCAACCCCTTCTTGACAGACTCTTCAAGGAGTGCCCCAATCTTCACCATACGAACACAATCTTCAGACCCCAAGTTGAATGTTTCCAGATCCTCAAGGTGCGGCTGAATGATTTTCTTCTCGTGCTCAAGGAGACGGGTAATCTCATCAGGAATCCCTTCAATATCATCTTCCTCTGCCTCGAATACCGGGAATTCAAAATTGGGAGATGGCGTTGGATCATTATGTTCAATGGGTTTTAGAATCAACCCGCATAATGATTTTGGATAATAAAAACTTTAGAATTTAAACAAACAAATCATTATGCAGATGAAAAAATTGCTTTTGTTCTTGTTTTTAGGGTTTTTTGTGATCACTGATTTCATGCAAAAGCAAAAAGTGAAAACAAATGGAAAAACAAATGTTTAACAATGCATTACATGAATGAAATATCATTGTATATATGATTTGCCAACAATGTCATCACTTCTCCTTTTGGCATGGGAGAAGGGTTTTGAACAAAGTGAACAAATTACGCTGACTTATGAATGACCGTAGGAACATCCACAGCGACCCAATTATGGCAGACACCACCAGGAATGACAAAGTTGTTCAAGTCCTCTGCATCCTCTTCCAAGATAGCAGCAGCTTCTTCATCTTGATCAGCATGGATGAAACCTCCACTCTTGAACAACCCTTGCTCATTGAATGCCCCAGAAGAATAGCCAATGCCAGCCCGGGATTTGTTATCTTCAAGCTCAATCATCTTCCCCAAACCAACAACTGCACCATATTCAATGGCCAATTTCGCATCACGGTAGGAAGCAAATGAAGGAGACTTCTTCTCAATCGGCTCAGCAATAGATAAAGCTTGGAAAAGCGTTCCAACTTCATCCTCAACATCAATATATGAGAAAGAAGACAAGTGGCTAACCAGGAGAGCCTTTTCTCCCCCTACCACAACCAGTTTCTTATTCTTGACGAATTTCAGCTTCTGGTGTAGGGTGGATGTCACGGCGCCAGCCTCGTGAATCCTTGGTCTACCAAGGAGACAGCTATAAGATGGGTGGATATCCATAACCTGAAAGGTAACCTGGAAATCACTTGGTCCAATTTTGATTGGGAGATCAACTTCCCCAATCACAGTCTTACGCGACCCATCGAAAGCCTTCACAACAACACCACTCTGCCTCATGGGAGGCCCCTGATATGACAATCTCGAAAGAGTGGTCTTCGGCAATACATTTAGAGATGATCGAGTGTCCACCAACACGTTGGACATGGCATCAGTCTTGCAGTTCATAGAAATATGTAAAGCCATGTTGTGGTCTCTTCCCTCCTCAGGGAGATCAGCGTCACAGAAACTCAAGGTGTTGCAAGCAGTGATGTTTGCAACGATGCTGTCAAACTGTTCAATAGTGACGTCATGATCAACATAAGCCAGGTCCAATACTTTCTACAGAGCCTCCCTATGGGGTTCTGAATTCAGAAGCAATGATAGGACGGAGATCTTGGACGGCGTTTGTAGAAGCTGGTCTACAACGTTGTACTCACTCTTCTTGATGAGCCTCAGCATCTCATCACATTCTTCATTCACAATGCCACTCGGGCCAACAGAAGAAGCAGGAGTCTTTTGTACAGAGGAGGGTTTGGCAACAGGTGCCGGATTCTGAACATTCACCGCAGTCCCAATCGGACGCTCAGCAGAATCAGAAACAACACGAGTCTTCGGGGGTGCAGAAAACACACGACCACTCCGGGTCAACCCGCTTACATCAGCAATATTAATAACAGAGGATGAAGGCAAAGGCACTTCTTTCCCATCTTCCACAGCAACGGGGTTATATCGGAAAGGAATCGCTCTATCTGAAGCATAAGGCACAGGGCCTGCAGGCTTGATTACCAATGAAGGAGAGACCTTTGGCTTGCTACCATCATAACGGATGACAATAGGCTCGGGCAATTTGAACACAGGAGAAATTACATTTACTTCTGGTTCATCTTCATCAACATTTCTGTTTTGAAGAATCTCTATAGTACCTTCATCCAACAGCTCTTGAAGCTCTCTTCGCACTTGGCGGCAACCCAATCTATTAACGGAGCAGATGCGGCATTTGTCATGGTCATGCTCCATATAACTGTACTCACACAGTAAACGATGCAACTCGACCAAGGACTGTCGAATATGGCTTACATATTTGACTTTATATTTACCAGGGCGCCCCTGGACCATGTTAACCGACTTCCCATGCTCGAGAAATGGGTTCTTCGTAACATTAGGGCCTGAGTCCTCAAAACTCAGAATGCCGCATCGCATAAGGTCTTGAACCTTAGTCTTCAATGGATAGCAGTTCTCAATATTGTGACCCGGAGCACCGGAATGATAAACACAATGTTGATCTGGCTTGTACCACCACTGCGGGTTAGTAGGTACAGCCGGAGGATCCCTCGGAGTAATCAGTTTCCGCTCCAATAAAGAGGGATATAACTCAGCATATGACATAGGAATAGGATCGAAAGTGATCTTTTTCCTATCATAATTCAAATTAGCCTGATTACTGGTGCTGCCACGAGGCTGGTAAGCCTGTTGCTGTGGACGATGTTGCTGTTGATACTGAGGTTGTTGCTGATGCTGATGATTGGGTTGCTGATATTGCTGAGAGTTATCTCTGAAAACAGGTGCTATATGAGCCACCTGGTGCTGGTTGCTGGCGTGACGCACAAGCTTCCTCTTAGCAGAGGGTCTTCTAGGTTTAGCATGGGACTGCACAACATGTGCCTCCCCATCTTTCTTCTTAAACGCCCCATATCGTTTAGAAGAGCCTTCATCTTTAGACAGACGTCCTTCCCGGACTCCTTCCTCCAGTCGCATCCCCATGTTCACCATCTCGGTGAAATCAGAGGGAGCACTAGCTACCATCCGCTCATAATAAAATGAACTAAGAGTCTTTAGAAAGATCTTAGTCATCTCCTTCTCTTCCAGCGGAGGAGTAATCTGAGCTGCTAACTCTCGCCACCTCTGGGCGTATTCCTTGAATGTCTCTTTATCCTTCTGAGACATGGCTCTGAGTTGATCACGGTCAGGAGCCATATCAACATTATATTTATATTGCTTGACGAAGGCTTCGCCAAGATCATTGAAGGATCGGATGTTTGCGCTATCAAGGCTCATATACCAACGAAGAGCTGCACCAGACAAACTATCCTGAAAGTAATGAATCAACAATTGATCATTATTAGTCTGAGTAGACATTTTCCTGGCATACATAACCAGGTGGCTGAGAGGGCAGGTGTTCCTCTTATACTTCTCAAAGTCAGGGACTTTGAATTTGACCGGAATCTTAACACCGGGAACCAAGCATAGTTCAGCAGCAGACTTGCCAAACAGATCTTTCCCTCGGAGGGTCTTCAATTCCTTTCGAAGCTCGAGGAATTGGTCGTTCATAGCTTCCATCTTTTCATTAACATCTGGGCCCTCAGACGGCTCAGAATGATAGATGGTGTCGTCTACCCTGGGAGTGGTGTGCACGACAGGAGGAGGAGCAGCAAGGACCGGGCTAGATGCCGACATGGAAGCAAAAGTAGGAGCTGGAATATCAGGCATGAAACCTGAAGGCAATACCCCACGGAAACCCGGCTGGCATGGCTGGCATAAAATGAGCACTGGCAGCTGGCACAGTTGAAGAAACCACTTCTGATATAACAGTCCTCTGGGGAGGAGTTGCAGGAGGTGGAGAAGGTTGATTCTGAGCAGCCAAGAATTGCTCCATCAGAGCGCTCAGTCTGGCGACCTCTTCCTTCAGCTCTCTGTTCTCTTGTTCCAACTGATCCATCACTCTGGCAGAATTGGCTCTGGTGTAATACCGGTGAGTCAGCTTGTCTTCAAAATAAATGAAGAGCACAGAGTTAGGCCACAGACAAGAAGACCAGAACAACACCTGCTTATGCAAAATGATGCATGCAATGCTCGTGCGTATGCTTTGTTTTTATTTCAAGGAACTTTTAGGGTATTATTTGCAAATTTTTGAATATTTAAGCATTTAATAGCATATGGAAAATATCTCATCAAATATATTTGAAACAAAGAAGTACATCATTTTTGATTATTACAAGGGATAAGGAAAATAAACATCCTATGGATCCCTAGAAGCTCGAGATGCTGGAAGACGAGATGCACAAAGCCTCTTGATCTCCCTCTCATATGCTGCTTCCATATCCGCTTTCTCCTTAGCAAGTCGATCATACTTCCTCTTCCAGAACTTGGAAGACTGAGGAAGCAGAGAAGTCCATGTATCATTCGGATCATCTATCACCTGGTGCTCGAGAAACTCGATTAGAGCGTCTTTCTCCTTGAGCTGTTGAAGCAACTCTTCTCTTTCACGGATCCAGGCACGTGAAAGGTCTTCTTCTCTCAACTCCTCTACGCCTTGGTTAGGGAGGGTTGAAGGCCCAGCCACATCCAACGGTGTAGGTCTCGGATAGTCATAAGGCATAAGGTACTCTGATGCTCTCTGTCTGACCCAAGAAGTATATGGCTCCAAAGCGATGCAATTCTTCGGACCCAACTCATTTCTACCCTTCTTGTGAATATTGCGCCAAGCGCGGACCATCCTGGCTTTCAGGCCTTGAGGATCTTTACCCTCTTGAAAGAACACACCTTCTACCAGAATGTTATGAGGTTTATCCTTTAGGGGGAACCCAAGCTGACGACGTGCTAGGATAGGGTTGTAGTTGACCCCACCACATGTACCAAGAAGAGGCACATTAGGGAATTCACCATAATAATCAATGATCTGAACTGTATCATACACGCGATCATACCAAGAGATATCATCATTAGTGAGAGACATGAGCCTCGTAGACCACCGTAGACATCCCTTGTTCTCCTTGAAAGCGACCGTCTGCGGTAAGTGAGAAATAAACCACTTATACAACAGAGGCAAACATCACACAATAACTCCTCCACCCTTTGCATTCCTCAGATGCAAAGAGACATAGGTATCACCCAACAGAGTAGGAACGGGATTAAGAATAGAAAAGATCCTAATGGCGTTCACATCCACAAATTTGTCGATGTTGGGGAACAATACCAATCCATAGATGAACAACACGAATATGGCCTCAAAGGCATCCTCACTCATGGCCTTCCCATAAACGGTAGCTTGAGCGATGAGGAAATCAGAAGGAAGACCCTGAATTCCACCTTTGGTGGTCATATGCGCTTCAATTAGGGATTCATCTATGTGCAACAAGTTTGCAATCTCTCGAGAAGTCGGAATACTCTCTAAGCCACTGAACGGCACCTGATCCAGGATAGGAATACCCACCAGATGAGCATACTCCTCAAGCGTAGGCAACAGCTGAAAGTCCGGAAAAGAGAAGCAGTGATACAAAGGATCAAAGAACTGCGCCAAAGTACTCATCAACCCTTCATCAACCTGAGTAGTCAACAGAGGCAGAAGCTTCCCATAGCGAGCTTTGAAACCCAAGGGATCTAATACATAAGATGTCAGATTCCTTAACTCTTTCACATCGGGCTGTCTAAAGCTGTACTTCTTTGTATGCCTTTTTGGTCTTTCCATGTCTGAAAATTTTGCAAATAAACCCTTTAAGTTCCTTGAAAATTTTCTGATTTTTCTGATGACATGAATGCGGATGAATGCGTGAATGCATGAATGCAACAATCACACTCAAGGATCAAGCAAAGCACACCAGACAAAGGTCATGGGAAAGCTCATAGCATCCTTAATATCAATCATCCATTTTGGTGGATTATGGTTTTCACCTTATCGACACCCAAGTTCCATTGATATTAACGATACATGAACCGGCTCAATCACCCTTAATATCAACCATCCGTTTTGGTGGATTATTGTTTACACATTATCAACATTCCATTGATATTAAGGATGTCTGAACGACTCAACCATGAATCACGGGTTTGTTGAGAGTCACAAGCATGGAGTCTCGGTTAAGAACCACCCAAAGGGAGTGTACTAGGGTTTAAACCTGCCGAACATGTTCTACAAGAGGTTCCCATAGTCGTCATCCCATCTTTCGAATATTATCGGAGGAACGAATACTCGTATTCCAAAAATATTCTCAAGAGAGACTCTTATGAGTGTAGTATCGCGTAACAATCGCATCAGACATACATCTGAACGACCTCCGCACTACGTCCTAAAAATAGGCCAAGATGGGCTTGGTAAACTAAGGTCCTTGGCTTCTAAGGCACATGATTGAAAGAATAATGCCTAACCACAAATAACTTGTGTGACATTATTAATCCAACATGACCTCCACCAAGTGAATGGACTCGCAAGTCAACTTGCTAAGGAATACTCCACACAAGTCGACAAGACTATGCCATTCTCCTATCCTAAGGTGCACTCGAGTTCGGGTATAGAACTCATCTCACAGAGATCACCAAGCAAACAACAATTGTATATCAAGCAATTCAAACATTACAATCAATACAGTAATCCCAAATTGTACAAAAATATGTCATATAACAAACAATATCATACAACAAGGGTGAAAAGTAGGCAATACCACCAAGGAAAAGCAAATTTTATCCCCAGCAGAGTCGCCACTTTTCTGTAGCGGTGTATTCGTCACTTTATGATTTATTGATTAAATCAAAAGCAAAGCATACAAAGAATCGAGTCGCCACCGCACTTTTATTTATCCGAAGGAATGGCTAAAAAGCGAACAAAAGCCTAAGAAGTTTTACACATAGAAAACTAATGAAAAGATCAGAGATCTGGGTAAGGGGTTAATTACGCAATGGGAAGGTGTTAGGCACCCAAAACGTCCTAGGTACTCCTAGGGAGCCCTTTTCACAACTGTTGTACGAAATGTTATTTGTTTATGAAATATTTATTGTGCAAACATGATTGAAGGGATGGGAAAAGAATATACAAGTTATTGTTTTTGTGTTTGAACGGATGAACCCGTTGCCTACGTACCTTTCCATGGAAGGTAAGGATCAAAACGTCGTAGTTCGGCTAAAAGATTTCCAAAAGTGAATGAATTCATTTTAAAACAAAAGCCCTATGGTCTTTCGTTATCCACGGGAGAAAACTCAACCTATGCAAATGACAAGTCCACCATGTGAGAAAAGCTTCAACTTGGTAGTGAGGGGTTAACCCTATAATAAGCAAGGAAGTCTTACAATTCAATCACTAAGGACAAAAGGTGAGATTAACATCAACCAACTAGGATAAATCAAACCTATGGCTAATGTATGAAAACTTATCAAGAATGGACAAAGCCACAAAACAATTGAATGAGTTGGATTAACCAATTAGAATTTATTCACAAAAGAAGTCAAAGTATGATTAGAATTCAATTCAAAAGAAGTATTATGAAAATGGAGTTTGAAATTCAAAGGCTTAAGGCCTAGGTTTCTAGTTTGAAAAGGAATTAGAATGTTTGCACAATAGTTTTCAGGCTTAGAGTTAACATGCAAATGGAGGTTTAAAGAAGCAAAAGGTGGGAGGGTTAAGGGATGTAAAACTTCTTAGATATTCACCTCTTGAGATCATATGTAGATGATCCAAGTGATTCCTTTGGAATAGGCAATGAGCAAATAACAGATAAACAATGTATCAAGCAAAGCCAACAAAGATGGATACCGGATGCCAATCACTGGACTTACACCAATCTCCTAAAACAAAGGAACAATGATACCAGATGCCAATCAATGGACTTATACTAGTCTCACAAAGAAAAGAAACAATGATACCAGATGCCAATCACTGGACTTATACTAGTCTCCAAAGAATGATCATAGGAAACAACTGCCAATAGTTGGACTTACAATTGACTCCTCACAAAAACAGACAAATGCAATAAGCAAGAGGAAACAAGTTGCCAATAAATGGTCTTACACTCGACTCCTACCAAATCACAGGAAACAAATGCCAATAAATGGACTTATAATTGACTCCTCAATGGTCATAGGAAACAACTGCCAATAAATGGACTTACCATTGACTCCTCAAAACAAGATGATCACAAAGATATGAACAATGATTATGAAATGATGTACCATCAATGATGATAAATGCACAAAGGCACACATAAGCAAATATGCATAGATGAATCAAGTAATCAAACAAACAAGTCAAATAGCACACACTATACACAATCAATTAGGCTCAAGCAAGGCTAGGCTTTACAGCCAACTGGAATAGGGTATTTTGAGCTCTTAACCCTAACATTGAGAGTTAGGGTGAAGCAGATGAAATGGAGATGAGGGGTGTGCCTCATAGCTCTTATCCCTGGCCTGGGAGAGCTTTAAACAATAGAAGGTGTGGGAGTTCAGAAAGTAGGAACTCTTCTCCACAAATGATTGACTCTAAGATCTTGGGTTAGTATCCACAATGCATCAACACATTGTGTGAGCAAAGTGAATGACACACTGAGTAGCAGGAGATGGATTACACATCTCTTTTATCTGCCAATTGCCTCATAAGAGGACTTTTCCTGCTTGGCACAAAGATAAACAAACACAAGCATTGCCTCTTAAGGAGGACTTCAGACAGGTGCCTGCCCACATAACAGGACAGGTCTTCCAAACTACATGAAGATTAGAGGTTATACCTAAGTGGTTAAGCAACCAAGCAAAGCAAAGTTCAAAATGAACTTAAAGCAACTTATGTACCTGTGGAAACATCAAACAAATCAGTACAATGCTCAGACAATCAGACAAACAGTCAATAAGCAACAAACAATCCCAATGTACAAAATGTGTAAGCCGAAGGTCAAACTCAAATGAGTTAACCTCCACCTACAAAACACACATAGATTAGTAATTAAAAGCAAACATCAATGCTCAAGTGATGAGGCATCATTAACCATGGAACTTGAATGCCCAACCTGAAATCAAAGCTCAAAGATAAGCAACAAACCACTAGGTCAAAGCCTAGGGTCAAAGGTGAAGAAAAAAATTCAAAACAGAAGCTGAAATTTAACATGAATCAACTTCAAACACATCTTGAAACATTCCAAAAGGTCTCATATCAATATCATTAACCAAAAACATTTCATGATCAAATGAAGTTCAAGGCAATTTTAAAGCTCAAATGTGACCAACCAGAATGAAAAATCTCAATTAAATCAGAAATGATTCAAATAATTCCAACAAAATTCATGATCAATCACAACATTCATAACATGCATCATACAAAAAATCAGAGGAATTGGAGATCATTTGGCATGGCAAACACATAATATAAGTTGAACAAGCAAAGGTGTGACACAAATTGTCACACCAACTTAGCACAATCATAAATCAGAAATGACAATTGATAAAAATACCAAATCAACACCAAAATGTCAAGCAATGTGTCTAGTTTCATCATGCAAAATTTCAGAATCATTGGATCAAAGACCAGCATTTCACAAAGGTATAAGCATGGCAAGGTCAAGATAAGATACATGTTCAAACATTCTAGCACAAAACATTATCCAGCCAAGCATAACTTGTAAAATCATGATGATAAAAAACTAGAGAGAATAAGGATCACAATGCAAGAAACCTGGTATTTTTTGGGTTAATTTTCAAATTGATATGATTTTTTAAAGATGAGAAAAAATTAAAAAAAAACATATGAAGCATGTATTGGAAATATGGAGGGAAAGTGGAAAATAATGAGAAGCATTTGAATTATGTTGGCGCGGAGGATCAAAGCCAAATACAATTTGAATATGCTGGCGCGCCAAGGCTGAAACGATGCGTTTCATTTATTGACCTGGCCGGTCAATGCCTGTGTGGCGCGGTCAAACGAGTGTGAGTGAATCATTTTGCAAGCGTGGCGCATACGTGGACCAATCAGCAACAAAACCTAGGCTAAACACATGCACATGCAGAAACCGTTTCCAAATGGATCAAAAGCGTGGCCAAAGGTAAACTTCATCTTCTTCATCGCGCGCAGCTCATGAATAGTGAATGTTCATCATGCATCAAGAACAAATGTTCCAGAAATCACAATTAAAGACATCATCATGTAGGTCTCTCATCATAGATCACAAATCCATGCATAGCTAAGCTTAAATCAACACACACAAAGAGAATCGAGCACATGAAATATCATACATGAAACTTTAATCAACCCTAACTAACTCAAAAGTGCATGGAATTTCATGATTCAAAGCTCAGAGTTACCAGCAAACCTAGATCTACAACAATATCATAATAAATTTGAGAATTAGAGAGATCGATTCATGACCTCTTGAAGTGCAGATCCGTTGAATCGTGTTATCCAGGCCTTGTGATGCTCCAAAGCTCTTCTATGATGCTTGTATGGATGATTAATGGAAGGAATGAGGTTCAATTGCACACGAATCCAACAGAATTTGAAATCACCATTAATGCTCCAAGCTTTGAGTATGAACAAAACAGGCACGGTTTGCTTTGGTTCCACGTCCAAACTTGCTCAAGAACTCTTCAGGATCAAGGATTAACCAGTAGAAATGGCTTGGATGTGAAGAATTTTGAAGAAAGTTTGAGAGAAAAAAATTTGAGAATTTGAGATTCAGATCTGAAAGTTGTTGCTAATGCCGAAAACAGTTAAGTTTTAGTTTATATATGCAATGCTAATCATGCTCTAATCAGGTTTAGATCAAATGCAAATGAAATTAGCAAGTTATGGAGTGTAAGTGCAAATTGGTTTTTCACCTCTATGCATGAAATGCATGTGTGAACTGTGCACGAATTTGATTCAAATCCACTCAAACAAGGCCCATGCAAGTTTTGGAAATGGTTTTGTAAGCTCATAATTCACCAAAATGATTTTATGGAATTTCCTTCTCAAAACTTCATGAATGTGCACATGATCATGCAAGTGAAATTCATGTCATGTAATGGATGTTTTGGAAAGTAGAGGTCAAGATGAAGAAAATGCAAAAAGAGCCACTCATTTTGGAGCTTTGGTTGAGAAGTTATGCCCATTTGAAGTTCCATGCACACTTTGTCATGATTTGATCATATCTCCTTAACCACACATGAGAAATTGATGATCTTGGACTTTTTGGAAATGGGAGAGAAAGATCTACAACTTTCATGTTCAACAAAATTTCATTTGAAGCCTTCTTGATGATGTAATTTGAAGTTGAAGTTGGTCCAAAACCTTTCCATTTTTGGCAAATTCAAATTATAGGTCACTTTCTATTTTTGGAAATTTTTGACTGGACCTCAAATTCTTCAATGTTGATGTTTGAAATGTCAAATGAGACTTGTTTGAACATGAATGAAGTATTTCTAGTCACTTCCCACCTCCAAATCCACAGTTGACTTTGCAGTTGACTTTCAAGGTCTTCAGATGACTTGGAAATGTTCTGATGAAATTCAAGCCTCTACCACTTGGGATTTTGCTTCAAAATGATAATATAGCTCATAGGAACTCTTGTGAATGATTGTAGGGTCCAAATATCAAGAATGACCACCATCTATTGCTCAATGAATGCCTTTGATGCCTTGACCTGTTAATGCTTCATCTGCAAGAGAAAGGTTAGATGACATATTTTTGTACTTTTGGTTAGTGGTGCTAGAAAAGCAATGATATACAAATGCAAGGAATGCTTGGTGATCAAGAATTACTCTCAAAAAGATAACCCACCCATAGGGAGGGAAACAAGGTGCACAATGATCCTTGAGGCAGTGTAATGATATGATATGATGCCATGAGGGATCTTAGGGACAAATTTGGGGTCTTACAAAGGGCTACATTGAATACAAATGATCCTTAATCCTTCTACCAATCTTTGAGATCCACTGTGCTCTTGACCGCTGCCAGGATGATGAATCAATAACAACCCTTATGCTCAATGTTCTCCAAAGTTTCAAGATCAGCAGAATGCAGTTACTTGCCATAATCCTTAATTTTTGCATAAGTTGCCCCAAGGTGGGGTACTCAACTTATCAGGACATTTTTCTGTTTTTTATGTCTCTAACTTTTTCCTGGATCGCCCTTTCGGGTTTTCAATCCACCGAGACGCTCTTTTTTGCCTAAGCTGCCCTTTCGGGTTTTCAATCCACCGAGACACTCTTTTTTGCCTAAGCCGCCCTTTCGGGTTTTCAACTTAGCGAGTTGTTCTTTTCTTTTTTTAGGCGAAGTATTTCTTGACTGCATCTGCATTCACAGGACGAGTGAACTCTTCCCCATCCATAGTTGTAAGAATCAAAGCACCGCCTGAAAAGGCTCTTTTAACAACATATGAGCCTTCATAATTGGGGGTCCATTTTCCCCTAGAATCTGGTTTGAACGACAAGATCTTCTTGAGCACAAGGTCACCTTCTCTAAACACATGAGGTTTGACCTTCTTATCAAAAGATTTCTTCATTCTTTGCTGATATAACTGACCATAACACATGGCAGTCAATCTCTTCTCTTCGATCAAATTCAACTGGTCAAACCTGGTCTGACACCATTCAGCCTCAGTCAACTTGGCTTCCATGAGCACACGCAACGAAGGAATCTCAACCTCTACAGGGAGCACTGCTTCCATACCATATACAAGAGAGAAAGGGGCTGCCCCTGTTGAAGTGCGGACGGACGTACGATACCCATGCAAAGCGAACGGGAGCATCTCATGCCAATCCTTGTACGTGACAACCATCTTCTGAATAATCTTCTTAATGTTCTTGTTCGCAGCTTCAACAACCCCATTCATCTTAGGTCTGTAGGGAGAAGAATTATGATGTGCAATCTTAAAATCCTTGCAAAGAGCTTCCACCATATTGTTATTCAAGTTCGATCCATTATCAGTAATGATCTTGCTTGGCACACCATAATGACATATGATCCGATTCTTGATAAACCTTACAACAACTTGCTTGGTTAAATTTGCATACGATGCCGCTTCAACCCACTTTGTGAAGTAATCAATTGCCACCAAAATGAAATGATGTCCATTCGAAGCTTTGGGCTCAATCATCCCAATCATATCAATTCCCCACATGGAGAAGGGCCATGGGGAAGAGATAACATTCAATAGCGTCGGAGGAACATGAATCTTATCAGCATAAATTTGACACTTATCGCACTTCTTCACAAACTTGCAACAGTCAGATTCCATTGTCAGCCAATAGTAACCTTGGAATGAGTACCAAAGGAACCTTTCAACATGTCCATCGGAATGAGTACCAAAGGAACCTTCATGCACTTCAGTCATCAACAAGTCTGCTTCGTGTCTATCCACGCATCTGAGCAGAACCATATCGAAGTTTCTCTTGTACAGTATATCACCATTCAAGTAGAAATTACCGACTAATCTTCTCAAAGTCTTCTTATCTTTCAAAGATGCCCCAGACGGGTAAACCTGACTTTGGAGGAAACATTTGATGTCGTAATACCACGACTTCTAGTCTTTGACCTCTTCAATAGCGAACACATGAGCTGGGCTATCAAGACGCATCACAGACAAGTTGGGAACTTCATTTCACTACTTTACCACAATCATTGACGCCAATGTTGCAAGAGCATCTGCCATCCGGTTCTCATCTCGAGGGATATGATGGAACTCAACCTTTGTAAAGAAAGATGAAATCCTCCTCGCATAATCTCTATATGGTATTAAACAAGGTTGATTTGTCTCCCATTCACCTTTGATCTGATTCACAACCAAAGATGAGTCTCCAAAGACATCCAAATACTTGATTCTGAGATTCATGGCCTCTTCAAGCCCCATAATGCAAGCTTCATATTCTTCCATGTTGTTTGTACACTTGAAAGTTAATCTAGTTGTAAATGGTAGATGCGGGCCTTGAGGAGTAATAATCATTGCCCGAATGCCATTTCCATATTGATTAATAGCTCCGTCAAATACCATGCCCCAACGGGAACCAGGTTCTGCCCCTTCTTCAAGCAATGGTTCATCACAATCTTTCATTTTCAAGTACAAAATCTTTTCATCAGGAAAATCATACTGCACTGACTGGTAATCTTCAATTGGTTGGTGAGCCAAATGGTCAGCCAAGATACTACCTTTGATTGCGTTTTGAGATCGGCATTCAATATCATACTCTGATAACAACATCTGCCAACGGGTAATCCTCTGAGTTAAAGCAGGCTTCTCAAATATATACTTGATTGGATCCATTTTGGATATCAACCAAGTGGTATGATTCAACATGTAATGACGCAGACGCTTAGCAGCCTAAGCCAATGCGTGATAAGTCTTCTCAAGCATAGAATACCGAGTCTCACAATCGGTGAACTTCTTACTGAGGTAGTAAATTGCAAATTCTTTCTTTCCAGTCTCATCTCGCTGACCAAGAACACAACCCATACTATCTTCAAGCACAGTCAAATACATGATTAACGGTTTTCCTTCAACAGGTGGAGACAGAATCGGAGGCTTAAGTAGATATTCCTTGATACTATCAAAAGCTTTCTGGCAGTCTTTGGTCCAATCACAAGATTGATCTTTTTGAAGGAGCTTGAATATAGGCGCACATGTGGCAGTCATGTGTGAAATGAATCTGGAAATATAATTCAAGCGGCCAAGAAAACCTCTGACTTGCTTCTTAGTCTTGGGCGCAAGCATCTCTTGTATTGCTTTGACCTTGGCAGGATCAACTTCAATACCCTTCTCGCTGACAATAAAGCCCAACAACTTACCAGAACGAACACCAAAAGTACACTTATTGGGATTAAAGCGGAGTTTATACTTCGTCAAATGCTGGAATAACTTCAACAAATTCTCAACATATTCCTCTTCATCAATTGATTTAGCAATCATGTCATGAACATAAACATCAATCTCTTTATGCATCATATCATGAAAAAGAATAGTCATTGCTCTTTGGTAAGTTGCACCAACATTCTTTAGACCGAAAGGCTGTCGCTCCCCGGATTTCCCGAATCCAAGTACAAACGCGAAAAGAGTTGGCGAGGAAAAAGAGTAGAGTCGCCAGCTATGTACTTTTATCCCAAGAGGAGGGAAAGGTAGTACTGCATAACCAAGAGGGAACATATAAAACAAAGTCTCGACCCAAAGAAAACTGAGTAAGGGGGCCGGTTACGTGAAGGGAAGGTTATCGCACCTCTTCACGTCTGTGGTACTCCACAGGATCCACGATTGCTATTTATGTCTAAAGTGTGTGTATAAAAAGTCCTATATGCGATGCGAAAGAGAGAAAATCAATGTAGGGAAAATAAAGAGTTATTGCTCGCACAAGCCCTACCCTGCTGCATACGTATCTCAAGAAGGATTGAGAATCAGAGCACCGTAGCTCGGCTAACCTATTTTTGTTTGTTTTTTGTGATGAATGACTTTACTACACAATCTACCGGATGCTCGACCTTTGGAGACTTACTCACCTGTAGTAGAAGGAGTTAACGTGTTCTTAGGAGAAGAAAAATCAATGAGTTTGTTTGTTTTAGGAATGCTCATGCAAAAAAGGAAGTCCTAGACGAAGGAATCGTGCTACCTTAATTGACATGCAAACGAGAGACTATACGAAGCCTACCAATCCTATGGGGAGACGATCACACCATACAAAACAAACATGCATAAAATAAACACGCCAACAAGGGGGCTCAAACATCCGTGGGTAGGGCTTTAGTCAAGAGGGGTCATATCAACCTCGACAAACAAGCCATGTCAAGGTAATCAAATGGGCTCTTAACCACTGACATTGAACGTCAGGGTGAGCAGATCAAAAGGGTAATGAGGATAAGAACTCATAGCTCTTAACCCTGGACAGGGTGAGCTCATGACAAAAAGTGGGGATTCAGAAAGGTGGAACCCTCTCCACTGACTGACCGGACAAAAGATCTTGGGCTTTTGTTCTGAAGCATCGACACGTAGTGTGATCTTAAAGAACGACACACTGAATAACGGGGGATTGACTACTAATCCCTTTTATCCGTCAATTGCCTCTTCATGGAGGTCTTTAGCATTGGTGCCTCTTCTTGGAGGTCTTTGGGTACAAAAGTAAACACACAAAAACGTTGCCTCCTATCGAGGTCTTCCAGTTAAGAAAGCGGTAAAATACGGGAAAATATGTAAAAGGGATCAAGAGATCTACCACACGGACCAAGATCCGAAGTAACAGTAACTAAAGAAATAAGAAACTCAGAGATCTCTCAGGCTAGCACCATCAAAGAAAACAAGTCAACAAAGCAATCAGAATAAATCTCCAAATGGTATCTCGCAAATAAAGGGGAATACCAAGCAAGTTATCTCTTCAAGGTTCATGTGAGCCCTCACAAAAAAAACTCGACAAACAGGTTAGAATAACAAGGTGGGGTGCAATCAAGAGTTGCACCGAATAAGAGAATCAAAACGTAACCACATGAATCATGCCATTAAAGTTCACAAAAAGCTCACAAAAAGCAACCAAGGATAGGAGGCCTAAACCTCTTGTCAAACAAATGCATCAAAAGGGTATCAGAACTCAAAGTCAGGGGTAAGGATCCACACATCAAGACATGACATACCTACTGATTGGAGAGATAGATTGAAATTGAATTGCACCGTTGGCTTTGCAGAACAATCTTAGGGTTTATATGAGAGGGAATCGGTTCTTTGCAGATGAGTTCCCTTCAGTCTCTGGAAATTGCTCTGAATTAGTTAGAATCTCTCTAGCGTTTTTCCACTGAATTTTTTTAGAATTTATAAGCTGATTTTCGTGGCTTTGTGGGCTCAAATGAGAGAGGTCCAAGTCCAAGATTTTTCTGTTATATATATTTTTTTTTTGTTTTTTTATTTATTTATTTATTTATTTATTTATTTATTTTTATTTACATATATATATATATATATATATATATATATATATATATACATATATATATATATATATATATATATATATATATATATATATATATATATATATTTTCCAAAACGCCTGGGCTTCGCTTAGCGAGCATGACACTTCAGGAAATTCCTCTGAGCGCAGGTGATTCTGGTGGCTTTTCTTGGGACTCGCTAGGCGACCCATTCTGCTCGCCTAGCGAGCATGACAGTTCATGAACAAACTTTTGCTCCTTCAAGATTAACGTTTTGAATGATGAATAGACCCTATTTGAACATGTTGGAAGTAACTCAAGTCATTCCCTGGCCATTTCACCTTCAGTTGACTAACAGTTGACTTTTGGCTTCATAGTTGAATTTTGAACTGTACTGAGCCCATTAAGCTTGATCCTTCAGATAGAACCCACAAAGTGACTTGAATGATATCTGAGCTTCTTGAAAGATAAACTCTTGGAGCTAATTCTGATTGACATGATGAAATGCAATATGAAATGTTAAATGACCTAAAAAATGAATGCATGAATGAGGAGGGCCAATTTGAGGTGCTACAGCTGCCCCTATTCAATCAACTGTGAACCTGAACGGATGAAAGCAGCGACTATCAGACTTTCAAGGTAAACAGGGATTGAATACCAAAAGAACCGGAGAATTTGCACTTTGTAGGTGACGAAGCGAGGAAAGCGAGGCCATTTACCGATGGCGGCTTCAAAACAAATTTGATATTTACCGATATCAAGGCAAGCGAGGCCATTTACCGATGGCGGCTTCAAAACAAAATTTGATATTTACCGATATCAAAAAAAGCTAGGCCATTTACCGATGGCGGCTTCAAAACAAAATTTGATATTTACCGATATCAAAGAAAGCGAGGCCATTTATCGATGGCGACTTCACTGGGGAGGAGCAAGTGAAACAAGTCCAGACATTTACCGATGACTGGGACGGAACTCGATGTTTACCGACATCGAACAAGGATGTTTATAAGTGAAACAAGACCAGACATTTACCGATGTCAAAGAAAGCGCTACACGACCAGACATTTACCGATGACTGGGAAGGAACTCGATGTTTACCGACATAGAACAAAGATGTTTATAGACAACAAAGAAAGAATACACTTATGAAAAGAAAGCATTTACCGATGGCGAAGATGAAATACTCGATATTTACGGATAGCGAATCTGCTGGGGAATCTTAAACGACAAAACCATTTACCGATGGTTAACAAGCGGCTGATGTTTACTGACATCGAATCAATGATGTTTATCGACACCAAAAAAAAAGGAAAGGACACACACGGGTGTTGACAGAACGATTTTTGTAGACACCATGAGAGACATGCCATTTATTGGTCGCCAACGATTGGAATTCGACGTTTTACTGACATCGAAAGATGATGTTTGCCGACATCAAAGAAAAGCACAGACATTTACGGGGATCAACACGACACTTACCAGTATCGCAAGGATGACATCTACATATGTCAAAATAGGGCAGACACTTACTGGTGACTAAATCGGAAGAGAATCAAGCTTTCCTTTCACGGACTGGTGAGAAAATAAATCTCACTGGGGTTATTGATTCTGAATGTTGCCAAGAGCAACTGCTGCAAATGTGCCACACTGATGTTGAAAAATGATCCGTCTCTTCTGAAGATATGATCCAATCTGGTTTAATACATGTATGCATATGTTTGAGTTTTCTATGGCGTAATGCTCCATACTGAATGGAAATGCTACGCGATTTGAGAATGCGAATGCAAATGATGATTACTACATGCAAGATGCAAAGGGAGGAAAACTCCTGATAGGAAAGCAAATGATCACTTTACTGAGCACACAATTTCTGATTCGATCTTCCAACTCCGTGGGGACATACAACAATTCTGCTGAGGATACTCACTGATCTGACACTCTCGGAACGGTAGAGAAACCAACTCAACTGGGGAGTCACTTGTTGGGGAAAACACCAACCCCTCGACCATGTTGGGGAAACAAATTCTGAACTCGACTTAGACGACCCAACTTCTTACACGACTGGACAGTGTTGAAACAACAGGGTCTTCCTTCGAACAAACTTTGGCTCATCTGCTTTAGCCATCAATCAAAGATAGTAGCCTGCAAAACGGCAGGACATACATGCCCCAGGGGATCGTATGGACAAAATATACTCAAGTGTACTCAACATTCAAAATGATTTTCAGATATTTTATCTTTCTGCACGTCATTGTCTAGCCTTCATGCTTTTAGATGCAATGCTTATCAAAACTTCGGACGCTTTTTGCAAACAAAAACAGAAAAAATAAAAACAAGAGAGCAATTTGACTGAATAACGACTTTTATTGATTGAAAATGGCCTATAAAGGCAAATACATTAGGAAGCAATTCCTAGGAAGAGGTAATTGCGTTAAAAGAGAAAATAAACTATCCTATTGGTAATGTGAACACGACATTCCACTACTTTCCAATTCTGTTATGACTCATAGATCTTCAATTTCCCCCAAATTCTTTGCTTTCTGAGAAGAGTGATTGGACCGATCATATCCTTCAAGATGGTAGACACTGAAACGCGATGAAGTACAGATAACTCAGACTGTAGTCTTCGCTTTAATCCCTCTTTTGCCTGGACCGCCTTTTCAGGTTTTCAATCCACCGGGATACCCATCTTTGCCTAAGCCGCCTTTGCAGGTTTTTGACTTACCGGGTGTACATATTATTTTTATTCTTTATCCCTAACTTTTGCCCGAACCTTTTTCTTTTCTTTTTCTCTTGGTTCACCGGGATGCCCTTTTTTTGCCTGGACTTTCTTTCTTTGTCCAGCGGGTCAATTTATGCGAAGTATTTTTTGACTACATTTGAATTCACAGGAGACGGAAAATCTTCACCATCCATAGTTGTAAGCATCAAGGCTCCACCAGAAAAGACTTTCTTAACAACATATGGACCTTCATAATTCGGAGTCCACTTGCCCCTGTTATTTGTACCGGGAGGAAGGATCCTCTTCAAAACTAAGTCACCTATCTGATAGCTTCAAGGACGCACTTTCTGATCAAAGGCCTTCTTCATCCTTCTCTGATATAGTTGTCCATGGCACACAGCTGCTAATCGCTTTTCCTCAATTAAATTTAACTCATCATACCTGGCTTGAACCCACTCAGCCTCGTCAAGTTTTACATCCATCATCACCCTCAAAGAAGGGATTTCAACTTCTACTGGCAAGACTGCCTCCATGCCATACACAAGTGAAAACGGAGTTGCCCCGGTTGACGTACGCACTGAGGTACGATACCCATGCAAAGCGAAAGGCAACATCTCATGCCAATCCTTGTACGTCACAACCATCTTTTGCACAATCTTCTTAATGTTCTTGTTTGCCGCCTCTACATCACCATTCATCTTTGGTCTATAAGGGGAAGAATTGTGGTGTTCGATCTTAAAGTCTTTGCAAAGCTCTTTCATCATCTTGTTATTGAGATTCGAACCATTATCAGTGATGATTCTCTCAGGAACCCCATAACGACAAATAATTTCTTTCTTAATGAATCGAGCAACCACTTGTCTGGTAACATTGGCATAGGAAGCTGCTTCCACCCACTTGGTAAAGTAATCAATCGTGACTAGGATGAAGCGATGTCCATTAGAAGCAGTAGGTTCAATCTTTCCAATCATATTGATGCCCCACATCGCGAATGGCCAAGGAGAATTCATAATATTCAAAGGGTTTGGTGGTACATGCACTTTATCTGCATAGATCTGACATTTATGGCACTTCCGAGCGTATTTGAAACAGTCAGATTCCATGGTTATCCAGTAATAACCGGCTCTTAACAACTTCTTGGCCATTGCATGACCACCAACATGGGTACCGAAAGATCCCTCGTGTACTTCCTGCATTAACATGTCTGCTTCGTGTCTAACCACGCATCTGAGCAAAACCATGTCAAAGCTCCTCTTGTACAACATATCATCCTTGTTCATGTAAAAGCTTCCAGCTAGCCTTCTCAGTGTCTTCTTGTCATTCTTTGACGCTTCTTCAGGATACTCTTGGCTTTTGAGGAAATTCTTAATATCATAAAACCACGACTTCTCATCAATAACAGACTCGGCTGCAAACACATACGCCGGCCTCTCGAGTCGATTCACAGCAACGTGTGGCACATGATTCTGTCAATGAACATTAATCATGGAAGACAATGTGGCTAAGGCATCAGCCATCTGATTTTCATCTCGGGATACATGATACAACTTTACTGTCTTGAAGAAAGTCAGGATCCTTCTGGTGTAATCTCTATAAGGAATCAAATGCGGCTGATGAGTATTCCAGTCTCCATTGACTTGGTTAATCACTAGACCAGAATCTCCATAAATGTCTATAGTTTTGATCCTTAGATCGATGGCTTCCTCAATCCCCATGATACAGGCCTCGTACTCAGCTTCGTTGTTGGTTACTTCAAAAGTCAATCTGGTAGAAAAAGGTATGTGTGCACCTTTAGGATTAATGAGTACTGCCCCAACACCATTTCCATTCACATTTACCGCCCCATCAAACATCAGTGTCCACTTGTCATCGGGATCCGGTCCTTCCTCGACAAGAGGCTCTTCACAATCTTTCATCTTTAAGTACATGATATCTTCATCGGGGAATTCAAACATCATCGAATGATAGTCATCAATTGGTTGCTCGGCAAGGTAATCAGACAAAATACTACCCTTGATGGCCTTTTGCGACGTGTACTGGATATCATACTCTGTCAAAATCATCTGCCAACGAGCCACTCGTCCGGTAAGAGCCGGCTTTTCAAAGATATACTTTACTGGGTCCATCTTAGAAATCAACAAGGTAGTATGGTTCAACATATACTGTCTTAGTCGGCGAGCAGCCCATGCCAAAGCGCAACAAGTTTTCTCGAGCAGCGAATATCTTGTTTCACAGTCGGTAAACTTTTTGCTAAGGTAGTATATTGCATGCTCTTTTCGACCAGACTCGTCATGCTGTCCCAATACACACCCCATTGAATTCTCTGTTACTGAAAGGAACATTATCAGAGGCCTCCCAGGAACTGGGGGTATAAGAATTGGAGGTTTCTGCAAATATTCTTTTATCTTATCAAAAGCTTTTTGACAATCATCGTTCCACCTGATTGCTTGATCTTTTCTTAGCAATTTAAATATCGGTTCGCACGTAGCTGTTAGGTGAGATATAAACAGTGCAATGTAGTTCAGCCTCCCTAAAAACCCGCGAACCTGCTTTTCCGTTCTTGGTTCAGGAATTTATTGAATAGCTTTCACTTTCGCCGGATCAACCTCAATCCCTTTCTCACTGACAATGAAACCTAATAGCTTTCCAGATCTCACTCCAAATGTACACTTGTTTGGATTCAGCCTCAGTTTGAACTTTCTCAATCTTTCAAACAACTTTTTCAAGTTTACCAAGTGCTCCTCTTCTGTCTGAGACTTCGCAATCATATCATCCACGTACACTTCAATTTCTTTGTGCATCATGTCATGAAAGAGAGTCGTCATAGCTCTTTGGTAGGTAGCACCGGCGTTCTTCAACCCTAATGGCATTACCTTATAACAGAACATGCCCCAAGGTGTAATGAATGTCGTCTTCTCCATGTCTTCTGGCGCCATCTTGATCTGATTATAGCCAGAAAATCCATCCATGAAAGAGAAAACCGAGGACTGACCAGTGTTATCGACCAATACATCAATGTGAGGTAATGGGAAGTCATCTTTCGGACTGGCTCTGTTTAAATCTCGGTAATCGACACACATCCTGACTTTACCATCCTTCTTCGGCACGGGTACGATGTTGGCCACCCAAGGGGGATAATTGGTAACTGCCAGAAAACTTGCATCCAACTGTTTCTGAACCTCCTCTTTGATCTTGACAACCATATCAGGACTAGTTCTGCGAAGCTTCTGCTTTACTGCACGACAATCTTCTATGAGAGGTAGCCTGTGCACCACAATATCTGTATCCAAACCAGGCATATCTTGATACGACCATGCGAATACGTCCACATATTCTTGCAGCATTTCAATCAGCCCTCTCTTGAACTTTTCCTCTAAAGCAGCCCCTATCCTGATCTCTTTCTTTGCGTCCTCAGTACCAAGGTTAACGACTTCCAACTCTTTCTGATGAGGTTGAAGGACCCTTTCCTCCTGTTTCAATAGTCTGGCAAAGTCTTTGGGGAGTTCACAATCTTCTTCACTTTCCTCTTCGGCTTGGTAAGTGGGATTATCAAAGTCATACTGAGCCATAACAGAACTGTTTTTAATGGAATCCGCAAGATCAATTCTGCACGAACGATGTTTCATGCTTTATTTTAGAAAAGAGTTCAAGAAAGTCACAGAGAAAAAACATTGCCACTTTTATGGTTTTGAAAACGAAAAAACAGAAAGACAGTGAGCACAAATTTGATTGTAAAACGTCCTTTATTGATGATAGTCATTGAAAATTTAAAACATGATGTGGCCCTACAATGAACCACTACGCCTTGGGCAGAGCGTAGGGCTTTCATGCAAAATGAAAAACAGAAGAAAATTACTCTGTCTGAAGAGTAACTTGGACTATTTCTTCAGCTGTCCAGTTGTTAATCTTCTCCCCCGGAGCACACGGGCGCACCCAATTATCCTTATCACAATCACTGTCACCATCTTCATTGTCTGTTGCAAAGACATCCCCGTGATTCATCCACCCAGCACTAGCGAAAGTACACGGCCCTTTCTGATTCTGGACACCCTGCTCTGATGATTGAAAAGGCTGATAACCCTATTCAAGAATACCTGTAATGATGCAACAATGATATGTGTATGATGCGTATGCTATGTTTTATCATGAATGAACCTGAAAAATGATATGCATATGCGGGTTAACTTTTTTTCTTTTTTATGCATTATTTTTTTGAAAATAAACATGCTATGATGCAAAATGATGAAATAATGGATGGTTGGCTGTGTATCGCGAGGCACAGGATCAGAACTTCAGCATGAATTCGGAACCGGGAACCATAGAACACAGTCATCAACTTAGAACCCATACTTCAGAACCAACGGTCACCAACAAGAACCAAACAAAAGTCACCAACGGAACAAGTCACCATCAGTACCTGTAAATGATTCATTCCCGCCCCACTCATGGGTGTAATCTAGGCCAGGGTAAGGTCAAGAGAAACGCAGGATAAACAATCCTTTCAAGAATATCATCATATGCACACCAGGTGTATGCCACGATAATACCCCGTCAGAATCTGAATTGCTCGTGATACCATGTTCCGCTAAGTGGCGTCATACCACCCGCTTCCCATGAATCACTCTATTCCTAGGTGTCCTAAAGTTCACTCATAGCCTGTGTATTGGGCCTTTTACCTCTTGTGACTCCCACCCAACAGCGAAACAGATACACAACCAGCAGAGTATGCATGAAACAGTAAAGCGCACATAAGATGCAATGCAAGCAGATAAGTATGCAAAGCAATAAATAAACAACACACAATAGACAATAAACAAACAAGCGCTACGAAAGGCCCACTAGGGAAAATAAGTCCCCAGCAAAGTCGCCAGCTGTCGCTCCCCAGATTTCCCGAATCCAAGTACAAACGCGAAAAGAGTTGGCGAGGAAAAAGAGTAGAGTCGCCAGCTATGTACTTTTATCCCAAGAGGAGGGAAAGGTAGTACTGCATAACCAAGAGGGAACGGATAAAACAAAGTCTCGAACCAAAGAAAATTGAGTAAGGGGGCCGGTTACGTGAAGGGAAGGTTATCGCACCCCTTCACGTCTGTGGTACTCCACAGGATCCGCGATTGCTATTTATGTCTAAAGTGTGTGTATAAAAAGTCCTATATGCGATGCGAAAGAGAGAAAATCAATGTAGGGAAAATAAAGAGTTATTGCTCGCACAGGCCCTACCCTGCTGCATACGTATCTCAAGAAGGATTGAGAATCAGAGCACCGTAGCTCGGCTAACCTATTTTTGTTTGTTTTTTGTGATGAATGACGTTACTACACAATCTACCGGATGCTCGACCTTTGGATACTTACTCACCTGTAGTAGAAGGAGTTAACGTGTTCTTAGGAGAAGAAAAATCAATGAGTTTGTTTGTTTTAGGAATGCTCATGCAAAAAAGGAAGTCTTAGACGAAGGAACCGTGCTACCTTAATTGACATGCAAACGAGAGACTATACGAAGCCTAGCAATCCTATGGGGAGACGATCACACCATACAAAACAAACATGCATAAAATAAACACGCCAACAAGGGGGCTCAAACATCCGTGGGTAGGGCTTTAGTCAAGAGGGGTCATATCAACCTCGACAAACAAGCCATGTCAAGGTAATCAAATGGGCTCTTAACCACTGACATTGAACGTCAGGGTGAGCAGATCAAAAGGGTAATGAGGATAAGAACTCATAGCTCTTAACCTTGGACAGGGTGAGCTCATGACAAAAAGTGGGGATTTAGAAAGGTGGAACCCTCTCCACTGACTGATTGGACAAAAGATCTTGGGTTTTTGTTCTGAAGCATCGACACGTAGTGTGATCTTAAAGAACGACACACTGAATAACGGGGGATTGACTACTAATCCCTTTTATCCGTCAATTGCCTCTTCATGGAGGTCTTTAGCATTGGTGCCTCTTCTTGGAGGTCTTTGGGTACAAAAGTAAACACACAAAAACGTTGCCTCCTATCGAGGTCTTCCAGTTAAGAAAGCGGTAAAATACGGGAAAATATGTAAAAGGGATCAAGAGATCTACCACACGGACCAAGATCCGAAGTAACAGTAACTAAAGAAATAAGAAACTCAGAGATCTCTCAGGCTAGCACCATCAAAGAAAACAAGTCAACAAAGCAATAAGAATAAATCTCCAAATGGTATCTCGCAAATAAAGGGGAATACCAAGCAAGCTATCTCTTCAAGGTTCATGTGAGCCCTCACAAAAAAAAAACTCGACAAACAGGTTAGAATAACAAGGTGGGGTGCAATCAAGAGTTGCACCGAATAAGAGAATCAAAACGTAACCACATGAATCATGCCATTAAAGTTCACGAAAAGCTCACAAAAAGCAACCAAGGATAGGAGGCCTAAACCTCTTGTCAAACAAATGCATCAAAAGGGTATCAGAACTCAAAGTCAGGGGTAAGGATCCACACATCAAGACATGACATACCTACTGATTGGAGAGATCGATTGAAATTGAATTGCACCGTTGGCTTTGCAGAACAATCTTAGGGTTTATATGAGAGGGAATTGGTTCTTTGCAAATGAGTTCCCTTCAGTCTCTGGAAATTGCTCTGAATTAGTTAGAATCTCTCTAGCGTTTTTCCACTGAATTTTTTTAGAATTTATAACCTGATTTTCGTGGCTTTGTGGGCTCAAATGAGAGAGGTCCAAGTCCAACATTTTTCTGTTATATATATTTATTTTTTTCGTTTCTTTTTTTCCTTTTTTCTTTTTTTTTTATTTATTATTTTTTATTTATTTATTTATTTATTTATTTATTTTATTTATTTATTTATTTATTTATTTATTTATTTATTTTCAAAACGCGTGGGCTTCGCCTAACGAGCATGACACTTCAGGAAATTCCTCTGAGCGTAGGTGATTCTGGTGGCTTTTCTTGGGACTCGCTAGGCGACCCATTCTACTCGCCTAGCGAGCATGACAGCTCATGAACAAACTTTTGCTCCTTCAAGATTAACGTTTTGAATGATGAATAGACCCTATTTGAACATGTTGGAAGTAACTCAAGTCATTCCCTGGCCATTTCACCTTCAATTGACCAACAGTTGACTTTTGGCTTCATAGTTGAATTTTGAACTGTACTGAGCCCATTAAGCTTGATCCTTCAGATAGAACCCACAAAGTAACTTGAATGATATCCGAGCTTCTTGAAAGATAAACTCTTGGAGCTAATTCTGATTGACATGATGAAATGCAATATGAAATGTTAAATGACCTAAAAAATGAATGCATGAATGAGGAGGGCAAATTTGAGGTGCTACAAAGGCATCACTTTATAACAGAATGTTCCCCAAGGTGTAATGAATATGGTCTTCTCCATATCTTCGGTGCCATCTTGATCTGATTATATCCGGAAAATCCATCCATAAACGAAAAGACTTTGAATTTAGAAGTATTGTCTACACACATATCAATGTGTGACAGAGGGAAATCATCTTTCGGACTGGCTTTATTCAAATCTCTATAGTCAACACACATGCGGACTTTTCCATATTTCTTCGGCACATGCACAATATTGGCCACCCATTGCGGATACTCAGCAGTTACAAGGAAACCGACATCAACCTGCTTTTGCACTTCCTCTTTGATCTTCACAGCCATATCATGATGCGTTCTTCTCAACTTCTGCTTGACTGGCGGACATTCTGGCTTCAACGGCAATCTATGCTCCACAATCTCAGAATCCAACCCAGGCATGTCTTGATAGGACCAAGAAACCACATCTGAATACTCTCAAAGAAGATCAATCAACCCCTTCTTGACATCTGGGCACAGTCGAGACCCAATCTTGACTTCCTTCACATCATCCTCGGAACCCAAGTTGACTAGCTCAATCTGCTCTTCGAACGGCTGAATGATCTTTTCATCTTGCTCAAGAAAACGAGATAATTCATCACTCACTTCTACATCACTTTCCTCCTCGGCCTCAAACACAGGGAATTCAAAATTTGGAGAAGGAGAAGGATCATTGTATTCAATAGGGTTAGGAACCAACCTGCATAATGATTTGATACTTTGATTTTAGAGAAGTGAATTTGTGACCAAATATTATGTAGATGGACAATTATATTGTTTATTTATATTTTTTATGATTATCATTTTCAGAATAAAGCAAAAAGTAAAAACAAAACATCATAGATGTGGATGAATAAAATTAATTTTATTAATGATCAATTTGAAAATGCCCAACAATGTTCACTTCTCCCTTAGGCATAGGAGAAGGATTTTAAAAACATATAAAAGCAATTACTTAGATCGATGCAAAATAACAGGAATATCAACAGCAATCTAATTATTACACGTCCTTCCATGCGTCACAAAATTGGTGCAGTCTTCCTCTTCGTCATCCTCTAGCACAGCAGCTAAGTGTTGTTTATTGCCATGAATGAACCCTCCGCTACGGAAGCTAAGTTGCATATCTTCAGTCCTTGCATTTGTTTAACCTTTATGGAACCCCAAATCGGTTATGCCTTTGTTGTCGGAGACCTCTACCATACGCCCCCACTGATCAACATTGCCTTCTTCCACAATCTTCTTAGCATCTTTCAATGAGGACATAGGTGCCCCAACTCTCTTTTCAGCAGTAATAGATAAGGCCTGGAATGGAGTTCCAACCTCATCCTCAGCCTCAACATAAGAGAAAGATGACAAATGGCTAACCAACAACGCCTTCTCTCCACCAACAATCACAAGCTTTCCACTCCACAAATTTGAGCTTCTGGTGCAAAGTTGAAGTAACAGCTCCTGCCTCATGGATCCATGGCCTTCCCAACAAGCAATTGTAGGCCGGGTGGATATCCATTACTTGAAAAGTAATCTGGAAGTAACTCGGACCTATCTCAACTGGAAGGTCCACTTCACCAATAACTGTTTTGTGCGAACCGTCAAAAGCTTTAACGATTACACTGTTATACCTCATAGGCGCTCCTTGATATGATAGCTTTGACAATGTGGACTTCGGTAATACGTTCAACGAAGACCCGATGTCAACAAGCACATTTGACAAAGCATCCTCTTTGCAATTCATAGAAATGTGCAAAGCCAGATTATGATTCCTTCCCTCCCCGGGGAGTTCTCCATCACAAAAGCTGAGATTATTGCACGAAGTGATGTTAGCCACGATATGATCGAATTGGTTCACTGTAACATCATGTTCTACAAAAGCTTCTTCTAGAACTCTCTGCAGTGCTTATCTGTGCGCTTCAGAATTCATGAGCACAGACAACACTAAGATTTTTGAGGGGGTTTGGAGCAGCTGCTCCACCACATTGAACTCACTCCTCTTGATTAACCGAAGTACCTCATCATCATCGTTGGTCTTCATATTGTTGGATTCACCAGACTTACCCTTTGAAGCACCAACTGGATCTACAACAAACACTTCTACCTTCTTACTCACAACTGATTCTTCCTTATCCTTTGGGAACACCGGCCCAAACACACGACCACTGTGGGTCACCTTGGTAACATCAGCAATGCTCACCACAGAGCTAGTCGTAGGTAACGGGACCTCTTGACCACCTTCTATCATTGTAGCATTATACTGATATGGCACAGCTTTATCAGATGAATACGGGATTGGGCCCGCTAACCGTATAACCAACAGCGATACTGATCTATTGCTGACATTGTTATTGTTGCTGATGTCGTACTGGATTACCAATCTCTCTGGCTGCTCGAAAATGGGCACTATGACATTTACATCGTCATCTACATGTCGGGATTGAACAATTTTAATCATGCCTTTATGCATCAGCCGCAAGATGTCCCTTTTCACAACTTCACAACCCCTCGGGTTAACACTGCAAACAGCACAACCATCATGGTCATGCTCACAATCACTTACCAAACAAACATCCTTATGCATCTGCACCAAGGACCTCTTGATAAAACACACATCAAAAACTTTGAACTCGCCAGGACAACCATCCACCATATTCACAAAGGAGTTCCCATGGGCGGGCAACCAATTTGCTTTCACATTCGGCGCACGGTCCTCAAAGGACACCATTCCACTCTTCATCAGCTTTTGAACCTCATACTTAAGCGGATAATAGTTCTCGATATCATGTTCGGGTGCTCCCTGATGAAAAGCACAACGGAGCTAAGGCTTGTACCACAATGGAAGTGGTTTTGGAATATGTGGCGGGTTTTCTTGGTTATATTAGGTTCTTGAGAACCAAAGACGGGTGTAATTCTGCATAAGACATAGGAATTGGGTCGAAAGAGACCTTCTTTCTCTCAAAGTTTTGTTGATGATGATTGTTGGTAGTATTGTTGTTGTTGTAGGTGTTTGTTTGTTGTTGTGGTTGTTGTTGTTGACGTTGTGGTTGTTGAACTGGTGTTGATTGTTGATTAGAAAATACTGGGATAACGGAAGATACTTGGTGGTGATGTTGACGGGATGATTGATTTCTTCTGATCTGAGGCCTTCTCTGCCTCCCACTGTTTATTGGATTTGTTTCGCTCTCCTTCTTCTTCCTAAAATTGCTACCATACCTCTTACTCGAAGATGCTTCATCCTTCAACAAACCTCCCTCTCGGACTCCTTCCTCAAGCCTCATCCCCATGTTTATCATTTCGGTAAAGTCAATGGGGGCACTAGCAATCATTCGTTCATAATAAAATGAACTCAGGGTCTTTAGAAAGATCTTTGTCATCTCTTTTTCCTCCAAAGAAGGAGTGATCTGGGAAGCCAATTCCCTCCATCTCTGTGCATACTCTTTGAATGTCTCCTTATCTTTCTGAGGCATAGACCTCAAATGGTCTCTATCAGGCGCCATGTCCATGTTGTACTTATACTGCTTGACAAAAGCCTCTCCCAGGTCATTAAAAGTATGAATGTTGGCATTATCCAATCCAATATACCAACAGAGCGTAGCACCGGTCAAACTGTCCTGGAAATAATGAATCAGCAGTTGATCATTATCAGTCTGAGTGGACATCTTGCGAGCATACATCATTAGATGACTGAGCGGACAAGTATTCCCTTTATACTTTTCAAAGTCAGGCACTTTGAACTTCACCGGGATCTTGACGTTGGGCACTAAACACAACTCAACAACACTCTTTCCAAACAAGTCCTTACCTCTTAGCGTCTTCAATTCCTTGCGTAGCTCAAGAAACTGGTCTTTCATTTCATCCATTTTCTCGTAGACAGCCAGACCCTCATACGACTCGGAGTGATAAATGGTGTCCTCTACACGAGGTAAGGTGTGCACAACGGGAGGTGGCACAGACATGACCGGGCTAGATGCCGACATGGAAGCAAAAGTAGGCGCAAAGCCTTCAGCCACAAAGTTGGACGACATTCCCCAAGGGAATCCAGCAGGCATAGTGGGTGCAAAATGAGCGGTAGCAGCAGGCATGGTAGAGGTAGCCACATCTGAAATAACTGTCCTCGCAGGAGGAGTTGCAGGCGTTGGAGAAGCTTGGCTCTGAGCGGCAAGAACTGACTCCATCATGGAAGTCAGACGGAAGTTCTCGTCCTTCAGCTTTCTGTTCTCTTGCTCTAGATGCCCCATAATTTTGAAGTGATTAGCGCGGGTGTTGTACCGATGAGTCAGCTTGGCTAAAGCACTGAAGAAACACCAATGAGACATCTAGCGAAAGAGAAACCTGCTTATGCAAATGATGCATGAAATGCAATGCTTGATTATTTATTTTTGTTTTTAAGGAACTTACTATATCATTTGCAAACATATATATCAACAATTGCAATAATTTTTATATGACCAAAAATCTCTTTTTCATTTATATAATTGGAAGGATTACACTGAGTACAATTTCAGAAACCAAAATAAAAATAAAAATACAAGAGAAAAGGAGACTAGTCATCCAAAGGATCCCTAACAACAATATCAGAAACCCTAGCTGAAGGCGCGTACTTCCTTCGAATGCGACGAATCTCAGTCTCAAAAGAAGCCTTCATCTGAGTCTTCTCGAGGATAAGTTGATCAATAATCTTCTTCCAAGTAACGGAAGACTGAGACATGCTAGAAGGTGGAACCTCTGGCTCTCTCTGTGTCTTTGTCACTCAGTCTTCAAGTAGCTCAATAAGTGCATCTTTGTCCTTAGACTCCAACTGCAACTCTTCATGCTTCTTGCTCAAAGCACGGAAACGCTATTCCCACATATCCTTCTCTTGCTTCATCTTGACGAGTGCGTCTTCCAACTCCTCTACATCTTGATTAGGGAGAGTTAATGGCTCAACCACAATCATAGACATAGGTCTTTCACAAGGATACAGAATCTTCAACTCCAAAGCTCTCTTCTTCACCGAAAGAGTGTAAGCTTCCAAAGCTACACAATTGCACGGACCAAACTCGGATCTTCCTTTCCTATGCACATTATGCGAAGCATGCGCAATCTTCTACTTCAAATGTTGGGGATCTTTACCCTTTTAATAGAAAAGACCTTCTAACAAAGTGTTATTAGGCTTATCTCTCAAGGGGAACCTGTAGCGGTGTATTCGTTACCATTGGAGATATTGACTAAATCCAAGGTAAATCATACAAAGTCGAGTCGCCACCGCACTTCTATTTATCCAAAGGAAAGGTTAGAAAGCGAACAAAAACCTAATAGTTTTAACAAAAACTAAAAAAAAGAAACAGAGATCTGGGTAAGGGGGTTGGTTATGCAATGGGAAGGTGTTAGGCACCCAAAGCATCCTAGGTACTCCTAGGGAGCCCTTTTCACACTTGTTGCAAAAGGTTATTGTTTTGTGAAAATTATTTGTGCAAACATGATTGAAGAGATGAGAAGAGAATGTACAAGTTATTTACATTTTGTGTTTGGATGGATAAACCCATTGCCCACGTACCCTCTTATAAAAAGATTAGGATCAAAACCTCGTAGTTCGGGTAAAAAAATTCAAAATGGGTGGATTGATTGGTCCAAAAGCCTTAAGGTCTTTTGTTATCAAAGGGAGAAAACTCAACCTGAAAAACCACAAGTCCACCATGTGAGGATAGCTTCAACATGCTAGTGAGGGGTTAACCCTATAATAAGCATGGAAGACTTACAATCCAATCACTAAGGACATAGGTGAGTATTACATCTACCACAAAGATAACTCTAACCTAATAGCTAAAGGTTATGAAAAATTTGATTAAGAAGTGATCATTGAAACCACAAAAAAGCACATTTGAAGTGAGTTGAATTTACAAATTAGAAGTATTCACAAAAATGGTCAAAGTATGAATTAGAGTTCATTTACAATGAGTATTAGTGAAAAGAGTTTGAAAAATCAAAGGCATATGGCCTAGGTTTCTAATTTGAAAACAATGTCAAATGTTTGCACAAAAGTTTTGGCTTGGGTTAGGGATGAAGAAAGAGGAAGGTTAAGTTTTAAAGAAACAAACAAGGTGGGGGTGAAATGAAACCACACTAGGAGTTCCTCTCTTGAGATCATATAGATGATCCAAGTAAGTACCATCCTTTGGAATAAGCAAGCACAAGGCAAAAGCAATCAAACATGTCTCAAAAGAGATCCTCAAAGTATCTGGTATCTTCCACATGGATGAACATGATAATGATTCTACAATTAAAGCTCAAAAGGAAACTCAAAGTTCAAGAGCAAACACATCAAAAGTTCACAAGTAAACAAACAAGCATCACACGCTATATACACACAAGAAGGCTCAAACAATGGGTGGGCTTTAGTCAAGAGGGGTCATATCAACCTCGACAAACAAGCCAAACTGTACAAGGATAGTCTGTAGCTCTTAACCACTAACATTGAGAGTTAGGATGAAACTGATCAAAGATGGAAATGAGGATGAGACCTCATGCTCTTAACCCTGGCCTGGGTGAGCTCAATGACAAAGAAAGCGTGGGGATCCAGAAAGAGGGACCCTAATCCACTTGACAGACACTGGACAAAGATCTTGGGTACATGTTCAAAAGCATCAGCACGTAGTGCGAGCATAAAGAACGACTCACTGAATAACAGGGGACTGGCTACTAGTCCCTTCTATCTGTCAATTGCCTCTACTCTTGGAGGTCTTATCAAGTAACATGCCTCATCTTGGAGGTCTTTGGCACAAATGTAAACAAACACAAACAGAGGCTCTTAAGGAGGACTTGCCAGCAAAATGCCTGCCAAAAAGGTGACAGGACTTCCAGACTACATGAAGCAAGAAGATAACTACCTAAGTGGTGTGTCAACCACAATCCAAAGCTTAAGCAAAAGCAATAGCAAGCAAGCAACTAAGGTACCTGTACAAAATCTAAACAGTTAACACTTCAGTCATAAACCAACAGACAAATAGTGAAACCATTCAACAGTTACACAACTCAATGAACAATGCTCAAGCATTCAAATGAACTCATGAGCTCAATCACATCACTTAGATTCCTACAAAACAAACAAAAGTTAGAACTCAAAGCATTTGTATCTCACAAAGTGAGAACAAACTCAACCATCAATGCTAAATGTCCAACCCTGAAACACAAAGCACAGTTAGTTTATGTACAAAACACTAGTACAAAGACTAAGTTCAAAACCAAACCAAATTATCAAAACAAAATGCAATCTTTCACACAATGCATATTCAAACACTCTACAAAATGCCCTCAAAAGGACCAGAATCAATTCAATAAGCAAGTATCTCAAATGACTCATGTAATGCAATGACAAACAAATGTGCACAAAATGGACTTCCAACTTAGAAAATCCAAATCAAAACAGAGATGCATGCAATGACTTTGATATTTTTTATGCAAGTTTTTCATGTTATGAATGATCAATATGCAAAAGATCAAATCCAGAAAAGTTAAAATGATGTATGAACAAAAATGCACAAATTGGATGCCAAAAATGTGACACAAATTGTCACAATCAAATTCATGTGTCAAAAGTAATGATAACATGTGAGAAAAATTGCAAACAAGTGCTCAAAAATTCACATCATGTATGAAGATCAAGCATGCAAAATATTGGATCAATTGGCTCAAGGATGAAGATTTCACAAAGCAATGAACATAACATATCAAAATAGCATGGCATGGATCAAAAAATTCACAAATCAAAAACCAGACATCAACAAATCATGAAAATAATACCCAAAAAAAACTAGACATCAAAACAAATTTTTATGATTTTTCTAAGGTGAGCAAAATAAATGGAAATACATGGAAAATATGGAGGGAAACAATTATTTCAAATCAAATCAGAAAATATCAGGACCATTGGATCAGGCGCGCAATACAATCAAACGGTCCAATTTCAAATGTCAAAACGCACAGCTTCATTAAAATACATCAGCATACACATCAACAGTCAAACGTACACGCATGGCAAGTCAAAGAAGTTGTATCCAATTGAACATACACGCAAGCTCCACATGGAAAACACGCAGGACTAAATGAAACAATGCGTTTCATTAATCTACATCATCAGCCTAATCACCAGTCAAAGGCATGCATGGCAAGGTCAAACGTTTCACAGCCAAACAAATATCCAAGCAAGCACACACGTGGACAACACATGGCATAAACCCTAGCAAGTTGCAGAGACGCCAGAGCTAAGCTCCGGTCGTCTTCTCCGGCCAAGTCCGGAAAGCTTCAACCAAAATTTTTCCAGAAATGCAAGATGCATACATCATTTGAACCGCTCTCTCACAAGGAATCCAAATATCATATTAATTTCATCTAATTCATTCTATAATTTCCAGATCGAACGAAAACATTTTCATGAACAAAACTTCCAGTCAACCATACATGCTCAATATCTAACCAAAATCAATTCTAAACACATGTACGAGCTCTACTAAGTGAGATCTACACATCTATGATCAGAAAATAGCAAAAGGAGAGGATGAATTTTTCATCACCTGGAAATGAAGGTTGCTGTATTCGTGCTTTCAAGTGTTCAAAAGCTCCAGATCTTCTCCTCTATACTTCCTATGAAGCTTCAAGCAAGAATCAGCAATTGAAAACTCTTTAATCCTGTTCAATTTTCAAAACCTATCCACATGAAGATGCTCTTGAACTACATGAAATCTGGCTCAATTGATCCAAACAGATGATGATTCTTGATCAGTGGATGATGATGATCAAGAATATGCAAAGGGTTTTTGGTGTTTATGTGAAGAAATGAAGAATTCAAAGAGAGAGAATTTTGGAGGGAACTTGAAAATTCAGATCTGAAAATGGTTGTCCTTTTCTAATTGTGATTAGGGTTTGGCTTATATACTCCTTGCTAATGATGCTAAAAACCAAATTAGCCTTGTACTAATCATGATTAGAGAGATGTAAGGCAAATTGCAAAAATGCACATGAATCTCATTATGGCCATGCTACACGTGAGACATCCCATGCAAGGCTTGAATCCACTTAAAATCATCCAATGGTCATGATAGAATTGTTAATTTGCTTGTATCATAAGCCAAATTTGAATTATGGAAATTCCCTCCAAAATGATCACATGAGAAATGATGAGCATACACACTTTTCCCATGCATGGAAAAGGCTATTTTGAGATGTCTTGATCATGAGGAGCATTTTGCAAAAAGAATGGACTAAATTGGAGCATTGTAGCAAAAGTTATGCCATTTTGAATTTCCATGCACACCTTGTGATTAAATGACCATAACTTCTCAACCATTCATCATATGGACATGAATTAGGACTTTTTGGAAAGGGGAGACAACGATCTACATCTTTCATGTTCACCAAAAATCCATTTGAAACTTATTTGACATTGACAAGTCAAGTTGAATATGAACCAAAAACTTGCCAAATTTGGAAACATTGAATTACAGGTCATTTTCCATTTATAGTAACTTTTGCCATGACCTTTGAATCTTCAAGATGGATGTTTAAAATGATGAATAAGCCTTAATTGAACATGATTGAGGTGTTTCAATTCATTTCCCCACCTCATAGCCCTCAGTTGACTGCACAGTTGACTTTGTTGGTCCTCAGATGACCTTGGAATGTCTGGATTAGCTTAGGCCTTTGCCAATTGGTGAAATTGCTTCAAAATGAAACCCTAGCTCATGTAAGCTCTTTATAATAACCATGTGATCCTCAACCCAAGAAAATACCTCATCTCTTGCACTGAGGATCTTCTTGAAGCTCTTTGACCTAGTGCTTGCTTAAGCTACAACAACAAATGTTAATGACATATTTTTGTGCTTTTGGATATTAAACAAAATGAGAAAAGAAATGATATACAATTCAGGCATGCCTGGTGATCTCAAACCACTCACAAGAGATCCCTACCCAAAGGGAAAGGGAGCCAAGATGCTCAAAGATCCTTGAGGCTATGTAATGCAATGCTATGATTCCATGAGGGATCTTAGGGACAAAATTGGGGTCTTACAGAACCCAAGTTGACGACGAGCCAAAGCAGGGTTGTAGTTAATTCCTCCTTGTGTACCAATGAGAGGCACATTAGACAATTCACCACAACTATCAATAATCTCCAACCTGCCCAAAGACGGATCATACCAAACTATATCATCATTCGTGAGAGACATAAGTCTCTGAGACCACCGTAGACATTGTTTGTTCTCCACAAAAGCAGGTGTCTGAGGCAAGTGCGAAATAAACCACTTGTATAGAAGAGGAATGCAACAGACAATAGTTCCACCACCTTTATAATTCCTTAGATGCAAAGAGAAGTACATATCACCCAACAAAGTAGGCACAGGATTCCCAATCAAGAAATGTCTAATGCCGTTAACATCAACAAAACCGTCAATGTTAGGTAACAAAGCTAATCCGTAAATGAGCAATAGAAAGATAGCTTCAAAAGCGTCCACACTACCAGCTTGAGCAAAAGCAATAGCTTCCTTGATGAGGAAATTAGATGGCAACCCAAACAATCCTCCTTTTTTCACCTAATGAGCCTATATCTAAAACTTCTTCAAGTGAAGAGCTTCAGCAATAAGATTAGATCGGGGAATCTCCTTCAATCCACTAAAAGGTACTCTACTAGAAATAAGCATCCCTAAAATATGTGAGTACTCCTCCAAGGTAGACACAAGCTGATAATTTGGGAAAGTGAAACAACGGTGGAGAGGATCATATAACTGTACCAATACACTCAAGAGTCCTTCAACCACATCAGCAAACAAGATAGACAAAAGCTTCCCATGACGTTGTTTGAAGTCCAAGGGATCTAATACAAAAGTGGCTAGCTTCCTTAACTCTTTCAAGTCGGGACATCTGGAACTGTACCTCTTAGTGTTCCTTCCCCCATATTCCATGGTCTAAAAATATTTGCAAATAATGCCTCAGTTCCTTGAAATTTTTCGTGTGATAAATGTTATGATGCGCATGAATGTATGAATGCAACAATCACAAATAAGGGATCACACACAAGGCAAACAAAGGTTAAGGGATGAATCAAGTCATTGTCAAGATCAATCATCCATTTTGGTGGATCATGGTTTGCACCTTATCAACATCCAAGTTCCATTGATATTGATAAGACTTGATTGGATCAACCAAGAATCAAGGGTTTGTTGTAAGTCACGAGCATGGATTCTGGGTAAGAACCATCCCAAAGGAGTGAACTAAGGATAAAAACCTGTAGATCATGTTCTAAAAAGTTCCCAGAGTCTTAATTCCATCTGTCGGATATTACAAGTTAAGATGACTGACTCATCGACCCATAATAATCTCAACAGAAACTCGTCTGAGTGTAATATCGCGTAACAACTTTTATCAAGTCTACACTTGAACAGTCTCCGCACTACGTCCTAAATAGGCCAAGAGGGGGTAAATGTTCTACAGTCCTCAGCTTCTCAGAACCAAATTAGAGATAGTAATGCCTAACCACAAATACTTGTGTGACATTTTCAAATCCAAAAGAGTCTCCATTGAGCAGATGGATCTCAAGCCAACTTGTTAAGGACTACTCCACACAAGTGGAACATGACTATACCATCCTCCAATAGTTAATTCCTCGGGTTAAAACTTATCTCACCACTCAGAGATCACAAAGCACAACAAGCAGATTATATCACACATACATATATACAAACATCACATATATATACAAATATATACACACAAAAAGTATGCTAAACCCACTGGAGACTACTCCCCAGCAGAGTCGCCACTTAATTTCTGTAGCGGTAAATTCATGATCATCAAGCTATGGATAAGCTAGACATCAAATAACAAGAGTCGCATCCGCGCTTTTATTGTTTCCAAGGGAAAAGGGAAAAAGTACGAACAAAACCCAAAAGTAAGAAGTTTTCAAATCAAAACTAATAAAATGTCAGATATTACAGGTAAGGGGGTTGGTTACACAAAGGGAAGGTGTTAGCACCCAAAGTGTCCTAGGTACTCCTAGGGAGCCCTTTTTGTGTGCATATGTATTTAGTACAAAAATGATGTTTACAAACAAATAGAATGGGGGGATGAGAAAATAATTCACTAATTATATTTTTTTGTTTGACAAGACCTTTGGACTTGTGCCTACTTACCAACATAAAAATGAGGGATAAAAATCTCGTAGTTCATGATACAAATTTCTAAGTGGATGCATTGCTTTTTAATAAAAATTAAGTTTGAAAGGCACAAAGGCCTAAAAATGGTTTGAATGAGTTAGTTCTTTTTTTGGATTTTTGAAAGTTTAGGTCAAGTATAGTTAAGCTTATTTACATGTTTGATTTAAGAAAAGAATTTTGAAAATGCAATGACATAAGGCCAAAGTTTCTATCTTTTTGCAAAGTGGTCAAAGTTTAGAACAAAATAAGTTCAATCAAAGAAGAGTTTGAAAAGGGATGGAGAAATTTTTAAATTTAAGAAATGGGGAGAAGATGAAGAGACTAATCCTATGCACAAAATTAAAAGTTAAGAGTTGAAAAGATCTGACCAAATGGGTAGCAATCCAATAGACAAGAATGTCAATAGAAACTCAAAACTCCCTTGGACATTTAGAATCAAGCAACACACAAATGCATAATTATATTATCTTGAAGAGCAAAGGAATCAAATAAAGATAGCCACATCCAAGCTTTAGCCATTCCATGATCTTCTTCAGATTAGCCCATGTAACAGATGGATTCCACAAGTCACAGATTCAAAATAACAGTATCACATTGATCATGTTACATATGAACTCAGAGGGATCTTGAATGATGTATCAAATGAAGTTTTAAATTGCAAGCACTTGGTTTCACAGAAAGTTGGCATTGGACAAGTCCTTTAGCATAGGAATGTTGCCTAAGTTCTAAGTCCATTTGTCCAAGATCAAGCCAACAGTCCACACAAAAAGTTTTTTTAGGGTTTTTGTTATTATTATGTACATTAATGGTCAAAGACCACACAAATAAGCAAAGTACACACAAACAAGATATATCACACAATATGGTCCAAGTGGACAAAGGGAAAATTGCATTAACATAAACAATTAGAATGATATGAACAATGGGAAATGAATAAAGGCTAGAATTAAATGACATTAAAGTAAATGGCTTGAAATTAAAAGTTAGTTGTTAATGAGTTAGAAGTTAGTATTGTTTTGCTTTTGCTTTTCATTTTTTAGACATTCTTTAGAGAACACCCAACCCACTTATCACAAGTATGGATCCTTGAGCCAATACATCTTCCAGAGGAAGGAAAAAAGGCCAAGTTTCCACACAATACCATGAAAGAGGGGAGACTTACAATCTCACTAACTAGAATGATATGCCTTTTATGTCACAAATTTAGCGCTATGTTAAGCAATTGTAATTGGACTTATGTAGAAGTCACAACTATTTGAGGTCGGGCAATAGAATTTTGGTGTTAATGCATGTTTGTGACCTAGTATAATTGACTATGCTCATCAAAACATACCACACACAAAAAGAATATGCAAAAAGGTGGCCTAATCTCATCCATGCTCATGTTAATTTTTCAATCAACTAGCTTTAGGATTTTGAGATATCATAGGCCAATGAGATGAATGCATAAAGAATGGGAATGAAATGAAGAGGGAGAGGAATGGATCAGAACTCAAATTATTCAAAGGAGGACTTTTATCAAGTTAATGTCATCCATTCATTTTGGGAGATGGAATATACATTCCATCAATCCCCTAAATCCAATGATATTAACTTGACAAAGTCAAATCAACCTTGACCAAGGCCTAACAACAAGAGTCAAACTCAAACAAGCCATCACAATTGGTCAACAAAATTATTTGGCATTTATTCAAATTAAAAATACTAAAATAAGGCATTTAAATTAAATATGGTTTGTCAAATTCCTAAAACCTCATCAAAACACCAATGAAATGGCCATGACATTTATCATAGGTCAAACAAGGTCAAAGGACCTTGGAGAATTTTTTTTAGAACTTTTGAAGACTTAAAAATATTTTTAAACAATTAAAAATAATCACAAAATCAATTAAATCATGAAAAACAATAATAATGATCCAAAAATAATTTCAATTCAAAATATGAAAGAGGAAATAATTTGAAATTTTTTGGTGAAACTCTCATATTTTTTGGATCAATATTAAAATTAATATGAATTAATGAAAATAAAAGGAATAAAAGAAAATCGGAAAATAACAAAAAAACGTGGACCACTTGATCTAGCTCATTAATTGAGGTGGCAGATCAAGTGGTCTTCAGACCGCTTTCCACCGTGGACTTAAGTCAATGCGCCACAGGGATGGTAATCAGAACCAACGTGTGAGATTAAAACAATTTAAAACAGATCAATGGCTTTGAACACTTCCAACATATCGTCGGCATCCAAAGGTCGGTCGTCTTCTCCGGTGACCCTGGCCGGACTAGTTCACTCATCACCATCAAGAAAATGAAAAAGGAGGACATGATCTGAAAGAAAAAATGGCGTAGAGAACGAATCTGACCTTAATTTTAGCTAACTCCACATATATAGAAAGATATGAGGAGTTGAATTTTGAGGTGTGTCAACTGAGTTGCTTCGATTTGACCTCTAAGCAACTCAATCTTCTTGCCTACATTGGTAGAACTTCAGACAACCAAAGATCGAAGAGAATTGAGTGGAATTGAGAGAGAATCGAAGAGATGATTTTTTTTGGAAAATACCTTCAATGTTGGTCTGGATTCCCTTATTCTTGCTTTGGCTCGTGCTTGATCTAACTCAGGATTCTTGCAAGAACAGATTAGAGTGTGTAGCGGTGTATTCGTCGCTATATGATCTATCGATTAAATCATAAGCTAAGAGATACATTGAAAAATTTCGAGTCGCCACCGCACTTTTATTTATCCAAAGGACTGGCTAAAAAGCGAACAAAAGCCTAAGAAGTTTTACACGTAGAAAACTAATAAAAAGATCAGAGATTCTGGGTAAGGGGTAAATTACGCAATGGGAAGGTGTTAGGCACCCACTACGTCCTAGGTACTCCTAGGGAGCCCTTTTCACACTTGTTGTAAAATATTGTTATTTGTTATGACAAAAATATTGTGCAAACATGATTGGGATGATGAGAAAAGAATATACATTTTTATTGGTTATTGGGTTCGAACGGAAGAACCCGTTGCCTACGTACCTTCCATCAAAGGTAAGGATCAGAACGCCGTAGTTCGGCTAAAAGATTTCCAAAAGTGGGTTAGGTTCAATTTTAAACACAAACCCTAGGTCTTACGTTATCCACGGGAGAAAACTCAACCTTATACAAACAACAACGTCCACCATGTGAGAAAAGCTTCAACTGGCCAGAGAGGGGTTAACCCTATAATAGGCGAGGAAGACTTACAATTCAATCACTAAAGACAGAAGGTGAGATTAACATCAACCACTAAGATAAATCAAACCTATAGCTCATGTATGAAAGCATTAATAATGGACAAAGCCAAAACAAGTGAATGAGTGGAATTACTGATTATGATTATGAAAATGGAGTCAAAGTATAATTAAGATCAATTCAGATGAGTATTATAAAAATGGAGTTTGAAAAAGGGTCAAGGACTTGAGTCCAGGTTTTTAGTTTGAAAAACATGAAGATGTTTGCACAACACTTATGTCAAGTTTAAAAGATAAAGTGTGAAAAGTCTAGGACATAATGAATGATGAATGAATGAGGGATGGATAGTAAAACTTCTTAGAAGGTTCACTTCTTGAAATCATATAGCAGATGATTCAAGTGTGTCCTTTGGAATGGCAATTAATAATAACAAACAAACAAAGCAAGCAAAAGCGGATATCGGATGCCAATCACTGGTCTTATACCAATCTCCTAAAACAAAATGGGATATCAGATGCCACTCAATGGACTTACACCAATCTCCACAGGCAAAGAAATAAAAGCGGATACCGGATACCAATAAATGGATTTACACCAGTCTCCTAAAACAGAACAGGATATCAGAAGCCACTCAATGGACTTACACCAATCTCCTCAAAAGAAAAAAAAGATGAAATGTGGAAGTCAACTGCCAATCTATCTGGACTTAGGTTAACTCCACAGTATGCTCACAGGAAATCCAATGCCACATCACCGGGACTTACAATGGATCCTCACATACAAGAACAAAAGCAACAACATGATCACAGGAATGCAAATGCCAACTTACAGGGACTTATAATTGCAACCTCTCATACCAACAGATAAAACAAACTATGATCACAGGAAAGCAGATGCCAACTTACAGGGACTTATAACTGCAACCTCACATACAAACAGATAGATCACATCATGATCACAGGACAACAGATGCCAACTTACAGGGACTTATAACTGTATCCTCACATACGAATCAAACAGATCAAATTATGATCACAGGATAACAGATGCCAACTTACAGGGACTTATAACTGTATCCTCACATACAAACAAATAAACAGAAGATATGAGTGACCAATGAGGTCTTACACTCTATCCTTCCATATCACAGGAACAAATGCCAAAGCAATGGACTTACAATTGTCCTCAATGGGCACACAACAATGATAGCATCACAAAACAAATGAGATGATCATGCATTAATGGCAATTGATGATGATGATAAATGCATAGCATACAGGCAAGCAAGTGCATATGAAGCAATCAATCAATCAATGAATAGCAAACAACACACTCTATAGCCAAACAATGGGGGCTCACACAAGAGGGTTTGACTTTAACAGCCCACTGTAATAGGTAAGTGTCGCTCTTAACCTGGCCATTGAGGGGCTCAGGTGAAGCAGATGAAAAGGAGATGAGGGTGTGCCTCATTGCTTCTATCTTAAATCAGAGAGAGCATCAAAGAAAGTGTGGGAGTTCAGAAAGTGGGAACTCTCTCCACATTATTGACTCGATCAGATCTTGGGTATTTATTTCATTGCTTCAACCAGGTACTGGGAGCAAAGAGAGGACACACTGAATAGTGGGGGATAGATTGCATATCCCTACCTTCCACCAATTGCCTTACTTGAAGGACTTTTCCTGCTTAGGACAAATATAAACAAACACAGGCATTGCCTCTTAAGGAGGACTTCAGACAGTTTGCCCGGTCAAATAACAGACCGGGTCTCCAGACTACATGAAGAAGAAGTAATTATACCTCAAAGCAAATGCTAAAAAGCAAAGCAAGCAATCAAGTTCAAAGAACTTAGGCAACTAAAGTACCTGAAAAAGTCAAACTCATTAGTAAACAAGTCAACAGTCAAAAGCAAAAGAAAATGAACCAATAGTCACACAGAAGGACCAATTGTGCAAGGCACAAAGACTCAAGCATATGAGTCAACCTGCAAAACAAGGGTTAGCATGTGGCAAACAATCAAATTCAATCACATTTGAGTGATCCTCAAAGCATGGGTGCTCAACCTGAAACAACAGCTCAATTGTAAGCTCAGAAGACCACTAGGACTAGCCTAGGGTCAAAGATGAAAGAAAAAGGTCAAGGCAGCAAGCAATGTTCAATCAAAGTCAAATTCAATCATGTAGGAAAATAAACACAATTGGATTCAAACTTATATCATGCATCAAAGTCATTTCATATGCAAAAGGATGCAAAGCATGGCAAGAGAAGCATACAAAAGTCAACAGCAAAGACTTCATTCAAAAGTCAACTCAAACATTTTCAAAAATTATGAAATAAATCACACTCAATCCTAACATCTAACATGGTATACATGCAAAATTTCAAGGCATTTGGATGAGAGGAAGGCAGTCAAATAAAATCATGAAGTCAAATCAGATTCAAGTAAGCATGGTGAAAGTCAACAAGCATGGGTCAACTTCAAAAAATCATATCAATTTGAAAACAGAAGATAAATGAATGAGATTAACATCAATGCAAAGCTTGAGATGTCTAGTTATCACATATGAAATTTCATGGACATACAATAAGATTTGAGAATTTCACAAAAGATTTGGCAAGGCATAGCACAAAAAGTCAACAAATGACCAAGCATGGAAGAAAATTCTCAATCAAATGGAAAACAGCAAGATTAATTCCAAGAAAATTCATACACAAACTAGACATGCAAGGGATCATTCATGCAAAATTTCAAGTGATTTGGATAAGAGGAAGCATGTGAACAAAAATCATACATTTGCATATCATTGGTGTGACACAAATTGTCACACCCTAGTTCAAAAATTCATATCTATCAAACCACAAATGAGAAATCCACAAACTTTATATGGAAATGAAGATCAATGTGTCTAGTTTTACCACAAAAAATTTCAAGCTCATTGGATGCAACATGAGAATTTCACAATTGAAATGGCACAATGTATCATTTATGCACACATGTTGGAAAATAATTTATCATTTAAAATCCAGAACATGAAAAATTAACTAAAATTCACAATTAAATATTAGACTCATTTGTGAACATGTGGAAAAAATTTCATAATTTTTTTGATAAAAAATGAATTAGAAAACAATTTGTTGAAGTTGGATGAAATAGTGTAGCAAGCATGAACAAAAGGCAAGGCAATTGGTCAACACAAGTCAACAGAATGGCATTTGTGTAATTCTGCAGTCACTTATTGAAGTGCTGCGTTTTGGCCCTACAAAACGAAATGTTTTGATTGGCTCTCAGCCAATAAAACAGTAACATGGCCAATGGTTCAAAAAATCTGGTTTTCACATAAACCCTTAGGGTTTCTAACAGCAGCCAAAGCATTGCTCAAAGTTATCATCATGAAACAAAACAAACAAAAGCATGGCCAATTGGTATCATGTCCAACTCATAAGAGCAAGCTTCAAGCAACATCCTACGACCGACCAAGCAAGCAAATAAACGCATATCATTTAGCAGCATACAACCATACAAACTTCATGCAGATTCTGAGCAACAACAGCAACATTCATGGCAAGGTTCACTCATCAAGCAATCAACAGCATTCAAATGCAATTCATGAGGGTTTTTTTTAAACTGCAGTAAGGTTTCATAACAGTAAACAAAATAAACGACAGCACACAACAGCATGACATTGGCAATGTGTAGCAGCAGGCAATCAACAGCAACATAAAAACCTGACTAGCAACGACATCATGAACAAAACATCAACCAGCATCAACAAATAATCATGGCATGGTGTAGTAGATCTCATGCAAACCTCATGCGACAACACACAACAAGAATGCAAGTTCTGGCTTTTTCAATCAGCATGGCATTATGAACATCAACATCATTCGACCATACCAACAGACAACAGCATGGTATGCATTCATCAAACAAATACAAGCAACAACAGCCAATGCATCTTCACAATTTTTTGATTCTCATGCATACTTTAGGGTTTCTACCAGCAGCCATCAAATAAACCAGTTTCTATCAAACAATCACAACAGCATTCATCATCATGTCCATCACCAAATCAAACAAAAACAAACAACAGTACATAGCAGCATAGCATTCAGCAAGCAATGTTTATCATTGTCACAGCCACAGGACATGGAAATCAATTCATAATCAATTGAAACTCAGCATAGCAGTACATGTTCTTTAGCATAGCAGTACATGTTATCACCAACATCAAAAATGACTTAGCCCAAACATACATCAGCAAGGGTTTAGCATAGCATGGTCATCAATCATCAACATTGAAGGTCATGGCAATTGAAATTCCAACAATACACAACTGACATGGCAATTGGTAATGCTCACAATGCAACCAAACAACAGCATACAACATGTTTCAAATTTGCAGCAGGGCAGTAACAGCATGGTTTCAGTATTCAAGCACCAACCATAACCAACATCAACAATCAAAAACAAACAATGTAACAGCATCACTAAACAGCATTAGCCAACAGCAAAACAAGCAATACTCAAGGGAGAAATCTGGATATGACATCAGGTTTGAACAGCAGCATTGGCATTCAGCATTCAACTCATGACCAAAACTAAACCAAGTCTCACACAATCAACATCATCATCTCATGATCTTAATCATCAAACGACAATTGCAACAAACAAATCACACAAAAACATGGCCTTAATGCTCATGTAGCAACATAATACAAGCAAACTGAGTATGAGTCATATGGATTTCTAAGCATGTTCACACGGTTATAGCATTTAATGGTTCTTTGGGTTCAAGCATAACAGCAGCAAGGTTTAGCATGGTATCATGGTAAGTTCATGAAATAACATACAACATTTGAACAACCAAGTATAAGCAAAACCAACAATGATCATGACCTATGAAAACATCATTAGCATGTGCATTAGCTAGCAACACAACACACACAATCATGAATTCCTGTATTGGGCAGAGTTATGATTTCCAAACAGCAGCAGGCATTAACAGTATGGCAGCACATTCATCATAACAACAGGGTTTTAGCAGCAGGTATTAACAGTATGGCAGCACATTCATCATAACAACAGGGTTTTAGCATGGCAGCATGGTATTTGTAACTTTCAAGCAATCAACATCATGCATCTTAAAAAACAACATGCCCAGAATTACAAGTTAAACACTCTGACAGCATCACTAGCAACAGGCATCAAGAACATGGGATCATATTTCATTAAATCCAAACTAGCCAGGTAAATCGAACAGAAATGTGTTTGGACACACAAAATGAAAATGAAGATTTCTTGGCCAAAACACAACCAAATTAAGCATGCTTTAGTTCTCTAGAATCACCAAAAAATCTTTCAAAACATACTATGGCATTGAAATGTATTATGCAACATGAGCACTAACAAACAACCAATGTTCATGCAAAAATGAAAGCAAGATTTCTGGAAGGAAACAGCAGGTTTCTGGCAACAGTATAATTTCATTAAAATCGAAGCATCCAGAAAGTGAAATCAAGCATGTTAATCATCACCACAAACCTCTAGCATGCATATTCTACACATAACTTTCATGTAATCATCCTCAATAGAACTATATCGACTGAAACATATTTGAGCACAGGAATGGAAATACATATATCTCAAAGCATAGTTAACTTTTTGACATGATTCAAGACTTTAATCAACCTACTAAGTGAGACCTATATGATGTGTAGCAAGGTTTGAGAAAATAATGAAGTTGAAAAAATTACCTGATTTGAAAAACCAATGAAACAGTGCTGTCTGTATACTTCCAGCTCGATCAGAGGTCCAACATGCTTTTGGAATGAAGAAACTTTGAAGAATCCTTGACTCACACTTGCTTGAAACTCTTCAAAACTTTAACTGCCACTGTTGGACTTGGTAATGACAGAACAAGAAGATGGCTGGACAGATGATATTTGATGGTTCAAGGAAGCTCACCAAGGTGTTTTTGTGGAGAAACAATGAAGGTGACTCAAGGGTTTTCAGTGTTTTAGCAGGATTTTCCGTTTTGCCAAAAAATGCAATATCCGAGTGAGAGGAGAGAGTGTTTTCTGGTTTTGTGGCTGCTGCCAAAAACTAGGGTTCTGAATCAGCAGGAAATGAGCCTTTATATTGCTGTTTAGCCAAGCTAATGAGAATGCTAAGTTGGATTAGTCAAGTGAAACCAATTTGCCATTTTGCTAATCATGGAACAAGTGAAAATGGTGGGTGTGTTTGTCTGCACAAATGGGCTTATGAAATGCTGCAGAAGGACCAATGCAATTGCTACTTGTGGTTTGTACAAAAGCTGTTGTACTGGTTTTTACTCTTTTGAAGCCAATTGCTAAAAATGTTCAAAATGTGGAAAAATGGTGGTGTGATGATGATTTTGGACTTTGAGCAAATCACAAATAATATATGAAACATTTCCCAATTGGCAAAAATGAGAAAAAAGTCCTAAATCAAAAAGTCAACTGTGAGTCAAACTTTGAATTTAAATGCAAAAGGTCCAAAAATGCCATTTTGAATGGTGAGGTTTTAGGTCATGAAATTTATATTTTTGGAAAGAGGATGAAAAATGTGATGTGTAGGAAAAAACCCCACCAAATTTGGCCTTATGGTTTGAGAGTTATGGCTTGTTGAAGTTCAAAAATTGGTGAAAATGATTTGATCATATCTTGACAACCACACATGGGATTTTGATGTTCTTGGACTTTTTGAAAATGGGAGAACAAGATCTTCAACTTTCATGTTGGGCAAAAATTCATTTGGAGCTTGCATCATGATGTAAGTTTAAGATCAAGAAGTTTCCATTTTTGGCAGTTAAAATTACAGGTCCACTTTCTATTTCTGGAAAATTTCTGATTGGCTTGATTTTCTTCCATGATGAGGTTGAACATGATAGATGAGACTTATACAAGCATGAATGAACTTCTTCAGATCAATTCTATCCATCAAATCCTTGATTAAATCAACAGTTGACCAAGTTTGACTGTCTGTTGACTTTTCTAGGGTTTTGGATGACTGGACTTCTTCTGATGAATTCCAAACCCTAATTCTTTGAGAACTTGACTTCCAATGATGTCTCAAGTTGTATGAACCTTTGATTAATGATCATGGTGCCCAAATTCTGCAAGAATGGCCACCATCCATTGCTTTGACTGATCAATGACTGACTTTGACCTAATTGCTGATGATTGCTTCCACTGCAAGCAACAAGGTTAGACAGACAATATTTTTGTACTTTTTGGTTAATAAACACATGAAAGCAAAGATATACAAATGCAAAGTATGCTTGGTGATCAAGAAACAAACCCACAAGGCAATCTATCCACTAAGAGGAAAGCAAAGGCATGCATTGATCCTTGAGGTTATGAAATGAATGATATGGGCCATGAGGGATCTTAGGGCCCAAAATTGGGGTCTTACAGATGCCCCTATTTAAGGTCATTCTAGCCGGAGAAGTGAAGTTTAGAAATCTTCATCTCGACGCGGTAGAATGGGCTTAAATAACAGTAATGAGACAAATTTTGGTCCCTAAGAGACCTCATGATGCAGATGTATGCATGTAAAAGACACAAATTCTGTGGGGAATATGATTCACACAGAAGAAAAGACGATCCATCGGAGTAATACACTCACCAGGAACAGAGACTCTGACAAGACTCTATGGGGATAATAAAAAGAAAAAGAAATGCGTGAACAAGACACGACTCCAAACTGGGGAATATAAGACTGACATAACGTGAACAAGACACGACTCTGATTAAGGAAAACAGAAAAACAGACTGGAGAACTCACTGGGGAGTGAAGGACTCACACTGGGAAAAGAATTCCAAAGGAAAATAAATCCATTGGAGAAACACAAGCTGACTCCTGGGGAGAAGCAACAAAAAGTTCCAATGGGGAAGTAACAAAGAAATGAGATGTTACCAGGCATACGGGTAACAAACAGGAAAATCTGACTCCACATGAGGACCGAGGTCATGATAGGGAGCAGAAAGGAAGGAACACCAAGGATACCGGTTACTGGGTATATAATAGGTGACCGACCAAAGCGTGAATTGGATTTCACTTCCAAAACACTCATCATCCTGAAGAGAGCTAGAAAAGCGAACTTGTTTATAGGATGGATATTCAATTCCACGAGGAAAATGAATCTTACTCTGAGGGGAAAACAATCAAAAGATTGACTCAAGAGCGAACGAGATATAATATCCATTACCGTCAGAACGTGGATAGAATACTCAGATGAGACATATTATTCATTACCGGCAGACCGTGAATAATATACTCGAAAGGAAAATTATCCTGAACCGGTTACTGGGTTGTTTATAGGATAAAGATCCGAAGACGTGTATTGGTTTTCACTTCCAAAACACTCATCATCCGAAAGGAGGGCTTGAAAAAGCAAAACAACTTACAGGATGGACATTCGAATCCACAACGGGAAAACGAATCTTACTCAAATGGGGACACAAACCCAAAGAGTGCATGAGATATAATATCCATTACCGGCAGACCGTGGATAAGATACTCGCATGAGATATATTATCTATTACCGTCAGAACGTAGATAATAAACTCGCATGGTAAGAAAACACCAGGGATACCGGTTACTGGGCATATAATAGGTGATCTACCGAAAACGTGAATTGGTTTTCACTTCCAAATCACTCATCATCCAAAACACAAACTGGTTAAAGGATGGCTATTCGATTCTACAAAGAATACGAATCTTGCTCAGTTGGGGAAAATCAACAAAGGATTCCAACTAAAGAGCGCATGAGATATATTATTCATTACCGGCAGACCGTGAATAATACACTCGAAAGGAAAAGACACCATAGATACCGGTTACTGGGTATATAATAGGTGACTAACCAAAAAAGAGAGACAATCGATACCAAGCATACGGGTAAACGAAAGACAACTCAAAGGGATAAATTGCAAGCATCCGGCAATTATCCAACAACAAGAATATTCGACTCCACAAAGGGAAATAACGAATCTTACTCGACCGGGGAAACACAAAAGGCTTCGACTGAAGAGTGCATGAGATATACTATTCATTACCGGCAGACCGTGAATAATATACTCGCATGGAAGATTATCCACAACCGGTTACTGGGTTAACAAAGGATAAGTCAACCGAAAAGAAAGGCATCGGGATACCAAATCAGGTATATGATGATAACCAATCAAAAAGAACAACAGACATTACCAACAAAAGGGTAAATGAAAGGCGAACTGCTGAGGATAAATTGCAAGCATCCGGCAATTATCGACAGGGACTAGCTGGGGATACATTGATAAACAAACAATGATCCGGGGAACAAATCACTAGCATACGGTGAAAAGACCCACTGGGGATAAAATTGCTAGCATACGGCAATTATCCACAAAAACTTGCTAAGGATATAAGTGCTGATCTGAGCAACTAATACAAGCAAAGGAAAATCAACATCAAATACTAGATGAAGATAACCACAAAATTATTAGGGTTTACACCTACCGAATACGGGGTAGAAGACCAACAACTCCGCGTGGGGATAGAACAAATCACAAATCCGCACGGGAAACCAAAACAGGGTTTATATCAAACCACAAACTGCTGAAGAGCAGGAAAATAGGATTTACAACTACCGGGATGAGGTAGAAAACCAAAACAAACTCTGGCTGGAGAATAAAAGGTGTATAACCACAAATTCTGTTAAGAAAGCCAGGAAAAGATAGGACTTACAACTACCGGTTACTGGGTAGAGGCCCAAAAACATTCCGCTGGGGAACAACCCACTGGGAAGCACAAGATATCTGACAAATAGCCAATTCAGGAATGATCCGAAGAGACCGACTGAATAAAGACACGTCCTAATGAGGATATAACTCAAATAGGAAAATCCATCCCAATATATGTGTTGGGAGGAAACGGAAGAAACCGTCATCCACGAGGATATATCTCAGTGGGGAACTGCAGAAGGAAATACAAACATTTTCTGCTTATGGGGTTGACTCTATATGGAGAGATTTATAACACCCGACATCTGCTTGGGGAGATCTGTAAAGAGATCTATATCACCATAGCAGGAGACACGACAAACAAAAGATATATGGCAAAAAATGCAACATGAATATCTGAATGTTTATGAATATGCATGAATATGCGTGATTTATGTTTGATGAATGCTGACAAAACAGACAATTCTAACACAAACAGGTTTAGGAACAAACGTCCGGTATTATACTTCCAGGGAAATAAACCAACTGGAAAGCCAATCCGCGGAGATCTACGTGCTGAAAAGCAAAGATCTGCAAGTACTGCTGAAGAAGCAGAGAACCAAAGATATCGGGAAACAACCCAATCAGGGTACAGAAAGTCACAACGGGCAGAAGCAGCCACCAAGACGAATCTGTAAGGGAACAAGAGAAGTCCCAAAGTGTAGCTGCAGGAGATCCCAGTGTCAACTGAGAAACAAAAAGCGCGTTGCACAGGCGCAAACTGCTGTAGAAGCAACTCCACATAACTCCGCTGGGGAACAACCCACTGAGGGAGAATGATATCATCCAAATAGAATCTAACTGCATAAGCAACTCTATTGGGGAAAACTGTCGGCTATTCTCTTGGGAACAAACCACTGAGGGAGGACAGATCAAACAAATATTCTGCAACGAACCACTCCACTTGGGGAGAATATACAGCAAACTGATCACAACAAGTAGATTCTGCAATGCAAGCCACTCTACTAGGGATCACAAACAGTCAGGAAATCAATCCGTTCTCTGGAGGCTAGAACCATCATCCAACCATACTGGGGATTGAAGGAGTATTCAACAGGCAAAACTGCCACAACAAACATTCTGCAGACTAAGCTGAGGAAAAGATGATTGCAATACTGGGATACCACCCAAATCAACCACTGAGTAGGAAAATAAATCCTGCTCTGCTGGAGAGAATAACTCTGGTGGAGAGATAGCAACAATTCCACAGACGACTTCGCCGGGGAGAGGTAAAGTACCGGGTATCAAACCACTGACCTACCGAGTCTTCAAAAGAAAGCGAACGTGCTGAGGAAACAGACAAATCTTGCTGGCACACTGTATGGGGAGAAGAGGTAACAACTCCACTTGCAACCCTGGTGGGGATATTAATAACAGCTTTACTCGCGACTCCGAGGGGAGTACCAATCAATCAGTTACACTCATGACTGTGCTGAGGAGGCAAATAAAGTCTGGGGTTATGACCCACTGGAGAAAGTGACGGGGCACCAAGATGATAAACCATCAACCACCGAAACTTCTAAAAGGAAAACACCCATGCTAGGGGAAAAACTGCTGCTGGAGAGTACGAAGTCTTCAACAACAAATCACTTGCGACTGTACTGGGGAACAACCCCAACAACAACTCTGTCTGAGGAACAGCCTCAACAAAGATCTGAAGAAAGAAGATACCACCAAACCAGGAATATGAACGAATGTCTTACCTGTTGGGAATCATGCCACCCTCGGGAGAGCACTGAGATATTCTTGAGTATCCTTTCAATCTTGTGAATGTTCACTTTGTTTAAAACAAATAATTTTGAAAAATTTGATTTGTTTAAAACAATGACATTTTATCAATTTAAAACATGCAAAACATTTGTTGAATTGGAACAAATAAGAGTGCAAATAAATTGGGTAAAAAGCTCAAATTGATTTGATAGAATGGTAGTCCGCAAATGGCAAGACTCCATAGATCTGTACAAATTTGAAATCAGTGATATATATTGGAAGAGGGCTACATTGAACATAATGATCCTTTCTCTACCAATTTGAATCTCGATGTATCCGAAGCTTCAGTTGACGACGAATCGAGAATCTTCTGACGAAATGACGACTGTGAACCAGAAAGTCTCGTCAGGATGCAGTTACTTGCCAAATCCCTAATTTTTGCCTAGATTGCCCCAGGGTGAGGTACTCAATCTAGCGGGATGCAAATATTCTTTTTTCAAAGTCTCTAATTTTTGCCTGGATTACCCTTGCGGGTTCTCCACCGAGACGCTCATTTTTGCCTAAGCCACCCTTTCGGGTTTTCAACTTAGCGAGCTATTCTGTTTTTTTCATTCTTTTTTCATTTGCATATACCCTTTTTTTTTTTTTTTTTTTTTTTTTTTTTTTTTTTTTTTTTAGGCAAAGTATCTCTTAACTGCATCTGAATTCACAGGACGAGTGAAATCCTCCCCATCCATTGTTGTGAGCATCAAAGCTCCGCCTGAAAAGGCTCTCTTAACAACATATGGACCCTCGTAGTTTGGAGTCCACTTGCCCCTGGAATCGGGTGCGAAAGACAAAACTTTCTTGAGCACAAGGTCACCTTCTCGGAACACGCGAGGCTTGACCTTCTTGTCGAATGCTTTCTTCATTCTCTGCTGATATAACTGACCATGGCACATGGCAGTTAATCTCTTCTCTTCAATCAAAATTCAATTGGTCATAACGACTCTGAATCCATTCAGCATTAGTCAACTAGGGACTTGAGGGTATAATTTTTCTTTTTCTTTGGAAAATATTTGGAAAATTTTCCTGATTTTTGATTTTTTCTCTTTTTTTTTTTTTTTTTTTTTTTTTTTTTTTTTTTGAATGCCCCAGTTTGACTGTTCTGCTGATTCTTGTGATACAGCTGAATGAGCTTCTTTTGTGCTCAAGAAGTCGGGTAATCTCATCAGGAATCCCCTTCAACATCATCTTCCTCTGCCTCAGATACAAGGACTTCAAGATTGGGAGATGGCGTTGGATCATTATGTTCAATGGGTTTTAGGATCAACCTGCATAATGATTTTGGTTAAGAAAAATTCAGCATTTAAACAAGCAAATCATTATGCAGATGAAAAATGTTGCTTTGATAGCTTTTATTTTTGTTTTTATGGTTTTTTGTGATCATTGATTTCATAAAGAAAAGCAAAAAGTGAAAACAAAGGAAAAACAAATGTTTTGACAATGCAAAAATTGAATGAAAATATCATTGTATATATGCTTTGCCAACAATGTCATCACTTCTCCTTTTGGCATGGGAGAAGGGTTTTAAACAAAATGAACAATTACTCTGATCTATGGATAACTGTAGGAACATCCACAGCGACCCAATTGTGGCAGACACCACCAGGTATAACAAAATTGTTCAGATCTTCTGCATCTTCTTCTTCGATGATAGCAGCAGCTTCCTCTTCTGCAGGTTGATCAGCATGAATGAATCCTCCACTAGTGAACAGACCTTGCTCATTGCATGCCCCAGAACCAAAGCCAATGCCAGCCCGGGATCGATTGTCTTCAAGTTCAAGCACTTTCCCTAAACCAGCAACTGCACCACATTCAATGGCCAGCTTCGCATCACGGTAGGAAGTGAATGAAGGATACTTCTTCTCGATTGGTTTATCAATAGATAAAGCTTGGAACTGAGTTCCAACTTCATCCTCTGCATCAATGTACGAGAAAGAAGATAAATTACTGACCAGGAGAGCCTTTTCTCCCCCTACTACAACCAATTTCTTATTTTTCACAAACTTCAGCTTTTGGTGTAGGGTGGATGTCACGGCGCCAGCCTTGTGAATCCATGGTCTGCCCAAGAGACAGCTGTATGATGGGTGAATATCCATAACTTGAAAAGTGATCTGGAAATCACTTGGTCCTATCTTGATTGGGAGGTCCACTTCCCCAATCACGGTCTTGCGCGACCCATCAAAAGCTTTTACAACAACCCCACTCTGCCTCATAGGAGGACCTTGATATGACAATCGAGAGAGTGTGGATTTTGGCAATACATTAAGGGACGATCCAGTGTCCACCAACACGTTGGACATTGCATCAGATTTGCAATTCATAGATATGTGTAAAGCCATGTTGTGGTCTCTTCCCTCCTCAGGGAGATCAGCGTCACAAAAGCTCAAGGTGTTGCAAGCGGTAATGTTTGCAACGATGCTATCAAATTGTTCCAGGGTGACGTCGTGATCAACGTACGCCAGGTCCAATACTTTCTGCAAAGATTCCCGATGGGGCTCTGAATTCAGCAATAGAGAAAGAATGGAAATCTTGGAGGGCGTGTGTAAAAGCTGGTCTACAATATTATACTCGCTCTTTCTGATGAGCCTCAGCATCTCATCAGATTCTTCATCAACAATGCCGCTCGGGCCATCTGAAGAAACAGGAGTCTTTTGTACAGACGAGGAGGGTTTGGCAACATCAAGTGCCGGGTTCTGAACATTCACAGCAGCCCCTACAGGGCGCTCAACAGATTCAGAAGCAACAGCCTTAGCAGGCGCAGAAAATACACGACCGCTGCGGGTCAATCCACTAACATCAGCAATAGTGGTCACGGAAGTAGACGGCAGAGGTACTTCAACCCCATCCTGGACAGCAACAGGATTGTACCGGAAAGGTACGGCTTTATCAGATGAATACGGCACAGGGCCAGCTGGTTTAATGATCAAAGCAGGTGAAGCCTTTGGCTTGTTGCTATTATACCGAATAACAACGGGCTCTGGCAATTTGAACACCGGGGAGATGACACTCACTTCGGGCTCAACAACATCCACATTGCGATTCTGGAGAATCTCAATGGTACCTTCATTCAACAACTTCTGAAGTTCACAGCGGACCTGATCACAACCTAAACGGTTAACAGCACAGACGCGGCACTGGTCATGGTTATGCTTCAAATAACTGTGCTGACACAGCATTTTATGTAATCCAACCAACGATTGCCGGATATGGCTGACATACTTCACCTTGTACTTCCCAAGGTCTTCCTGGATCATATTCACAGATTTCCCATGCGAAGGCAATGGGTTCCGGGTGACATTCGGATTGGAGTCTTCAAAACTCAGAATTCCACTTCTCATAAGGTCTTGAACCTTATTCTTCAGCGGGAAGCAGTTCTCAACGTTGTGGCCCGGAGCACCGGAATGGTAGACACAATGCTGGTCTGGCTTGTACCACCATTGCGGGTTGGCAGGAATTGCAGGAGGATCCCTGGGCGAAACCAATTTTCTCTCCAACAAGGAGGGATAAAGCTCTGTATATGTCATCGGAATCGGGTCGAAGCTGACCTTCTTCCTATCATAGTTCACATTAGCCTGATTGGTTGTACTTCCACGAGGCTGGTAAGCCTGTTGCTGTGGACGCTGTTGTTGCTGTTGATATTGCGGTTGTGGATATTGCTGCTGATGCTGATACTGCTGAGCATTATCCTTGAATACAGGAGCCACACTAGCCACCTGATGCTGATGTTTGGAATGATGTGCAGGCTTCCTCTGAACAGAGGGTCTTCGATGCTTGGGCTGAGACTGCACAGCATGAGCTTCTCCTTCTTTCCTCTTAAACGCTCCATATCGTTTAGAGGAAGAACCATCATCTTTGGCTAATCGTCCTTCGCGGACGCCTTCTTCAAGACGCGTCCCCATATTCACCATCTCGGTGAAATCAGAGGGAGCGCTGGCCACCATTCTCTCATAATAAAATGACCCAAGAGTTTTCAGAAAAATCTTGGTCATCTCTTTCTCTTCTAATGGTGGAGTGATTTGAGCTGCCAGCTCACGCCATCTCTGGGCGTACTCCTTGAACGACTCTTTGTCCTTTTGTGACATAGACCTGAGTTGATCTCTGTCAGGCGCCATGTCAACATTGTATTTATATTGCTTGACGAAAGCTTCGCCAAGGTCATGGAAAGAGCGGATGTTGACGCTGTCCAGGCTCATGTACCAACGGAGGGCAGCACCAGACAAACTGTCTTGGAAATAGTGGATCAAGAGTTGATCGTTGTCTGTCTGCGTGGACATCTTTCTGGCATACATGACCAGGTGTGCCAAAGGACAAGTGTTCCCTTTATATTTCTCAAAGTCTGGGACCTTGAATTTAACAGGTATCTTGACACCGGGAACCAAGCAAAGTTCGGCTGCTGATTTGCCGAAGAGATCTTTGCCTCTAAGAGTTCTCAATTCCTTTCTCAGCTCAAGGAATTGATCGTTCATAGCATCCATTTTCTCATGTACATCTGAGCCCTCAGACGCTTCAGAGTGATAAATGGTGTCGTCTACCCTAGGCATGGTATGCACGACAGGGGGCACAGGAATAGGGACCGGGCTAGATGCCGGCATTTGTGCAAATGTAGGAGCTGGCAGATCGGGCATAAAGCCGGGAGGCATCCCCCAAGGAAAACCGGGAGGCATAGCATTTGGCTGCTGGGCACTAACAGGCACCGATGTAGTAGCTATTTCAGATATGACAGTCCGCTGAACCGGAGTTGCTGGTTGTTGGGGAGCGGGCTGATTCTGGGCAGCAAGAAGTTGCTCCATCAAAGCGCCAAGTCTGGCGACTTCATCTCTCAAACTCTGGTTCTCTTGTTCCAACTGCTCCATAATCCTTGCAGAGTTGACTCTCGTATAATACCGGTGAGTCAGCTTGTCTTCAAAATAAATGAAGAGCAAAGGTTAGAACCGGAAGACCAGAAAAGAGTACCTGTTTATGCAGGAATGATGCATGAAATGCTTTGTGCAAATGCTTTGATTTTCAAGGAACCCTCAGGGTATATTTGCAATATTTTGAATATTAAACATTTTAATTGCTCATGGAAAATATTTCATTCAAAATATCAAGACAAAGAAGTACAGCATTCTTTTAAATATTACAAAGAGAAAAGGTAAATAACATCCTATGGATCCCTATTAGCTCGGGATGTCGGAAGACGAGAAGTGTACAACTTCTTGATCTCTCTCTCATAGGCGGCCTCCATATCAGCTTTCTCCTTTGCAAGTTGATCATACTTCCTTTTCCAGAATTTGGAGGACTGAGGAAGCAGAGAAGTCCAAGTGTCGTTCGGATCGTCGATCACTCGGTGCTCGAGAAATTCAATCATATCATCCTTCTCCTTGAGCTGCTGCAGCAATTCCTCTCTCTCGCGGATCCAGGCACGCGACAGGTCTTCTTCTCTCAACTCCTCTACACGTTGGGTAGGGAGGGTTGAAGGCCCAGCCACATCCAACAATGTAGGTCTCGGATGATCATATGGCATCAGGTAGGTAGCAGCCCTCTGTCTGACCCAAGAGGTGTATGGCTCCAAAGCAATGCAGTTCTTTGGACCCAATTCGTTCCTACTCTTTATGCGAATATTGCGCCAAGCGCGGACGAATCTGGCTTTCAGGCCTTGGGGATCTTTACCCTCCTGAAAGAACACACCTTCTAACAGAATGTTATGGGGTTTATCCTTTAGGGGGAACCCAAGCTGACGACGTGCAAGCGTAGGGTTGTAGGTAATCCCACCACATGTGCCAAGAAGAGGCACATTGGGGAATTCACCACAAGAATTGATGATCTGAACGGTATCATACACGCGATCATACCAGGTGATATCATCATTGGTGAGAGACATGAGTCTCTGAGACCACCGTAGACATCCCTTGTTCTCCTGGAAAGCAACTGTCTGCGGCAAGTGCGAAATAAACCACTTGTACAGCAGGGGTAAACAGCAGACAATGACTCCTCCATTCTTCATATTCCTCAAATGCATGGAGACATATGCATCACCCAACAAGGTCGGAACCGGATTAAGAACTGAAAAGATCCTAATGGCATTCATATCGACGAACTTGTCAAAGTTGGGAAATAGCACCAATCCATAGATGAGTAACACAAATAGAGCCTCAAAGGCATCCTCACTCATGGCCTTCCCATAAAAGGTAGCTTGGGCAATGAGGAACTCGGAAGGAAAACCCTGAATTCCGCCTTTGGTAGTCAGATTAGCTCTAATCAGATCTTCATCTATGTGCAACAGACTGGAAATCTCTCGAGCAGATAGAATACTCTCTAAGCCACTGAACGGCACTTGATCCAGAATAGGAATCCCAATAAGGTGAGAGTATTCTTCCCAAGTCGGCAGCAACTGGAAGTCCGGAAATAAGAAGCAATGATAGAGCGGATCATAGAACTGAGCAAGAGTGCTCATCAATCCCTCATCCACTTGAGTAGTCAGCAACGGCAGAAGCTTCCCATAGCGAGCCTTGAAACCCAAGGGATCTAATACATACGATGTCAGATTCCTTAACTCTTTTACATCAGGCTGCTTAAAGCTGTACTTCTTTGTATGCCTTTTCGGTCTTTCCATGTCTGAAAATTTTGCAAATAACCCTTTAAGTTCCTTGAAAATTTTCTCTTTTGATGACATGAATGCGGATGAATGCGTGAATGCATGAATGCAACAAACACACTCAAGGATCAAGCAAAGCACACCAAACAAAGGTCGTGGGAAAGCTCAATGTATCCCTAATATCAATCATCCATTTTGGTGGATTTAGGTTTTCACCTTATCGACACCCAAGTTCCATTGATATTAACGGTACATGAACCGGTTCTAACATTCTTAATATCAACCAGCCGCTTTGGTGGATTTTAGGTTTTACACCTGATCCGGGATCCATTGATATTAACAATGTTTGAACGACTCAACCACGAATCACGGGTTTGTTGAGAGTCACGAGCATGGAGTCTCGGTTAAGAACCACCCAAAGGGAGTGTACTAGGGTTTAAACCTGCCAGACATGTTCTATCAGAGGTTCCCATAATCATCGTTCCATCTTTCGAATATTATCGGAGGAACGAATACTCGTATTCCAAGAATATTCTCAAGAGAAACTCTTATGAGTGTAGTATCGCGTAACAATCGTATCAGAACTGACATCTGAACGACCTCCGCACTACGGTCCTAAAAATAGGCCAAGATGGGTTTGGTAAACTAAGGTCCTTGGCTTCTGCGGAACATGATTGAAAGAATAATGCCTAACCACAAATAACTTGTGTGACATTATTAGTTCAACATGACCTCCACCAAGTGAATGGACTCGCAAGTCAACTGGCTAAGGACTACTCCACACCAGTCAACAAGACTATGCCATTCTCCTATCCTAGAGTGCACTCGAGTTCGGGTATAGAACTCATCTCACAGATCACCAAAGCAAACAAGCAAATGTATATCAAGCAATTCACACATTACAATCAATACATTCATCCCAAATTGTACAAAAATATGTCAGATAAAGAATAATAACATATATCACAACAAGGGTGAAAAGTAGGCAATACAACCAAGGATTCTGGTGAGATATCCCCAGCAGAGTCGCCACTTTTCTGTAGCGGTGTATTCGTCGCTATATGATCTATCGATTAAATCATAAGCTAAGAGATACATTGAAAAATTTCGAGTCGCCACCGCACTTTTATTTATCCAAAGGACTGGCTAAAAAGCGAACAAAAGCCTAAGAAGTTTTACACGTAGAAAACTAATAAAAAGATCAGAGATTCTGGGTAAGGGGTAAATTACGCAATGGGAAGGTGTTAGGCACCCACTACGTCCTAGGTACTCCTAGGGAGCCCTTTTCACACTTGTTGTAAAATATTGTTATTTGTTATGACAAAAATATTGTGCAAACATGATTGGGATGATGAGAAAAGAATATACATTTTTATTGGTTATTGGGTTCGAACGGAAGAACCCGTTGCCTACGTACCTTCCATCAAAGGTAAGGATCAGAACGCCGTAGTTCGGCTAAAAGATTTCCAAAAGTGGGTTAGGTTCAATTTTAAACACAAACCCTAGGTCTTACGTTATCCACGGGAGAAAACTCAACCTTATACAAACAACAACGTCCACCATGTGAGAAAGCTTCAACTGGCCAGAGAGGGGTTAACCCTATAATAGGCGAGGAAGACTTACAATTCAATCACTAAAGACAGAAGGTGAGATTAACATCAACCACTAAGATAAATCAAACCTATAGCTCATGTATGAAAGCATTAATAATGGACAAAGCCAAAACAAGTGAATGAGTGGAATTACTGATTATGATTATGAAAATGGAGTCAAAGTATAATTAAGATCAATTCAGATGAGTATTATAAAATGGAGTTTGAAAAAGGGTCAAGGACTTGAGTCCAGGTTTTTAGTTTGAAAAACATGAAGATGTTTGCACAACACTTATGTCAAGTTTAAAAGATAAAGTGTGAAAAGTCTAGGACATAATGAATGATGAATGAATGAGGGATGGATAGTAAAACTTCTTAGAAGGTTCACTTCTTGAAATCATATAGCAGATGATTCAAGTGTGTCCTTTGGAATGGCAATTAATAATAACAAACAAACAAAGCAAGCAAAAGCGGATATCGGATGCCAATCACTGGTCTTATACCAATCTCCTAAAACAAAATGGGATATCAGATGCCACTCAATGGACTTACACCAATCTCCACAGGCAAAGAAATAAAAGCGGATACCGGATACCAATAAATGGATTTACACCAGTCTCCTAAAACAGAACAGGATATCAGAAGCCACTCAATGGACTTACACCAATCTCCTCAAAAGAAAAAAAAGATGAAATGTGGAAGTCAACTGCCAATCTATCTGGACTTAGGTTAACTCCACAGTATGCTCACAGGAAATCCAATGCCACATCACCGGGACTTACAATGGATCCTCACATACAAGAACAAAAGCAACAACATGATCACAGGAATGCAAATGCCAACTTACAGGGACTTATAATTGCAACCTCTCATACCAACAGATAAAACAAACTATGATCACAGGAAAGCAGATGCCAACTTACAGGGACTTATAACTGCAACCTCACATACAAACAGATAGATCACATCATGATCACAGGACAACAGATGCCAACTTACAGGGACTTATAACTGTATCCTCACATACGAATCAAACAGATCAAATTATGATCACAGGATAACAGATGCCAACTTACAGGGACTTATAACTGTATCCTCACATACAAACAAATAAACAGAAGATATGAGTGACCAATGAGGTCTTACACTCTATCCTTCCATATCACAGGAACAAATGCCAAAGCAATGGACTTACAATTGTCCTCAATGGGCACACAACAATGATAGCATCACAAAACAAATGAGATGATCATGCATTAATGGCAATTGATGATGATGATAAATGCATAGCATACAGGCAAGCAAGTGCATATGAAGCAATCAATCAATCAATGAATAGCAAACAACACACTCTATAGCCAAACAATGGGGGGCTCACACAAGAGGGTTTGACTTTAACAGCCCACTGTAATAGGTAAGTGTCGCTCTTAACCTGGCCATTGAGGGGCTCAGGTGAAGCAGATGAAAAGGAGATGAGGGGTGTGCCTCATTGCTTCTATCTTAAATCAGAGAGAGCATCAAAGAAAGTGTGGGAGTTCAGAAAGTGGGAACTCTCTCCACATTATTGACTCGATCAGATCTTGGGTATTTATTTCATTGCTTCAACCAGGTACTGGGAGCAAAGAGAGGACACACTGAATAGTGGGGGATAGATTGCATATCCCTACCTTCCACCAATTGCCTTACTTGAAGGACTTTTCCTGCTTAGGACAAATATAAACAAACACAGGCATTGCCTCTTAAGGAGGACTTCAGACAGTTTGCCCGGTCAAATAACAGACCGGGTCTCCAGACTACATGAAGAAGAAGTAATTATACCTCAAAGCAAATGCTAAAAAGCAAAGCAAGCAATCAAGTTCAAAGAACTTAGGCAACTAAAGTACCTGAAAAAGTCAAACTCATTAGTAAACAAGTCAACAGTCAAAAGCAAAAGAAAATGAACCAATAGTCACACAGAAGGACCAATTGTGCAAGGCACAAAGACTCAAGCATATGAGTCAACCTGCAAAACAAGGGTTAGCATGTGGCAAACAATCAAATTCAATCACATTTGAGTGATCCTCAAAGCATGGGTGCTCAACCTGAAACAACAGCTCAATTGTAAGCTCAGAAGACCACTAGGACTAGCCTAGGGTCAAAGATGAAAGAAAAAGGTCAAGGCAGCAAGCAATGTTCAATCAAAGTCAAATTCAATCATGTAGGAAAATAAACACAATTGGATTCAAACTTATATCATGCATCAAAGTCATTTCATATGCAAAAGGATGCAAAGCATGGCAAGAGAAGCATACAAAAGTCAACAGCAAAGACTTCATTCAAAAGTCAACTCAAACATTTTCAAAAATTATGAAATAAATCACACTCAATCCTAACATCTAACATGGTATACATGCAAAATTTCATGGCATTTGGATGAGAGGAAGGCAGTCAAATAAAATCATGAAGTCAAATCAGATTCAAGTAAGCATGGTGAAAGTCAACAAGCATGGGTCAACTTCAAAAAATCATATCAATTTGAAAACAGAAGATAAATGAATGAGATTAACATCAATGCAAAGCTTCAGATGTCTAGTTATCACATATGAAATTTCATGGACATACAATAAGATTTGAGAATTTCACAAAAGATTTGGCAAGGCATAGCACAAAAAGTCAACAAATGACCAAGCATGGAAGAAAATTCTCAATCAAATGGAAAACAGCAAGATTAATTCCAAGAAAATTCATACACAAACTAGACATGCAAGGGATCATTCATGCAAAATTTCAAGTGATTTGGATAAGAGGAAGCATGTGAACAAAAATCATACATTTGCATATCATTGGTGTGACACAAATTGTCACACCCTAGTTCAAAAATTCATATCTATCAAACCACAAATGAGAAATCCACAAACTTTATATGGAAATGAAGATCAATGTGTCTAGTTTTACCACAAAAAATTTCAAGCTCATTGGATGCAACATGAGAATTTCACAATTGAAATGGCACAATGTATCATTTATGCACACATGTTGGAAAATAATTTATCATTTAAAATCCAGAACATGAAAAATTAACTAAAATTCACAATTAAATATTAGACTCATTTGTGAACATGTGGAAAAAATTTCATAATTTTTTGATAAAAAATGAATTAGAAAACAATTTGTTGAAGTTGGATGAAATAGTGTAGCAAGCATGAACAAAAGGCAAGGCAATTGGTCAACACAAGTCAACAGAATGGCATTTGTGTAATTCTGCAGTCACTTATTGAAGTGCTGCGTTTTGGCCCTACAAAACGAAATGTTTTGATTGGCTCTCAGCCAATAAAACAGTAACATGGCCAATGGTTCAAAAAATCTGGTTTTCACATAAACCCTTAGGGTTTCTAACAGCAGCCAAAGCATTGCTCAAAGTTATCATCATGAAACAAAACAAACAAAAGCATGGCCAATTGGTATCATGTCCAACTCATAAGAGCAAGCTTCAAGCAACATCCTACGACCGACCAAGCAAGCAAATAAACGCATATCATTTAGCAGCATACAACCATACAAACTTCATGCAGATTCTGAGCAACAACAGCAACATTCATGGCAAGGTTCACTCATCAAGCAATCAACAGCATTCAAATGCAATTCATGAGGGTTTTTTTTAAACTGCAGTAAGGTTTCATAACAGCAAACAAAATAAACGACAGCACACAACAGCATGACATTGGCAATGTGTAGCAGCAGGCAATCAACAGCAACATAAAAACCTGACTAGCAACGACATCATGAACAAAACATCAACCAGCATCAACAAATAATCATGGCATGGTGTAGTAGATCTCATGCAAACCTCATGCGACAACACACAACAAGAATGCAAGTTCTGGCTTTTTCAATCAGCATGGCATTATGAACATCAACATCATTCGACCATACCAACAGACAACAGCATGGTATGCATTCATCAAACAAATACAAGCAACAACAGCCAATGCATCTTCACAATTTTTTTGATTCTCATGCATACTTTAGGGTTTCTACCAGCAGCCATCAAATAAACCAGTTTCTATCAAACAATCACAACAGCATTCATCATCATGTCCATCACCAAATCAAACAAAAACAAACAACAGCACATAGCAGCATAGCATTCAGCAAGCAATGTTTATCATTGTCACAGCCACAGGACATGGAAATCAATTCATAATCAATTGAAACTCAGCATAGCAGTACATGTTCTTTAGCATAGCAGTACATGTTATCACCAACATCAAAAATGACTTAGCCCAAACATACATCAGCAAGGGTTTAGCATAGCATGGTCATCAATCATCAACATTGAAGGTCATGGCAATTGAAATTCCAACAATACACAACTGACATGGCAATTGGTAATGCTCACAATGCAACCAAACAACAGCATACAACATGTTTCAAATTTGCAGCAGGGCAGTAACAGCATGGTTTCAGTATTCAAGCACCAACCATAACCAACATCAACAATCAAAAACAAACAATGTAACAGCATCACTAAACAGCATTAGCCAACAGCAAAACAAGCAATACTCAAGGGAGAAATCTGGATATGACATCAGGTTTGAACAGCAGCATTGGCATTCAGCATTCAACTCATGACCAAAACTAAACCAAGTCTCACACAATCAACATCATCATCTCATGATCTTAATCATCAAACGACAATTGCAACAAACAAATCACACAAAACATGGCCTTAATGCTCATGTAGCAACATAATACAAGCAAACTGAGTATGAGTCATATGGATTTCTAAGCATGTTCACACGGTTATAGCATTTAATGGTTCTTTGGGTTCAAGCATAACAGCAGCAAGGTTTAGCATGGTATCATGGTAAGTTCATGAAATAACATACAACATTTGAACAACCAAGTATAAGCAAAACCAACAATGATCATGACCTATGAAAACATCATTAGCATGTGCATTAGCTAGCAACACAACACACACAATCATGAATTCCTGTATTGGGCAGAGTTATGATTTCCAACAGCAGCAGGCATTAACAGTATGGCAGCACATTCATCATAACAACAGGGTTTTAGCAGCAGGTATTAACAGTATGGCAGCACATTCATCATAACAACAGGGTTTTAGCATGGCAGCATGGTATTTGTAACTTTCAAGCAATCAACATCATGCATCTTAAAAAACAACATGCCCAGAATTACAAGTTAAACACTCTGACAGCATCACTAGCAACAGGCATCAAGAACATGGGATCATATTTCATTAAATCCAAACTAGCCAGGTAAATCGAACAGAAATGTGTTTGGACACACAAAATGAAAATGAAGATTTCTTGGCCAAAACACAACCAAATTAAGCATGCTTTAGTTCTCTAGAATCACCAAAAAAATCTTTCAAAACATACTATGGCATTGAAATGTATTATGCAACATGAGCACTAACAAACAACCAATGTTCATGCAAAAATGAAAGCAAGATTTCTGGAAGGAAACAGCAGGTTTCTGGCAACAGTATAATTTCATAAAAATCGAAGCATCCAGAAAGTGAAATCAAGCATGTTAATCATCACCACAAACCTCTAGCATGCATATTCTACACATAACTTTCATGTAATCATCCTCAATAGAACTATATCGACTGAAACATATTTGAGCACAGGAATGGAAATACATATATCTCAAAGCATAGTTAACTTTTTGACATGATTCAAGACTTTAATCAACCTACTAAGTGAGACCTATATGATGTGTAGCAAGGTTTGAGAAAATAATGAAGTTGAAAAAATTACCTGATTTGAAAAACCAATGAAACAGTGCTGTCTGTATACTTCCAGCTCGATCAGAGGTCCAACATGCTTTTGGAATGAAGAAACTTTGAAGAATCCTTGACTCACACTTGCTTGAAACTCTTCAAAACTTTAACTGCCACTGTTGGACTTGGTAATGACAGAACAAGAAGATGGCTGGACAGATGATATTTGATGGTTCAAGGAAGCTCACCAAGGTGTTTTTGTGGAGAAACAATGAAGGTGACTCAAGGGTTTTCAGTGTTTTAGCAGGATTTTCCGTTTTGCCAAAAAATGCAATATCCGAGTGAGAGGAGAGAGTGTTTTCTGGTTTTGTGGCTGCTGCCAAAAACTAGGGTTCTGAATCAGCAGGAAATGAGCCTTTATATTGCTGTTTAGCCAAGCTAATGAGAATGCTAAGTTGGATTAGTCAAGTGAAACCAATTTGCCATTTTGCTAATCATGGAACAAGTGAAAATGGTGGGTGTGTTTGTCTGCACAAATGGGCTTATGAAATGCTGCAGAAGGACCAATGCAATTGCTACTTGTGGTTTGTACAAAAGCTGCTGTACTGGTTTTTACTCTTTTGAAGCCAATTGCTAAAAATGCCAACTTTGTACCTTGGTTCAAAATGTGGAAAAATGGTGGTGTGATGATGATTTTGGACTTTGAGCAAATCACAAATAATATATGAAACATTTCCCAATTGGCAAAAATGAGAAAAAAGTCCTAAATCAAAAAGTCAACTGTGAGTCAAACTTTGAATTTAAATGCAAAAGGTCCAAAAATGCCATTTTGAATGGTGAGGTTTTAGGTCATGAAATTTATATTTTTGGAAAGAGGATGAAAAATGTGATGTGTAGGAAAAAACCCCACCAAATTTGGCCTTATGGTTTGAGAGTTATGGCTTGTTGAAGTTCAAAAATTGGTGAAAATGATTTGATCATATCTTGACAACCACACATGGGATTTTGATGTTCTTGGACTTTTTGAAAATGGGAGAACAAGATCTTCAACTTTCATGTTGGGCAAAAATTCATTTGGAGCTTGCATCATGATGTAAGTTTAAGATCAAGAAGTTTCCATTTTTGGCAGTTAAAATTACAGGTCCACTTTCTATTTCTGGAAAATTTCTGATTGGCTTGATTTTCTTCCATGATGAGGTTGAACATGATAGATGAGACTTATACAAGCATGAATGAACTTCTTCAGATCAATTCTATCCATCAAATCCTTGATTAAATCAACAGTTGACCAAGTTTGACTGTCTGTTGACTTTTCTAGGGTTTTGGATGACTGGACTTCTTCTGATGAATTCCAAACCCTAATTCTTTGAGAACTTGACTTCCAATGATGTCTCAAGTTGTATGAACCTTTGATTAATGAACATGGTGCCCAAATTCTGCAAGAATGGCCACCATCCATTGCTTTGACTGATCAATGACTGACTTTGACCTAATTGCTGATGATTGCTTCCACTGCAAGCAACAAGGTTAGACAGACAATATTTTTGTACTTTTTGGTTAATAAACACATGAAAGCAAAGATATACAAATGCAAAGTATGCTTGGTGATCAAGAAACAAACCCACAAGGCAATCTATCCACTAAGAGGAAAGCAAAGGCATGCATTGATCCTTGAGGTTATGAAATGAATGATATGGGCCATGAGGGATCTTAGGGCCCAAAATTGGGGTCTTACAGAGTGTACAAAAGGTCTTGGATCCCTAGAGTTTTGAATCTCAAATAGTGAGATTCAAACTCAATTTCCAAAGGAAATTCTCAGGATTATCCTCTCAAATGGAAGTGTTTGGTGTTTAGGATCAAAGTTGGTGTGAAGGAGTCCTTAATTTTAAGCATAGGGTGCTCTATTTATAGCTGAATCACATGATATTTGCACCTTAAAATTGAGTTTCAAAAATTGGCAATGAGTGATGCATGTGTGCATGGGCGTGTACAAGCCCATGAGATCATTCCATTTGATCCATAATTGAGTGTGAACAAGTATGAAATCAAATTGGAGTGCTAGGTAATTGTACATGGAAGCTTGAAGTTTGATTTTTGCCAAATGATGATGCAATGTTCAAGCCATGCGCAACCCATTCAAACCTTGTCCAAAATGGATGAAATTAGACTTTTTGGAAAGGTTAGATCAAGAGGAACAACTTTCATGTTCAACACTTTTCCATTTGAAGCTTGTATCATGATGAATTTTGAGGTGGAAGTTTGGAAATTTTAAAATATCAAAAACTTTTCTAAGTGTCAAGCCATATATCTCAATATTCCACCTTGCTTAACTTTTTATGTGAGTTTCAAATGAGAAACGTGTATTCATCAAAGTTGTATCTCTTTCAAATACCTTAAAAATGGTCACCAATTTCATGTCATTTGGATTTGGATGATAGATTTATGCATTTTTGAAGTTTGGAAAAATCATTTGTTCAATGATATAGGTAAAAAATGACCTATAATGTAACCTCATATCACATGCTCATAAAAGTTGAATTAGATCTCACTCCAAACATAAAAGTTGAATTAGACATCTTGAATTTGATTTTTCAACTTGTAAATCTTTCATCTCATAAAAATTGAGCAAGTTGTGGCCTTGGGAAGTTGACTTTCAAATTAGGGTTTAGACAAAATGACCTATAATGTTTCAACATAGAAAATGATTTTCCAAGAAAAACTAGCTCATTGTCTCAACATGAAAGTTGTTTGGAATGCCATTTACAGTAACTTTTCTCTTGGAATAATTTCCATATGGTGAAAATTGTAGGAGATAGGGTCTAGGGAGACCCAGTTTTGATCAGATGAATTCATCTGCCCAACCACCATCAACCAACTTGCTAACCTTCAATTCTCTTGACTTTTTTGGTTCATGGTAGATCATATATGCATAAGATGATGTATTTTGAAGTGTCCCTTTAGGAATTTGATCAAATGGTAAGATAGCTTGTTGGAGAAGTTACTCAAGATACCCAGTCAAACTAGGGTTTCCAAGGCAAATTAATTCCAAACTCTTGAAGAAAACTTGATCAATATGACATGTAGGAATTAATGTAACTCGTATATGATGCTCATAACCATTCTTGGATCAATTCATGGTTGTGCTCTTTGTCATGAGGGTCCTAAACCCTAGATATGAATTTGATAAATCAATGGTGATCATGCCCTACCTACAAAAGAGTTAGGCAAATGCAAAAGACATATTTTTGTATTTTGGTTAGTAAATGATGATATACAAGTATGATACAATCACAAAGTTCTTGGTGATCTCTCCCAAAACAAACCCAAAGAAGGAGGGGTAAGGAGGATTCCAAGGTATGATCTCAGTGCTAATGCTTATGATTAAATTGCATGAGGGATCTTAGGGTCAAAATTGGGGTCTTACACATACATGATAGATCCTATTGCAGATGCATATGGAATCTTATTCATGTGATCCATTTCTTCCTTAGTTGAAGGGGATTATGTTTTTGATAGACACATGTCATGTTGCATAGGTATGAATCCTTTATTGTAATCATGCATATTAAAGCATCTCAACACTTTGTCTATGTATGTACTCTGACTTAGGCCAAGCAGTTTTTGTGATCTATCTTTATAGATCCTGATTCCTAATATATAGGCTACTTCACCTAGGTCCTACATAGAAAAGCACTTCCCCAACCAAGACTTTACTTGTTGCAGGGTAGGAACATCATTTCCAATGAGTAATATGTCATCTACATATAATACCAGGAAGATGATCATGATCACACTAACCTTGTATACCCAAGGCTCATATTCATTCTTTATGAATCCATATTGTTTTACTGTTACATCAAAATGAAGATTCCAGCTTCTGGAAGCTTGCTTCAATCCATAGATTGATCTTTGTAACTTACATATCTCTTGGGCTTCTTCTGGTATGTCAAATCCTTCAGGTTGTGTCATGTACACATCCTCAAGAAGATTCCCATTAAGGAAAGCGGTTTTGACATCCATCTGCCGTATTTCATAATCATTATATGCAGCGATAGCAGGTAAAGTCTGAACATATTTAAGCATTACAACTAGTGAAAATTTTTCATAAAAGTCAACCCCAGGAATTTATTTATATCCTTTTGCAACCAGTCTTTCCTTATAGGTATGTACCTAACCATCCATGTTAGTCTTCTTTTTGAAGACTCACTTGCATCCTATAGGGTTAACTCTGTTGGTGTAAGCCCTAGAGGCCAATACTTTTGGTACTTGTATCGAATTATTTATTAATAATAAAAGGCATTTTCTTTATTATGGTTGATTAATAAAGACCCTAGAATAGATAGTCCGTTTAATGTATTAAGTGTGACTTAATCATGAGAACACATTAAACATAAGGGCACTGTTCTTAAATTATCCGTAGTCGAGCTTTAATGTGAAGTGGGATAACATTAAAGCATTAAGACTATTGTGTTTGTAGACTGATGATCACATCTCATGGATCATGGATAAAGAGTTATCAAGTCTTAAACATAGGTATGAATATTAGGAGTAATATTTATACCGGATTGACCCGCTATGAGAATACTATATAGAAAGTTATGCAAAGTGTCATAAGTTATTCTCATGGTGATAATAGTGTATACCACTCTTCGACCTGAAACCACTATGGATCCTAGATGTAGAGTCGAGTGCTTTATTGCTGATCCAACATTGTCCGTAACTGGATAACCATAAAGACAGTTGATGGGTACTCCACGAAGCATGCTGAGGGACATGAGTGTCCTAGATGGAATTTGCCAATCCTGCGTAACAGGATAAATGTCTATGGGCCCAATATTGAACTGGACAAGGGTGACACGGTCTATACCTTATGTTCAATATAGACATAAGGGCAAAGGGGTAATTATACACATAATTATTATCACAGGAGGTTTTGTCAGATCACATGACATTTTCGTGACTTGGGTAGCAGTGATGTGTTGCTAGATACCGCTCACTGTTTATTATGTTAAATGCGTGATTTAATATAATTGCCAACACCGCGAAAACCTATAGGGTCACACACAAAGGACGGATTGATGAGAGATAGAATAATTAAGGAACATCATAAGGTACGGTGTACTTAAGTAGAATACGAAATATGGTAAGGTACCAAATACTTAAGTGATTTTGGCATATTATGAGATATAGGCCAAAATGCACTTAAGTGGGCTTTTTCGCTTGAAGCCCACACAAGTGGTTCTATAAATAGAAACCCTTGGGTAGAAGCACTAAAACTGAACTCAACTCACTGAGACAGAAAACACAACTGAAGAGTTGGAATTTCGTATCTCTCTCTCACTCAAAGCCTTCATTCATAACAGCTAGCATTGCGATTGAAGGAATCCGTTCGTGTGGACTGAGTAGAGACATTGTCATCGTTCAACGTTCGTGATCGCCCCGTGGATCTGTATCAAAGGTTTTGATCATTATCAGAAATCTGCACCAAAGGTTTGAATCGCCACAAGAGGTAACGATTCTATCACTGATCATGCCCATTCGTAAGGATCACTAAATGGAGAAATTTTTAAATTCCGCTGCGCCTTGGATGGCAATTCTCCTTCAAACTCCTACAGGAGGCTCTACCATGGTCCAAACCTGGTTTGTGTACATGGAATCCATTTCAGATTTCATGGCTTCTAGCCACTTCTCAGACTCGGGACCATTTATGGCCTCTAGGTAGATCACAGGCTCATCTTGATCCATGAGTAATACATCACCTTGATCATTTATGAGATATCCATATCTCTTAGGTAGGTGATGTATCCTGCTTGACCTACGTTGGTCTTGTTCTACTTGAGAAGTTTTCTCTTCCATAACTACTTGTGTTTCCTGCTCTAATTCCTCCATAGGTGTATCAATGCTTTGCGATTCTTGAATTTCTTCAAGCTCTACTTTCTTCCCACTTATTCCTTTTGAAATAAAATCCTTTTCTAGGAAAACTCCAATTCGAGCGAAAAACACTTTGCCCTCAGAAGGATTGTAGAAGTAATACCCTTTTGTTTCTTTAGGATATCCCACAAATAAGCATTTGTCAGATTTGGGCTCAAGCTTTGTTGGAATTCGTTGTTTCACATAAACTTCACAACCCCAAATATTCATGTAAGAAATATGTGGTTTCTTACCACTCCATATCTCATATGGTGTCGTCTCAACCTTTTTGGATGGAATGCGGTTCAGTGTGTAAGCTGTTGTTAATAGTGCATGTCCCCAAAAGGAGTTTGGAAGATCGGCATGACTCATCATGGATCGGATCATGTCTAAAAAGGTTCAATTTCTTCTCTCAGATACACCGTTCCATTGGGATGTTCCAGGAGGAGTAAGTTGGGATAGAATCCCACACTCTTTCAAATGGTCATCAAACTCTAGGCTTAAATATTCACCACCTCGATATGATCGAAGAGTTTTAATATTCTTACCTATTTGGTTTTGTACTTCATTCTTGAATTCCTTGAAGTTTTCAAAGGACCCTGATTTATGTTTCAATAAATACACATAACCATATCTACTGAAATCATCAGTAAATGTGATGAAGTACTGAAAACCTCCTATGGATGGTATGTTCAATGGTTCACATACATCAGTATGTATGAGGGCCAAAAGATCATTAGCTCTTTCACCTTTTCCTGTGAATGGAGAATTTTTTATCTTTCCAATTAAACAAGATTTGCATGTGTCATATGATTCATAATCAAAAGAGTCCAAGAGTCAATCTTTATGGAGTTTGGAAATGTGTTTCTCATTTATGTGGCCTAATCGACAATGCCAAATGTAAGTTGGATTTAACTCATTAGGTTTCATATTTTTTAGTATTAATGTTATAAATAGGCATTTCAAGATCAAGGACATATAGTCCATTGTTCATTTGTGCAGTAGCATAGAATATATCATTCAAATAAATGGAGCAACAATTGTTCTTTATTATAAATGAAAAACCAAACTTGTCTAAACAAGAAACAAAAATAATATTCCTGCTAATTGCAGGTACATAATAATAGTTCTCTAACTGAATTATTAAACCACTAGGTAAAGTCAATACATAAGTTCCTACGGCTAAAGTAGCAGCCTTTGCTCCATTGCCAACTCGTGGGTCAACTTCACCTTTTGCCAAATCTCTACTCCTTTTTAGCCCCTGCATATTGGTACAAATGTGAGAACCGCATACAATATCTAATACCCATGATGCAGAAGTAGATAAATTAATTTCAATAACTGTAAGACCCTAATTTTGACACTAAGATCCCTCATGGCCTCATATCATTTCACATTGCATTTGCCTCAAGGATCACAACATCTTGGCTCCTTAACCCTAGGGTGGAAACTCTTGTGATTTGGTTTGACATCACCAAGCATGCTTGAATTGTATATTATTTCTTTTCTTATGTTGTTTACTAACCAAAAGCACAAAAATATGTCATTAACATCTTTTGTTTTGTAGCTTGAGCAATCATGAGACCCAAGGCTCCCATGTGGCCCCATGTTCCTTGAAATGGCCAAGTGAAGGTGAAAGAAAGCATGACAATGGTTCCCAAATCTCTCATCTATCCCATAGGCCTAACAAGTATCTCAATGCATCATTTTGATCAAAGCAAACCAAAGGGCTTGTGGCTTGTTTCCCAAGGAAACCCTAATTCATTTGTTCATCAACTGTGCCTTGCTCATGAAGCAACCTCAACCCATGATCAAATAAAATCAAGTGAAGTTCTTCAATTCATCATTTCATGCATATTTGAGCTTATTTGAGTGTCCTCAATCATCAATTCATCAAGATATGAGGATTGGACTTGAGAAGTTGATCAGTCAATTCATCTGATTATTTTGAAGTACACTGAGACCTCACTTTTGATGTGTTTGTCAAATGGAGATTATCCTAAGAGAAAAAATGTTCTTAAGAACCATATGAACAACTTTCATGTTCATGAAATATTTATTTGAAGCTTGGAAGGTCATCATACATTTCAAAACATTATAGGTCATTTTGACTGAAACCCTAATTTTGGGTCAACTTACTAAGGACATAACGCATTCATTTTTCATGATTTTGTGGTGGCATCAAATGAATTGGAAAGTTTAAGGTGTCTAATTCATTTGTTATGTTGGACAAAATTTCATAATAATAAAAGAAATACATGTGATAATGCAAAACATTATAGGTTACTTTGGACCAAAGACATTGAAATGTGAAAAAGTCCAACTTCAAGTGCCCATAACTTCTTCATCAAAATCCAAATGATGCAAAAACTAAGTCCAAATTGATTTCCTTGAAAAGATCTACAACTTTGATGTTGAAGGTGTTGTCATTTGGAGCTTGCATCATTGAAATAGAAGGGCTTGAAGTTTGGCCATTTTTGAAATTTTCACATGTACATGTTTTGCGCCTTACACTTCATGATCAATTTTCACCAATTTCCAAATTTCAAATGAAGTTTTGGTCAACATAACAATTAATCCTCATGCCAAAAGCTTTCCAACCATTACCCATAAGGTTATGTTTCACTTTAGGAAATTCCATTTTCGAAGGGATGAACAATTTGGTACAATTTTGGAAACTCATTGAAATTGCATTGCATGAGCTCAGTACACATAATTTGCACGTCCATTTTGATTCTAGTTGGTATCAGCTTGCAAATCCAAGTGGAATTGGGCCCTCCATGTGCCTGTACAGGCCCATGCATGGAGGCCCTTTCCATCCATGCACATGAAATGCTCATGCATTCAGCTACATTTTGCTATAAATAAGGACTTTATGCTTCTCATTTTCTCAACCTAAGGGCACCTGTTATGCTGCACGAATCATTCCATAACCACACTCAAAGGAACTCACTCTTTCTTTCAAAATTTTCAAATCTAAATTTCAATTTCCTTGATTGATTTTTAGATCTACAGTTCCTAAGCCTTGCTCACCTTGATCCATAGAACACACTACAAGCATAAGCATCAAGAGATCGTGCTCTCAAGCTCCTCATTTCAGAGGTTTACATTCAAACTTGTTTTCTTCGAATCTCTTTTGTATATAGATTCTTTCTTGTTGTTGTTGGGTTGTCTGAAGTCCTCTCCATAGAGGCACTCATTTTGTGCTTTGAATTTTAAAATTACATCAAGTTTCAAGTGAACACCACAAAATTCAAGCTCTAATTTCTTTCTCCATGGAAGTCTAGAGTGAAATTGGTTGGTACAGGGGTGATGTACATCACCCCAGCTTTCATTAGAAGCCAAGGACCTTAGTTTACCAAGCCCATCTTGGCCTATTTTTTAGGACGTAGTGTTGAAGGTCGTTCAAGTGTAAGATTTGATACGACTGTTACGCGATACTACACTCATAAGAGTCTCTCTTGAGAATATTTTTGGAATACGAGTAGTTGTTTATCCGATAATATCCGAAAGATGGGATGATGACTATGGGAACCTCTTGTAGAACATGTTTGGCAGGTTTAAACCCTAGTACATTCCCTTTAGATGGTTCTTAACCGAGACTCCATGCTCGTGACTCGCAACAAACCCTTGATTCATGGTTTATCCGTTCTTGTGTATCCTTAATATCAATGGAACTTGGGTGTTGATAAGGTGTAAACCATAATCCACCAAAATGGATGATTGATATTAAGGATGACTTGATCCATCCCATGACCTTTGTGTGGTGTGCTTTGCTTGATCCTTGAGTGTGATTGTTGCATCCATGCATTCATGCACCCATTTGCATCCATATCATCAATAATGAGAAAATTTTCAAGGAACTTAAGAGGTCTATTTGAAAACTTTCAGACATGGATAGACAAAGAAGGAATACGAAGAAGTATAGTTTCAGACAACCCGACTTGAAAGAGCTAAGGAATTTGACATCCTATGTATTAGATCCCTTGGATTTCAAGGCTTGTCATGGGAAGCTTCTATCTATTCTGGCTACTCAGGTGGACGAAGGTTTGATGAGTGTATTGGTGCAGTTCTATGATCCCTTGTACCGTTGCTTCACATTTTCGGATTTCCAGCTTTTGCCTACACTGAGGAGTATGCCTATCTTGTGGGTATACCTATCCTAGACCAGTTGTCGTTCAGTGGCTTAGAGGGGGTTCCTACTTCTCAAGAAATAGCTGATATGTTGCATATAGATGAATCTCTGGTTGGTGCTCATATGACTACCAAAGGTGGAATTCAAGGTCTCCCTTTTGAGTTCCTCATTGCTCAAGCTACTTTGTATGGGAAGGCCATGAGTGAGGACGCCTTTGAGGCCATATTTATACTTCTCATCTATGGGCTAGTATTATTCCCCAACATCGACAAGTTTGTGGATGTGAACGCTATTAGGATTTTCTCTACTCTTAATCCCGTTCCGACTCTGTTGGGTGACACTTACTTTTCTTTGCATATGAGGAATGCAAAGGGTGGTGGTACCATTGTGTGTTGTTTTCCTCTGTTGTACAAGTGGTTTATTTCCCACTTGCCACAGACGGTCGCCTTCAAGGAGAAAAAAGGATGTCTAAGGTGGTCCACGAGACTCATGTCTCTCACTAATGATGATATCTTTTGGTACAATCGTGTATATGATAGTGTGCAGATTATCGACTCTTGTGGTGAATTCTCCAATGTGCCCTTCTTGGTACATGTGGTGGGATTAACTACAACCCTATTTTGGCACGTCGTCAGCTTGGGTTCCCCTTAAAGGATAAACCTAATAACATTCTGTTAGAGGGTGTATTCTTTCAGGAGGGTAAAGATCCCCAAGGCTTGAAGGGCGGGATGGTTCGCGCTTGGTGCAAGATCCATAAAAAGGGGAGGAAAGAGCTTCGTCCGAAGAACTGTATTTCTTTGGAACCCTACACCTCGTGGGTTAGGAGAAGAGCTTATGAGTACCTTATGCCTTATGAGTATCCAAGACCTACACCTTTGGTTGTGGCTGGGCCTTCAACCCTCCTTGACCAAGGAGTAGAGGAGTTGAGAGAAGAAGACCGTTCACGTGCTTGGATCTGTGAACAAGAGGAGCTACTTCAGCAGCTTAGAGATAAGGATGCATTGATAGAGTTTCTTGAGCATCAGGTTATCGACGAGCCTGATGATGTGGTGACTTCTCTTCTTCCTCAGTCTTCCAAGTTCTGGAAGAGGAAGTACGATCGACTCGCCAAAGAGAAGGCAGATATGGAGGCGGCCTATGAGAGGGAGGTGAAGAGGCTTCGTGCATCTTATCTTCCAGTCTCCAGAGCTTTAGATGATTGCTTCTAGGGTTCCATAGGATGTTCATTTTCCTTCTCTCTTGTATTGTATTTGGTTACCAAGACTGTACTTCTTTGGTGTAAAAATATTTTCTAGATATTATTGATGTGATATTTCCATATATGTTTAAATGATTAATATTTTCAAATATATGCAAATAGGACTCTAAAGTTCCTCTAATTAAAAATAAATCATATGCACAAGCATTGCATGCATCATGTGCATAAGCAGGTTTTGCTCCAGGCTTCTTGTTCAATGGTCTAACTCTGTGTTCTTCATTTATTTTGAAGACAAGCTGACTCACTAGTACTACACTCGAGCCAACGCTTCAAGACTGATGGATCACTTAGAGCAAGAGAACCGAGAACTCAAGGAGGAAGTGGCCAGATTGAATGCCCTGATGGAGTCTTTCATGGCCGCCCAAAGCTAGTCGTCTCCGACACCTTCAACTCTTCCCCAGAGGACAGTCATCTCTGAGAATGCCTCTTTGACAGTGCCTGCGCCCAGCGCCCACTTTGCACCAACTGCCATGCCAGCCGGGTTTCCCTGGGGGATGCCCGCAAACTTTGTTCTTGAGGGTCTTGCCCCCATGTTTGTTTCACTGCCGGCATCTAGCCCGGTCCTCGTCGTTCCACCTTCTGTCGTGCATACTATGCCTAGAGTAGACGACACCATCTACCACTCTGAGCTGTCTGAGGGTCCAGACGTGTACGAAAATATGGATGCTATGAATGATCAGTTTCTTAAACTCCGCAAGGAACTAAAAACTCTCAGAGGAAAGGACCTCTTTGGCAAGTCTGCTGATGAACTCTGCCTAATTCCAAATGTTAAAATCCCTGTAAAATTCAAAGTACCTGACTTTGAAAAATACAAGGGAAATACTTTCCCTCTCAGCCATCTGGTTATGTATGCAAGGAAGATGTCGACTCAGACCGACAACGATCAGCTTCTCATTCATTATTTCCAAGACAGCTTGTCTGGTGCTGCCCTGAGATGGTATATGGGCTTGGACAGTGCAAACATCCGATCCTTCAATGACCTTGGCGAAGCTTTCGTCAAGCAATACAAGTATAATGTGGATATGGCTCCCGATAGGGATCAATTGAGAGCCATGTCCCAGAAGGACAAGGAAACTTTCAAAGAGTACGCCTAGAGGTGGCGAGAACTAGAAGCACAAATTGTGCCTCCGCTGGAAGAGAAAGAAATGACCAAGATATTCCTGAAGACCTTGAGCTCATTTTATTATGAGCGGACGATTGCCAGTGCTCCTTCTGACTTCACCGAGATGGTGAACATGGGGATGCGTTTGGAGGAAGGAGTCAGGGAAGGGCGCCTGACTAGAGAAGAAGGCTCTTCTACCAAATGATATGGGGCGTTTGGAAAGAAGAAAGATGGTGAGGCACATGTTGTGACCTCCCATATCGAATCAAGAAGACCCTCAGTAAGGAGGAAGACCGTGCGCCCCGCCGGTAAACAGCATCAGGTGGCTCACAAAGCACCTATTTTCAGAGAAAACCAGCACTATCAGCAAAATAACCAGCAACAACAACATCAACAATATCAACAACAACAACACTGTCCTCAACAGCAGGCCTACCAACCTCAAAACAATAATCATACTAGTACAAGCTATGAGAGGAAGAGGGTCACCTTTGATCCTATTCCTATGACCTATGTAGAGTTGTATCCCTCTTTAATAGAGAGAAAACTGATTACTCCACGCGACCCACCGACTATACCTACCAACCCTCAGTGGTGGTATAAGCCCGAGCTACATTGTGTTTATCATTCCGGTGCCCCCGGACGTGACGTGGAAAAGTGTTACCCGGTGAAGACCAAGGTTCAAGACCTGGTGAGAAGTGGTATCTTGTGTTTCGAGGACGTAGGTCCCAACGTTAAGAAGAACCCATTGCCCGAGCATGGGAAATCTGCTGTCAATTTGGTCCAGGGTTGCCCTGGTAAATATAAAGTCAAATATGTCAGCCATATTCGACAATCTTTGGTCGAGATGCACATACTGTTGTGTGAATACAGTCACTATGAGCACGACCATGACAGATGCCGAGTTTGCACTGTCAATCAGAGGGGATGTCGCCAAGTCCGTAAAGACATCCAAGAAATGCTGGATGAAGGTGTAATTGAGATACTTCAGAATCGCGACGATGATGATGAAGTCAATGTGATATCACCAGTATTTCGGATCCCAGAGCCTGTTGTCATCCGATACGATGGCAGCAAATAGAAGGCTTCTCCCTCTTTGATAATTAAACCAGCTTTCCCTGTGCCATACTCTTCTGATAAAGTTGTCCCTTATCGTTACAATGTTGTGGCATTGGAAGATTGGAAGGAGGTGCCCCTGCCCTTTACTTCTGTTGTTAATATTGCCGATGTCAGCGGCCTGACCCGTAGCGGTCTTGTTTTCTCGGCTCCGCCGAAACCCCAGGCTGACATCAGAAGGGCTGATGTTGCTGATTACGTTGTGCGCCCGGTTGGGAATGTTGTTATTGCTCCGAATCCGGAACTTGTTGCTAATAAACCTACCACCGTTGTGAGAACTCTTGTCTCTGCTGTCCAGAATGGCACCATGAAAGAAGATTGTGATAAGATGTTGAGGCTCATCAAGAGGAGTGAATACAACATTGTAGATCAGCTTCTACAAACGCCATCAAAGATCTTTGTGCTATCTTTTCTTATGAACTCAGAACCACACCGTGAAGCTCTACAGAAGGTGTTGGATGTGGCGTATGTAGACCATGACGTCACAATAGAACAATTTGATAGTATTGTTACAAACATCACCGCTTGCAACAATCTGAGTTTTTGTGATGCTGATCTCCCTGAAGAGGGAAGAGACCATAATTTGGCACTTCACATATCTATGAGCTGCAAGGATGATGCCATGTCTAATGTGCTAGTAGACACTAGATCATCACTGAATGTGTTGCCAAAATCCACTCTGGCTAGATTGTCATACCAGGGGCCTCCCATGAGGCAGAGTGGAGTAGTGGTAAAAGCTTTTGATGGATCCCGCAAAATGGTGATTGGTGAGGTTGAACTCCCAGTCAAGATTGGACCAAGTGATTTTCATATCACTTTTCAGGTCATGGAGATCCACCCATCATATAGTTGTCTGTTAGGCAGACCATGGATTCAGGAGGCAGGCGCCGTGACATCCACCCTACACCAGAAATTGAAATTTGTCAAGAACAAAAAGTTGGTAGTGGTAGGGGGAGAGAAGGCTCTCCTGGTTAGCCATTTGTCTTCCTTTTCTTACATAGATGCCGAGGATAAAGTTGGAATGCCGTTCCAAGCTTTATTTATTGCTGAGCCTACTAAGAAAGGAACTTCTTCATTTGCGTCCTACAATGATGCTAAGTTGGCCATTAAGCATGGCACAACTACTGGTTTAGGACAAATGATAAAGATGGAAGACAACAAGTCCCGCATTGTCATAGGGTATTCTTCTGGCACTTTCAACAAGCATGGGTTGTTTCAGAGTGGTGGGTTCACTCATGCCGTCCAAGATGAGGAAGCTGTTGCTATTGTGGAAGAAGATGCAAAGGAGGATTCCGGCAACTTTGTCATCCCTGGAGGGGTCTGCAATAATTGGGTCGCTGTTGATGTTCCAACAGTTGTCCATAAGTCAACGTAATGTTCATTTTGTTTAAAAAACCCTCCTCCCATGCCAAAAGGAGGAGTGATGACATTGTTGGCTCATAAATACAATGATATTTTCATTCAGTAAATTCATGTTAAATGTTTGTTTTCCAATTATTTTCACTTTTTTCTTTTTGCATGAAATTGGTGATCACATAAAACCTTAAAAATAGAATAAAATCAATTTTTTTCATCTGAATAATGATTTGCCTTATTTGAATTCTAAAATCTCTTTATATCCAAAATCATTATGCAGGTTGATCAAACCCATTAAACATAATGATCCAACACCATCTCCCAACTTTGAGTTCCCTGTATTTGAGGCCGAAGAAGATGATGTTGAAGAGATTCCTGACGAGATCACCCGTCTACTTGAGCACGAAGAGAAGATCATTCATCCACATATTGAGAATCTGGAAACAGTCAACTTGGGGTCTGAGGATTGCATGCGAGAAGTGAAGATTGGGGCACTCCTTGAAGAGTCTGTGAAGAAGGGGTTGATTGAGTTGCTACGAGAATACGTCGACGTCTTTGCCTGGTCATATGAAGATATGCCTGGTCTGGATACTGATATCGTGCAACATTTCCTGCCTTTGAACCCTGAGTGCGTGCCTGTAAAGCAGAAGCTCAGAAGAACTCATCCCGATATGGCAGTGAATATTAAAGAAGTTCAGAAGCAAATTGATGCGGGGTTTCTGGTGACTTCTACATATCCTCAATGGGTGGCTAATATTGTGCCCGTGCCTAAGAAAGATGGAAAAGTCTGAATGTGTGTGGACTATAGAGATTTAAATAAAGCTAGTCCGAAAGATGATTTTCCTCTACCACATATTGATATGTTGGTAGATAATACAACTAAATTCAATGTCTTCTCGTTTATGGACGGATTTTCCAGATATAATCAGATTAAAATTGCACCCGAGGATATGGAGAAGACAACATTCATCACACCTTGGGGAACATTCTGTTATCGAGTGATGCCTTTCGGTTCGAAGAATGCCGGAGCCACGTATCAACGAGCTATGACTACCTTGTTTCACGATATGATGCACAAGGAGATCGAGGTGTATGTTGATGATATAATTGCGAAGTCGAAAAAGGAAGTTGAACATGTAGAGCACTTGTTGAAGCTTTTTCAGCGTTTAAGGAAGTACAAGCTTTGTCTGAATCCTAACAAGTGTACATTTGGAGTCCGTTCCGGCAAGTTATTGGGCTTCATTGTCAGTGAGAGAGGTATTGAGGTTGATCCTGCAAAGGTCAAAGCAATACAAGAGATGCCTGCGCTCAAAACTGAGAAGCAAGTCCGAGGTTTTCTTGGCCGCTTGAATTACATTTCCAGATTTATATCCCACATGACTGCCACATGTGCGCCAATATTCAAGCTCCTCCAGAAAGATCAGCGTCATGATTGGACAGAGGATTTCCAGAAGGCCTTTGACAGTATTAAAGAGTATCTGTCTGAGCCTCCGATTCTGTCTCCGCTTGTGGAAGGGAGACCATTGATCATGTATCTGACAGTTCTTGAAGACTCAATGGGTTGTGTCCTTGGTCAGCAAGACGAAACAGGGAAGAAAGAATATGATATCTACTACCTGAGTAAGAAGTTCACTGATTGTGAGTCTCGATACCTGATGCTTGAGAAAACATGATGTGCCTTGGCTTGGGCCGCTAAGCACTTACGCCAGTATATGTTGAATCATACGACTTAGTTGATATCCAAAATGGATACAATAAAGTATATTTTTAAGAAGCCTGCTTTAACTGGGAGAATTGCCCGTTGGCAGATGTTGTTATCTGAGTATGATATTGAGTATCGAGCTCAGAAGGCTATTAAAGGTAGTATCTTGGCTGACCACTTGGCACATCAACCAATCGAGGATTATCAGTCAGGTCAGTACGAATTCCCAGATGAGGAGATTCTGTATTTGAAAATGAAAGATTGTGATGAGCCTACGCTCGATGAAGGGCCAGAGCCTGGTTTCTGATGGAGCATGGTGTTTGATGGCGCTGTAAATCAATATGGATATGGAATTGGGGATGTGATTATTACTCCTCAGGGCACACATTTTCCTTTTACAGCAAGGCTAACTTTCAAATGCACGAATAATATGGCAGAGTATGAGGCCTGTATCGTGGGATTGGAAGAATGTATTGATCTTAGGATCAAGCATCTTGATGTTTATGGTGATTCGGCCCTTGTTGTTAATCATATTAAGGGTGAATGGGAGATGAATCAGCCTGGCCTCATCCCATATAGAGATTATGCGAGGAGGATTTCATCATTCTTTACTGAGGTTGACTTCCATCATATTCCTCGAGATGAGAATCGGATGGCAGATGCACTTGCTACACTTGCTTCCATGATTGTGGTGAGACTCTGGAATGAGGTTCCCAATATCACTATGATGCGCTTGGATAGACCAGCTCATGTATTTGCAGTGGAAGAAGTAAAAGATGATAAGCCATGGTATTCTGATATCAAGTGTTTTCTCCAAAGTCAGATTTACCCGCCTGGGGGATCTGTGAAAGATAGAAAGACTTTGAGGAGACTATCTGGCAGTTTCTACCTCAATGGCGATGTGCTTTATAAGAGAAATTTTGACATGGTTCTGCTCAAATGCATGGATAGAAACGAAGCAGACCTGTTAATGACGGAATTCCGTGAGGGTTCATTTGGTACTCATTCCAATGGACATGCCATGGCTAGGAAGATGTTGAGAGCAGGCTACTATTGGCTGACAATGGAGTCTGACTGCTGCAAATATGTGAAGAAATGCCACAAGTGTCAGATTTATGCGGATAAGATTCATATTCCCCCGACACTTCTAAATGTGATTTCATCACCATGGCCTTTCTCTATGTGGGGAATTGACATGATTGGCATGATAGAGCCGAAAGCGTCCAACGGTCACAGATTTATTCTCGTAGCAATTGATTACTTCACCAAGTGGGTTGAAACAGCATCATATGCAAACGTGACCAGGCAGGTGGTTGTGAAGTTTATCAAGAATCAACTCATATGTCGTTATGGTGTGCCAGATAAGATCATTATTGATAATGGATCTAACTTGAACAACAAGATGATGAAAGAAATGTGTAGTGAGTTCAAGATAGCACATCATAATTCTTCTCCTTATAGACCCAAGATGAATGGGGTTGTTGAAGTTGCTAATAAGAAAATCAAGAAGATTGTCCAGAAGATGGATGTTACGTATAAAGATTGGCATGAGATGCTGCCATTTGCTTTGCATGGATATCGTACATATGTCCGCACCTCAACAGGGGCAACCCCTTTCTCCCTTGTATATGGCATGGAGGTTGTGCTCCCAGTAGAGGTGGAGATCCCATCAATGAGAGTCTTGATGGAAGCCAAGTTATCTGATGTTGAATGGGTTCAGAGTCGTTATGAACAACTAAATTTGAAAGAAGAGAAGAGATTGACTGCCATGTGCCATGGTCATCTATATCAGCAGAGGATGAAGAAAGCCTTTGATAAGAAGGTCAAGCCTCGCGTATTTCGAGAAGGTGACCTCGTGCTCAAGAAAGTCTTATCTTTCGCGCCCGATTCCAGGGGCAAGTGGACACCAAACTATGAAGGTCCATATGTTGTTAAGAGATCCTTTTCAGGCGGTGCCTTGATACTTACAACTATGGATGGGGAGGATTTCACTCGTCCTGTGAATTCAGATGCAGTCAAGAAATACTTCGCCTAAAATAAAAACAGAATGGCTCGCTAAGTTGAAAACCCGAAAGGGAGGCTAAGGCAAAAATGAGCGTCTCGGTGGATTGAAAACCCGAAAGGGCGATCCAGGCAAAAGTTAGAGACATAAAAAATGAATATGTATCTCGCTAGATTGAGTACCTCACCCTGGGGCAATCTAGGCAAAAATTAGGGATTTGGCAAGTAACTGCATACTGGCAAGACTTTGTTCTACAACTGTCATCTGTCAAAGATTCTTGCTCAGTCATCGTCAACTGAAGCTTCAAATACATCGGATTCAGAGTTGGTGGAGAAATGGTCATTATGTTCAATGTATCCCTTTTCCAATATATATCACCAATTTCAAATTTGTAAAGATCCATGGAGTCTCGCCATTTGCAGACTACCATTCCATCAAATAAATTTGAGCTTTTATCCAATTATGTGCACTCTTATTTGTTTCTGTTCAACAAATATTTTGCATGTTTTAATTGATAAATATCATTGTTTTAAATAATTAAAATTCTCATAAATTGTTTTTAAACAAAGTGAACATTCACCATGACAAAAAGGATACTTGGGACGTCTTCAGTGCTCTCCCAAGGATGGTATGATCTCCAAAAGGGTAAGACATTTGTTCATATTCCCAGCGTACTTGTATCCTCTTCATTATATTTCAGATTATCTCCTCCACGAGTGCCGAAGAAGATGATGCCTCACCAAATCCCCAGAGAGTTTGGGAGTCTGGTCCTAATCTTCTAGCTCCCCAGTGACGCTGGATTTAGCATTTGTGTTATCAATTATATGGTTGTCATCCCTAGCGTGGATTGACCTAAAATCCCTTATAGATTGATAAATTGAATATTCTTAATTTTTTCAAAGAAGTTGGTTTTCCCTCACTTCAAGTTAGAAATCTCTCCGCTAGAGTTGGCAGGAGATCCCCAGCGTGACCGGAATTATCGTCAAGTTTGGTTTGTAGCTTTCCCCTGCGGACTTGTCTACCTTGATCTCCAGCAAATTTGCTCCTCGTGCATCCCCAAAAGGGTTGATCCCACTTTTACTCCCCAGTTCAGTCGTCAGCAGTGTTTCCCCAGTGGAGTTGTCTGATCAGAGCTTGTTTGTTATTTTCCTCCTGAGTAGAGCGGGTGTTGAAAATGTTTATTTTCTATCCCCAGCGGAGTAGTGTTCTCTTCTCCTCGGCAGATATGATTTACCCAGGAGTGCAAGGAAATGTGTTGGTGTTGGAACTTTCTGATTGGTGGTTGTTCCCCACAGAGTTTCATCCTTCCCCTGGTTAATTTCCCCAGTAGAAGGGCTTTCTACGAGGGATCGTATCCATGTTCGGTTCCCCAACCAAGATTTTGCCTGATTGCAGAATGGCGTGGGAACTTCTGAGGAAGATGTGTTGATTCCTTCCCAGTTGAATGGCTGGTTCTCCTTTCCCTGCATAGATCTTTGTTTCCTGGTATCTATTGCCCCATCAAATGGGATGTTCTCTAGTGGGCCTGGCTTTCTTTTTTGAGATGTAGTACGGATGTTTGTCCATTTGATTCCTGAACCTGGTTGTGTTAGATATGTCTGTTTGTCAGCATCAATCATAAATAAACCACACATATACATGCATAATTTTGACATTCAGATATTCATGTTGCATTTTTTGCCATGTATCTTTTTGTTTGATGTCTCCTGCTATTTGGTGATACATATTTCCCCAAGCAGATGATTATGTCTGATTTCTCCATATAGAGTCAACCCCGTAGGCAGAAAGTGTTTATCCTTTCTTCCACATTCCCCACTGAGTTATGACCTCGTGGATGATTGTTACTTCGGTTTCCTCCCAAAATATGTACTGGGATGGAGTTTCTCCCCTGAGATATATCCTCATTGGGTTGAGTCTTGTTTTATTGTGTCTCTCTAGTTTGTTCCTAGATTGACTCCTTTCGTTTGTCCCTCTGCACTTCCCCGTAGTGTAGATGAATGATTGCTCAATAACAAGTAAATCATCCATCTTTTTCCCGGCGGAGTTTGTGGCCTGCTACCCAGTAACCGGTGGTTGTAAGTCCTATCTCTGCGGTTTTCTACCCTCATACCGGTAGTTGTAAACCCCCATTTTATCCCCTTGCAGAGTTAACCTTATTTTGTTCATCCTAATCGATGGCGGTTACTCTTGTGTGGTTTTCTACCCAGTATCTGGTAGATGTAATCCCGCCTTGTCAACCGGTGATATGTCTCTGGGATGAGTGCTCTGATTAAGCAATTTATCCCCGGCGAGTCATCTTTCATTTACCCTTGTTTGGTAATGATTGGTTCTCCCTTTGATTGGTCATCATTTTATACCTAGTATTAGGTATCTCGATGTTCTTTCTTTTCGGTTGATTTATCCTTTATTAACCCAGTAACCGGTTGTGGATAATCTTCCATGCGAGTATGTTATCTATGTTCTGACGGTAATAGATAATATATCTCAAGCGCTCTTCAGTTGAAGTCTTTTTCTTCCCCAGTCGAGTAAGATTCGTATTTCCTTATGGAATCGAATGTCCATCCTGTAATCGAGTTTACTTTTTTAGCCCTCCTTTTGGATGATGAGTGTCTTGGAAATATTCCCCAATTCATGCTTGGTTGGTCACCTATTATATTCCCAGTAACCGGTATCCCTGGTGTTCCTTCCCTTCTGCTCCCCATTATGACTTTTTGTCCCCTATGGAGTCAGATTTCCTGAGTCGAAGTATACCTTTTTAGATCTTCCTCAGACGATTTTGGATGTTTGATATCTCTCACCCTCAACCCGGTTTTAGATATTCCCTCTCCCCGAGCGTGTTGTTCTCTCACTCTTATACCGATGTTTCGATCACATGTCTCCTTGAGCTTATTACCCAGTAACTGGTAATACCTCATTCTGTTGTTTCCTCAGATGAGTCCTCTTTTGGACATTCCCCAGCAAAGTCCCTAAGTTGGATTTTCCCCATCTGAGTCCGGATTTTCATCCGAAGTATCCTTTATGGATAGTTTTCGCTGTATTAGCATATTCCCCAATACATGCATCTTTGCGTCAACTCGAGTCTTTCCATTTATTTATTTTCATTGAATTCCCTTCGTGTCTCTCAGCAATTCCAAGTCGTGACCTGCTCACGCATTTTATTCCCTTTATTCCCCATTAGAGTCCTTAGAGTCTCTGTCCCATTTATGAGTGTATTACTCATATGGATTGTCAGTTTCTCCTGATTTCTTTTTCCTTTGTGGACACAAATCTCCGCAGAGTATTACCTTTTGCATACACACATTTGCATCATGAGGTCTCTTAGGGACCAAAATTCGTCTCTTCACTATTATTTAAGCCCATTCTACCTCGTCGAGACGAAGATTTTAACCTTCCCTTCTCCGGCTAGAATGACCTTAAATAGGGGCATCTGTAAGACCCTAATTTTGACCCTAAGATCCCTCATGGCCTCATATCATTGCACATTGCATTTTCCTCAAGGATCACAGCATCTTGGCTCCTTAACCCTAGGGTGGGAACTCTTGTGATTTGGTTTGAGATCACCAAGCATGCTTGAATTGTATATTATTGCTTTTCTTATGTTGTTTACTAACCAAAAGCACAAAAATATGTCACTAACATCTTTTGTTTTGTAGCTTGAGCAATCATGAGACCCAAGGCTCCCATGTGGCCCCATGTTCCTTAAAATGGCCAAGTGAAGGTGAAAGCAAGCATGAAAATGGTTCCCAAAGCTCTCATCTATCCTATAGGCCTCCCAAGTATCTCAATTCATCATTTTGATCAAAGCAAACCAAAGGGCTTGAGGTTTGTTTCCCAAGGAAACCCTAATTCATTTGTTCATCAATTGTGCCTTGCATTGCATGAGCTCAGTACACATAATATGCACGTCCATTTTGATTCTATTTGGTATCAGCTTGCAAATCCAAGTGGAATTGGGCCCTCCAGGCGCCTGTACAGGCCCATGCATGGAGGCCCTTTCCATCCATGCACATGAAATGCTCTTGCGTTCAGCTACATTTTGCTATAAATAAGGACTTTATGCTTCTCATTTTCTCAACCTAAGGGCACCTGTTATGCTGCACGAATCATTCCATAACCACACTCAAAGGAACTCACTCTTTCTTTCAAAATTTTCAGATCTAAATTTCAATTTCCTTGATTGATTTTTAGGTCTACAGTTCCTAAGCCTTGCTCACCTTAATCCATAGAACACACTGCAAGCATAAGCATCAAGAGATCGTGCTCTCAAGCTCCTCATTTCAGAGGTTTACATCCAAACTTGTTTTCTTCAAATCTCTTTTGTATATAGATTCTTTCTTGTTGTTGTTGGGTTGTCTGAAGTCCTCTCCATAGAGGCAATCATTTTGTGCTTTGAATTTTAAATTACATCAAGTTTCAGTTGAACACCATAAAATTCAAGCTCTAATTTCTTTCTCCATGGAAGTCTAGAGTGAAATTGGTTGGTACAGGGGTGATGTACATCACCCCAACTTTCATTTGATACCTGGATTGTGGCATTTGGTGGAGTTTTGATCTTTGCAACTTTTGGCCGGCGCCGAAAGTTTGGCTGGAGAAGACGGTGGTGTACACCACCGTCTGGTTCCCAGGTTGAATCATGGTCGTGCATTCTTATTTACAGATTAGATCTGAGTCACTCAATGTTATGATTTAATTAATGGCAAGGTGTGATTCAGTTGACTCACGTGCTTGGTAGGCGCGCGTTGTGATCCACATGATGCGCCAGCTCAATTAATGAGCTCCATCCAACGCCTCACGTTTTTTGCAATTTTTAATTTCAGATTTCATTTTCTTTTTATTTCTTTAATTCTATTTCAATTCAAAAAATCATATCTCCTTCATTATTAGTCCAAAAAATGTGAGACCAATTGCATTTTTCTTCTTTTAATTTCTAGTTTCTAAAAATGATTTTTAATACTTTTTATTTTATCATTTGATATTTTTTAGGAATTTTATCTTTTCTGGTTATTTTTAATTTATTTTAAATAGTTTTTGATATTCAAAAAATACAAAAATATTTTATCAACCTCTTTGAATGATGATGGATCTATGAAAAATATTCTTATCAATTTATTAATTGATTTGAGATTTATTTGAGATTTTAGTTCAATTAGGTTATTTTTATGCATTTTTAATTGATTAAAAATAGTTTTTGAGTTCTAAAAATGCTGAAATTTTTTGTCAAACTTTGTTTGACCTTTTTGAACTTAGGATAATTCACTTGGACTTTTCAAAATTGATTTGAAGTGAATTTGAAGTTTGACCTTTCTTTATTATTTTAATTCAAGTATTATTTTAATTTTGAAAAAATACCAAAAATATTTTATTTGTTTCTTGACTTCTAATCTTCATCTTGCTTCTGTTTACTAATGTTTGACCTTGATTTCATATATCTTTGGTCAATGCTTGTTGATTACCTCATTTCATTTCCATTAATGCACTTTATTATTCATCTTCTTCTTCTTTTTCTTCTTTTTCTTTTTGATCAATGAGTTAAAGATTGGTGGTTAGCCTTGATGTATGGGAGGTTTAACCTTCCTTGATTCAAATCTAATTCATCTTGATCATTGTTCAAGTGAATGGCTTTGCATTAAGGATAGGTTGCTTCCTAATCAAGCAAAGAACCTAAATCAATACAAGATCATTTCTCATCTTCTTTTGGCATGGCAAGTTGTAGGAGCTTGATTCACTAATCAAGATCTCTAACTTGTGTTATTTCCTATATTATTATTGACCGGCCTCAGATAGTTGTGACTTCTACATAAGTCCAATTACGATTGCTTAACATAGCGCTAAATTGCCTTATGGCACACTAATACTAACACTAACCATTAACCATTAACATTTAATTCTTGCACTTTACATTTATGCAATTTACTATTCTTGTACATATTATTCATTTGCTTTTGCCCTTTGCTCATTTGAGCACATGTTTATGTTAATGCAATTTGCCTTTTGCTCACTTGAGCATATGATTGTGTATATACTATTGTGCTTGTGTTTTGTTTTGATTGTTGTGCACCAAATGCAAAAAACGGACAAAAAGGACTTAGATTCTAGGACATTCCCTATGCAAAATGGAGTAAAAAGACCTTAATGATTGAAGATGGATTAGAAGGATCAAATCTCTAAACTCACTCTTGTCCATTCTTGATTTGCTTCATGGAACTTTTTGATGTGTATGCTTTTGTGCTAGGGATTCCTATTTTTAGCCAAATTGAAGAACCATTGTCATGTGCATCTAAAGTGAGAGATACAAGAGCCATTGGAAGATTCCTAAGAGATTTGCTTGATTGATTGATTGCTTGAGTATACACGTATTTGCTTGCTTATTCCAAAGGATGGAAGCTACTTGGATCATCAATATGATCTCTAGAAGGGAACTTCATTTGTGGTCTTATTTATTCTCCTTCATCTCTTGTATGTTTAGGACTGAGCCATTCTTTTTCTTCCCTCCACTCTAACCCAAGCCAAAACTTTTGTGCAAACATTAACACTTGTTTTCAAACATTAGAAACCTAAGCATTATGCTTTTGATTTTCAAACTTTTTTTTCATAACACTTATTTTGAATTGAATCTTTAAGTCAACTTTGACCATATTTTGTAAACACTTTTCATTGGTAAATATAACTCATCCAAATGCTTTTGTGGTTTCAATGGCCACTTTCTTATCAAAAACTTTTCATAACCTTTAGCTATTAGGTTTGAGTTATCCTTGAGGTAGATATAATACTCACCTATATCCTTAGTGATGGACAATGAGTCTTCCATGCTTATTATAGGGTTAACCCCTCACTAGCATGTTGAAGCTATCCTCACATGGTGGATTTGTGGTTTTAGGTTGAGTTTTCTCCCTTGGATAACAAAAGACCTTAAGGCTTTTGGACCAATCAATTCACCAACTTGTTTTGAGATTTTTACCCCGAACTACGAGGTTTTGATCCTAATCTTTTTTAATATGGTACGTAGGCAATGGGTTTATCCATTCAAACACAAAATTGTAAATAATTTGTACATTCTTCTCTCATCTCCCCAATCATGTTTGCACAAACAAATTTTCACAAAAATACCAACCTTACAACAAGTGTGAAAAGGGCTCCCTAGGAGTACCTAGGATGTTTTGGGTGCTTAAAACCTTCCCATTGCATAACCAACCCCCTTACCCAGATCTCTGACATTTTTATTAGTTTTTGATTCGATAAAACTTCTCAGTTTTTGTTCTCTTTCTAACCTTTCCTTTGGATAAATAGAAGTGCGATGGCGACTCGAATTGTATGGTTTACTTTTGATTTAGTCAATAAATCTAAATGTAACGAATACCCCGCTACAATAACAAAAATACCTGAAGTTGAAGTCTCTACTCCATTCTTCTTATCTTCCAGGTACTTTGGGCAGTTTCTCTTCCAGTGTCTGGTCTTACCGCAATGGAAGCAAGTGTCTTCCTTTGCTATGCCTCCACTAGGCTTCAAAGCAAGAGCAGTGGGTTTGAGTTTGGAAACTTCCTTGCCTTTCGCTTTACCACCCTGCTTGGTGGGTCTTTTGTTCCGTCTCTTTCCTTTTCTGATCATCAGAATGGACTTCCCTTTTGACTTCAGATTTTGCTCAGCAGTTCAGGAAGAGTTTTGTCCATATCATTCATGTTGAAATTAAGGACAAATTGATTTAAGCTATCTAGAAACGATTGCAAGATCAAATCAGTCGCAAGTTCCTTTCCGAGGGGAAAATCCAACGTCTCAAGGTTCTCCACATACCCAATCGTCTTGAGCACATGAGGACCTACAGGGGCTCCCTCAGCTAACTTGCCTTGAAAAAGGGCTTTTGAAACTTCAAACCTTTCATGCCTTGCCTACTCTTGATAGAGCATCTTAAGGTGTTCGATCATATTGAACACTGCCATGTTCTCATGTTGCTTTTGCAACTCTGAGTTCATGTTAGCTAGCATGAGGCAAGCAGTTTCATTAGCATCACCGACATGCTTCTTATAAGCATCTCTTTTTTCCTTAGGTGCAGAACTAGGAGGTTCATCTTTAGGAACTGGTTTCTCCAAGACATACAACTTTCTATCATGCTTGAGGACAATCCTTGGATTTTGGTGCCAATCCTGAAAATTTGTCCTAGATAATTTTTCCTTATCAAGGATTGAGCATAAAATGTTGTTAGAGGTGTTCGTTGTCATGGTAATCTACATGAAAAATATGAAAATATAAGTATCACTAAAATAACATATTTAATTAGGCCTTTAATTAAATATTCTCCCACTATTTTACTCAAAACAAATGACCCTCATCATTTGATTCAGAAAATCCCGTTAGAAGATTTTCAAGTGGGTCGAGATCCACATTTCACTTTGTTTTAAGTACGCGTAGGCGGATTACAGAAAACTGGGTTATTTAGGTAGGAACTCCTTCCAATTGTATCTAATACAACTCTCGAATATTTTAGCTGGGTGAATAACTCCTTATTCCAATCCATCATATGGATCATTTCCAACTCTTGCTTCTAAACTTATATAATATTATTATAATTTGTTTAGTTAAGTTTGACCCATTATTTTAGCAATTGGATATTACAGTTATCCCATCGCACCTTACTAATATAGAACATGCACCTCGCGTAGGCGAAACCTACATTATTTGATACTAGTCTTGATGAGTGCTAAAACTTGTAAAGCATAAACTTACTATTTAATTTGAGGGAATTTGCAATTACTCTGATCTCACCGTCTTATTTATCATATAAATCGTCTCTCACATGCATCAACATACATTCACATGCATCAACATACATACAAAATGAAACAATTATAGCCCCTAGCGCAATTATTCTCCCAAGCCAATGAGAGAACCTAAGCTAACCTAATAACGATCTAAGCTTCTCCAAGCAAGATCTTCAAGGTTATCCTCCTTTGATATTGTATTCTTCTCTTTCTTCATAACATTACATTACATAAAAAAACTCATTTTACATACGAGGGAGTGAGATGAGAAAAGAAGTTACATCAAGAGATTAAAAGAGAGACACGACACGCAGGTCGTATTTTAAAACCCCAAAACAAAATAAAGGAAAACTAAGACCATAACCGACCACCACAAGACAATAATAATAAACACATTATTATTATTAATTTAAATTCCGTTAATTAAATAAACCAAATTAAATTTCAGCGACCGATCACACTACATAGAGTTAGCCGGGGGTTCCGCTGCCCGGTCAAAATTTTAATGAACAATTCATTTGAAATCGACATCGATTTTCGCATCAACACTTGATACTTTAAAGCACAACACTTGCGCAGTCACAACCCTAATCGCATAACTCTTTGATAGCACAACCCTTGTACCGTCATGAACCCTAATGCAACAATTTCATACCGTCAAACACACCTCGATTGTTAATTTAGTATGATTGATCAACATGTCATTGCTTCACCATACATTCGTCGGATTCCGAAGCAAATGACCATTGATCGCTCAAAGGAAAAAAATCATTAAGTGTTTGAATGAACGAAATAGAAACAATATATCATATATACCGTATTTTACATCAGAATTACTTATATCATATATATAACTTAATCGATGTATCGCTGCTTCACCATACTAATGTCGAATTCTGAAGCATAGTCAACATCAATCATCCAAATCATACACACATGATGCTAAATTCAATTGTTCGTTTATTATTTGATTCATCCTATCTTTTAATCGTATTAATACAGAAAACCAACAACTATCAGATGCATGGTTTCGTAAGTGGCTCTGTTACCACTGAAGGAGAATAGCGATCCAAAACACAGTGGAAATTAAAATTTTCTCCTTTAGTGATCCTTACGAATGGGCATGATCAATGATAGAATCATTACCTCTTGTGGCGATTGAAACCTTTGATGCAGATCTAAGGAGCGGTCACAAACATTAAAAGGTGACAATGCCTCTACTCAGTCCACATGAACGGATTCCTTCAGTCTCAGTGCTAGCTGTTACGAATGAAGGCTTTGAGTGAGAGAGAGAGAGAGAGAGAGAGAGAGAGAAAAACGAAATTTCATCTGAACAAATGCTTCTTCACAAGGGTTATATTTATAAAACAACTTGTGCGGGCTGTAAGCTAAAAATCCCATTTAAGTGTATGTGGCCCATATCTTATGATATACCAAAATCACTTAAGCGCGTGGTACCTTACCATATTTCGTATTCTACTTAAGTGCATCATACCTTACGATGTTCTACAATTCACTTAAGTGCACCGTACCTTACGATGTTCCTTATTTACTCTATCTCTCATCAATCCGTCCTTTTGTGTGTGACCCTGTAGGTTTTCGCGACATTGGCAATTATATTAAATCATGTATTTAACATAATAAATAGTGAACGATATCTAGCAACACATCACTGCTATCCAAGACACAAAATGTCATGTGATCTGACAAATCCTTTTGTGATAATACTTGTGTGTACAATTACCCTTTTTCCCTTATATCTGTATTGAACACAAGGCATTGACTGTGTCATCCTTGTCCAGTTCAATGTTGGGCCCGTAGACATTTATCCTGTTACGCAGGATGGGCAAACTCCATCTAGGTCCCTCATGTCCCTCATCATGCTTCGTGGGGTATCCATCAACTCTCTTTATGGTCATCCAGTTACATGAAATGTTTGATCAGCAATAAAGCACTTGACTCCACATCTATGGTCCATAGTGGTTTCAGGTCGAAAGGTGGTATACACCACTAACACCATGAGAATAACTTATGACACTTTGAATAGCATTTTATATAGTATTCTCATAGTGGGTCAATCCAGTATAAATATTACTCCTAATATTCATACCTATGTTTAATAATTCATAACTCCTTATCCATGATCCATGAGATGTAATCATCAGTCTATATACATAATAGTCTTAATGCTTTAATGTTATCCCATTTCATAATAAAGCTCGACTATAGATACTTTAATAATAGTGTCCTTATGTTTAATGGGATCTCATGATTAAATCACACTTGATACATTAAACGAACTAGCTATTCTAGTGACTTTATTAAACAAACATAACAAAGAAAAATCCTTTTACTATTAATAAATAATTCGATACAAGTACCAAAAGTATTGGCCTCTAGGGCTTACACCAACAGCCACATCCCCACTTACCGCTTTACCTAAGCCCTTGAAGTGGTATGTGCACAATCACAAATAATTCTGAATACGTGATTAGTACTCAACAAAAAATAGGACTTTTTGAGCAAAGGTTCCTCACCAAAAATAGGACTTTTGGAACAAAGGTTCCTCACTAAAAATGTTAACAAATTCTCATGATATCATATCAATTCTCATGGCATCATAGCATGATCCATTGTCATTACATAAAAACACACATGTTTCATACAAAGCATATTGATTCATTTATCAGATGAATACTCGTCCACGATACGCACCTAGGTACCGTTGCGCCCAAGCATCACTGTACACCCATTTCCATAACCTAGATTATCTTTCTAAGTTATTAATCAAGTTAGTCTCCTAGGTTTCCTCACTCATCTTCATAAGGTTTTAAAACATGTTATTTCACAATCAAACATCTAACCAATTCATGGAGTGCTCATTAGCATAGAAAATATCATACATGAAACATACATAGTGGCATAACATGTCACAGTAAACCCTTGGCATATCCGACTCACGTCATACTCATAAGTATCTTAGGTTATTCAAGTTGTCATACACAAACAAGTCAAACATGATCAAGCATACAATCATTAATATCCTCTATCAAGCATTATTGATTAGTTCATGGTCTTTCATCACCATGCAACATCTCATTAGATTAGCTTCCCAAAGCTTCAAGTCTCATATCAATTTGGTTCACAGTTATTGAGATATGGTGGAAACAATAACCACATATTTTAACTTAACTAATATTCCAGGTTAAACCCATCCAATTCTAAGAACAAAATTAGTTCTACAATAGATTCCAGGATTTTGATGATAACAAAGGATGAAACCAAAAATGCCACCCTAACGAAATTTCACTAAGTGTGCAGGACTCTGAACAGAAACAAAGGAATCTAATCACTTTATCAGATACAAACTCTGATCAGATACAAAGTACTAGAAGATCAGAAGCATCTGAAGAAGAAGTGCGCTCTAGAAATTCTGACTCTGAGCAAAACAGGACAATAGAATACCAGAAGCTCTAAACTTCCACTGGACTCAACTCTGATGATATAAAAGACCAGTACTCTCAGAAGCTCTGACGTAACAACAACGCATCTCCAGTTGACACAGAAACTCCGAGATAACAAAGACTCTGATGAAGATTCTCCAAATCCAGAAAGAGTAACGGAAAGAACTTCTTCAAATGGAAAGAAAGTATTTTTTGGAAAGAAGTTATTCAGGGAGACATATTGGTTATGGCAAGAAACACAGAAGTAATGACATTGAATGCTCATCAAGGGCCAATATTCTGTCAATACTCCAACGGTCCTTTCACCACTATATAAAGGACAATATACTTCAGTGAGAGATACACAACAACGCACAGAAAATTCTTTACATTCTCTCTTAGTTTTTCACGAGCTGTTGCTCATACGTGAAAACACTTACTTACTTATCCTGTTGTAATATTTTCTTACTCTTAGAAGCATTCTCGATTACAAATCTATTATTGCTAAATTGTTTTTGTTCCTCAAGTGACTCTGCGTAGTCTGTATACTTGGGAGGACTAAGAGATCACTCTCTTAGACGTTTGGTTGTATTAATATTTTAAGATTAGTGGATTAAGTCCTTTTTGAAGGCGAAATCACCTTGGCCGGGTGGACTGGAGTAGCTTTGTGTTATAAGCGAACCAGTATAAAATTTTGTGTGTTCTTACTTTTGAAAAAGCTTTTATTTTCCAAAACAATTCAAAGCCCCCTTTCTTGTTTTTCTCACCTTCACCAATCTCATGTAACTCGACCGATTAATGTTAAATTAATGCGTACACATCATGGTACAAGTCATAATACATCTAAGGTGGTATAGAAACACGAAATAAGTGGTTTTTAGCAAAACAAGGTTGAACCAATCGATTGAGCTAGGAGTCAATTGATTGCATGAAGTTTTTGTAAAGTATGTTTCACAAAATTGCTAGGACCAATCGATTGGTCTGTCATGTCAGTCGATTGACATGAGTAAAAACTCAATTTTTCTTCCCAGAAACATGGAACAATCGATTGATTGACATCTAGTTCCAGAACCAATAGATTGGCTCTTCAGTTTTCTTCACAAATTCATCTTCTAAACATTCCCTTTTCCAATTTCAACCACTCCAATCCATACCAAGATATATATGATCGGGAAAATAGCAAGTGTACTATGTTACCGATGTAGTTTTAATGGAATTTATCCCACAAGTATCGAATCACAAGGATTGCGTTAGAAATACGAAATAGTGACGATTATCAGTTGAACAAAAGTATTTAGTTGAATTTGTTTAGAATAACTTGTGCACAAGAACGAATTTAGAATTTAAAATTGACTTTCTATGAATTAAACAAATGTTAGGGATTGGTGTATAATGTGTAGGGTAAGTGATTTCTTTAGATAAATTCAACAGGTTCATATGCATCTATCACTGATTCTCAAGTTTACTTTTCCCTAATTCCTTAGTGAAAAAGACTTTAATCTCTACCCTAATCTTTACTTCCGTTCAAATTAGTGTGAAGATTAAGCAATTAGTTATCAAGAACTATTCTAGTTATTGTGAAGAAACCTTATACCTAAGTGAGATCTTCACAATATTATCATTCACCAAACCTTTAACGTTACTTTCCAGCTTTTTACGTTAAATAAACTCATCCCTATGTTCCCAATGGCATAAGCAAACAAATGATTAAATGATAAAATTGATGCAAAAATATTCAAACGTTGAATTCAAAACAAAGAGATCAATATTCTTAAACCCTAACACATCATTGACACCTCCCTAACATTGGAGGATTTAGCCTCTCATATTGTAGAAAATAGACATGTTCAAGAAATTAGACATTACAGTGAGTTTTCAAACGATGATCTTCAATGGTTGGTCACCTTGAATCTCCCCGTCGTGAATTCTCTTGTTTCTTCAATCTTCTTCAGTGTAATCTTCTTTCCCAATTTTGCAAAAAGTCCCCTTCTCCTTCTCTTTCCTCAGTTTAAATAGTCTAGGTAAAATCCCCAAACCAAAATACCAACAATGCCCCTCCGGATCCAAAAAGCATAAGAAAACCCAAAATATGGAATTCTGTTCGCGCACTCTGCACGGGCCGTGCCAATCCTGCACAGGCCGTGCAGCTCCCAGATTTTCTTCAAAAATAATTCTGCTTCAGACCTTATTGCACGGGCCGTGCCAACCTGCACGGCCGGCCGTGCAAACTCCCTGTTTTTTGTATGGGAGGGGAGCATCCATCCTGCACGGGCCGTGTGCTGCTGCACAGGCCGTGCGGGTCTTCATGCTTTTGTATTTTCCAGTCCTTTTTTATGTCTTCTCCCCTTTGGCACGTCCGTTGCCTCTTTGCTCAAGCTGCACATACACAAGACTACCGAAAACAAGCATCACGCATAGAGAACTCAAATTAAAAAGATAATAACACCAAAACAACTCACTTTACTACCTAACATTGCAACTAACACATTAATCAACGAAAAACAAAACAATGCGGAAAAAAACATAAACATACCATAACATTGTTACCGAATTGATCGACTTATCAACAAAAACAAGACTAAAATCTAATAGAAATGGTGACCGATCACAACCCCAAACTTATCTCATTGCTTGTCCTCAAGTGATGCAAGCGACATATGCAAAGGTCACCCTGAATTCATTCTTTCCACAACCACCAATGTTATTCGCCACTGTTCCTACCTTCTTGATTTGGTTTCTGATGACACTAACCAGACTCTTGCTGCATTTCCACATCAAAGTATCTCAGTACCTGCAAGCTTTTCTCACTTCTCACACATTCTCTCTTGGTTAAAAGTGTTTCGCTCATACAATCATGATATGCAATATCGACTCTTGAATTTGAATCAATTCTACTTTCATAACATTGACAGAATACACACACTTTATGAGGACTTTCTAGTTGTAACTGGGCTTAGGACAGGTGGGATACACAAGGAAATGGACAGCTAGTGGTTTATTTGGTTCGGTACTCATGTCATGCTTCTCGTGTTTGTGCTCACTTAGTGATCTCGGGGTGATTTCTCAAACTTTTTATTCACTCAATTCTTGAGTTTCTCTTTAGAACAATGCAAGTGTTGTCTTTTTTTTTTCAGTCTTAGATCACTCGGGTATCTTAGACTATACTTTTTTTCTTTTCTCTTTTTTTTTTTCATTTTTCATTTTTTTTCTTTCTTTCTTCGCCTTTCTTTTACACGTATCACCCCAAACTTGAATTATTGCACACTTTCAAGAAACACCACATTCGTACTAAACAAGGGTAAGGAGTGTTTGGCCAATGGTTTATACATGTGGTTGAAAACAAACAAATGGATACAGGCTCAACAGGGTTAGCAAAGGATAAAATTAATGAAAATGGATGGCTAAAAGGCTCAGGGGTTTTAAACAAACAAGTGCCTCAGTATGTGTCCTCCAGTCAAGTCGTGTCTATAGAACGGACGCAAATTCAGAGGGATAGAGTCATACCTGACGAACTCTCATGATGCTTATCTGATGAATTTGGCTTTTTGTGATCTCACCATGTGGGGTAAGCTTACAGGTTCCAAAACACTCCGAGTGTCATGCAGCTCCTTCCCGTATCAGGTACACCATCCACCAGCCCGGTCAAGTATCGACCGCAGCGTCCAACTTTCAATTGGTGGTACCACTTCCAGGGTGCCTTGGGAGACAAATTGAGGTTGTATTCTCATCCACTAACTATCGATCTGTCAGTTTCCAGTCTCTGTCAATCAAGCCTGTAACAATTACGGTAGACGCAAAAACATAACAAAAAAACGAAAAACATAACAAAACAAAACACAATAATAAAATAAAACAACAAAACAACAAACAATGAAAGGACCCCTCCCACACCTAAACTGAACATTGTCCCAAATGTTTCAGCTTAAGTGCAGAAAGGACTTACTACTGAGGCGGTGGGAATTGCAGCATTAACTGCTGCATCATGCGCTGAATATCACCAATAGCAACTCCCTGTCGGAGCTGCTCCGCCACCATGTTATCAATCTGTGTCCCCTGACGAAATAGCTTTGTTCCTTGTCGAGCTTGTTCTGCCTCAAACTGATCCATCCGCATTTGTCCGGCAGCAGAGGATCCTTCACCGTGCTGACGAGGTCCTCTCGGTTAAGGAGCCATACGCTCCTGAGCAGGTGCCTCTGCATCTCCCTCCTGACCTGCAACAATATCCTCATCATCCCCCTCATCGGGGTTGACAGCAACATACAACCAGTTCTCATCATTAGAAATAGCAGTGCGGTTAGGATTAGGTAATTGTAAGAGAGTTCTATTTCGACTGAGCAATGCATAACCATGGGGGCTTATTTGCAACATCAGTTGTTGGCATAATGCCTTCAAATCCACTTTGCTCAAAGACTTAAGGGGTTCTTCTCCATCCATAGCGATTCGGCAACCGCAATGATCAGCAATTTGAGTACTTAAACCCCCAACAGAGATAGCACCCTTAGTAGCCTTACCCATGGCCGTCAAATGATCTGCGACAAATGCTGCAACATTAACAGGAACATCATAGATCATAGCATGCAATAAATATAATTCCCTTTTTGTAACTACCCCCGTACTATCACCTCTACCAAACATAGTGTAAGCTAAGCCCTTATGCGCATAACGGAAACAAGGATTTTGTATCCAGGATGCTTTAGCACTACGTGGGTCATAAACAGGTAAACCGGTGATAGCAGCCCAAAATACATGTCTTTCAAAATCAGAGGGTACCATGCCATGTCCGACTAATGGAAGTTTTAAACATTGCCCAAGTTCAATCAAAGATAAAGAATAATCTTCATTGTATAGGCGAAATGTCATGGTACCAAAATACTTTGTGGAGGACCCGTTCCATTGTCTCTCCAAATTGAAATCCACGGTGCTTAGAAATTCTAAGGTTAAGCGCTCGTATGTCGGCACTTCATTAAACATAAAATTCAGAATTCCTCCCGTGTTATACAATTGGACAACATCATCAAAAATTCCCATAGCACGCATAGTTTGATCACAGACATACCTGGTGGGCAACAATGTACGTTTACAAAGTACCCTATACCTCTTAACGTGTTCTTCTGCCTCAAACACAATCCCATGGGCATTGGGTTCTCGTCGTGCTCGCTGTCGAGGCCGAGATGGCTCTGCCACCGCTTTTCCTTTATTTGCTCTCTTTGGGGGCATTTTCGTCACCTACAAAAAATGTTAGAAACAAAAACGAAAATTTGAAACAAATAAACCGGTGGCTGCGTAGAGAATGATGAGGGGAACAACTTTTGTGAAGGGAGTTTATGAATGGAGGGTTTTGTGATGGGCAAATTGAGGTTAGAAGTTGGATAACAATGGAGGTTTTTGTGTTTTGAGAGAGAAAGGGGGTTAGGGTTGCTGCAAAGTGAGAGTTATGAGTGAAAGAGAAAGTGGGAAGTGATATAATCCGTGTGGGGTCCACATCCCACCGGATTTTGAAATAAAAAATTTTCAAAAATTCTGGGGTCTGCACGGGCCGTGCCAACCTGCACGGCCGGCCGTGCAAAGCCACGGCTTTTTGTATGGGGCAGAATTCTGGAATTCTGCACGGACCGTGTCCCACTGCACGGGCCGTGCCAGTCTGAAATTTTTGAATTTTTTTTCGTTTTCTTAATTCTCAATGCTTCTCCACTCCAACCTGAAATTGAAAACAGCAGACACCAAAAAAGAAACAAGATAACAAAACACAAAGTACTATAATATAGAAACAAAATAAAAATGCGAAATTAAAATGTGTGGGTTGCCTCCCACAAAGCGCTTCGTTTAACGTCGCATGGCTCGACGGGACACCTCATACTCAGATGAGTTTAACAGTTTCAATTGGTCCCCCTTCACCGGGATCATATGGTTTCAACCTCTGACCATTAACCTTGAAGGTGTCGCCATTCTTCTCATTTAAAACACCAATACCACTTTTATGTTTCTTCAGTACCTTTTCATCTTCTAATTCTGGTGAAGCTCTCAGATCCTCCCACCTGCGTGGGTCGTATTTCCTCCAAGGGGTTTGTGTATCCAGCATAGCAAGCACTTCTTTTTCTTTTTCCTCATCCTTCTCCTCCATCTCTCTGACCGACAGACTAAGAACTCTTTCTAACGGTAATTCAGGAAACTTTCTTTGAATTGTGCTAGTTACAATTTGATCAATCACTTCCACGGAGTGGTTTGTACACATATTCTCTTTATGTTTCATAGTATCTCGGATATCAATTCTGAGCTCTTCATCATACACCTTTAGGGTCATGGTACCTTCCTCCATATCTATATTGCATCTCCCTGTTTCTAAGAAAGGTCTGCCCAGAATCAGAGGTATCTTTCATCTTCTGGCATTTCCAAAATTACAAAATCAACAGGAAAAACAAATTTATCAACTTTGACCAGAACATCCTCAACTAACCCAAAAGGTCTCTTCACTGAGTGGTCAGCAAATTGAAGTGTCATTCTGGTATCTTGAACATTTCCAATTCCTAGCTTCCTGTAAATAGACAAAGGCATAAGGATAACACTAGCCCCCAAATCAATCAGCGCCCTTTTAAAGGACCTATCTCCAATGGTACACGGGATAGTCACAGAACCTCTATCTGGCTTCTTCACTGGAATCTTCATACCCTGCAAAATAGCACTACAAGTTTCAGTTAGTATAACAGGGTCAGCGTCAGTTGTGCGCTTCTTGGAGATGATGTCTTTCATGAATTTCGCATAGATAGGCATCTGCTCGAGTGCCTCAGAGAATGGAATATTGATTTCTAATTTCCTGAACAACTCCATGAATTTCTGAAAAATTTTCTCATCTTGCTTCTTCTTTTTGTTTCTTTGTGGGAAAGGAAGCTTAATGATGGGTTTTGGTTCAGGGAGCTTTTCTTGTACCACCGGCGGTATTACAATTTCTTCCTCAGATGGTGTCTTGTTTTCTAAGATTTCCAGGTCCACTTCAAGCAACTGATCTTCTTCTTCATCCTTCTTCTTACGATCTTCAACATATCTTCCGCTTCTTGTTGTTACCGCACTCACATTATGGTGCTCCCTCGGATTTGTCACTGTTGCACTAGGTAATGCGCCCGATGTTTGAAAATTTATTATCTGTTGTGCTATCTGACCCAATTGAATCTCCAGATTTTTAATGGATGCATTGGTGCTCTTCTGATTATTCCTGGTCTCCTCCTGAAATTGCATATTCTGAGTTGCCATCTTCTCTATAGCAATCTCCCAATCCGCTTTCTTCGGTATTTGTTGTTGATAAGGTTGCTGTTGCGATTGATATTGTGGTTGGTAAGGTGGTTGTTGTTGTGGAGGTCCTTGGTTCTGAATATTACCTTGCTGATCTTTCCAAGAGAAATTAGGATGATTTTTCCACCCCGGATTATATGTATTTGAGTAGGGATTATTTTGCCTCAGGTAATTTATAGCTTGCACTTGTTCTGTGGTTGCAACACAATGCATGGTAAAGTGTGGTCCACTACAAATCTCACAAATCATGGTCGGAACCGGTTGAACTTGAGCAACAGTCTGGGTACCTAAATTCATCGCTTTCAATCTTCTTTCAACCTCAGCAGCAATCTGGTCTTCCATTTTCACTACCTGATTTGCTAATTTCAAGTCAATTTTTCCCTCCGGCTGATTCACAGTACGGTCATATAATTCCAAATGCTCATTCGCTGCAATAGCTTCGATGATCTTTTTGATACCGGTTGCTGTTGTAAAATTAGATGAGCCACCAGCAGCTGTATCAATGAGTTGCTTAGTTCTCATCTTCAGCCCGTTTACAAAATTCTGCATTTGTTCAGTTTCATCCAGATTATGTGTAGGACATGCAACTAAACATCTCTTAAATCTTTTGTATGCATCTCCAAGTGTCTCTCCGTCTTTCTGTTTAAAATTCACAATGTCATACCTCTTACGGATATACACAGAAGTTGGAAAATACTCGTTCAAGAATGCTGTTTCCATTTGTTGCCAAGTAGTAATGCTTCCTGTGGGTAGGGAATAGAACCATTCCTCAGCATCCTCAGATAACGTGAATGGGAACATGACCAATCTCTTTGCCTCTTCAGAATGCCCATCAATTTTTAATGATGTAGTCATAGTCAGAAACCTCTGCAGATGCTTGTTTGCATCCTCATTGATCTTTCCTGCAAAAGGTTTGCTTTCTAACTGACGGATAGTTGAGGGGTGTAACTGGAAGTGAGCAACATTAACAGGTTGGTTAACAATGGTCAACCGCACTGCTGGGTTATTCTATCTGCCATAGTCACCTAAAAGTCTTTCCGCTGGGGGTGGGTCTGCAGCCATGTTTACAGTGTCTGGATGTGAATTTGTGTCTAACTCAGATTTTTCGGAGTGAACAGAGACTGGTGTGCCAGGTGTGACCGGTTCTTCGGTGTCAGAGTTTGCCAGTTTCTTTCTTCTAGCTTCTCTGAGCTTTGCGCGCAATGTTCTCTCTGGTTCTGCGTCAAAATGAAAATTAGCTGAGGCCTTACCTCGCATAAACAAGTTAGACAAAATTAGTAATGATAAAATCTAATAAATAATACAATTTTAATTGCTTGGCAATAAAATTTCAATTGATAATTGATCAATTTCGTATTTTTGGCAATCCCCGGCAACGGCGCCAAAAACTTGATCGGGAAAATAGCAAGTGTACTATGTTACCGATGTAGTTTTAATGGAATTTATCCCACAAGTATCGAATCACAAGGATTGCGTTAGAAATACGAAATAGTGACGATTATCAGTTGAACAAAAGTATTTAGTTGAATTTGTTTAGAATAACTTGTGCACAAGAACGAATTTAGAATTTAAAATTGACTTTCTATGAATTAAACAAATGTTAGGGATTGGTGTATAATGTGTAGGGTAAGTGATTTCTTTAGATAAATTCAACAGGTTCATATGCATCCATCACTGATTCTCAAGTTTACTTTTCCCTAATTCCTTAGTGAAAAAGACTTTAATCTCTACCCTAATCTTTACTTCCGTTCAAATTAGTGTGAAGATTAAGCAATTAGTTATCAAGAACTATTCTAGTTATTGTGAAGAAACCTTATACCTAAGTGAGATCTTCACAATATTATCATTCACCAAACCTTTAACATTACTTTCCAGCTTTTTACGCTAAATAAACTCATCCCTATGTTCCCAATGGCATAAGCAAACAAATGATTAAATGATAAAATTGATGCAAAAATATTCAAACGTTGAATTCAAAACAAAGAGATCAATATTCTTAAACCCTAACACATCATTGACACCTCCCTAACATTGGAGGATTTAGCCTCTCATATTGTAGAAAATAGACATGTTCAAGAAATTAACATTACAATGAGTTTTCAAATGATGATCTTCAATGGTTGGTCACCTTGAATCTCCCCGTCGTGAATTCTCTTGTTTCTTCAATCTTCTTCAGTGTAATCTTCTTTCCCAATTTTACAAAAAGTCCCCTTCTCCTTCTCTTTCCTCAGTTTAAATAGTCTAGGTAAAATCCCCAAACCAAAATACCAACAATGCCCCTCCGGATCCAAAAAGCATAAGAAAACCCAAAATATGGAATTCTGTTCGCGCACTCTGCACGGGCCGTGCCAATCCTGCACAGGCCGTGCAGATCCTAGATTTTCTTCAAAAATAATTCTGCTTCAGACCTTATTGCACGGGTCGTGCCAACCTGCACGGCCGACCGTGTAAACTCCCTGTTTTTTGTATGGGAGGGGAGCATCCATCCTGCACGGGCCGTGTGCTGCTGCACAGGCCGTGCGGGTCTTCATGCTTTTGTATTTTCCAGTCCTTTTTTATGTCTTCTCTCCTTTGGCACGTCCGTTGCCTCTTTGCTCAAGCTGCACATACACAAGACTACCGAAAACAAGCATCACGCATAGAGAACTCAAATTAAAAAGATAATAACACCAAAACAACTCACTTTACTACCTAACATTGCAACTAACACACTAATCAACGAAAAACAAAACAATGCAAAAAAAACATAAACATACCATAACATTGTTACCGAATTGATCGACTTATCAACAAAAACAAGACTAAAATCTAATAGAAATGGTGACCGATCAATATACCATCATGAATCCATGCTAAAACACATGAGAACCATGTTATAATACAATAATCACACAAAATAACATAATATCAAGAACAAAATGAAGCTTCATTAACATTTTATTATCAATACCCACAATATCATAATAACCTAGTTTCCCTTCATGAAATTCTTACCCTCCCAAAGGCTAACTCTATCTAAGAACTCACCTTGGTTTGACGATGAAGATGATGAAATAGATATGAAGTTGGTGATGATGATGATGAAGATGAGATGATGGTAAGGATTTGGTTTGATGGTTGATGTTTCCATTTCTTCTTCAAGTTTCCTCTTCTCTCTTTCTCTTATCCATTCCTATCCTTTTCTCTTCTTTTCCCCTTTACCTCTTCTTTTCTTTTTTCTTTTTGATATCTCTCTTTCTCTTCCCGTCTGCTCTTCCTTCTTATCCACTTATTCTTTCTTTTCCAATCACTACCACACAATATACACACATAATATATAATTATAACATATAATATCAAGTAGTAATAAAAATATCTCGATTGATATTTTATCTTCCAGTACCAATTGACCAATTATTAATGTTACCAAAAATTTCCTCTCTTGTACTTATTAATATTGGTCTGTCTCTTTTATTAATAATTAATTTCATCAGAGTTCACTGGTTACTCTATTGGTCCCAACTGACAATATTTAGAGCACATAGGAGATTTAATTGTTCCAACGGACAAAAGATAGAGTACATAGGAACTCAATTGGTCTCAACTAACAACTAATTGAGCATTTAAGGGAATATGGGATATTACATTCTCCCCCCTTAAATTGAAATTCTCCCCCGAATTTCCTCCACTCAACAAATAAACTCTTCTTGTATCACCGTCCTAGGTCAACACTTGACTTCTCTCCGATTTCAACCTCTGACATATTCATTCTTCCAACTTATTTTCCTTGGCAAACTTCTTTCTTGTGTGAACTCCCAATACTACATAATTGCTTGAACCACAAACCACCATTCAATTCTACATTACCTGAATCACAACTCTTACTGAAACTTTAACTGAGCCACCTGGTTCCCCTTACTTTCACAACTCTGAAGAACAAATGGTGAATGAGATTTGAACTCTTAGATTAGCATTTTTTTAAAGGACTGAACTTACGTAAAATTGCTTATATACTGAGATTCTCCATTCATAATATAACACGTGGAGTTAATGTTCCTCTTTTTAATAAATAAATTTATGACAAACTCATGCTTTGGTGGAGGATCTAAACGTGACATTAGGTTTTGGACATATGTCACCTTATAAATGGAAAAAAGTACAAATAGTACCATTGAAACTGCACCTAACTTTTATCCTTTTTAAATAAAAAATTAAATTACAAAAATATTTAAATTTATAATCTTATATATATATATATATATATATATATATATATAAAATTTGGGATAGATATATTCATTAATGTTATATTATGAATGGAGAATCTTATTATATAAGCAATTTTACGTAAGTTTAATCCTTTAAAAAACTGCAAATCTAACAGTTTGGATCTTATTCACCACCAATTCTTCATTCTATGTTTTTTAGACACATTGTAAACTTATACTACATTTATCCCAAATTATAAATCATTTCGCCAAAAATATTTGTCCCAAATTATAAGTCCCTTTACAATTTCAATACAACATTAATGACTTTTTCCCAACATAACATCTATCATTTATTACTATCTCTTTATACAAATTCTCAGAAATATATATATATATATATATATATATATATATATATATATATATATATATATATATATATATATATATATATATATGGTTGTAAATTTAAGTCTTTTTATTTCTATTTTTGTAATTTAATTGTTTATTTAAATAAAGGATAAAAGTTAGGTGGATTTCCAATGGTGCTATGTTCCATTTATAAGGTGACATGTGTCCAAAACCTAATGTCACGTTTAGATCTTCCACCAAAGCACGAGCTTGTCGTACATTTATTTATTAAAAAGATGAACATTAACTCCACGTGCTATATTATGAATGGAGAATCACAGTATATAAGCAATTTTACATAAGTTTAGTCCTTTAAAAAAATGTCAATCTAAGAGTTCGAATCTCATTCACAATTTGTTCTTCATTTTATATTTTTTTGAAACATTATAAACGTATACTCCCTCTATCCCAAATTATAACTCATTTTGTCAAACATATTTGTCCCAAATTATAAGTCCCTTTACAATTCCAATACAACATTAATGACTTTTTCATTAAAAAAACAACTATCATTTATTACTATCTCTTTATAAGGTTATAAATTTAAGTCTTTTTTCTTCAAATTTTGTAATTTAATTGTTTATTTATAAAAAGGGTAAAAGTTATGTGTAGTTCCAATGGTACTATTGGTGCTTTTTTCCATTTATAAGGTGACATGTGTCCAACACCTAACGTCACGTTCAGATCCTCTACCAAAGCATGAACTTGTCGTACATATATTTATTAAAAAACGTGACATTAACTCCATGTGTTATATTATGAATGGAGAATCTTAGTATATAAGCAATTTTACGTCTGTTTAGTCCTTTTAACAAATGATAATCTAAGAGTTCGAATCTCATTCACCATTTGTTCATTATTCTATGTTTGCTTGACACTTTGTAAACTTATACTCCCTCTATCCCAAATTATAAATCATTTTGCCAAAAATATTTGTCCCAATTTATAAGTTCCTTTACAATTCCAATACAACATTAATGATTTATTCCTCAAAAAAACAACTATCATTTATTACTATCTCTTTATACAAATTCTAATATATATATATATATATATATATATATATATATATATATATATATATATATATATATATATATATATATATATATATATATATATATATATATATATATATATATATATATATATATATATATATATATATATATATATATATATATATATATATATATATATATATATATATATATATATATATAAGATTATAAATTTAAGTCTTTTTTTTTTAATTTTCAAATTTAATTGTTTATTTATAAAAAGGATAAAAGTTATGTGTAGTTCCAATAGTACTCTTGGTGTTTTTTTCATTTATAAAGTGACATGTGTCCCACACTTAACATCATGTTCAGATCCTCCACAAAAGCATGAACTTGTCGTACATATATTTATTAAAAAATCTGACATTAACTCCAAGTGTTATATTATTAATGGAGAATCTTATTATCTAAGCAATTTTACATATGTATAGTCCTTTAAGAAAATGATAATCTAAGAGTTTGAATCTCATTCACCATATGTGCTTCACTCTATATTTTTTTGACACATTGTAAACTAATACTCTCTCTATCCCAAATTATAAATCATTTTTCCAAAAATATTTGTCCCAAATTATAAGTCCTTTTACATTTCCAATACAACATTAATGACTTATTATTCTATATTTTTTTGACAGATTGTAAACTAATACTCTCTATCCCAAATTATAAATCATTTTTCCAAAAATATATGTCCCAAATTATAAGTCCCTTTACATTTCCAATACAACATTAATGACTTATTTCCAACATAACATCTATCTTTTATTATTAGCTCTTCTTACAAATTCTGATATATATATATATATATATATATATATATATATATATATATATATATATATATATATATATATATATATATATATATATATATATATATATATATATATATATATATATATATATATATATATATATATATATATATATATATATATATATATATATAAAAGGTTATAAATTTAAGTATTCTTATTTAGATTTTTGTAATTTAATTGTTTATTTTAAAAAAGGATAAAAGTTAGGTGCCGTCTCAATGGTACTATTGGTGCTTTTTTCCATTTATAAGGTGACATGTGTCCACAACTTAATGTCACGTTTAGATCCTCCATCAAAGCATGAGCTTGTCGTACATTTATTTATTAAAAAGAGGAACATTAACTCCACGTGTTATATTATTAATGGAGAATCTCATTATATAAACAATTTTACATAAGTTTAATCCTTTTAAAAAATGTAATCTAAGAGTTCGAATCTCATTCACCATATGTGCTTCACTCTATATTTTTTTGACACATTGTAAACTAATACTCTCTTTATCCCAAATTATAAATCATTTTTCCAAAAATATTTGTCCCAAATTATAAGTCCTTTTACATTTCCAATACAACATTAATGACTTATTATTCTATATTTTTTTGACAGATTGTAAACTAATACTCTCTCTATCCCAAATTATAAATCATTTTTCCAAAAATATATGTCCCAAATTATAAGTCCCTTTACATTTCCAATACAACATTAATGACTTATTTCCAACATAACATCTATCTTTTATTATTAGCTCTTCTTACAAATTCTGATATATATATATATATATATATATATATATATATATATATATATATATATACATATATATATATATATATATATACATATATATATATATATATATATATATATATATATATATATATATATATATATATATATATATATATATATATATATATATATATATATATATATATATATATATATAAGGTTATAAATTTAAGTATTCTTATTTAGATTTTTATAATTTAATTATTTATTTTAAAAAAGGATAAAAGTTAGGTGCCGTCTCAATGGTACTATTGGTGCTTTTTTCCATTTATAAGGTGACATGTGTCCACAACTTAATGTCACGTTTAGATCCTCCATCGAAGCATGAGCTTGTCGTACATTTATTTATTAAAAAGAGGAACATTAACTCCACGTTGTAGCACCTCAAATTTGCACCCTACCTTTTGTACATTCATTTTCATATTAGGTCATTAACATAACATAGTCCATTGCATAACATTGCATTGTCCTTTGCCCAAGTGCAAGCCCACTGACAAGATTAGGTCAACTGGTCAGGAGATTTAGTTGAGCAAGCAAGCATGTGCTATTTTCATTGGAACAAAGCCCTAGGGTGGATTTATCAAGTTCATATGGTCTATGGATCATTGTGAAGTGATTTGGCCAAAGATTGGATGATCAAAGCTCAACAGTCAAGCTGAATCTCTTCAGAAACCCTAGAAAGTCAACTGTGGTCAACTGTGCCTGATTTTATGGATTGGAAGGTGTGAGATGGTTTGAAAGGCCTCATTCATGTCCATACAAGTCTCATTTGACATATCAAAGACCAAGGTTGAAGATTTGGAGGTCAGATCAGAAGTTTCCTAAAATGGCAGGTGACCTGTAATTTCAGCTGCCCAAAATGGAAACTTTCTCTCCTCAAAATTACTTCATCATACAAGCTTCAAATGTAATTTTGTCCAACATGAAAGTTGAAGATCTTGATCTCACAATTCCAAAAAGTCCAAGAACTTGAAATTCCCATGTGTGGTTAGCAAGATATGGTTCAGTCATTTTCCAAAAATGCCCGAAATCAAAGTGCCATAACTCTCACATGGAGTGGCCAAATTGGATGGTTTTTCTTTGAGCAAATCACATTTAATGTGTACTTTCATAATCCATCATCACATTTTGCCAAAAGCATTCACATGAAAAGGCCATTTTTCAAGTGCACTAATTAAAATCCAAGGGCAAAATGGTCCAATTTGAGAAATATTTGGAATTTTGAAATGGGATTTTTTTCTACACATCACATATGTCATTTGTGACCTGTTGGAACCAAGTTTGGACAGAAAAATCAGCTGCATTAACCAAGGGCATTTTGGCCAAAAGTGGTGAAATTGCACATTAACACTAAACCTTCCATTTTGCTAATTGTGATTAATTTTGTGATTAAGCCTTGATATAAATAGATAATTGCAACTGTATTCATTAACGACTAATCACAATTTTCAGATCAAAGCCAAAAACTCTCCAATTCTCTCAAAAAAATCTCACAATTTTCATTCACTTTTTTCATCAAATTCTTCAATAATTCTCCATTGTTTTGGCAATTTCTTGGTGATTTCTTCATGTGCAGGTGATGCTAAAGATCTGTTTGTAGCGATTGAAGCAAGAAACACACAAAAATTCCAACTGTCCAAGCTTCACTCTTCAATGGCAGTCGCGATTTCACACGGATTCAAGCACTTGTGAGCTGGAAATTCTTCACCAATCACCTTCCTAATCCTCATTCTTCATCTGTTTCCACGAATCAAGGCCAAGAACACACGGATTTCGCAGCTGTTCATCAAGAAGGTTGGAATTCAACCTCTTTAATTCTTGTAATTACCATATGGATTAGATAGTTCGTGGAATGTAGGTTAATTTGATGTTTGAATCGCGCGATTCCGTTAAGTATTGAGCTAGATATGTTGATCCGAATATTTGTGTGTGAAACTTCTTTCGATTAGATCTTTTTGTACGTTAATCTTTAGACGATTCCATGGCCATATCCTTGATCTACGTTGCGAGAGGAAGAGTTTGGTATACGGCTTGTGCAGTTTGGTTGAGGTTTGCTCGTAACCGATGTCGGCACGATGAACATGAAGAACGGTGTGGAAGCTTCGTGAAATCTGGAAATTCCTTGCGTTTGATCCATCATTTTCGCTGGCCAATTTCGAATGCTGTTTCCCGCCTGTAACTTCCAAGCACCGGCCAATAGCGCGCTGACACGTAATAAATGAAGAACCTGCATTTTGGCTTGGCTTTGGAATGTCACGTTACTGCTATTGCCATCCACTGTACCATTAATTCAAAAAATCCATAATTAATTCGTATAACATTAAAATAACAATTCAATAAATTTAACAAATCTTAAAAAATCATAAAAAATTCAATATTAGTCCAAATTAGGTGGGATTTTTTTTGTTAGTTTCCAAATTTTATCTACTTTTTTTTAGGCATAGTAGTGTAAGTTGTGCCTGGTAAAATTTTGGAATGGTATATTGATATTTGACATGTGTGACAAATTTGCATGTTTTACCATTTTAATCACCAAATGCTCATACATTATCCAAAATTAATGAAATTTCATATAGTGATTCTTGACACATTTCTGGAGATTTTGGTATATCGTTTGTGATTTTTGGATCTCTGGATTGCTAGATATGATTTTTTCTTTTTGAATGTGACAATATGTGTCACATTATGCCATGCTGAGTTCATGAATTAATTTACCATGCTTCCATTAGGCCTATGGCTCTGATTTTTTGCATGAGATGACATATATATGTTAACTTTCAACATGAATTTTTGTAAATATAATTGATCCATTTTCTAATTGATTTGGATTTTTGATTGCTGTTTAGCATCTTTGGGTTGTTTCTTGTGTAACAAACTTCACATGTGTCATTAAATGCTCATCCCTAATCCTATGAATGTGAAATTTGGTGGAGTGTTTCCTAATATATTAAGCTTCACTTTGGCTTTGGTCCCATTAATTTCCCATGTGATATCACTGTTTTACAATTTATTGAAGTTGACATGTGATTTGTGATCTAATTTGGTTGTGTTTTTGCATGCCTTAACATGTTGATTTAATTTCCATAGCTCCTTTTGTCCAAATGGTATGAAAATTGATATGTAGCTCACTGAATAGGTTCTGTTTAGACATGAATTTTTGTGAGATTTATTGAGTTGCTTTGGTTTGGGTTTAATTGAAGTCATTCTGTTTGTGTATATATGATCCTTACTTGCCTAGTTTGACTTAGATTGTGCATGAAATTAATTTGGTGTATAGTTTAGACATGAGACCAATTGGATTCTCTTTGTATGTTATTAATGTTGATTTTGATCATGTTTCACTTGTTGTTTTACATTTTTTCCATCCTTTGGACCCTAGGCTTGTCCTAGTGGTCCTATTACTCATGTTTGAGTTTGACTTTGACTTTTCAGGTTAAGAAGTAAAGTGCTTAAAAGGAATTAATGCCAGTTGAATTGTTTCACTTGACTATTGTAAACTAACTTGTTTGTGTTGTAGGATGTTTGGCCTTTGAGTTGCTTGCACTTTGGTGCATTGGATTGTGTTTGTCTGTATATAGCTAATTGTAAACCATTTGCTGTTTAGTTATGTGATTGGTGTACTGATGATACTTGATTGATTTCAGGTACATTAGTCGCTAATATTGCTTTGCTTTGCTTGATAAGCAATTTGCACTGAGGTATAACATTCTTGTCTCCATGTAGTCTGGAAGACCTGGTCTGTTACTTGGCCAGGCACCTGTCTGAAGTCCTCCTTAAAAGGCGATGTTTGTGGTTGTTTACATTTGTGCCAAGCAGGTAAAGACCTCTATGAGGCAATTGGTGGATCAAAGGGATATGCAATCTATCCCCCACTATTCTGTTGAGTCGTCCCTCTGCTCACACGGCTGTGTGTTGATGCATTGGGACACAAACCCAAGATCTTGTGCTGTTGCACAATCGAGTCAGAGTCTTGAGCGTAGAAGGGTCCCTCCATTCTGGACCCACGCTCCTTTGTCTGAAGCTCTCCCTGGTCAGGGATAAGAGCTGTGAAGTCTAATCTTCACTCTCCTTTCATCAGCTTCACCTTAGCCCCTTAATGGCAAGGTTAAGAGCTAACCTTACCCCGATACAGAGGCTTGTTTGTCGAGGTTGATATGACCCCTCGACTAAAGCCTAGCCTTGATGTTTGAGCCCCTTGTTGGTGTGTTTATTTCATGCTGTATATGTTTGTGTGGTGTGATTGTATCCCCTAGGTTTGCTAGACTCCGCGTAGTCTCGTTTGCATGTCAATTAAGGTAGCACGGTTCCTTCGTATAGGACTTCCTTTCTTGCTTGAGCTTTCCTAAAACACAAACAAACACTATCCCCTCTTAAGGATACGTCAACTCCTTCTACTACAGGTGAGTAAGTCTCCAAAGGTCGAGCATCCGGTAGATTGCGTAGTGACGTTATCCACTTAAAAAACACAAACCAACAGGAATAGTTTAGCCGAACTACGGCAACTCTGATTCTCATGTCCAGATGAGATACGTAGGCACGAGATGCGATGTCTTGTCGAGTTTGACTAACAACTAACACTAATTCTTTTCTCTCGCCCTCGTTGCGATTGAGACCTTCCCTTTCTCTTGCCCTAGTTGCAATCAAGACCCTTTTTCTCGTTGTGTGCTTGGAAGCCGATGTAAGTCCAGCGATTGGCATTCGGGTTCCAGTGTTCGTGTGTGTTTTGGTTCGGATGCTGATGTAAGCCCAGTGATTGGCATTCAGGCTCCACGTTTGCCTTTGCATGTGTTTGTTTTGTGTGCGTGTTAGCCGAGCTACGAATGCTCTGATTCTTCTTCGTCCAAGAAGATACGTATGCATAGGATGCGACATCCTAGCGAGCATGTTTCCCCCAGTCCGAACTACTTTGACTCTGATGTCTATGCCTGATAGACTAAGTAGGCCCAGGATGCGGTATCCTGCCGAGTCAGTTTCAGTCTTGTTTGTTTCCTGTGTCTCATTCAGCCGGTATTTATTTGTTTATGAGCAGTGATTGTAGCAACCATTTCCCTTCCTATTGTGCGTGGATCCCGTCGAGTACGACGGATGCGTAGGGGTGCTAATACCTTCCCTTCGCATAACCGACTCCCGATCCCATTCTCTTTGGTCGCGAGACCATGTTCTTTCCAGGTTTACTCTGAGCGTTTCCTTTCCCTCTTTTGGGATAAATAACGCACGGTGGCGGCTCTGTTGTTCTTGTTTTCCCGCCGGTTTTTCGCGTAATGCGACAGTTGGCGACTCTGCTGGGGATAATACTGAAGTTGACCTGTGCTGGTCCATCTTCCCCGAGCGAGTCTCTCCTAGCGCTCTCTAGGTTAGGGTTCTGGTTGCTATTTGCTGTTATTTATTGCATTCATTTGTATATATGTGCATTTAATGTTTGCATTCATTCATATTCATCTACTGGCTGTGTTGTGTTTCCTTGTTTGGGGGGAAATTACTCGAGGTAAAAGGCCCAATACCCAGGCTATGAGTGAAATCTAGGAAACCTAGGAATAGAGTGATTCATGGGAAGCGGGTGGTATGCGCCACTTAGCGGAACATTGATATCATGAGCAGTTCAGACTCTGATGGGGTATTATCGGTGCATACATCTGGTGTGCACAGGATGATATTCTTGAAAGGGTTGTTTATCCTGCGTTTCTCTCGACCTTACCCTGGCCTAGATGACACCCGTGAGTGGGAGGGGATGATTATTACAGGTATTGTTGCTGACTTGTTGGTGACTTGTTGGTGACTCTTGGTACTGATGATGACTGTGAATTATGGACATTTATTTCTGGGACGCCGGAGTTCTGTCCGTGGTTTATCAGCGGGTTCCGTTTATTTCGGATCCCCGGGTTGGATTTGAAAGTACCTGTTCAGAGGATCTGGCTGTCATCCGTTCAGTGGATGTTCCTGTGATGATAGTGATGTAGTCTCCGGTTCCATTTATTTCGGAACTCCCCAAGTTGGATTTATGGTGACTCAGTTGACTGTGACTGGTTCAGAGAATGGGTCTTCAGATGACTTGGTGGCACAGCGACCTGCATTCATGCATTTGCATCGGTCTCATTTCGCATTCATCTGCATTCAACTCATGTCCATCCGTACTCAGGGTCCAGTATTTTTGATTAAGATTCTGGTTGAGAGACATCCAGATGTCGGATTATTATTAATGAAAAATTCTCTGTCTCTGTGAAACCAAAATCAAAGGATAGATATTCCTAGCACGGATAGACGTTGCATGTGTGAGTCATACTAACCCATTTGCTGTTTTGTAGGTGTCAACCGGTGCGCATAGCTCGTTTGCTCAGATATCCTGCTAGAAGCAACAAATCCAAACTGATGGATCCACTCAACACCGGTAAAGGCAGACATGTTTGGGATCGGTTATCGGCCAGATCAAGAGTCGTCTAGACCAAATAGAGGACGTCGTCCACCGTACATCTTCGTCAGTGCAGGAATGCTGAATTCTGATCAGGCTTGTTCAGTGAGTGAAGAGATCGACCGCGACCGCGAGCTAGAGCTGTGGATAAAGTCGTACGTACCAGGCGATTGGAAAGCCTCCAAAATCACCACTGTCGCTCATCCGGAAGTGTAGTATTTCTGTGTTTTGATTTTGTTTGCATGAAAGCCACACGTTTTGCCCGAAACGTAATGGTCCATTGTAAGGGCCATCTCATGTGTTTCATTGTGCAACATTTTGCGTCAGTAATAAATAGATGTTTTTGTGATTAAAAGCGGTGTTCCCTGTTTTTCACTTTTTGCAGTTTTTTAAAAAAATAAAAATAAAAATGGCAATGTTTATTCTCATTTTTCTTTCCTTTTGATTCGTCTTGTTCCGACCTCAAAAGTGGTTATCCTCCTGATCTCATTGATAACAATTCGGTTACACCTTTGTATGACTTCAACAATCCGCTCTATCATGCCGAAGAAAAGGCGAAGAAGATTGTGATCTGCTGGAATTAGCCAGGGTGTTGAAACAAGAGGAGAAGGTGATTCAACCGCACGAGGAGCGATTCAAGATTGATACTCCAGACACCGCCGAGGTCAGAAAGTGGAAATTGAGGCCGCTTCAGAGGCGAGATGAGGATATAATGGTAGGAGCATGTGGACACCTTCGCCTGGTCGTATCAGGATATGCCAGGGTTGGGTACCAATGTCGCTATACGCAAGCTACCAGGGAGAGAAGACTGTCCTCTAGAGGAGCGGGACACTGGTGCCACGTATCAGAGTGACTTTGTTTCATGGTATGATTCATCGTAGAATCGAATGCTATGTTGATGACATGATAGCAAAGTCCTAAGCAGAAGAAGGGCATCCGGAGGATCTGAGGCAAATTGGTTGACCGGATCGAAACTACTCAGACTGAGGTTGGGTCCGAACCAGTGCACTTGTGGAGTGCTGTCCGGTAAGTTGCCGAGGTTTATTGTGAACGAAAGGGGAGTCGAGGTCGATCCTGCTAAGAGAAAAAAAGGAAAAAAAAAAAAAAGAAAGAAAAAAGAAGAAAGAAAGGAAAAAGAAAGAAAGAAAAAAGAAAAAGAAAAACAATACAAGAAATGCCTGAACCGAAGAAAAGAAATCAAATGGTCAGGTGGAATGATGACTGCCAAGGGGCATTTGGAAAAAGAATAAGTTGCAGGAACCTCTGATTCTGATACCCTCCGGGGAAGAAACAACTGTTAATCTGGTACTTGACAGCCCTCAAGGGGTCTATGAGGTGTATTGTGTCAGCATGACGAGTCTTGTCGAAAAGAGCATGCAATTTACCTTAGCAAAGGGTTACCGACTGTGAGACAATACATTCACTGCTCGATAAAACTCGCTGTACTTTGGCATAGGCTGCTCGCCGACTGAGACAGTATGCTGATTCATACCACTTCGTGGATGTCCAAAATGGATCTGATCAAGTATGTGCTTGAGGAGATAGCGTTGAACGGACGGGTTGCGAGAGAGCAAATGGTGTCGATTGAATACGATGTTCAGTATGTCTCCCAGAAAGTAATCAAGAGGAAGGTACTGTATGGTTATCTCGCCCACTGATGGTTATCAGCCAAGGAAGTTTGAAGTCCCTGATGAGGACATCTCGAGGTACTCAAATCGAAAGATTGAGAGTGACCGATCCCGGAGGAGGGGCCTGACCCTGAATCCGAACGGATTCTGATGTCTGATGGGGAGAGTGTAAAGTGAATGAGTTAGTGCTTCCCCGATAACATTTGAATGCGCCAACGATGGTGGCTGAGTACGAAGTTGGTATCCTGGGTATCGTACTTCGGTGCGTGCATCTACTGGGGCAACGCCTTTCTCATTCAGTATGGGATGGAAGTGGTATTACTTACTGAGGTTTAGATCTCATTGTGGAGAGTCCCGATGGAAAAATCAGAGAAGGCTGAGTGGATAAGAACTCGGTATGACACGTTGAGCCCAACTGAGGAAAAGGGCTGGTAGTTACTTGTCATGGGGCAGTTGTACCCGGTGAGTGAAGCGTGTTGTGGACCGAGAAGTGCGACCTCGTGCGTACCACGTAAGAGATATGGTGTTGAAAAGGATCCTTCCTCCTCAAGACGATCGTGGGGCAAGTGGACACACAGTTATGAATGTCCATTCGTGGTCCAGGAAGGTTTCTCTGACAGAGCCTTGTGATTGATGACCACGGATGACGAAGATTTTCCATCCCCTGAGTGCGGACGCAGTTAAAAGATACTTCATGGAAAAAAGAGACCCGCTGGACAAAAAGAATAAGAGAGTCCAAGCAAAAAAGGGCATCCCGGCGAACCGAAAAAAAGAGAGAAAAGGTTCGGGCAAAAGTTAGGGATAATAAAAGAAAAGAACTGTACACCGGCAAGTCGAAAACCCCACAAGGGCGACTTGGGCAAAAAAGGGTATCCCGGTGGACTGAAACCCGAAAGGGCGGTCCAGGCAAAAGAGGGATTGAAACGAACAACTGCGTCCAGCATGACCGTTTGTGCTTGAGATATGACTTGGATAATCTCCGACAGAGATCAATCGGGAGCGTCTTGTTCAGAAGACAGAAAGTGCGGAAAGTCTTGAGGACATATGGGGTGTAACCGAGTTGGAACCCGATGAGATCACTGTTTCACATTGCCACTAGGATAGATTTTTTCCTTTTGTGCGCGATCACCTCTTTTCAGGGATTGCTTCCTGTGTGTTGCTCAGTTCTGAGCCACCTATCTTTTTCAGTCAATAAAATGCGTGTTCAGTCAAATAATTTTGTTTTTGTTTTCATTACCGCCTTGATTGCAAAACCATTCGTTTGTTTTGATAAGAATATTTGCATTTTGTAACATAGAGATCCCTTCCGATGCATGCTTATAAGATTGAAATCTGGAAATCTTATTCGGAAGTTTGAGCGACCAAGATGTTGAGGTGTTGGCACGCCTGGGGCACGCTTTTATCTAACAATCTCTTGTGCAGGTGCTGTTAGATATCTTCATTCGTTGACAGGTTGTGATATAGAGCCTTTTGACAAAAGATCCCCACAGAGTCCAACCAGGGGCAAGGGATAGACGAACAATGAAAGGACGACGAAAGAAGGACGACGATCCTGGAAGGTTTAATCAAGAAGACTCTTCAAAGTCTGAGGACCGGGAAGTTTGTATAATCCCAGGAGTTCGATCCCCGTAAAGTACGGAGGAGTCGGGAATACAAGGTGATGAATCAGAAAAGTCCAGATGAGTCTGGGAGTTCTCAAGTGGAAAGCCGATACTGTGGGTGGACGATGGATGCCGCTGTTCGACGACTCGACAGGTGTTTCGTGTCCGATAGGCCGTATTTCTCCAATGGGTTTGAGAGTGTTATCTCCCTAACAGATTCGAGATCGGTGCCTCCTCAGCAAGCCTGAAGGTTACCATATCCCCCAGCGGAGTTGTGATTGTTTTCCAAGTTTGAAGTTGTCTCCGCAGCAGGGGTTGTGTTGATGATTCTCCCTCGGCGAGGTCCCCAAGCGGATCGAGTCCGGTGAAATCATCCCCAGTAGAGGTAAGGATTGGTTACCTCGTCTAGCAGAGTAATCCCATGCAGTTCGGGTTCGATGGAGTTCATCCCCAGCAAAGGTTGTCTTTCCCCAGCAGGGTGGAAATGGACGTGGTAATGAAAGCTTCAACAAAGTTCCTGGAGCTCCCCGGTGTTGTCTCTGGAGGAGACGTGTGTTTATGCATTCATCATGTAGATAAGCATAGCATATTGCATCACTAGTGTGTGGCATTTCCATAATCATGGGGCTTTACGCTAAAAAAAACTCATGCATCTGCATTGCAAGCATATCCATTAGCCCGAGGCCGTGGTGAATTGACCAAGAATGGGTTGTTGGAAAGAGTTTAGCATCGCTTGGATCGATTTCAGAATTGGGTTCCCCAGCAGGGTTGAGAAAAGTGTTTTCCAACAAGTGACTCCGCAAGTGAGGGGGTATCCCCAGCATTGTTACTCCCCAATTGGTAGCATCTTGCCGGCTTGGATCTTTTTCCCTAGCAGATGTGGGTATGTCTGATCTCTCCATGTAGAGTTGACCCCTTAAGCAGAAAGTGCCTGTCATTTCCTTCTGCGCTCCCCACGAGTTGTATCCTCGTGGATGACGGTTGTTTACGTTCCCTCCCCTCGGGATGGGTGTTCCCTAGTGAGTTCTTTCCTCATTAGGATGTCTTGGTTCAGTTTGCCTTTTCGGATCGATCCTAAATTGGCTTCCTTGGGCTGTCTCTTGTGCTTCCCTGGGGCATAAATGAGTAGTTGCTTACTAACCGGCACTCATTCATCTTATCCTCAGCGGAATTTGTGGGTTTCTACCTACGAACCGGTAGTTGTAAGTCCTATTTCTGTGGTTTTCTACCTACTAACTGGTAGTTGTAAAATCCCACTTTCATCCCCTAGCAGAGGTAACCGTCGTGGTTCATTCTGATTGTTGGCGGATTTTGCGGTCTTCTACCTACTACCCGGTAGTTGTAAATCCTTTTTTCTCGCTCGGTCTCTCAGCAGACTGTTTGTTGGGCTCTACCTACGAACCGGTAGTTGTAAGTCCTATCTTCGTGGTTTTCTACCTACAACTAGTAGTTGTAAAATCCCACTTTTGTCCCCTTGGTGGAGTTAACCCTGTGTGCTCATCCTATCGATGACTGGTTACTTTTCCGTGGTTTTCTGCCTACAAACCGGTAGATGTAATCCCCTCTTTGCAGTTATCATTATCCAGTTTGCGGTATTGATATTCTTTTCCCCTCTGGATACTTGCCTTGATCAAGCAGTATTGTCCCCAGTGGGTCTTCCCCTTTCTTTTGGGTATTTGCTCCGAGTTAGCAATTTTATCCTCTTTTGATTGGTCAGCTTTTGCATACCTAGTCCTGGTACCCTGATGCCTTTCTTTTCGGTCGTTTATCCATCTAACAACCTACAACCCGGTTATGGATAATCTTCCACGCGAGTGTATTATCTACGTTCTGACGGCTATAGATAATATATCTCATGCACTCTTGGGTCGAAGTCTTCCTCCCCAGTCGAGTAAGATTCGTATTCCTTGTGGAATCGAATGTCCATCCTTTAACAAGTTTGCTTTCGCTCTCTTTAGGATGATGTCGGTCGATTATTCATTTAACAACCTGCAACCCGGTTATGGATAATCTTCCATGCGAGGTTATTATCTACGTTCTGACGGCTATAGATGATATATCTCATGCACTCTTTGGTCAATCTTTTGATTGTTTTCTCCAGCAGAGTAAGATTCGTATTCCTTATGGAATCGGATGTCCATCCTTTGACAAGACTGCTTTTCTAGCCCTCTTCAGGATGTTGAGTGTTTTGGAACACAAACCAATTCACGCTTTGGTCGGTCACCCGTTTCATACCTACAACCCGGTATCCTTGGTGTTCCTTCCCGTTTGCTCGCTGTCGTGACCTTGATCCCCAGTGAGAGCCCCTGCAAGTGTGGCCTTGCCCAGACATGTAGATGTCAGTATCCTGTCAGCACCCGCGTGTGTTTTTCTTTGGTGTTGGTAAACACCATCTTTCGGTGATTTCCAGTCATGCGTAGTGTCTGGTCTTCTTTGGTGTCGGTAAACACCATATTTCGGTGATTTCCAGTCATGCGTAGTGTCTGGTCTTCTTTTGGTGTCGGTAAACATCATCTTTCGATGTGCGTAACGTCGTCCCTTCCCTAGTGAAGTTCCTCCTCTCCGTTGGTGTCGATAAACGTCGAGTTTTTCCTATGCGTCCGTTGGCGTATAGTTGATATCTTTCCCCACAGGGTCGTCCCCAGAAGATTCCTCCTCTCCGTTGGTGTCGATAAACGTCGAGTTTTTCCCTATCATCCGTTGATGATTTGGTTGTGTTCATTATCCTCAGAAGATTTCTCCTCTCCGTTGGTGTCGATAAACGTCGAGTTTTTCCTATGCGTCTGATGACGTATAGTTGCTTATTCCCCGCAGAACATTTGGTAATACCAGATGATTCCCCTCAGAGTTTCCTCCTCTCCGTTGGTGTCGATAAACGTCGAGTTTTTCCTATGCGTCATATGACGTCTAGTTGTACCCTTCCCCAAGTGGATTTACCTCTCCGTTGGTTTCGATAAACGTCGAGTTTTTCCTATGCGTCCTATGACGTCTAGTTGTACCCTTCCCCAAGTGGATTTACCTCTCCGTTGGTTTCGATAAACGTCGAGTTTTTCTCATTCGTCCATGAACGTCTGATTGTATACCCTATTCCCAGTTCATTCATTAATGACTGGTTGATTTCCCAGCCAGAATCCCCAATAGACGTCCTATTTGGTGTCCGGTTGTGGTCTCCCTTTCGTCCTATGACGTCTGGCTGAGTTTTCTCCTTCTCCGTTGGTGTCGATAAACGTTGAGTCTCCCTTTCGTCCTATGACGTCTGGCTGAGTTTTCTCCTTCTCCGTTGGTGTCGATAAACGTTGAGTCTCCCTTTCGTCCTATGACGTCTGGTTGAGTTTTCTCCTTCTCCGTTGGTGTCGATAAACGTTGAGTCTCCCTTTCGTCCTATGACGTCTGGTTGAGTTTTCTCCTTCTCCGTTGGTTTTGGTAAACGTTGAGTCTCCCTTTCGTCCTATGACGTCTGGTTGAGTTTTCTCCCTCTCCGTTGGTTTTGGTAAACGTGGAGTTTTTCCCATTTCGTCCGCTGACGTATGGTTGTATCTCTCTTTCCATTAATGATTGGTTACCTCTCCGTTGGTTTTGGTAAACGTTGAGTTTTTCCCATTTCGTCCGCTGACGTATGGTTGTATCTCTCTTTCCATTCATTCATTAATGATTGGTTACCTCTCCGTTGGTTTTGGTAAACGTTGAGTTTTTCCCATTTCGTCCGCTGACGTATGGTTGTATCTCTCTTTCCATTAATAGTTGATTTACCTCTCCGTTGGTCTTGGTAAACGTTGAGTCTTTCCCATTTCGTCCGCTGACGTATGGTTGTATCTCTCTTTCCATTCATTCATTAATGATTGGTTACCTCTCCGTTGGTTTTGGTAAACGTTGAGTTTTTCCCATTGCGTCCGCTGACGTATGGTTGTATCCTTTCCTGGTTATCCCCAGTAGAGTTGATTTACCTCTCCGTTGGTCTTGGTAAACGTTGAGTTTTTCCTAGTTGTCCGTTGGCATCTAGTTGAGATGATTTCTGTTCCCATTCATCGTGTGTCGATGTTTGGATGTGCTTGTACCTCTGAAAAAAAAAACAACAAAAACAAGAAAGATAAATCCCAGCAGTGTGCAAATTTCTACGGTTCTTGGTATTCAATCCCTGTTTACCCTGAAAGTCTGACAGCCGTTGCTCTCATCCGTTCGGGTTCCCAGTTGATTGAATAGGGGCAGCTGTAGCACCTCAAATTTGCACCCTACCTTTTGTACATTCATTTTCATATTAGGTCATCAAAATAACATAGTCCATTGCATAACATTGCATTGTCCTTTGCCCAAGTGCAAGCCCACTGACAAGATTAGGTCAACTGGTCAGGAGATTTAGTTGAGCAAGCAAGCATGTGCTATTTTCATTGGAACAAAGCCCTAGGGTGGATTTATCAAGTTCATATGGTCTATGGATCATTGTGAAGTGATTTGGCCAAAGATTGGATGATCAAAGCTCAACAGTCAAGCTGAATCTCTTCAGAAACCCTAGAAAGTCAACTGTGGTCAACTGTGCCTGATTTTATGGATTGGAAGGTGTGAGATGGTTTGAAAGGCCTCATTCATGTCCATACAAGTCTCATTTGACATATCAAAGACCAAGGTTGAAGATTTGGAGGTCAGATCAGAAGTTTCCTAAAATGGCAGGTGACCTGTAATTTCAGCTGCCCAAAATGGAAACTTTCTCTCCTCAAAATTACTTCATCATACAAGCTTCAAATGTAATTTTGTCCAACATGAAAGTTGAAGATCTTGATCTCACCATTCCAAAAAGTCCAAGAACTTGAAATTCCCATGTGTGGTTAGCAAGATATGGTTCAGTCATTTTCCAAAAATGCCCGAAATCAAAGTGCCATAACTCTCACATGGAGTGGCCAAATTGGATGGTTTTTCTTTGAGCAAATCACATTTAATGTGTACTTTCATAATCCATCATCACATTTTGCCAAAAGCATTCACATAAAAAGGCCATTTTTCAAGTGCACTAATTAAAATCCAAGGGCAAAATGGTCCAATTTGAGAAATATTTGGAATTTTGAAATGGGACTTTTTTCTACACATCACATATGTCATTTGTGACCTGTTGGAACCAAGTTTGGACAGAAAAATCAGCTGCATTAACCAAGGGCATTTTGGCCAAAAGTGGTGAAATTGCACATTAACACTAAACCTTCCATTTTGCTAATTGTGATTAATTTTGTGATTAAGCCTTGGTATAAATAGATAATTGCAACTGTATTCATTAACGACTAATCACAATTTTCAGATCAAAGCCAAAAACTCTCCAATTCTCTCAAAAAAATCTCACAATTTTCATTCACTTTTTTCATCAAATTCTTCAATAATTCTCCATTGTTTTGGCAATTTCTTGGTGATTTCTTCATGTGCAGGTGATGCTAAAGATCTGTTTGTAGCGATTGAAGCAAGAAACACACAAAAATTCCAACTGTCCAAGCTTCACTCTTCAATGGCAGTCGCGATTTCACACGGATTCAAGCACTTGTGAGCTGGAAATTCTTCACCAATCACCTTCCTAATCCTCATTCTTCATCTGTTTCCACGAATCAAGGCCAAGAACACACGGATTTCGCAGCTGTTCATCAAGAAGGTTGGAATTCAACCTCTTTAATTCTTGTAATTACCATATGGATTAGATAGTTCGTGGAATGTAGGTTAATTTGATGTTTGAATCGCGCGATTCCGTTAAGTATTGAGCTAGATATGTTGATCCGAATATTTGTGTGTGAAACTTCTTTCGATTAGATCTTTTTGTACGTTAATCTTTAGATGATTCCATGGCCATATCCTTGATATACGTTGCGAGAGGAAGAGTTTGGTATACGGCTTGTGCAGTTTGGTTGAGGTTTGCTCGTAACCGATGCCGACACGATGAACATGAAGAACGGTGTGGAAGCTTCGTGAAATCTGGAAATTCCTTGCGTTTGATCCATCATTTTCGCTGGCCAATTTCGAATGCTGTTTCCCGCCTGTAACTTCCAAGCACCGGCCAATAGCGCGCTGACACGTAATAAATGAAGAACCTGCATTTTGGCTTGGCTTTGGAATGTCACGTTACTGCTATTGCCATCCACTGTACCATTAATTCAAAAAATCCATAATTAATTCGTATAACATTAAAATAACAATTCAATAAATTTAACAAATCTTAAAAAATCATAAAAAATTCAATATTAGTCCAAATTAGGTGGGATTTTTTTTGTTAGTTTCCAAATTTTATCTACTTTTTTTAGGCATAGTAGTGTAAGTTGTGCCTGGTAAAATTTTGGAATGGTATATTGATATTTGACATGTGTGACAAATTTGCATGTTTTACCATTTTAATCACCAAATGCTCATACATTATCCAAAATTAATGAAATTTCATATAATGATTCTTGACACATTTCTGGAGATTTTGGTATATCGTTTGTGATTTTTGGATCTCTGGATTGCTAGATATGATTTTTTCTTTTTGAATGTGACAATATGTGTCACATTATGCCATGCTGAGTTCATGAATTAATTTACCATGCTTCCATTAGGCCTATGGCTCTGATTTTTTGCATGAGATGACATATATATGTTAACTTTCAACATGAATTTTTGTAAATATAATTGATCCATTTTCTAATTGATTTGGATTTTTGATTGCTGTTTAGCATCTTTGGGTTGTTTCTTGTGTAACAAACTTCACATGTGTCATTAAATGCTCATCCCTAATCCTATGAATGTGAAATTTGGTGGAGTGTTTCCTAATATATTAAGCTTCACTTTGGCTTTGGTCCCATTAATTTCCCATGTGATATCACTGTTTTACAATTTATTGAAGTTGACATGTGATTTGTGATCTAATTTGGTTGTGTTTTGCATGCCTTAACATGTTGATTTAATTTCCATAGCTCCTTTTGTCCAAATGGTATGAAAATTGATATGTAGCTCACTGAATAGGTTCTGTTTAGACATGAATTTTTGTGAGATTTATTGAGTTGCTTTGGTTTGGGTTTAATTGAAGTCATTCTGTTTGTGTATATATGATCCTTACTTGCCTAGTTTGACTTAGATTGTGCATGAAATTAATTTGGTGTATAGTTTAGACATGAGACCAATTGGATTCTCTTTGTATGTGATTAATGTTGATTTTGATCATGTTTCACTTGTTGTTTTACATTTTTTCCATCCTTTGGACCCTAGGCTTGTCCTAGTGGTCCTATTACTCATGTTTGAGTTTGACTTTGACTTTTCAGGTTAAGAAGTAAAGTGCTTAAAAGGAATTAATGCCAGTTGAATTGTTTCACTTGACTATTGTAAACTAACTTGTTTGTGTTGTAGGATCTTTGGCCTTTGAGTTGCTTGCACTTTGGTGCATTGGATTGTGTTTGTCTGTATATAGCTAATTGTAAACCATTTGCTGTTTAGTTATGTGATTGGTGTACTGATGATACTTGATTGATTTCAGGTACATTAGTCGCTAATATTGCTTTGCTTTGCTTGATAAGCAATTTGCACTGAGGTATAACATTCTTGTCTCCATGTAGTCTGGAAGACCTGGTCTGTTACTTGGCCAGGCACCTGTCTGAAGTCCTCCTTAAAAGGCGATGTTTGTGGTTGTTTACATTTGTGCCAAGCAGGTAAAGACCTCTATGAGGCAATTGGTGGATCAAAGGGATATGCAATCTATCCCCCACTATTCTGTTGAGTCGTCCCTCTGCTCACACGGCTGTGTGTTGATGCATTGGGACACAAACCCAAGATCTTGTGCTGTTGCACAATCGAGTCAGAGTCTTGAGCGTAGAAGGGTCCCTCCATTCTGGACCCACGCTCCTTTGTCTGAAGCTCTCCCTGGTCAGGGATAAGAGCTGTGAAGTCTAATCTTCACTCTCCTTTCATCAGCTTCACCTTAGCCCCTTAATGGCAAGGTTAAGAGCTAACCTTACCCCGATACAGAGGCTTGTTTGTCGAGGTTGATATGACCCCTCGACTAAAGCCTAGCCTTGATGTTTGAGCCCCTTGTTGGTGTGTTTATTTCATGCTGTATATGTTTGTGTGGTGTGATTGTATCCCCTAGGTTTGCTAGACTCCGCGTAGTCTCGTTTGCATGTCAATTAAGGTAGCACGGTTCCTTCGTATAGGACTTCCTTTCTTGCTTGAGCTTTCCTAAAACACAAACAAACACTATCCCCTCTTAAGGATACGTCAACTCCTTCTACTACAGGTGAGTAAGTCTCCAAAGGTCGAGCATCCGGTAGATTGCGTAGTGACGTTATCCACTTAAAAAACACAAACCAACAGGAATAGTTTAGCCGAACTACGGCAACTCTGATTCTCATGTCCAGATGAGATACGTAGGCACGAGATGCGATGTCTTGTCGAGTTTGACTAACAACTAACACTAATTCTTTTCTCTCGCCCTCGTTGCGATTGAGACCTTCCCTTTCTCTTGCCCTAGTTGCAATCAAGACCCTTTTTCTCGTTGTGTGCTTGGAAGCCGATGTAAGTCCAGCGATTGGCATTCGGGTTCCAGTGTTCGTGTGTGTTTTGGTTCGGATGCTGATGTAAGCCCAGTGATTGGCATTCAGGCTCCACGTTTGCCTTTGCATGTGTTTGTTTTGTGTGCGTGTTAGCCGAGCTACGAATGCTCTGATTCTTCTTCGTCCAAGAAGATACGTATGCATAGGATGCGACATCCTAGCGAGCATGTTTTCCCCCAGTCCGAACTACTTTGACTCTGATGTCTATGCCTGATAGACTAAGTAGGCCCAGGATGCGGTATCCTGCCGAGTCAGTTTCAGTCTTGTTTGTTTCCTGTGTCTCATTCAGCCGATATTTATTTGTTTATGAGCAGTGATTGTAGCAACCATTTCCCTTCCTATTGTGCGTGGATCCCGTCGAGTACGACGGATGCGTAGGGGTGCTAATACCTTCCCTTCGCATAACCGACTCCCGATCCCATTCTCTTTGGTCGCGAGACCATGTTCTTTCCAGGTTTACTCTGAGCGTTTCCTTTCCCTCTTTTGGGATAAATAACGCACGGTGGCGGCTCTGTTGTTCTTGTTTTCCCGCCGGTTTTTCGCGTAATGCGACAGCTGGCGACTCTGCTGGGGATAATACTGAAGTTGACCTGTGCTGGTCCATCTTCCCCGAGCGAGTCTCTCCTAGCGCTCTCTAGGTTAGGGTTCTGGTTGCTATTTGCTGTTATTTATTGCATTCATTTGTATATATGTGCATTTATTGTTTGCATTAATGTTTGCATTCATTCATATTCATCTACTGGCTGTGTTGTGTTTCCTTGTTTGGGGGGAAATTACTCGAGGTAAAAGGCCCAATACCCAGGCTATGAGTGAAATCTAGGAAACCTAGGAATAGAGTGATTCATGGGAAGCGGGTGGTATGCGCCACTTAGCGGAACATTGATATCATGAGCAGTTCAGACTCTGATGGGGTATTATCGGTGCATACATCTGGTGTGCACAGGATGATATTCTTGAAAGGGTTGTTTATCCTGCGTTTCTCTCGACCTTACCCTGGCCTAGATGACACCCGTGAGTGGGAGGGGATGATTATTACAGGTATTGTTGCTGACTTGTTGGTGACTTGTTGGTGACTCTTGGTACTGATGATGACTGTGAATTATGGACATTTATTTCTGGGACGCCGGAGTTCTGTCCGTGGTTTATCAGCGGGTTCCGTTTATTTCGGATCCCCGGGTTGGATTTGAAAGTACCTGTTCAGAGGATCTGGCTGTCATCCGTTCAGTGGATGTTCCTGTGATGATAGTGATGTAGTCTCCGGTTCCATTTATTTCGGAACTCCCCAAGTTGGATTTATGGTGACTCAGTTGACTGTGACTGGTTCAGAGAATGGGTCTTCAGATGACTTGGTGGCACAACGACCTGCATTCATGCATTTGCATCGGTCTCATTTCGCATTCATCTGCATTCAACTCATGTCCATCCGTACTCAGGGTCCAGTATTTTTGATTAAGATTCTGGTTGAGAGACATCCAGATGTCGGATTATTATTAATGAAAAATTCTTTGTCTCTGTGAAACCAAAATCAAAGGACAGATATTCCTAGCACGGATAGACGTTGCATGTGTGAGTCATACTAACCCATTTGCTGTTTTGTAGGTGTCAACCGGTGCGCATAGCTCGTTTGCTCAGATATCCTGCTAGAAGCAACAAATCCAAACTGATGGATCCACTCAACACCGGTAAAGGCAGACATGTTTGGGATCGGTTATCGGCCAGATCAAGAGTCGTCTAGACCAAATAGAGGACGTCGTCCACCGTACATCTTCGTCAGTGCAGGAATGCTGAATTCTGATCAGGCTTGTTCAGTGAGTGAAGAGATCGACCGCGACCGCGAGCTAGAGCTGTGGATAAAGTCGTACGTACCAGGCGATTGGAAAGCCTCCAAAATCACCACTGTCGCTCATCCGGAAGTGTAGTATTTCTGTGTTTTGATTTTTTTTGCATGAAAGCCATACGTTTTGCCCGAAACGTAATGGTCCATTGTAAGGGCCATCTCATGTGTTTCATTGTGCAACATTTTGCGTCAGTAATAAATAGATGTTTTTGTGATTAAAAGCGGTGTTCCCTGTTTTTCACTTTTTGCAGTTTTTTAAAAAAATAAAAATAAAAATGGCAATGTTTATTCTCATTTTTCTTTCCTTTTGATTCGTCTTGTTCCGACCTCAAAAGTGGTTATCCTCCTGATCTCATTGATAACAATTCGGTTACACCTTTGTATGACTTCAACAATCCGCTCTATCATGCCGAAGAAAAGGCGAAGAAGATTGTGATCTGCTGGAATTAGCCAGGGTGTTGAAACAAGAGGAGAAGGTGATTCAACCGCACGAGGAGCGATTCAAGATTGATACTCCAGACACCGCCGAGGTCAGAAAGTGGAAATTGAGGCCGCTTCAGAGGCGAGATGAGGATATAATGGTAGGAGCATGTGGACACCTTCGCCTGGTCGTATCAGGATATGCCAGGGTTGGGTACCAATGTCGCTATACGCAAGCTACCAGGGAGAGAAGACTGTCCTCTAGAGGAGCGGGACACTGGTGCCACGTATCAGAGTGACTTTGTTTCATGGTATGATTCATCGTAGAATCGAATGCTATGTTGATGACATGATAGCAAAGTCCTAAGCAGAAGAAGGGCATCCGGAGGATCTGAGGCAAATTGGTTGACCGGATCGAAACTACTCAGACTGAGGTTGGGTCCGAACCAGTGCACTTGTGGAGTGCTGTCCGGTAAGTTGCCGAGGTTTATTGTGAACGAAAGGGGAGTCGAGGTCGATCCTGCTAAGAGAAAAAAAGGAAAAAAAAAAGAAAAAAAAGAAAGAAAGAAAGAAAGAAAGGAAAAAGAAAGAAAGAAAAAAGAAAAAGAAAAACAATACAAGAAACGCCTGAACCGAAGAAAAGAAATCAAATGGTCAGGTGGAATGATGACTGCCAAGGGGCATTTGGAAAAAGAATAAGTTGCAGGAACCTCTGATTCTGATACCCTCCGGGGAAGAAACAACTGTTAATCTGGTACTTGACAGCCCTCAAGGGGTCTATGAGGTGTATTGTGTCAGCATGACGAGTCTTGTCGAAAAGAGCATGCAATTTACCTTAGCAAAGGGTTACCGACTGTGAGACAATACATTCACTGCTCGATAAAACTCGTTGTACTTTGGCATAGGCTGCTCGCCGACTGAGACAGTATGCTGATTCATACCACTTCGTGGATGTCCAAAATGGATCTGATCAAGTATGTGCTTGAGGAGATAGCGTTGAACGGACGGGTTGCGAGAGAGCAAATGGTGTCGATTGAATACGATGTTCAGTATGTCTCCCAGAAAGTAATCAAGAGGAAGGTACTGTATGGTTATCTCGCCCACTGATGGTTATCAGCCAAGGAAGTTTGAAGTCCCTGATGAGGACATCTCGAGGTACTCAAATCGAAAGATTGAGAGTGACCGATCCCGGAGGAGGGGCCTGACCCTGAATCCGAACGGATTCTGATGTCTGATGGGGAGAGTGTAAAGTGAATGAGTTAGTGCTTCCCCGATAACATTTGAATGCGCCAACGATGGTGGCTGAGTACGAAGTTGGTATCCTGGGTATCGTACTTCGGTGCGTGCATCTACTGGGGCAACGCCTTTCTCATTCAGTATGGGATGGAAGTGGTATTACTTACTGAGGTTTAGATCTCATTGTGGAGAGTCCCGATGGAAAAATCAGAGAAGGCTGAGTGGATAAGAACTCGGTATGACACGTTGAGCCCAACTGAGGAAAAGGGCTGGCAGTTACTTGTCATGGGGCAGTTGTACCCGGTGAGTGAAGCGTGTTATGGACCGAGAAGTGCGACCTCGTGCGTACCACGTAAGAGATATGGTGTTGAAAAGGATCCTTCCTCCTCAAGACGATCGTGGGGCAAGTGGACACACAGTTATGAATGTCCATTCGTGGTCCAGGAAGGTTTCTCTGACAGAGCCTTGTGATTGATGACCACGGATGACGAAGATTTTCCATCCCCTGAGTGCGGACGCAGTTAAAAGATACTTCATGGAAAAAAGAGACCCGCTGGACAAAAAGAATAAGAGAGTCCAAGCAAAAAAGGGCATCCCGGCGAACCGAAAAAAAGAGAGAAAAGGTTCGGGCAAAAGTTAGGGATAATAAAAGAAAAGAACTGTACACCCGGCAAGTCGAAAACCCCCACAAGGGCGACTTGGGCAAAAAAGGGTATCCCGGTGGACTGAAACCCGAAAGGGCGGTCCAGGCAAAAGAGGGATTGAAACGAACAACTGCGTCCAGCATGACCGTTTGTGCTTGAGATATGACTTGGATAATCTCCGACAGAGATCAATCGGGAGCGTCTTGTTCAGAAGACAGAAAGTGCGGAAAGTCTTGAGGACATATGGGGTGTAACCGAGTTGGAACCCGATGAGATCACTGTTTCACATTGCCACTAGGATAGATTTTTTCCTTTTGTGCGCGATCACCTCTTTTCAGGGATTGCTTCCTGTGTGTTGCTCAGTTCTGAGCCACCTATCTTTTTCAGTCAATAAAATGCGTGTTCAGTCAAATAATTTTGTTTTTGTTTTCATTACCGCCTTGATTGCAAAAACATTCGTTTGTTTTGATAAGAATATTTGCATTTTGTAACATAGAGATCCCTTCCGATGCATGCTTATAAGATTGAAATCTGGAAATCTTATTCGGAAGTTTGAGCGACCAAGATGTTGAGGTGTTGGCACGCCTGGGGCACGCTTTTATCTAACAATCTCTTGTGCAGGTGCTGTTAGATATCTTCATTCGCTGACAGGTTGTGATATAGAGCCTTTTGACAAAAGATCCCCACAGAGTCCAACCAGGGGCAAGGGATAGACGAACAATGAAAGGACGACGAAAGAAGGACGACGATCCTGGAAGGTTTAATCAAGAAGACTCTTCAAAGTCTGAGGACCGGGAAGTTAGTATAATCCCAGGAGTTCGATCCCCGTAAAGTACGGAGGAGTCGGGAATACAAGGTGATGAATCAGAAAAGTCCAGATGAGTCTGGGAGTTCTCAAGTGGAAAGCCGATACTGTGGGTGGACGATGGATGCCGCTGTTCGACGACTCGACAGGTGTTCCGTGTCCGATAGGCCGTATTTCTCCAATGGGTTTGAGAGTGTTATCTCCCTAACAGATTCGAGATCGGTGCCTCCTCAGCAAGCCTGAAGGTTACCATATCCCCCAGCGGAGTTGTGATTGTTTTCCAAGTTTGAAGTTGTCTCCGCAGCAGGGGTTGTGTTGATGATTCTCCCTCGGCGAGGTCCCCAAGCGGATCGAGTCCGGTGAAATCATCCCCAGTAGAGGTAAGGATTGGTTACCTCGTCTAGCAGAGTAATCCCATGCAGTTCGGGTTCGATGGAGTTCATCCCCAGCAAAGGTTGTCTTTCCCCAGCAGGGTGGAAATGGACGTGGTAATGAAAGCTTCAACAAAGTTCCTGGAGCTCCCCGGTGTTGTCTCTGGAGGAGACGTGTGTTTATGCATTCATCATGTAGATAAGCATAGCATATTGCATCACTAGTGTGTGGCATTTCCATAATCATGGGGCTTTACGCTAAAAAAAAACTCATGCATCTGCATTGCAAGCATATCCATTAGCCCGAGGCCGTGGTGAATTGACCAAGAATGGGTTGTTGGAAAGAGTTTAGCATCGCTTGGATCGATTTCAGAATTGGGTTCCCCAGCAGGGTTGAGAAAAGTGTTTTCCCAACAAGTGACTCCGCAAGTGAGGGGGTATCCCCAGCATTGTTACTCCCCAATTGGTAGCATCTTGCCGGCTTGGATCTTTTTCCCTAGCAGATGTGGGTATGTCTGATCTCTCCATGTAGAGTTGACCCCTTAAGCAGAAAGTGCCTGTCATTTCCTTCTGCGCTCCCCACGAGTTGTATCCTCGTGGATGACGGTTGTTTCCGTTCCCTCCCCTCGGGATGGGTGTTCCCTAGTGAGTTCTTTCCTCATTAGGATGTCTTGGTTCAGTTTGCCTTTTCGGATCGATCCTAAATTGGCTTCCTTGGGCTGTCTCTTGTGCTTCCCTGGGGCATAAATGAGTAGTTGCTTACTAACCGGCACTCATTCATCTTATCCTCAGCGGAATTTGTGGGTTTCTACCTACGAACCGGTAGTTGTAAGTCCTATTTCTGTGGTTTTCTACCTACTAACTGGTAGTTGTAAAATCCCACTTTCATCCCCTAGCAGAGGTAACCGTCGTGGTTCATTCTGATTGTTGGCGGATTTTGCGGTCTTCTACCTACTACCCGGTAGTTGTAAATCCTTTTTTCTCGCTCGGTCTCTCAGCAGACTGTTTGTTGGGCTCTACCTACGAACCGGTAGTTGTAAGTCCTATCTTCGTGGTTTTCTACCTACAACTGGTAGTTGTAAAATCCCACTTTTGTCCCCTTGGTGGAGTTAACCCTGTGTGCTCATCCTATCGATGACTGGTTACTTTTCCGTGGTTTTCTGCCTACAAACCGGTAGATGTAATCCCCTCTTTGCAGTTATCATTATCCAGTTTGCGGTATTGATATTCTTTTCCCCTCTGGATACTTGCCTTGATCAAGCAGTATTGTCCCCAGTGGGTCTTCCCCTTTCTTTTGGGTATTTGCTCCGAGTTAGCAATTTTATCCTCTTTTGATTGGTCAGCTTTTGCATACCTAGTCCTGGTACCCTGATGCCTTTCTTTTCGGTCGTTTATCCATCTAACAACCTACAACCCGGTTATGGATAATCTTCCACGCGAGTGTATTATCTACGTTCTGACGGCTATAGATAATATATCTCATGCACTCTTGGGTCGAAGTCTTCCTCCCCAGTCGAGTAAGATTCGTATTCCTTGTGGAATCGAATGTCCATCCTTTAACAAGTTTGCTTTCGCTCTCTTTAGGATGATGTCGGTCGATTATTCATTTAACAACCTGCAACCCGGTTATGGATAATCTTCCATGCGAGGTTATTATCTACGTTCTGACGGCTATAGATGATATATCTCATGCACTCTTTGGTCAATCTTTTGATTGTTTTCTCCAGCAGAGTAAGATTCGTATTCCTTATGGAATCGGATGTCCATCCTTTGACAAGACTGCTTTTCTAGCCCTCTTCAGGATGATGAGTGTTTTGGAACACAAACCAATTCACGCTTTGGTCGGTCACCCGTTTCATACCTACAACCCGGTATCCTTGGTGTTCCTTCCCGTTTGCTCGCTGTCGTGACCTTGATCCCCAGTGAGAGCCCCTGCAAGTGTGGCCTTGCCCAGACATGTAGATGTCAGTATCCTGTCAGCACCCGCGTGTGTTTTTCTTTGGTGTTGGTAAATACCATCTTTCGGTGATTTCCAGTCATGCGTAGTGTCTGGTCTTCTTTGGTGTCGGTAAACACCATATTTCGGTGATTTCCAGTCATGCGTAGTGTCTGGTCTTCTTTTGGTGTCGGTAAACATCATCTTTCGATGTGCGTAACGTCGTCCCTTCCCTAGTGAAGTTCCTCCTCTCCGTTGGTGTCGATAAACGTCGAGTTTTTCCTATGCGTCCGTTGGCGTATAGTTGATATCTTTCCCCACAGGGTCGTCCCCAGAAGATTCCTCCTCTCCGTTGGTGTCGATAAACGTCGAGTTTTTCCCTATCATCCGTTGATGATTTGGTTGTGTTCATTATCCTCAGAAGATTTCTCCTCTCCGTTGGTGTCGATAAACGTCGAGTTTTTCCTATGCGTCTGATGACGTATAGTTGCTTATTCCCCGCAGAACATTTGGTAATACCAGATGATTCCCCTCAGAGTTTCCTCCTCTCCGTTGGTGTCGATAAATGTCGAGTTTTTCCTATGCGTCCTATGACGTCTAGTTGTACCCTTCCCCAAGTGGATTTACCTCTCCGTTGGTTTCGATAAACGTCGAGTTTTTCCTATGCGTCCTATGACGTCTAGTTGTACCCTTCCCCAAGTGGATTTACCTCTCCGTTGGTTTCGATAAACGTCGAGTTTTTCTCATTCGTCCATGAACGTCTGATTGTATACCCTATTCCCAGTTCATTCATTAATGACTGGTTGATTTCCCAGCCAGAATCCCCAATAGACGTCCTATTTGGTGTCCGGTTGTGGTCTCCCTTTCGTCCTATGACGTCTGGCTGAGTTTTCTCCTTCTCCGTTGGTGTCGATAAACGTTGAGTCTCCCTTTCGTCCTATGACGTCTGGCTGAGTTTTCTCCTTCTCCGTTGGTGTCGATAAACGTTGAGTCTCCCTTTCGTCCTATGACGTCTGGTTGAGTTTTCTCCTTCTCCGTTGGTGTCGATAAACGTTGAGTCTCCCTTTCGTCCTATGACGTCTGGTTGAGTTTTCTCCTTCTCCGTTGGTTTTGGTAAACGTTGAGTCTCCCTTTCGTCCTATGACGTCTGGTTGAGTTTTCTCCCTCTCCGTTGGTTTTGGTAAACGTGGAGTTTTTCCCATTTCGTCCGCTGACGTATGGTTGTATCTCTCTTTTCATTAATGATTGGTTACCTCTCCGTTGGTTTTGGTAAACGTTGAGTTTTTCCCATTTCGTCCGCTGACGTATGGTTGTATCTCTCTTTCCATTCATTCATTAATGATTGGTTACCTCTCCGTTGGTTTTGGTAAACGTTGAGTTTTTCCCATTTCGTCCGCTGACGTATGGTTGTATCTCTCTTTCCATTAATAGTTGATTTACCTCTCCGTTGGTCTTGGTAAACGTTGAGTCTTTCCCATTTCGTCCGCTGACGTATGGTTGTATCTCTCTTTCCATTCATTCATTAATGATTGGTTACCTCTCCGTTGGTTTTGGTAAACGTTGAGTTTTTCCCATTGCGTCCGCTGACGTATGGTTGTATCCTTTCCTGGTTTTCCCTAGTAGAGTTGATTTACCTCTCCGTTGGTCTTGGTAAACGTTGAGTTTTTCCTAGTTGTCCGTTGGCATCTAGTTGAGATGATTTCTGTTCCCATTCATCGTGTGTCGATGTTTGGATGTGCTTGTACCTCTGAAAAAAAAAAACAACAAAAACAAGAAAGATAAATCCCAGCAGTGTGCAAATTTCTACGGTTCTTGGTATTCAATCCCTGTTTACCCTGAAAGTCTGACAGCCGTTGCTCTCATCCGTTCGGGTTCCCAGTTGATTGAATAGGGGCAGCTGTAGCACCTCAAATTTGCACCCTACCTTTTGTACATTCATTTTCATATTAGGTCATTAACATAACATAGTCCATTGCATAACATTGCATTGTCCTTTGCCCAAGTGCAAGCCCACTGACAAGATTAGGTCAACTGGTCAGGAGATTTAGTTGAGCAAGCAAGCATGTGCTATTTTCATTGGAACAAAGCCCTAGGGTGGATTTATCAAGTTCATATGGTCTATGGATCATTGTGAAGTGATTTGGCCAAAGATTGGATGATCAAAGCTCAACAGTCAAGTTGAATCTCTTCAGAAACCCTAGAAAGTCAACTGTGGTCAACTGTGCCTGATTTTATGGATTGGAAGGTGTGAGATGGTTTGAAAGGCCTCATTCATGTCCATACAAGTCTCATTTGACATATCAAAGACCAAGGTTGAAGATTTGGAGGTCAGATCAGAAGTTTCCTAAAATGGCAGGTGACCTGTAATTTCAGCTGCCCAAAATGGAAACTTTCTCTCCTCAAAATTACTTCATCATACAAGCTTCAAATGTAATTTTGTCCAACATGAAAGTTGAAGATCTTGATCTCACCATTCCAAAAAGTCCAAGAACTTGAAATTCCCATGTGTGGTTAGCAAGATATGGTTCAGTCATTTTCCAAAAATGCCCGAAATCAAAGTGCCATAACTCTCACATGGAGTGGCCAAATTGGATGGTTTTTCTTTGAGCAAATCACATTTAATGTGTACTTTCATAATCCATCATCACATTTTGCCAAAAGCATTCACATAAAAAGGCCATTTTTCAAGTGCACTAATTAAAATCCAAGGGCAAAATGGTCCAATTTGAGAAATATTTGGAATTTTGAAATGAGACTTTTTTCTACACATCACATATGTCATTTGTGACCTGTTGGAACCAAGTTTGGACAGAAAAATCAGCTGCATTAACCAAGGGCATTTTGGCCAAAAGTGGTGAAATTGCACATTAACACTAAACCTTCCATTTTGCTAATTGTGATTAATTTTGTGATTAAGCCTTGGTATAAATAGATAATTGCAACTGTATTCATTAACGACTAATCACAATTTTCAGATCAAAGCCAAAAACTCTCCAATTCTCTCAAAAAAATCTCACAATTTTCATTCACTTTTTTCATCAAATTCTTCAATAATTCTCCATTGTTTTGGCAATTTCTTGGTGATTTCTTCATGTGCAGGTGATGCTAAAGATCTGTTTGTAGCGATTGAAGCAAGAAACACACAAAAATTCCAACTGTCCAAGCTTCACTCTTCAATGGCAGTCGCGATTTCACACGGATTCAAGCACTTGTGAGCTGGAAATTCTTCACCAATCACCTTCCTAATCCTCATTCTTCATCTGTTTCCACGAATCAAGGCCAAGAACACACGGATTTCGCAGCTGTTCATCAAGAAGGTTGGAATTCAACCTCTTTAATTCTTGTAATTACCATATGGATTAGATAGTTCGTGGAATGTAGGTTAATTTGATGTTTGAATCGCGCGATTCCGTTAAGTATTGAGCTAGATATGTTGATCCGAATATTTGTGTGTGAAACTTCTTTCGATTAGATCTTTTTGTACGTTAATCTTTAGACGATTCCATGGCCATATCCTTGATCTACGTTGCGAGAGGAAGAGTTTGGTATACGGCTTGTGCAGTTTGGTTGAGGTTTGCTCGTAACCGATGCCGGCACGATGAACATGAAGAACGGTGTGGAAGCTTCGTGAAATCTGGAAATTCCTTGCGTTTGATCCATCATTTTCGCTGGCCAATTTCGAATGTTGTTTCCCGCCTGTAACTTCCAAGCACCGGCCAATAGCGCGCTGACACGTAATAAATGAAGAACCTGCATTTTGGCTTGGCTTTGGAATGTCACGTTACTGCTATTGCCATCCACTGTACCATTAATTCAAAAAATCCATAATTAATTCGTATAACATTAAAATAACAATTCAATAAATTTAACAAATCTTAAAAAATCATAAAAAATTCAATATTAGTCCAAATTAGGTGGGATTTTTTTTGTTAGTTTCCAAATTTTATCTACTTTTTTTTAGGCATAGTAGTGTAAGTTGTGCCTGGTAAAATTTTGGAATGGTATATTGATATTTGACATGTGTGACAAATTTGCATGTTTTACCATTTTAATCACCAAATGCTCATACATTATCCAAAATTAATGAAATTTCATATAATGATTCTTGACACATTTCTGGAGATTTTGGTATATCGTTTGTGATTTTTGGATCTCTGGATTGCTAGATATGATTTTTTCTTTTTGAATGTGACAATATGTGTCACATTATGCCATGCTGAGTTCATGAATTAATTTACCATGCTTCCATTAGGCCTATGGCTCTGATTTTTTGCATGAGATGACATATATATGTTAACTTTCAACATGAATTTTTGTAAATATAATTGATCCATTTTCTAATTGATTTGGATTTTTGATTGCTGTTTAGCATCTTTGGGTTGTTTCTTGTGTAACAAACTTCACATGTGTCATTAAATGCTCATCCCTAATCCTATGAATGTGAAATTTGGTGGAGTGTTTCCTAATATATTAAGCTTCACTTTGGCTTTGGTCCCATTAATTTCCCATGTGATATCACTGTTTTACAATTTATTGAAGTTGACATGTGATTTGTGATCTAATTTGGTTGTGTTTTTGCATGCCTTAACATGTTGATTTAATTTCCATAGCTCCTTTTGTCCAAATGGTATGAAAATTGATATGTAGCTCACTGAATAGGTTCTGTTTAGACATGAATTTTTGTGAGATTTATTGAGTTGCTTTGGTTTGGGTTTAATTGAAGTCATTCTGTTTGTGTATATATGATCCTTACTTGCCTAGTTTGACTTAGATTGTGCATGAAATTAATTTGGTGTATAGTTTAGACATGAGACCAATTGGATTCTCTTTGTATGTGATTAATGTTGATTTTGATCATGTTTCACTTGTTGTTTTACATTTTTTCCATCCTTTGGACCCTAGGCTTGTCCTAGTGGTCCTATTACTCATGTTTGAGTTTGACTTTGACTTTTCAGGTTAAGAAGTAAAGTGCTTAAAAGGAATTAATGCCAGTTGAATTGTTTCACTTGACTATTGTAAACTAACTTGTTTGTGTTGTAGGATGTTTGGCCTTTGAGTTGCTTGCACTTTGGTGCATTGGATTGTGTTTGTCTGTATATAGCTAATTGTAAACCATTTGCTGTTTAGTTATGTGATTGGTGTACTGATGATACTTGATTGATTTCAGGTACATTAGTCGCTAATATTTCTTTGCTTTGCTTGATAAGCAATTTGCACTGAGGTATAACATTCTTGTCTCCATGTAGTCTGGAAGACCTGGTCTGTTACTTGGCCAGGCACCTGTCTGAAGTCCTCCTTAAAAGGCGATGTTTGTGGTTGTTTACATTTGTGCCAAGCAGGTAAAGACCTCTATGAGGCAATTGGTGGATCAAAGGGATATGCAATCTATCCCCCACTATTCTGTTGAGTCGTCCCTCTGCTCACACGGCTGTGTGTTGATGCATTGGGACACAAACCCAAGATCTTGTGCTGTTGCACAATCGAGTCAGAGTCTTGAGCGTAGAAGGGTCCCTCCATTCTGGACCCACGCTCCTTTGTCTGAAGCTCTCCCTGGTCAGGGATAAGAGCTGTGAAGTCTAATCTTCACTCTCCTTTCATCAGCTTCACCTTAGCCCCTTAATGGCAAGGTTAAGAGCTAACCTTACCCCGATACAGAGGCTTGTTTGTCGAGGTTGATATGACCCCTCGACTAAAGCCTAGCCTTGATGTTTGAGCCCCTTGTTGGTGTGTTTATTTCATGCTGTATATGTTTGTGTGGTGTGATTGTATCCCCTAGGTTTGCTAGACTCCGTGTAGTCTCGTTTGCATGTCAATTAAGGTAGCACGGTTCCTTCGTATAGGACTTCCTTTCTTGCTTGAGCTTTCCTAAAACACAAACAAACACTATCCCCTCTTAAGGATACGTCAACTCCTTCTACTACAGGTGAGTAAGTCTCCAAAGGTCGAGCATCCGGTAGATTGCGTAGTGACGTTATCCACTTAAAAACACAAACCAACAGGAATAGTTTAGCCGAACTACGGCAACTCTGATTCTCATGTCCAGATGAGATACGTAGGCACGAGATGCGATGTCTTGTCGAGTTTGACTAACAACTAACACTAATTCTTTTCTCTCGCCCTCGTTGCGATTGAGACCTTCCCTTTCTCTTGCCCTAGTTGCAATCAAGACCCTTTTTCTCGTTGTGTGCTTGGAAGCCGATGTAAGTCCAGCGATTGGCATTCGGGTTCCAGTGTTCGTGTGTGTTTTGGTTCGGATGCTGATGTAAGCCCAGTGATTGGCATTCAGGCTCCACGTTTGCCTTTGCATGTGTTTGTTTTGTGTGCGTGTTAGCCGAGCTACGAATGCTCTGATTCTTCTTCGTCCAAGAAGATACGTATGCATAGGATGCGACATCCTAGCGAGCATGTTTTCCCCCAGTCCGAACTACTTTGACTCTGATGTCTATGCCTGATAGACTAAGTAGGCCCAGGATGCGGTATCCTGCCGAGTCAGTTTCAGTCTTGTTTGTTTCCTGTGTCTCATTCAGCCGGTATTTATTTGTTTATGAGCAGTGATTGTAGCAACCATTTCCCTTCCTATTGTGCGTGGATCCCGTCGAGTACGACGGATGCGTAGGGGTGCTAATACCTTCCCTTCGCATAACCGACTCCCGATCCCATTCTCTTTGGTCGCGAGACCATGTTCTTTCCAAGTTTACTCTGAGCGTTTCCTTTCCCTCTTTTGGGATAAATAACGCACGGTGGCGGCTCTGTTGTTCTTGTTTTCCCGCCGGTTTTTCGCGTAATGCGACACACGTGTTATATTATTAATGGAGAATCTCAGTATATAAACAATTTTACATAAGTTTAATCCTTTTAAAAAATGTAATCTAAGAGTTCGAATCTCATTCACCATTTGTTCTTCATTTATGTTTTTTTGACACATTCTAAACTTCTACTCCCTCTATCCCAAATTATAAATCATTTCGTCAAAAATATTTGTCTCAAATTATAAATCCCTTTACAATTCTAATACAACATTAATGATTTTTTCCCAACATAACATCCATCATTTATTACCATCTCTTCTTGCATAAAGAACTTTTATACAAATCACTTTTGAAATACATTTTTTAAAATAATTGTAATTTTGAATATATTTTAATCTTCAATAATCTATATTTATGTTACAGGATGTCAATATTAATTTTTTTATTTATAAAAAAAGAATTTAAAAAAACTTTTACTTTTTAATTTTTTAAAAAATATTAAATATTTTTTAAAATCTAAAACAAACTAGCCCGTAATATCATATAGTGATCGATTTAAAGACAAAAATGCTAACTAGGTCACTAAATCATGATATTTTGAAAATCAATTTCTAAATTGGTTGCTAGATTTTTGTTAGAGACAAATAGTGGGGAAATCTATCGAAACGACAAAAAGAGTCTGATGTCACAAGGAATTCCTAACAAAAAGACTCGAGACTCTTGTGTGATCAAAGATAATGATATTAAGTCTTGAACCTTCAGAGTGTGAAAGAAAGGAAGAATGAAAGTTCACCTGGTTGCATTCGCTTTAATGATAAATGTCTTGTAAAGACATATGGATATTTTCTAAAGTATTATGGTTAAATTACACACACACACACACACTTAAAACATTAAGCAGACTCTCATTCTTAATTAAAATAACCAAAAAATGTTTTAGAGTCTAGCTAATTGATTAGGGGGTTGACTATTTGATTATGAAATTATTTTTCAAATTGTCTAATCGATTAGGTTTATAGCATAATCAGTTAGGTAATGTCTAATCGAGTCTTAAATGGATTATGATAGTTTCTTAATGATTTGTAACAGCTCTATATCTAAACCTTCCATTCTGGGCAACCACAACCAATTATTGACATTGCCTAATCTATTAAGTCATTTAATTGCCCCATGGATTATTTCCAAAATTACACAATTTCTTGGCGTATAAATAGAGAACTTCTCTATTATTTCAAAACATTCAGAAAATATGAAAAGCCTCACTTTTTCATTTCTCTCATCACCTCTCAAAATCATTCTTGTTTTTTTCACATGTTTTAGTCATAATGCTTTGAGAGCGCTTTTTAGTTTCACTACAGATATTGTTCAAGCTGAGGGTATATTGTAAATTTACCAAGAGTAGGCTATTTTCTCTTGAGTAAATTATTCTTCTTTAGGAAGTGATTATTTTGATTGAAAACTAACACATCTAAAAAGCTCTTTTTGTATTTGGGGGATCACTTTTAGTCTCCATTTTGATTCATGAAAATCAGGCAGTAGAAATCTTCATAAGGATTTTTTATCCCAGCCCAGTTAAAAGCTATATTGGTCTGAGATCAGCCTGGTGGTAAAATCTCTCTTGCTTTATGAGTTCATCATGGTATAAAAAACAATAGGTTTGAGATCAACCCGGTAGAAATCTTGGTTGGGTTCTTGGTAAGCTCGTATAAAACCTAGGTTCGGTTCAGAGGATAGCCAAATTAAAACTCCTTATTGGTTCGATATCAGCCTGTGCAAAATATCCGTTTGTTGTGAAGACTAACAGTTTCTACCATGTTCGTTCTTTGGTTTAGAGACTAACCACTCCAGACGTTGTTCGGTTGGAAGTTATCCTGAAAAACTTCATTTCCTTGTTTAAGGGGGTTCGTGGGCTTAACCTTCTAAAATCTCTCAGGCAATAGTGGATACTCTCAAGATCAATTATTGAAAAAGGGAGTATTCACATTATTATACTGAACCTCTATAGTTCTCTAAGTTGTTTTCTCTTCCCTTATCTCTTTTATTTTCCACTTGATTTCTTTACTTTCAATTTCAATTTCATACTTATTCAAAAAAAATTGTTAAGATGTTTTCAAACTCTGATTTCAAAAAAATTTGATTTAAATAAATTATTTTCAAACCTCTATAATTCATCCCCTCTTATGTATGAAGTCACGTGTCCAACAAGTGACGCATCAAAACCTAACTCCTGTTTAAAGACTATAATCGTCTCAAGAGGAAGATGACTTCCAACACAATTTTTAACAATAGGATTCTCCTAAACACACCTTCACCTTTTAATGGTGATTATTTTGAATTGTAGAAAGTTAGATTTAAAATATTCATTCAAATTTTTTATCTTGAATCTTGGAAAATAATAGTCAACGATCCGTTTATCCCTACATATTGCATAAATGGTGAAGTAGTAGATAAATCAAATTTCTTTAAATCGCAAACGAAAAGAGAAAGTTTGTAATTGATTTTAAAACAAAAAACTTATTAGTCATGTATTTAAATGAAAATTAATTTCCTATGTCTTCAATTGTAATTCCACCAAGGTAATGTGGGACACTCTTGAAATGATTTATGGAGTTTCTCCAAGTATCGAACAAGAGAGAATGAACATGTGAGGCAAAGAAGATGAATGTTTCCTTCATAAATGTTTTTAAATCTTTAGAAATTTGGAAATAACATTAGAACCTTCATCACTTACAAATAAGAATTAAGAATTGGAATTAGAAACCAGACAATCCTTAAATCAAGAGGTAAGAATGTTTACCATTTTCAAGGAAAATCCAAGAAGGGAGAAATCATTGAAAAATTGAACGAGTTGATTCAACTATTAAAGAATCAAGGCATGAACTTAAACATAGAATAATCTCTAGAAACTTCATCAAAGAACTCATATAAAGAAGAATAAACTCCAGTATTCTCCTTCAGAAACAGTCTCGGTGGTTAAAAATCCTCGAAAAATTCATCGCTTAGTGTAGAAACTTCATCAAGAAGAGAATATGAAGAAGAAGTTTCATCAAGTGGAATCTTTGAAATAAGAAATGAGAGTGAAGTCTCGATGAGAAATATATTCATAGAATCAACATCAAGGAAAAATATCTAAGAATTAACCTCTGGTAGAGAATTCAAAAAATATTCTTTCAATGAAGAAGATGAACAAGTTTGTTTTAAAATCTCTCAAAAAGAAGATGATTCTGAGGTAACAAATCTATCATACAAGCAATTCTTTAAATAAAACTCTAAACTAATAAGGAACATGATAAAATTTAAAAGTGTAATGTAGATCTTAAAAGCTACATAAAGTTTCTAGAAAATAGTAATGAAACGCTTAAGTATGAAATAACTAATATTAGAAGTCAAGTTGTAACATCTGAAACTTGTATCTTTATAAAAAAAAAAAGGAAGTGAAAGATGTTCATGAAACCCTAAGTAAATTTACTAAGGGGAAAGAAAACCTAGATTTTATTCTATCAAATCAAAGGCACCCCTTGAATAAAAGTGAATTAAACTTTTAATCCATTAGATCACATAGTAAAGGTTTTAATATGAAGAAATTGAATCACCCTACTTACAAATGTTCCTATTGTGATAAATTTGGAACCTAAGGCCATTTTTCTTTGATAAATTAAGGAGGTATAAAGTCAGTAACCCCTTACCTCTTAGAACTACTAACGCACCTGAACCTAAGAAAACTTGGATACCGAAGGTGAAAATCTAGTGTGCTTTGCAGGAAAGCTTGACAAGTTTAATGAAACTGTAATGCATATCAAATGAAGTTGTGTAAAGTAATGTGTATGCTTTTAAGTATGCATGATTTCCCTATATTATGTATATCAACATTTGTGATCAAAGAACGTTCTTCATCGAATATGGTCTCAACACTTATGATATGTGATGATCAGTTAACCTCTTCGTAGATTGAGAAGATGAGTCTGTATTGGATATATGTCTCTTGTGGTTTTAACCAAATATGGTTTCCTATGATTCCCAAACAAGGATTCACAATTTTTTTTGTCGTTCCTTAGAAAGGGAGAGGTTTTATCAAAATTACTTGATATTTAAAGTAGTACACTTTTTTAAAGGTTGAATAATTAGAAAAAAATCTAATTAACTCTCTAAATAAGTGGTTTATTATTTGGTCAAAAATTTAAAATTAGTATTACCAATAAAATGGTTGAGTTTGATTCACTTTTGAAGAAATGGGTGCAAAAAGGATGAAAAAGGATGTAAAACTTATAGGGCCACATAGAACTTCCTTTAGAATACAGAATATTTGTTACAAGTGTTCTATCGCACAATCTAATCTCCGCTAACTCTTTCCACCGATCATGGTAATACTTGATATTGAGAGTGGAGTTATTGTTCATATTTCACCCTCCATCCCGTTACCATATCATGTTGTCTACAAATTATTGAAAGATCGTCATCCTAGAGGATTCAGTTAAGAGATCTGCAAAACGAAATTCCCCATGATCACATACGAGAGACAAAAAAGGAGAGACAAGAGATGAGAGACCAATCATACGGTTCTGAGATGAAAAAATGGATAGTGTTCTCAATGAATGGCTTCTGTTAGTGATAGCCGCAAAGAGGCCAGTCAAGAACTCCCTACCATGATATAAGATGCTAAGTAAAGACGAACAATTTGATTTAATCCCAGAATGTGAGCAAGCCTTCGCGTTCTTAAAGGTATCACTATGAAACCCTACTAGTTCTATCAAAATCATTAGTTGGTGAAACTTTATTCCTCTACCTTGCCGTATCTACCAAAGTTATTAGGGTCGTCCTCAACTAAGACGTGGGTTAAGTACAAAGCATGTTATATTTATTATCTAAAGTGTCAGATGATCCATAAACACGTTACCAGAAAATTGAGGATATCATTTTGGCTTTAATAAGAAATCTGAAAAAGTTGTGACATTACTTTTTGGCTCATACCATCTTCTTCCGGAGTAACCAACCTCAACAGCAAGTCCCCCGTAGAACGGACCTTGCAAGACGAACGACTAAATTTTCAATCCAAATATATGAGTTCGATAAATTATTTAAACCAAGTAAATCTCTAACGACCCAAGTATTCAGAGATTTCATTGCAAAATGAGTTCACCTATGTAGGAACCATGCAGGATATAGATCATCCAATAGCAAGAGAACCATTGTGAGGATCGTCTTTGAGAGTGAAGCACGGCTGGTAATCAAAGTATCCTTGTGTTATGAATTCCCTTCTACCAACAGCTAAGTAGAATATGAAGCTTTTGAGATGGGAGTAGAAGAAATCACATTACGAACAAATTCACAAGTGATATTTTCTAATATCAAGGGATATGAACAAACCAAGGAAACCAAGGACCCCTAAATGAATAAGTATGCCATACTCAATGTCTGTTGAGACCCCATTCCGGATCAGTTACATTACTGTGTTTGTTATTCCGACTGAAGTCGGGAAATTCACCTAGATAATGACACTTTCTTTGTAAGAAAGGAACAATTCGCAAGCCATCAGAGAAGAATTTAATCTCTTATACAAATGAAGATGATTTGCCTTCCTCACGAGTGTCATTATTAAGAAAGATGTTTCCCCTAAATAAAATAGGAGGGTTAAACCCAAAATTTTCCAACTTGGTGATCTCATACTCAGCAAGGCTGATGTTTGAGGTAGGAACGCTAGCAAAGGAAATTTTTCTACTAATTGGAAAGGATCATATCGAGTCTCGATTAGTACGATTAATGGAGCTTACACTCTGGAAACCCTTTCCGGGAAACTCATCTCCGGGACTTGGAATTCTACCAAAATGATCCGCTATTACAACTAAGTTGTTTCTTGTTCAAATGAATATTGAGTTTTACAAGACTACATAAATGTAATGTGATGACACCATTATCATGTAATTTTATTAATAATTTTCATATGTTTTTGATGACTTTTAGTAGTCTTTGTTTGAGTTTTATGAAGAAATAAGAAAAAAGTGAAGATTTAATGAAACAAAGCAAGACTTTGAAAATGTGAAAATTGTGAAGGAAAGAAAAATTCCTTATTGGAAAAATCGCATCATAGATTGTGCCACGATCACGTGCGACATGACAGATTGTGCCACGATCAAAAGGCACCATGGCGTCCAACCGTAACAGAACATTGTGACACAATCTAAAGTGATTGTTGGACGATTTTGACCTAAACTCTGATGTGTTTTGATTTCTATAAAAGGGGAAATGCATAGTTTATTGAGTGTCTTTTTCTTGGCAAAGGATTATGACAAGAAAAACAGAGTTTGAAGCTCTAGAACGATGGTTTTCATCATTGGAAGCCAAATTATTACCGGAATTTCATGTAATGTTTTTCTATTTTTTTTGTTATGAATTCTTCTATCATTAGTAGCTAAATTTTCGTTGATTAGGATTTGTTAGATGAACTTGTATGAACCTGTTGGATTATCTGTCATAGTTTCTTACAATTTACATATTTTGAATATTCATTATTTGTTATTCAGTTAATCTTATGTTTACTACCATGTATGTGTTAATGAGTTCATATATGAAACCTAGTATTGTAGGGATTATTGACTCTAACTTTATAATTTCGAACTAGATTAACCATTCAACTTAATAATCAAAATTAGGAATAAGAAATTATAAGTTTCTACTTGAGGTTTAACGATATAAATTTATTGTTTTAACTTCAAACTAATATAATAGTTTGGTTAAAATTTTGTTAATTTTTATTAATGAACTTTGGGATGGTAAGAGGAAGATACCCTTGGTTAGGTGCGACACCTAGAGACTTCAAATTATGTTAGACTATTTACAAACCGGATAAAATAAGCTTGGGAGAGAAGTGATTTATATAAAAAAGATAAATTATAAAACTTAAGTTACATGTCTCTGATACCTTAATGGTTATAGTTTTAGTTTTATGTTATTAAGTCTTCTTATCAATTGCACATTTCTAGTTTGAGTTTTAGATTCATATTTTAGCATGCATAAATCAAGGTGTTTGATTATAGCTTAATCAATATGATTAAAATAAATGTATTGAGTTTTTGAGTCAAGAACTAGGCTTGAGAATGATTCAAGTCATCACCATTGTATAGTCTCAAAAATCCTTTCAAATTTAGTGAAAAATGGATTCTACCTGGGTGGCTCGAATCACACAGTTGGTCTGACTCGAATCAGACTCACAATGAGCTCAAGAATGGATTTCCATATCTCCTAATTCAAATCAAAGGCAGGTTTGACTTAAATGAAGCAATCAGACTTAAATCACAGAATTTCCTAATTCGAATCACAGTCAAATGGAAATCTTCCTGATAGCTTATGGAACTCTGATTCCAATCAACAGATTGTCTGATTCGAATCAAGTGACTCGAATATGACACCTTAAGACTTGAATCACACAAATGTGTTTCATATAGTTTTTTCTTCTTGATTCAAATCACTTAGTTTTCTGATTCCAATAATAACTCTTGCTTTTAACTCGAATCATATACCATTTTTCTTTCATTTTATGCTAGATCTCTAGCACATATAAAAAAAATTATTTCAAAACCTTCACAATGTTAGAAAACATACACTTCTATTATTGATTGGAAAACTCATAAACCACTTCTTCTCTCATATTTTCAAAAGAGTTTTGAATCTTTTGTAAACATTTACAAACAATTTCTTTCATCTTCTAGCTCATTCTTTTTCCATTTTTGCAGGGATCTAAATCTCATATTTGGATATTTGTAATTGTTGAGGAGATTCATTTATTGAATTTAATGTTTATTTAAAGATTTTCTTAATATTTTAGAGGTTCACAAGGTGTTGGGTATGTGAATGATTTTGACAATTCGAGTGGAAAATATGGAGGTTCACAAGGTGTGTGGTTTTGTGAATATTAATCCTATAATTTAGTAAATACTCAATGAATAAAAACAAGGTTGCGAATTTACTTAAATAATAAAGGGGAAATCAAACCCTAATAGCATCCGACCCAAAAAACATAAAAAGTGATCCAAAATTAATTATTTTATTAAGTATAGAGATAAAACAAATTATTAGACTCTTCTTCACTCCAATTTAGCTTCTAGCTTCGACACAAAACATGTACCTTATCCTCCCAGTTTTTCAACATATATTAGAATGCGTAAAATGACATTTTGTAGCTCAAATTATGATCTGCACAACGAGAAGGTGTCAAGTTACTGCTTATTTAGATAATAAATAACAAAGTTAAAATAAAAGCATAAATAAGTTAAACTTAGGAAACACACTAAAAACAATAAAATAAAATCAAGAAGTCATAAAAATATCTTAGCACAAAGTAAAATGTGATGTATTAAAATACACTGGTCAATCACCATACACTTATAATTATTTATATTATATATTATCACATTTATTATTTTCTTTTGCTATAGAGAAATATTATCTTATTTGTTGGATAAGAGACTCCAAACACGAGAGAAAACATAATGATTAGTGTGTGTTTGAAAAATGATGTTCAATTATAAATTATTTTATTAAATTAACTGTTTAATAATAGTTTTTCAAACCGAACAAAAATATAGGTAGCAAAATAAGTAAAAAGAAAATCACAGTAGAGAAGAAATAAAAGAACATCATAAATAAATAAATAAATAAAATAGAAGAATTAAAAAAGGATAAGGGATAAGAGAATTTCATCAGGGATTTATAGAGGTTCAGCCTAACCACTTAGCCGACTCCTCTCCCCAAGAACTTCTTCTTTAGAGTTTCCAGTATAGATGTGAGTTTTTCATAAGTTATGCCCATAAAGTCTCTTACAAATAAACAGAAGTTTTACACCATTTATCCTCCAAACTAAACACGAGATTTTACCCAGGCTAATATCGGGAAAAAAATGAGAGCATTTACGCTAGGTTAAGTTAACGAACCAAACAAATATTTTCACGAACAATCCCACAAATCAAATGAGAGCTTTTATACTAGGTGAAATTTCACAAACCAAATGGAGAGTTTTACAGACAATCTCATGAACCAAACAACACAACTTCTCACAAGATAAAAATTCCTCTTGTACAAATTACAATAATACCCCAACATCATAACACACAAGAAATGCCTCACGTATATTTTTCATTCTTAAAGAACTAAGATAACTCAGTGAAAACAATGAGAAAACGGAGAGTAGAAAGTGAAAAATTATGTCTAAATACATTTTCTGGTATAAAAATCTCACTTTCATACTGATGAGGCTTGACAAGACTTCTCGATAGACATCACCATCTAAGAGATTGCTTGACTGGTGACCATTTGGGATTCCACTGAACATCGCTTGACATTAGGTGTTGTTAGATTGGATTTTCCGGGAATAACAACTTGATCATCTAACTTTAGATGACTAATTCACCTCATAATGTGTTCATCATGACAATCATTAAGATTATCTAACTATTATAGACATTTTACATACAAGCACATAAATCCACACTCTCTCCCTTTTTGATGTGACATCTTCAACTCTGTGTCTTCTAACCTCATGGTATAATTCTTGTTAAGCAATTGACTCAAGCTTATTAAGTTACTTTTCATTTAAGAAAGATATAACACATCACTTATGATTATTTCTTGTTTATCACTCCTCTTCACAATAATGTTCCATATACCCTCATATGTAACTTTGCTATTATTAATAAATCTAATGGCCCGACTTACATACTTATCAAGCTTGATAAACTAGTCTTTTTCTCTCATGTAAATATTTCACCCTATGTCAAGATACCATACATTGATTTTATCTTGTTCCAAATAAGCATTGGTCATCATAATCACAAGTGCCTGCATGTGAAAATTGTGATCTATCTTTGTCACTAACATTTGATTATTCATTAAAGTAGCAATCCCTTGCATAATGGCCAAACTTTTGGAAGCAATACCGTTGCACTTCCTTCATATTCACCTTCTTTTTGAATTTCATTTGTGAGAGAAACCACAATTGTTTGTATCTTCTTGAGTCTTTAAATTCTTTCTAGCACCTTTATCATTTCATTTCTTCTTCTTCCACTTTTATTTCCATTTGTTTATCTTTGAGGTATCTTCTTTCATTTTTTTTAAAGAACTTAGATTGTATAACTTGTTTGGTGACCTTCTCATAATTTATCTACCTTATCTTTAACTCAGAAACCTCCAATAATGTTTGCAAATCTTCAAGCTTCGTCTCAGTTAGAGGCTTTGATTCTTCAATCGCCACAACTATATGGTCAAATATGGTAGTTAAGGCTCTTAAAGAGTTTTTCTATCTTTTGCAGTTCAGTGGTCTTCTCACCACATGACATCATCTGAATGATTAGCAACACCGATCTTGAGAAGAAATATACAATTGTGTCGCCATCATTCATCTTTGTGCTCTCATACTATTTCCTCAAAGATTGCAAGTTCACCTTCTTCAAATTCTCATCATCTATATACAACTTCACGAGTGTATCTAACATTCCCTTAGTCATTTCCTCCTCTATGATCTTCTCAAAGATGTTTGGATTGACACATTGACTGATCAAAAACAAACATTTTCCATCTTTCTTGTTCTATTCACGATGAACTACTTTATGTACCTCATTTGCATCGTCTTCCATTGCGGAAAATCCATTATTCACGATTTAACATTTTAAAATCTAAATATGTCTCTCATTTGCATGCACTCTCTATCGTTGTATTTCTATTTGAACACTAATAGATTTGCAGGAAATTGATTAAAGGTTGTGATTTCCTTTGTCATTGTTGTTAGTTTGTTGGGATCGAAACGGTGCTCTTGATAACAATTTGTTGGGACTGTTTGATTCACAAATTAATTAACATTATTAGGAAAAGAGAGGCTTGGTATTTATCTAAATCAATTACAACCATATGCATGAGCTTATATAGATGAAAAACTAACTGATTAATAAAATTTTAATATTGTCTATTTGTGACAATCTATTTGTGTTGTTGCAAATCACATACTTGCAACACAGTTAAACTACCGCAAATATCTGAATTAATGTAAATAATTAAGATTTTACTATCATGAGCTGGTATATGGAGTTTAATTGAATAAGAATATTTGTGACCATTTCTATCATGATAAAAAAATTTCATGATTCCTTTTCAAAGTAAAGACGATGTTTCAAATTTTACGAGGTACTCCATTGAGAATGGTGATCGATAATCCCACTCATGTGAGGGATTATGTAACCTTGTATTTTCAATATGTAGCTTCAACCATCCATATGTAAATTTAGATAATTTTTCTCTAATCCAAACCCAATATATATCTATTTGGTGTATAAGATTTGAAATTTTTCACTTGTTTATTTAAGCTTTAAATAAATAATTTTTTTTAAAAAAATTATACAAATATTTTTTAAATATTATAAATATATATATATATATATATATATATATATATATATATATATATATATATATATATAATTTAAAGATTAATTTTGATACTTTATAACATAAATATTTATATTAAAAATCAAAACATAGTTAAATCGCAAATTTTTTCAAAAAAATTATATTTTAAAAATAACTTTTATGAAAAATTATTTGAAATAGCTTCAAAATTAAGTGATTTCTTAAAATTTAAATATAAAAAAAATTTCAATAAAAAATAAAATACATAAAATAACATTTTAAAAATAGTTATTCAAACCACTATTTCATTTGAAGCATTTATAAAAAGTTTATTTGTGAATTTTTTTTTACATAAAAATAACAACGCTATTAAACCATTCAAGAAAACAAAGTTAAAACAAACGAGCCCTTTATGAGTTGCAATGGTATATTTAGGAGTAAAATATATGAAATTTCTTGAAAATGTCAATTTAATTATGAAAAATATTATTTTTAACAAATAAAATAAGGGAAATATTTAATGTACTCTATGTATTATTACCACACCCTCGTGAAAATACAATAATATTCCCATATTATACAGATTCATCTCTGGATGCACCCCAACTCAATATATTCTTGAATTGGACCCTAAAACTTTGTAAAAAAAATTACGAAAATGCATCTCCGTGTAGATACAGAGATGCATCTTCGGACGTTGTTTGTTAAAAAGTGTGTCATAACCCCTTCTCCTTCCTCACTTCTAAAAAAACACTCTAAAGATTCTCAAACTCTCTTAACTCACATTCTCTCAAAATTATTCAACCAACTTCAAAGCTTATTCCATCAACATAAAGTCCATCAAAGATCCCACATTCTCTAAAATCGTTCAACCAACTTTAAAGCTTGTAAGTTTTTTCTTTTTTCTAAACTCTTTTGAGTTTATGTATAAATTTGTAGAAATTGATGATTATATAATGAAATAGGTAGTTTATACATGTTATGTAAATAAGAAACGTGTTTGATAGGTAGTTTTATTGATCAATGCATTATTTTTGTTGTTTTGGGGGAATGCATTTTCGCCATTGACGCTTATGTGAGTTGCATAAAATTTCGGAGATGCATCTCTAGAATTTTTTCCAATGTTTTGATTATCAAAAACCTGAGATGCATCTTCGGAGTTTTTTAGTGCATTTTTTTGGCAATTTTTGCTTTAACTCATTGTGTTTCATATGTATAAGTGTAACGCTTATGTGGTTTAGTTACATGCATTATTAATGAAAGGATAGACCGACTGAGACACGACAGGATTGCACATCATGCATCTGTTCAGAGGGAAAAGAGTCAACCATCGCATGCTCCTGTTACCTCTAGCTTGGTTGATGTGGAGGTGTGAGCTTTTAGGGCTCATGTATCTCAACCTTCTTATTCTCATAGGAGATGAGTGTCACCTACTCATGCATATTTGCCTCCGTCTTCCTGTAGGTGACATGTTTTACCTATTCAAGCACCTGATTCCATATAGGTATCTGAGTCACGAAGGTACCCAGACAGCAGAGGCACCGCAGGCACCTGAGGGGTTTGGAGGAGGCCCTTCATACTTGTCACTGCTGCCTCTTTACCCATACCATACTGCCAGACATGTCTAGGACGGAGAGGTAAAGTTTACTTGAATTAATTCTTTTTAAATCATGTTTGTTATAGTATGAAAAGTTTCTGACGATTAATTAATTTTAGGCAAAATTATACCAGAGGTTATTTAAGTTATTTTTTTGTAACATATTGGTCATATAAGTTTTTTATTGTAACAACTTAGTGCTTTTAAGTTACAAAATGTGTGCATTTTTACCTTTTTTAACAGAGTGAATGTGTTAATTATGATTGTATTATTTTGAATGGTATGAAAATGATGAAATGCAATAAAAAATATAACAGTCACACATTTCTAAATGTTTAAAATGTGAGAAAAAGTATGTAGAAATAACCATAAAGGACCAAGTTGTTACATAAAAAACTTAAAGGACCAACCTGTTACAAAAAAAAAATCTTAAATAACTTCTAGTGTAATTTTGCCTTTATTTTTCTACAGGATTGTGATGCTCCAAAATTCATCAACCATGGGCGAAAGGTTACTGGCCTACAACAGCCTCATGAGCGGTGGTTTCAGGATTTTTCGCGACTATCTGGGATGAGAGGCTTGTGCAATACTAGTTATGTTATGATTAACTATGATATGTTATCTGCGTTTGTAGAGATGTCTATCACACTAGATGATGTATCGTGTCTCCTTCATTTTCAAATTAGGGGGGAGATTTTAGATCATGGGATGATTAATAGAGATGATGCACTAGAGATGATGGTAGACTATTTGGGAGTTAACCTAGAGGTTTCCATGAAGAAGTATGAAGCCACATGAGGGGCTCGTGCTAGGTTTCAATTCTCGGAGAAGGCATATACATATGAGTTGCTTAAAACAGTGAAGGCTGCTCCTGATGACGAGTAGGTTGTGCAAAATAGAGCATACATTATGAGGGCATACATGTTGTATTTGGTTGGAACTACCATTTTTTATGGATAAGAGTGTCACATATATGGATGTCATCTACGTGCGAGACTTTATTGACTTCGAGCGGATCCATGAGTACAACTGGGGAGGGGGGGGCTTGTTTGGTTTACTTGTACTCCAAGTTATCCAAAGGGTGTATATGGAAGACAAAATAGGTGACAAGCAATATCAAACTATTGACGGTAGTATGTCACTACTATGGAAAACACCTACCATAACGGTTGGAAAAGGGATACAACTATGTCCGACCAACCGTTGTGAGGTAGGGTGTGATTGTATGTATAATGCTTTCCAACACGGGCATTGGAGCGTTGTGATAAGTTAGATAGCACGTTATATATCACAACGGTCAAGATAATCAACCGTTGTGATATAAAGAGAATGGTCAGGGGTTTGAAACCCAATGAATGTATGGTTAATAATTAGGGGTGGCAAATAGGATGAATCAGATTGTTAATGGACTAATGGGTTATTTAAAAATATTCAATCCAATACATCCATTAAGAATAAAATTCATCGAATCCGTGAATTATCATATTTTAAGTGGATGTATATCCATCCATCCAATTTTTATTTTTATTTTCTATTTTTGAAAAATATAAATTAAAAAAAAAATCATTTTTTTTTCAAAAAAATCATTTCTTTTTATTTCAAAGAAAAAAATTGATTTATTGTATTTTAATTTTTTTCCAAACAAAAAACACTTATTTTATTTTCGGGAAAAATAAGATTTATTTTTATTTTTTGGAAAAAAATCAATTTTTTTTTATTTTTAAGGATTTTTTTTTTTTGTATTTTCGAAATTTTTTTTCTTTTATATTTTCGGAAATTTTAATTTTTTATATTTTCGTAAAAAAATGACTTTTTCAAAACTAAAATCAACTTTTGTTAAATTTCAAAAAAAGAATTTTTTACCTTTTGGGAAAAATCGTATTTTTAAAAATAAATTGATTTTTCGGGGAAAAATATCTACTTCTGTATTTTCCAAAAGCAAAGATTTTTTAATATTTGATAAAAAATGATATATTTTTTGAAAAAATTCATTTTAAAAAAAATATATAATGAAAAAAAAAATCGTTTAAACATTAAAATGTATTGGATGGATTGGATCAATCCATGCATATGTGGATGGATTTAATTCAATCCATTAACTTAGTTTTTATGTAGTGGATGGATTGGATGAATTTTGTCTTAATGAATCCAATTGTCATCCCTATTAATAATATGATACGCGTTATCTATAACAATAGTTGATTTAAATAACCATGATTAAAAACTTTATTTTTACAAAAATATTAATTTATATTTCCATATATTACCAACCTATATTTATTGATTTACATATATATTACAAACCTATATATATATATATATATATATATATATATATATATATATATATATATATATATATATATATATATATATATATATATATATATATATATATATATATATATATATATATATATATATATATATATATATATATATATATATATATATATATATATATATATATATATATATCAAATTAACTACATTACCACCCTCTTTTCAACCAACATATTAAAAATAACCGTCCAACGTCTACGGATTTCATCTAAGTATTCAAAAGAGAAAGATGTCATGTCGTTAAACGTGTACATAAACAAGTAAAAAAAATTGAATATCACACGATTTAAATTATAATAGCAAATTAATATGTTATTGAAAATATTTCGTGACATTATATGGTTGATCCCCCGAATCAACAATGTAGGCAGCGACGATGTTAAACATGTGTTTCATTACATAGTATCCACACTTATATCTATATGCTTGTCTCCTCATCATGTGTGTGTGTGTGTGCGTATGTATGTGTGTGTGTGTGTGTGAGTGTGTGTGAATGTCACAATTAAACCACTTATCTTTGACTCACAAAATGCTGGTTTTTTTCTAGAGTTGTTCAATCTATCGTGTCTCTCGACAACCCTATATATCAAAAATGATTTTAAAATATTACACACTAAGATAATTCCAAATTCAAAGATAAAACTTCACAAAAAGTCTCATAAACATAAACTATACCTAATAATAATTTGTTTCATCATATGATCAAGTTCTTTGTGTAACGAACACAATGTAATTACCATATTTGTACGAAGAGATATCATGATCAATTGATAATATTCTTTTAATGAACAATACAAACATATATAATTACTATCCCGTAAAACATGAAAACTAAATATAATAAAGACACCATAATTTTTTAACACTACTCAGTTATTGAGGACTGGTGTTAAGTAGCATTCTTTTCCATTCGCTATCCGTGATGTTAAGCATGCTTCAATATTTTAGCATAATTATTTGTAAATCATACTCTAATTGGACTCAACAATCCATAAGTATCCGATTTATGTAATTCTATACATACACCATGGATTTACTTAAAATGTTAAACAAGGTACAAAAAACACATGAGAAATTAATTCTATACAAAACAATAAATATACCATATAATGAGATATACTTACGTGCAACAAAATTGTAGTATACCTATGTCCAAGCACCGTTTTCAACCAATCATATCATTTATATCTTTAGGAATCATAAATAATTCCTTTAACTCATCAATCATAGGATCATGTTATAGCGAAAGAGTAAACACTGCTTCTTCGTTGCGCATAATGTAAGCTGTAACAACCCAATTTTAGTAATTATTTCTTATATTATTATTATTATATTTTATTTTATTTATTTGGAGTGTTAATTAATTAATTGGTTGTTAGGTAGTATAATAATTGATTATATTAATTAATTTGGTGTGTTAATTAATTATTTAGTTGATATGAGATATAATTAAATAATTGATTATATTAATTAATTTGGTGTGTTAATTAATTATTTAATTGATATGAGATATAATTGAATAATTGATTATATTAATTAACTTGGTGTGCATACTGGGTTGGTTTAATTTATTTGAATTAAATAGAGATATTATAATACTAGGTCTTATTGGGCCTAATAATTAAATTAGAGGTATCATTCTTTAAGCCCAAATATAAATACTAGAATAGTAAGAGGGGAGTGAGAAGTAGGATTCATTTGATCATTGACGGCAATAGAGAAAGAAAAGAGGAAAAGTAAGGAGAAGAGGGGAAGAACAAGAGAGAAGCTAAGGTTTCCAGAAAATTGAAGAGGTAAGGGGGAGAATCCTTATTATTATGGGTTAGTATGATTGGGTCAATGGGTAGAAATAGGTTTATGTTGAAATCCCTAAATTTCATGGTTTTTGGAATTGTTAGGTTTTGATGAGTATTCTTGATTGTGGTGATTTAATTGTGTTAAAACTGAAAATTAACTTTATATACTTAGAGTATTGTATGAGTTATAATTTTCTGAGCGTTTGGCTTTTTACGGAATCGAAATCGGAGGTCCGAAAGTCCTCCAACGATGAAAAACGCAGAAAATTCTGCATTCTATTTTGCGTTAACCGGTTACCCTCCGAGCGTTAACCGGATACTTGCTAAAAATCTGCGCAGGAAATTGCATTCTGTTTTACGTTAACCGGTTACCCTCCGAGCGTTAACCGGTTACTTGCTAAAAACCTACCCAGAAGTTGATTCTGTTTTGTGTTAACCGGTTACCCTCCGAGCGTTAACCGATTACCACTGTTGAAAAATGAAAAATTGAGATTTTAAAAGTTGTATTCATTTTGAAATGCAATCTAAGTGTGCGTAGTTGATAATTAGCCTATATTTGTGAATGATATATTGTTATGAATGTGTATATGTACCATTTGTGGATAATTCATAGAGTTGAATTATGGTGATATGTGGAATGTTAAGATGGTAGAGATGATCTTAATTGCATATGTGTTGGTATTTGTACATTCATTCATGGCATGATCGGCTTCATGGTGGAAGCGGTGAAACTGTGGGTTCACATGGTAATAGACGTTGATCCTTGAATGGAAATAGGCGTAGCAAACGTTGATCCTTAATTGGAAATATACGTAGTGGCTTTGATCTTGTCCGGATCGGAAGCGTGGCTTGGATTCTAGATATTGAATCGGAAAGCGGTGAAACGTTGGGTTCACATTGCGGTACCACATGCATAGAGTCAAATGTCTTGCATTGAGTCGCATTAGAGTTATGTGATAATTGAATGTTTACAATGATGTGATTGTGAGGTGTGTATGAGATATAGTAATTGAATTTGGTGATGCTTGGATACATAATTTGGCAAAATATGTGATTATGTGATAATGGTAGTTATGTGTATAATTGGGAATATAGTATTGGATTGTAATATTATACTTCCTGAGTTTTTATGTGTGCTTGAAACATGTGAAATAAATGTTGGTTAATATTATTGACATGGTTATACAAGGTGTGATGAATTCTGTTCATTGTTGATTTAATCATTGTGCTTTATTATACTTCTTCATAATGATTTGAATTCTCACCCTTCTGTTTGAATGTTGTCTTTATATGGGCATCATGCAGATACTCCAGAGTAGTACTTCTGAAGTAAGTGGACGGTAGCTCACTCGAGATTAGCTGGAGAGCTTCGGTGCTTTGTTTTAGAGACTAAGTAGTGAGTCAATGCTCTGGTCATGTAACACAGGGTAGATTAGTAGTATTGAACTCATATCTGATTTGGATGCGTATTATGTTATTACTTGTGAACGGATATGGTTTTAGTTTATCTTGAAGAGATTATTGAGAGATGATCATGGTATGGGACATGAATCACTTTATGAAATGCATGGATATTCATTATTTTCCGCTGCGAACAAATATTCTTGAATATTCATGATAATTGAAATGTGTTATTTTAAATGACCAGGTGTATTGTATATTAATGATGAATGATGTTTGGTTTTTGAAAGCTTTTAATTTTTGAAAACGTCGATGTGACGCCCTTTTGTTTATATGCGTGCTTATTTACTCTCATTATATGTTAAGTATTTTGGGGTAGAAAAAGGGGTGTTACATTAGCGGTATCAGAGCCTGGTTGACCAGTTAGTCAATAGTCGTTAGGGTTTTCCATCCCGTTGTATTTGATTTGTGCATTTGACACGATCGATATTGTTTGTCTGGTTGTTCAGGCTGTTTAGGACGATGGTTGCAGGCAGGAATGATGATGCCATTGCTGAGGCGCTGAGGATGTTGGCTGACTCCATTGGTCAGATCCCTCAAGCGAATGCTGGTAACCGAAATGGAGATGATGATGAGTTCCGTGCTTTGGGGAGATTCCAGCGGAACAATCCTCCTGTCTTTGAGGGTGAGCATGAACCTGATAAAGCTCAAGCTTGGCTGAAGGCAATTGAGAAGATCTTCAGAGTCATGAACTATACTGATGCTCAGAAAGTGCAGTTTGGTACTCATATGCTTGAGAAGGAAGCTGAAGATTGGTGGAGTAACGCTCTTCAGAGGTTTAAAGGAGACAACATTGAGGTTACTTGGGCTCTTTTCCGTGATGTCTTCTTGGAGAACTATTTTCCAGAAGATTGTCGTGGGAAGAAAGAGGTGGAGTTCCTTGAATTGAAGCAAGGAAATGGTACTGTTGCTGAATATGCTGCTAGATTTCAGGAGCTTATCAAGTATTGTCCTCATTACAATACTGCTAATACTGAGAGATCTAAATGTTTGAAGTTTGTGAATGGCTTGAGACATGATATCAAGAAGGCCATTGGTTACCAACAGATTACTCGTTTTGCGGAGTTGGTTAACAAGAGTCGGATTTACGATGAGGATAGTAGGGAAAGTGCTTCTTTCTACAAGAGTTTGAAGGGGAAAAACCAGGATCGTGGGAAACCGTATGATGACAAGAGGAGATAATCTGGTTTTGGCAAGAAGCCAAGTGGGGGAGGATCTTCTACTCCACTTAAGTGTTTCAAATGTGGCGTTGAAAGTCATCGTGCTGTTGATTGTAGTAAGGATTCTGTGACGTGTTTCAAGTGTGGCAAGAGTGGTCACAGAGCAAACCAGTGTGGAGTTGGTTCGAGTGTGACTTGTTACAATTGCGGTGAGAAAGGTCACATTAGTACCAAATGTGATAAGTCGAAGAAGGAGCAAGCGAAGGGAAAGGTGTTTGCATTGTCTGGTGCGGAGGCCACTACCGATGATAGGCTAATCCAAGGTACGTGCTTTATTAATGGTACACCTTTGACTGCCATTATTGATACCGGTGCAACACATTCTTTCATTTCTTTGGATTATGCTAAGAGATTGAATCTTATATTATCTGATATGCGTAGAAGTATGGTTATTGATACACCTGTTATGGGTTCTGTTTCTACTTCCTATGTGTGTCTGAATTGTCCGTTGAGTATCTTTGGTAGGGATTTTGGAATTGATTTAGCTTGCCTTCCTTTAGAGCAACTTGATGTGATTTTGGGTATGAATTGGTTAGAATTTAATCGGGTGTATATCAACTGTTTTGAGAAGACGGTTATTTTTCCTGAGGTTGGTGCTAAGGAAGATTGGTTTGTGTCTGCTAAGCAAGTTGATGAATCGGTGCAAGATGGTGCCGAGTTGTTTATGTTGTTGGCAACTTTGGATATTCATGAGAAGAGGACGATTGAAGAATTGCCAATAGTTTGTGATTTTGCGGAGGTACTTCCGGAAGATATAAGTGATTTACCGCCGGAACGTGAGGTTGAGTTTTTGATTGATTTAGTTCCTGGAACTAGTCCTGTATCGATGGCTCCCTATTGAATGTCTGCTTGTGAGTTGAAAGAGTTGAAGAGTCAACTTGAAGACTTGCTTGAGAAGAGGTTTATTCATCCTAGTGTGTCGCCGTGGGGAGCACCTGTTCTGTTGGTCAAGAAGAAAGAAGGTTTTTGTCATACGGTGAACTGGACTTTTTTGTGGTTTTAATCGCAATGTCGCGGTTAGCAAGAGTCGCCACCGACTTTTCTTTTATCCAATAAGGAAAGGTGGAAAAGAACAGGAAAGACCTTAATTTAGATTTTGGGTTCGGGAGGTACATTATACAAAGGGAAGGTGTTAGCACCCTTTGTATCCATGGTTATCCATGGGCTCTTAATTGCTCGATCACTTATATTATTTTTGTCTGGAAAAAAAAAAGTGTTTGTGAATTGTTTGGAAAATTGTTTTTGGAAAGAGAATTTAACTTTGTAATGATTCTAGTATGAATGTATACAAAATGATTATCTCGTTTAGTTTTGAAAATTGTTTAGAAAAATATAACTCGGTAATGATTCTAGTATGAATGTATACCAAGTGGTGATTTTCTGAAGGTATTTTGAAAGGTGTGAGGTGTGAAAAAATGTTTTAGGTTGTGAGCCAGCAATTAAGAGTTATACCGACCCAAGGTCTTTATGAGCATTTCCTATCCTTATGAGGGTAAAACTGTCCTTATTATTGAGAAATAAGTAGTTTTATCCTTTGGATGTTTAAGGGTCATCGTAGGGTCATCGATAGGTCATTGAAGGCAACAGTTACGAGGATATCTTAGCATTCGAAGGGACTATCATCTTTTAACCGTAGGCAACATCGGAGGGTCATCGAGGGACAAAGTTGTATATTCGAAGGCAACATCCAAGGGACTATAATTTATTTTATGATGATTTAACCGAAGGGTCTTTGCTAAGGGTATCCCCACGTTCGCGGGACATGACCGTAATATCGTAATCGTAAGGCAACAAAGAGAGGTCCAAGATCACTTATTCAAAGGCAAAGTTTTACAATTAATTATATAATTAGGATGAAACTCCACATTAAAATTATTAAAAATAATATATTAAAAAATTAATACATTAGAAATTAATACATTAAAAATTAATTTAGGGTGAAACTCCACAAGGGTATCCCACAAATAAAGTGGAATACCTAGCCAATAACCTTTTCCTGGGATATGTGAACCTTTACGAAACTCAAAAAAAAGAAACATGTCAGAACACCAAATCAGGGTGCAATCGAAGATTACACCGGAGAAATATCACAACAATAAATAGGATAGGATGAATAATGCATGGCTATGATAAAACATAAAAAAAAACAGAATAGGCCACGGATTTTGAATTTGAAAACAGCCCCACGTTAGGAACTTTGAATTTTATGGCATTTTATCACAGGAATAACATGGTCAAACATTCAGGGTATTCAGGCATATTTAAATTCCCATACGAAAGCAAATTATATATCAACATTTAATCATGATGCATTATATATGTAGATATGGCCAATTGAAAGTATAAACAATAGAGATACGCAAACCTGTTTGCCAATTCAAGGTTGAAGGGATTGACCCCTTGTAGTATCGGAATAAGTTAGGCAGCGGGAATTGGACGGCGATGGCTTCGGTGCAGATGGGCTGCCTTCAGGGTTTCTTTACTCTGAATTCTCCGGGTGGGCAGGGTTCCTATGCCAAAGTTTCTATTCGTTCTTCTCTGTTCTCTCTCTTTCTTTTTCCTCAAGGTTTTGTTCCAAGGAAACCTCAGAGTGTTTTGCTTCTCTTCCTTCTTTCTCCAGTGAATCTCCCAGTGTAAACTCCAAGTGTCACTCCCCTACTGAAACTTCAGTATTTATAGACTAATTTCGTGGGTAATGGGCTTGAAATGAGGGAGACCCAAGTCCAAAATAATTTGTTATATTTTATTTATATATTTATTTTAATTATTTAATTAATTAATTAATTAATTAAAAAAAAAATTTTTTTCTTTTTTTTTCGTTTTTTTTTTTTTTTTTTTTTTTTTTTTTTTTTTTTTTTTTTTTTTTTTTAGGAAAAATGATGGGTAATTTTTGGGGTATGACAGTTGCCCCTGTTCAATATTCTTGAATCGAGAGAGTTAGGATGGCGTGTATGCCATTCGTGGTCTGGAGGTGGAAGATTATTGAACACTAAAATGCCCCAAAAATTTGCACTTGAGAATCGACAGTTGGTCTTGATGGAGATGGGCTTAAAGATGCCATCCGGGAGGTTTGATGACGAAAGCTTCAGATCGAGCCGTACATTAGGCCAATTTGAAGACATGGGTGCCACACTGGGTCGTACATTAGACCGAATAATGAGTCATCCATTAGGCTGCCGACTTCGCTGGGGAGTCGGAGTGTGTCATATGCTGTTGGGGATAAAGGATCAGAATGGGCCATACGCTAGATCGTATCTGAGTTGCAGAATGAGCCGTACGTTAGGCTGAATCTGATGACGAAAGGGGTAGTCGTACGTTAGACTACACTTCAGAAATGTACCGTATGTTAGGTAGCATTTGAGGGGATGGACATCCGAACGGGTCGTACGTTAGACCGTCGCAGAATGAGTCGTCTGTTAGGCCGCATCTGATGATGAAAGCGGTAGTCGTACGCCAGACTACACTTCAGAAATGTACCGTACGTTAGGTAGCATCTGAGGGTTGTAAGATCCAAACGGGTCGTACGTTAGACCGCGTTGGAGTTGCTGGAGTTCAGAATGGATCGTACGCTAGATCGTATCTGAGTTGCAGAATGAGCCGTACGTTAGGCTGTATCCGAAGAAGAAAGTAGTCGTACGCTAGACTACACCCCTGAATGTACCGTACGCTAGGCAGCATCTGAGGATTTGAAGGTCCAAATGGGTCGTACTTTAGACCGCATTGGAGTTGCTGAAGAAGTCATATGTTGGGCTGAATCAGAATGAACCGTACGTTAGGCTGTATCTGATAACCTGTATATGTTGTACTTGCAATAAATGTCTGGGATGGGCTTAAAGATGCCATCGTTAGGAGGATATCGAAGTGTTGTCAGAATGAATGTTCCCATGAACTGTATGTATCTGAATCTTGAATGTGATTGATAAAGGTGTCTGTCTGAATGAACCTTTTATTTTGACTATATCAGGAGGATAAATAACCTGCAAAGAAAAGTTAGCTTCATGCTATGTCATGATGTATGAGATGTTTCGTGTTATGCTAAAATAAATGCGAATGTTGTATGCATGCGTATGCTGTGAAATGGTGTAATGAATGAGTTATGCGTATGAGAAGTTCTGCTTGGGGACTCTACTGGGGAAAATAAATCCCCATCTACTGATTGGAGATATTTGTAACGATGACCCTTTCTCGGCAGGGGGTTCTTGATTCTGTCTGATGGTAGAAATATTCCACAGATCTTGGCTGAGGATGGATGAGATGATCAATCTGTCTGATGATGCCGACCTCTGTTGGGGAGTAACTGGCTGTGCCGGGGAATACTGCTAATTTCTTCTGAGGAATAACAGACTTGCTGGGGGAGTAGAATTGGTAGCGGATTCATTGGAAGCATGGTTAGACCTTCTCCTCGATCCTGAAGTCGGGTAGTAATTGCTATTGCTATTCTACGCATATATTTTGGTAAACATTTATCATATTCAAATGCACATATTAATTCAAATTAAATCAATGGACATTTACGCAAACAAAACAGAAAAAGTAAAACAAAAGCATCTTTTTTGAAATGAATCGCATTGATTTTGAAAGGAGGCCTATGAACAGGCAATTTGTGTACAAGGAGACAGAAATCCTAGTAAGAGGAAATTGTCAAAAACAAAGAGAAAGCTATGCAGAAAAGTCTTATTGATTTTAAGTCTACTACTGTCATTATGTCTTCAAGCATCTCATCCCCTGCTGTCGGATAGAAGTGATTGGCTTGGTCAATCCCTTGAACTTGGATAAAGTTGACTGAGAACGGGACATAGTCATACGCTTTAATCCCTAATTTTTGCCTGGACCGCCTTTTCAGGTTTTCAGTCCACCAGGATACCCTTTTTTGCCCAAGCCGCCTTTTCAGGTTTTCGACTTCCCGGGTGTACATTTTTTTTTATATATCCCTAATTTTTGCCCGAACCCTTTTGGTTCGCCGGGATGCCCTTACTTTTGCCTAGATACGTCGATCTAGCGGGTCTCTTTTATGCGTAGTATTTTTTAACTATGTCCGCGTTCACGGGATGTGGGAAGTCTTCACCATCCATTGTAGCGAGTATCATGGCTCCACCTGAGAATACCTTCTTAACTACAAATGGCCCTTCGTATGTGGGAGTCCATTTGCCTCTGGGGTCAGTTTGTGGTAGGATGATGTGTTTGATTACCAAGTCGCCAATTTGATACACTTGTCTCTTGACCTTTTTGTTGAATGCCCTGGTCATGCGCTTCTGATATATCTGCCCGTGACATACAGCCGCAAGTCTCTTCTCATCCATCAAATTTATCTGATCGAGTCGAGTCTGAATCCATTCGTCCTCGTCTAAGCCCGCCTCTTTCATGATCCTTAGAGAGGGAATCTGAACTTCCACTGGTAAAACGGCTTCCATTCCGTAGACTAAAGAGAAAGGAGTTGCCCCTGTCGAAGTTCGTACCGAAGTACGATAACCATGAAGAGCAAATGGTAACATCTCATGCCAGTCTTTGTATGTTACCGTCATCTTTTGTATAATCTTCTTAATATTCTTATTAGCCGCTTCTACAGCGCCGTTCATCTTTGGCCGGTACGGAGAAGAGTTATGGTGTTTTATTTTGAACTGCGTGCAGAGTTCAGTAATCATCTTGTTGTTCAAATTAGTGCCATTGTCAGTGATAATTCTCTCAGGGACGCCGTATCGGCAGATGAGGCTGTTCTTGATGAATCGTGCCACCACATTCTTAGTAACAGAAGCAAATGAGGCTGCCTCCACCCACTTTGTGAAGTAATCAATAACAACAAGGATGAAACGATGTCCATTAGAGGCGGTAGGTTTAATCTCGCCAATCATATCAATGCCCCACATTGCAAAGGGCCAAGGCGCCGTCAACACGTTTAATGGAGCAGGAGGCACATGTACTTTATCCGCATAGATCTGGCACTTATGACAAGTTCTGGAGTGATGGTGGCAATCAGCTTCCATGGTAGACCAATAATACCCTGATCTCAGAATCTTCTTGGCCATCGTATGTCCACTAGAATGAGTCCCAAAGATACCGTCGTGCATGTCTTCCATAATCTTCTCTGATTCCTTTCTATCCACACAGCGAAGCAAAGTCGAATCATGGTTACGTTTGTACAATATTCCTTTACTCAAAAAGAATTTAGCGGAGAACTTCCTCAGAAATTTCCTGTCATTGATGGATGTCCCTTAAGGGTATTCCTGAGCTTCTAAATATCTTTTTATCTCGTGGAACCAAGGCTTCTCTTCTACTTCATCAGCGTTAAGTTCATAACAATATGCTGGTTCGTCTAGTCGTTCAATGGTAATCCGGGGAGCTTCATTGTCCCATCTGACTCTGAACATAGATGACATGGTAGCTAATGCGTCTGCCAACTGGTTCTCCTCTCGTGGAATATGTTCGAATGTGATCTCTTCAAAGTATGGGATTAATGTCAACACCCGTTCTCGATAAGGGATGAGATTCGGATGTTTAGTGTCCCATTCTCCTTTGACCTGACTGATTACCAAGGCTGAGTCTCCGTACACCTTCAAGAACTTGATTCTTAGGTCTATAGCAGCTCTGAGTCCCAAAATACACGCTTCATACTCAGCCATATTGTTGGTGCACTCAAAACATAGTCTAGCGGTGAAAGGCGTATGGCCACCCTTGGGGGAAATGATCACGACGCCAATACCGTTGCCCAATGCGTTAGACGATCCATCAAAAACCATAGTCCATCGGGATCCCACTTCAGGTCCTTCCTCTGGTCCAGGTTCTTCATAATCAGTAACAAGCATGACATCCTCATCTGGGAACTCAAAATTCATAGACTAATAATCATTCACTGCCTGATGAGCCAAATGATCAGCTAGCACGCTTACTTTGATTGCTTTTTGGGTGGTATACTGGATATCATACTCTGTTAAAATCATCTGCCATCTTGCTATTCTTCCGGAGAGGGCGGGTTTCTCAAATATGTATTTGATAGGATCCATCTTAGAAATCAACAAAGTGGTGTGATTCAACATATACTGTCTTAGTCGGCGAGCAGCCCAGGCCAAAGCACATCAAGTTTTCTCGAGCAGTGAGTATCTTGTTTCACAGTCGGTAAACTTTTTGCTAAGGTAGTATATGGCATGCTCTTTTCGACCAGACTCGTCATGTTGCCCCAACACGCACCCCATTGAGTTTTCTAAAACGGTCAAATACATGATTAGAGGTCTTCCCTCAACTGGTGGTACCAGAATCGGAGGTTCTTGGAGGTACTTCTTGATTTTGTCGAAAGCTTCTTGACATTCATCATTCCATATCATCTCTTGATTTTTTCTCAGTAACTTGAAGATGGGTTTGCAAGTAGCGGTCAAATGGGAAATAAATCGGGCAATGTAATTCAAACGTCCCAAGAAACCTCTGACTTCTTTATCCGTACGGGGAACTGGCATCTCTTGAATAGCTCTCACCTTGGCTGGGTCGACCTCAATACCTTTACCACTGACAATAAAGCCCAAGAGTTTACCGGATCTTACTCCAAAGGTGCATTTGTTCGGGTTCAATCTCAACTTGTATTTCTTCAGCCTCTCAAACAGTTTGTATAAATGATCGAGATGTTCTTCTTCAGTATGAGATCTGGCTATCATGTCATCCACATACACTTCTATTTCGTGATGGATCATGTCATGGAACAAAACCACCATAGCACGCTGGTATGTTGCTCCTGCGTTCTTTAAACTGAATGGCATTACTTTATAACAGAAGGTGCCCCATTGCGTCACAAACGTAGTCTTCTCCATGTCCTCAGGTGCCATTTTGATCTGGTTATAACCCGAGAATCCATCCATGAAGGAGAATACCTTGTGTTGAGCGGTGTTGTCTACCAGAACATCAATATGTGGCAGTGGAAAATCATCTTTGGGACTCGCTCTATTCAAATCTCTGTAATCCACACACATTCGCACCTTACCATCCTTCTTTGGCACTGGTACCACATTAGCAACCCATTGAGGATAAGAAGTAACAGCCAGAAAACCAGCGTCAAATTGTTTCATCACCTCGGCTTTGATTTTCTCGGACATTTCAGGACGCATGCGACGAACCTTTTGCTTAACAGGACGACAATCTTCCTTCATCGGCAAACGATGCACCACTATATCGATATCCAGCCCTGGCATGTCTTCGTAAGACCAAGCAAAAATCTCCACATAGTCATGTAGCATCTGGATCAACCTTCCTTTGACACTGCTTTCCAAGCCTGCTCCTATTTTGACTTCTTTCTTGTCCACCTCGGTACCCAGATTTACAGTCTCAACTGACTCCTCATGCGGCTGTATAGTCCTTTCTTCTTGCAGTAACAGTCTGGCAAGTTCTTCAGGTACTTCACAATCTTCCTCCCTTCCATCTTCGGCTCGGTAGATCGGATTTTCAAAGTCATAATGAACAGTAGTAGAACTATTATCAACAGGATCCAGAGTGGATAGGGATCTGCAATTCGTTACGTGCGTGTGTGTAAGAAAACATAGCTTGTTTGAAAGATGATAGGAAAGACAAAGAGCGCAATATTTGAATGCAAAACGTCCATTGATTTATTGAATATAAATATGCTTATGAAAATGACAAAAACCCTTAACAAATTAGCTATCGTGCCCCGGGCATAGACACGATGCCTTAAGAAGTTTAATTGTAAAAGAAAATTAAAATTTGCAACTCTAAAATAAACAATAACAATTACTCCTGACTAAAGGAAATCGGGATAATGTCTTCAGTCTTCCAATTGTTGAGTCCGTCACCAATTGTTGGGAAAATCCAGCTATCCAAGTCGCAATCACTATCAGCATCTTCCATAGCATTAATCTGATTTTTGACTATCTTTCCAGAGTTAAACCCCAGGCCAGCTTTATCAGACTTGTACGGTACATTGATCAGTTGACCCCAACCAATACGATCACCACTTTCAACCGCGGCTTGAGCATCTTTCAGAGAGATCATGACAGGGGGAGCACGAACAACCTTGGGCACAAGGGGAGTTGGCTTAAGGACAGGACTGGGTGGAGGAACCACTTCAAATGACTGAGAAGGAGTCTCAAAGAATTCACCATCCATCTCGACGTATTTGAAGGCTTGCACACTACTGACAATATACTCTTCTTCTCCACATACAGTGACAACCATGCCTGCTATTGGATACTTCAGCTTTTGATGAAGCGACGAAGCTACCGCACCTGCCCCATGGATCCAAGGGCGCCCCAACAAGCAGGAGTAGGCGGGACGAATGTCCATCACGTGAAAGGTAGTGTTGAAGACTTGAGGTCCTATCTTGATAGGGAGAACCACTTCACCATAGACAACACTCTTCGCACCATCGTAAGCACGCACCACAACATCACTAGGTTTCAGTTCAATGCCTTTGTAGTCAAATTTATCGAGTACAGCTTTCGGGAGCACATTCAAGGAAGAGCCGTTGTCGATCAACACGTGAGCCAGGGTGATCCCCTCACACTCGATGGAGATATGCAGAGCTTTATTGTGATTCTTTCCTGCTGGCGTCAGGTCAGCATCGGAAAAGCCTAGGCCATTGTCAACAGTCAAATTAGCAACATAATGTTCGAATTGATCGACGGATGTTTCTTGAGGCACATGAGCGGTCTTCAAGAATTTCATCAATGCATTGGCATGGGATTCAGAGGATAATAACAAGGACAACATTGAGATTTTAGACGGAGTATGCCCCAATTGTTCCACTACATCAAAATCGCTCTTACGGATGATTTTCAGCATCTCTTCCATTTCCTGTTTGGCAACATCTTCAGAAGTAACTTCGACCGATGTCTCTGACTGAGGAGGATTGACTGGTCTTTTTCCTCGAATTTCGGGAGCGGGAGGTGAGATTTCTGGGGAGTAGATCCTTCCACTTCGAGTAACTTTACTAGTCCCCACAATATCATTAGGATTAGCAGAACTACCAACTTGCTTTATGCCATGGATGTAAACGTCGCCTCCATAGTTCCACGGAATAGCTTTGCTGGAGGAATATGGCACGGGGCCAGGTGCGGTAATAATCAGGGGAGCCACTTTGGGCTCAGTGGTAATCTTCACAGGCACTCTAGTAGCGGTAATCTTCACTGGAGCTTTGGACCTAGCAATCACAGATACCTCTTCAATAGAGTTGTCCACCTTAGGAACCCTTTCAAGTAGAATTGTACGATCATCCATCAGCCGTTGAATGCCGTTCTTCAACTTCAAACAATCATTGGGTCGGAGTACACAGAGATCGCAATCTTCAGCACAACCTGGAAATAAACCAGCTTGCAATAAATTCTTCTTAACGATCAGGAGAGGAGATGCTAAATCAGCAACGTCAGTAACGTGAGAATTGTCGTCCACAACATTAACATTCTGGTCATGATTAGGCATAGGTGCTGTGATGACATTGGGGGTCGCCGGAGGATCAAATTCAATTTCTCCAGCGTCGATCATATCCTGAATCTTGTTCTTCAACAACCAGCAATCATTCGTATCATGCCCGGGGCTATCGGAGTGATAGGCACACCTGGCGTTGGGATTATAACGAGGAGAAGTAGTGTTGGGATTTGCAGGAGGGCCTCTGAGGGTAATCAAATTGGCCTTTAACATACTCTGCAGTGCTTGGGTTAAAGTCATATTGATCTTGGTAAACTGTCTTCTCGACCTGTCTTGTCTGTGTTGGAAGTTCTGAGATGGCGGTGCGGCAATTGTAACTGCCCCAACAGTATGGTCACGATTCTTCTTGTTATGCTTCCTCTCAGTGTACACAGCATTTGATTCATTCTTTCCCTGATAGGACTTTTTGGTGCTTGCAGAAGTAGCTGCCTGTATCTTTCCACTTCGAATGCCGCTTTCAACCCGTTCACCTGTCAAGATAAGTTCAGTGAAACCTGACGAGGAACTTCCCAGTAGATGGCTGTAGAATGGGCCAGTCAGTGTACCCATGAACATGTCCACTAACTCTCGATCAGTCATAGGGGGTTTGACTCTGCCAGCCAAATCTCTCCACTTTTGAGCATATTCTTTGAAACTTTCTTTAGAGCCCATAGTCATATTTTGTAGCTGTAGTCGAGTAGGCGCTAACTCAGAATTATACTGGTAGTGCTTGTAGAAAGCTGTTGCTAAATCAGTCCATGTGCGGATGTTAGAGCTCTCAAGCTGATAATACCACTCTAACTGTGTGCCAGATAGACTCTCTTGGAAGAAATGGATCCACAGTTTCTTATCAGTAGTGTGCGGCTGAATCTTTCTCACATAAGCCCTTAGATGCATCTGAGGACAAGAGGCACCATCATACTTAGTGAAAATGGGAACCTTGAATTTGCGGGGAATGACCACATCAGAGACCAGACCTAAGTTTTCGAAATCCAGACCGGGCACTTTCTGCCCCTCCATAGCTAGCATACGTTCTTCCAGCAACTTGTACTTATCATCCTTCGGAGAGTACTGTTTATGTTCATAATCTTCATCGTCGTCCTCAGAATTGACGAGGTTAGGATTCTCATCTTCCGAATCATTCTCGGTCTCTTCTTCTGAATCCTTCGGAATTCTAATCTTGACTCCTGTAACCTGTCCCTTAAGCCTTCTCCCCGGGTTGATGTAACCCACAGGTTTCTGGTCCTTCTTCTTCTCCATCAAAAGAGCTTTCAGTTCTTCCTGCCCCTTAGATAAGCTCAGCATCATTTCCTGGAATTGAGCATTCTGGGCCTGGAGATCTTTGACAGTTTGTTCGAGAGCCATTGTTCAATCTGTTTGAATCTGCTGGAATCTGTTTGATAGGAAAATCGTGAGAACACTGATCCTTTAGAATACCTGTTATGCGATGCAATGCAATGTATGAAATGTTTTCAAGGACTTTCGGGATTTAACTTTGCATAAACTAACAAAAAGAGCTTTTTTTTCTTTTCTCTTTTGTTTTTGCTTTTGTTTTTGTTTTTTCTGTTTTTTTTTTTAGCAGAGTTAAATCCCTAAATCCTTGAAATGGTTAGTACAATGCCATGATGTTATGATGTTATGTTGTTATGATGTCATGTTGTTAGATAAATAACAAGCACAAGCAAGTCACACAACAATCATTCCTAGGTTTTAAGGCTTGCGTGAGTTCCATAGGTAAATACCCTCCCCACTGAAGTTTGGTTGGTTCAACCTGTCTTAGAATAGTAACCGGGTTCTAGAAGGATCTCAAATCATTGACCTTTCCTTAAGTCCACTTCAGTGCAACACCAAGTGGTTGACCGAAGCTTCCCTAAAGTCCAATCTCAAAGAGTGTAGTATCGAGTCTCAACCAACTCCAGTCGGAACCGAAGCCAGTTATCTCACTACTTTCTAATGGCCAGGATGAGTCAATTAGGGTTCTAAAGGTCTGGTTAATGCTTTTATGACACCACGCGAATGCCAAATATTTCCTCAACTAACATGAGGAACATCAGGACATCCAAAGTGCCACATTAACCGTAGCCATCATTTTGACCATTCCAGTATACGCCGGACAGTCGCGATGATCTCTTGCTACTTACCTAAGGTACACTAGATCCGGGTGTAGGATCTTTCACTCAAGCATAACATACCCAAGCAATCCCTTAAAAATAAATCAGACAAATTGAATAAGTGATCTTGTTTTTAAGGTAACCTCTCTTTTTAAATATTCCGAGTCCCCAGCAGAGTCGCCAGTTCTGTCATACGGTGAACTGGACTTTTTTGTGGTTTTAATCGCAATGTCGCGGTTAGCAAGAGTCGCCACCGACTTTTCTTTTATCCAATAAGGAAAGGTGGAAAAGAACAGGAAAGACCTTAATTTAGATTTTGGGTTCGGGAGGTACATTATACAAAGGGAAGGTGTTAGCACCCTTTGTATCCATGGTTATCCATGGGCTCTTAATTGCTCGATCACTTATATTATTTTTGTCTGAAAAAAAAAAGTGTTTGTGAATTGTTTGGAAAATTGTTTTTGGAAAGAGAATTTAACTTTGTAATGATTCTAGTATGAATGTATACAAAATGATTATCTCGTTTAGTTTTGAAAATTGTTTAGAAAAATATAACTCGGTAATGATTCTAGTATGAATGTATACCAAGTGGTGATTTTCTGAAGGTATTTTGAAAGGTGTGAGGTGTGAAAAAATGTTTTAGGTTGTGAGCCAGCAATTAAGAGTTATACCGACCCAAGGTCTTTATGAGCATTTCCTATCCTTATGAGGGTAAAACTGTCCTTATTATTGAGAAATAAGTAGTTTTATCCTTTGGATGTTTAAGGGTCATCGTAGGGTCATCGATAGGTCATTGAAGGCAACAGTTACGAGGATATCTTAGCATTCGAAGGGACTATCATCTTTTAACCGTAGGCAACATCGGAGGGTCATCGAGGGACAAAGTTGTATATTCGAAGGCAACATCCGAGGGACTATAATTTATTTTATGATGATTTAACCGAAGGGTCTTTGCTAAGGGTATCCCCACGTTCGCGGGACATGACCGTAATATCGTAATCGTAAGGCAACAAAGAGAGGTCCAAGATCACTTATTCAAAGGCAAAGTTTTACAATTAATTATATAATTAGGATGAAACTCCACATTAAAATTATTAAAAATAATATATTAAAAAAATTAATACATTAGAAATTAATACATTAAAAATTAATTTAGGGTGAAACTCCACAAGGGTATCCCACAAATAAAGTGGAATACCTAGCCAATAACCTTTTCCTGGGATATGTGAACCTTTACGAAACTCAAAAAAAAGAAACATGTCAGAACACCAAATCAGGGTGCAATCGAAGATTACACCGGAGAAATATCACAACAATAAATAGGATAGGATGAATAATGCATGGCTATGATAAAACATAAAAAAAAACAGAATAGGCCACGGATTTTGAATTTGAAAACAGCCCCACGTTAGGAACTTTGAATTTTATGGCATTTTATCACAGGAATAACATGGTCAAACATTCAGGGTATTCAGGCATATTTAAATTCCCATACGAAAGCAAATTATATATCAACATTTAATCATGATGCATTATATATGTAGATATGGCCAATTGAAAGTATAAACAATAGAGATACGCAAACCTGTTTGCCAATTCAAGGTTGAAGGGATTGACCCCTTGTAGTATCGGAATAAGTTAGGCAGCGGGAATTGGACGGCGATGGCTTCGGTGCAGATGGGCTGCCTTCAGGGTTTCTTTACTCTGAATTCTCCGGGTGGGCAGGGTTCCTATGCCAAAGTTTCTATCCGTCCTTCTCTGTTCTCTCTCTTTCTTTTTCCTCAAGGTTTTGTTCCAAGGAAACCTCAGAGTGTTTTGCTTCTCTTCCTTCTTTCTCCAGTGAATCTCCCAGTGTAAACTCCAAGTGTCACTCCCCTACTGAAACTTCAGTATTTATAGACTAATTTCGTGGGTAATGGGCTTGAAATGAGGGAGACCCAAGTCCAAAAGAATTTGTTATATTTTATTTATATATTTATTTTAATTATTTAATTAATTAATTAATTAATTAATTAATTAATTAAAAAAAATTTTTTCTTTTTTTTTTCGTTTTTTTTTTTTTTTTTTTTCGTTTTTTTTTTTTTTTTTTTTTTTTTTTTTTCGTTTTTTTTTTTTTTTTTAGGAAAAATGATGGGTAATTTTTGGGGTATAACAGTTTTATGAGATTATGTGTTGATTATAGACAACTGAATAAAGTGACAATTAAGAACAAGTATCCACTTCCGAGGATTGACGATCTGATGGATCAGCCGGTTGGAGCTTGTGTGTTTAGCAAGATTGATTTGAGGTCTGGGTATCATCAGATTTGTGTAAAGGCCGGGGATATTCAAAAGACTGCTTTTCGGACAAGGTATGGTCACTACGAATACTCCGTGATGCCTTTTGGTGTGACTAATGCACCTGGTGTATTTATGGAGTATATGAATAGAATATTTCATGATTATCTGGATAAGTTTGTTGTTGTGTTCATCGATGATATATTGATTTATTCCAATTGTAAAGAGGATCATGTCGAGCACTTGAAGGTTGTGTTATCAGTGTTGAAAGAGAGGAAGTTGTTTGCTAAACTCTCTAAATGTGAGTTTTGGTTGAGTGAAGTAAGTTTTCTTGGACATGTGATTTCGAGTGGTGGTATTTCTGTGGATCCTACGAAGATTAAAGTTGTATCTCAATGGGAAGCTCCTAAGTCTGTTGCTGAGATTAGAAGTTTCCTTGGTTTGGCTGGTTATTATAGGAAGTTCATTGAAGGATTTTCCAAGTTGTCGTTACCATTAACGCAATTGACTAGGAAAGGTCAAGCTTTCATTTGGACTTCGCAGTGTGAAGCGAATTTTCAAGAGCTTAAGAGAAGATTGACTACGGCTCCAATTTTGATTTTACCGGATCCGTTAGAAACTTTCGTTGTGTATTGTGATGCTTCTTTGTTGGGTTTGGGAGGTGTTCTGATGCAAAAAGGGCAAGTGGTAGCTTATGCTTCAAGGCAACTTAAAGTTCATGAGAGGAATTATCTGACGCATGATTTAGAGTTAGCCGCCGTTGTGTTTGTGCTGAAGCTTTGGAGACATTATTTGTTTGGATCGAGGTTTGATGTGTTTAGTGATCACAAGAGTTTGAAGTACTTGTTCGATCAGAAAGAATTGAATATGAGGCAAAGGAGATGGTTGGAATTCTTGAAAGAGTATGATTTTGGTTTGAATTATCATCCTGGAAAGGCGAATGTTGTAGCCGATGCATTGAGTAGGAAGTCATTGCACATGTCTATGTTGATGATTCAAGAGTTTGAATTGTTGGAGCAATTTAGAGATTTGAGTTTGGTTTATGAAGCGACACCTTCGTGTGTTAAGCTTGGTATGTTGAAGCTTACTGTCGCATCCGCGAAAAACAACCGGCGGGCTAAAACAAAAACAACACAGAGCCGCCACCGTGCGTTATTTATCCCAAAAGAGGGAAAGGAAACGCTCAGAGTAAACCTGGAAAAAGCATGGTCTCGCGACCAAAGAGAAAGGGTAAGGGAGTCGGTTACGCAAGGGGAAGGTATTAGCACCCCTCACGTCCGTCGTACTCGACGGGATCCACGCTCTAAGAAAAGAAAAGGTTGCTAAAACACCACACACACACACACGCACCGAAGACAACACAGGTGGGGTTAAGAGGAAGAGAGCTCGATAGGACATCGCATCCTATGCCTACGTATCTCGTCTGGAACGAGAATCAGAGCTGCCGTAGTTCGGCTCACGCACGCCAAACAAGACACACACACCCACAGGCAAACCTGGAACCCGAATGCCAATCGCTGGACTTACATCGGCTTCCGAACCAAACAAACACACTCAGGATACGGACAGCCAATCGCTGGGCTTACATCCATATCCTGACACACAAGAAGAAACAAGCAAACACACACAAAAAGAAAAAAAAGTGCCCGGAGAGACCTCGCACGGTCTCCTGCCTACGTACCTCATCTAGTATGAGGATCAGGGCGACGTAGTTCCCCTGAAAGGGAAAGAAATTCTAACCAGAGACAAAGGGGAGACACACTACCAGGGAGCTGTACTCGAGCCTAGTGTTATCATGCATCATTGCCCTATGTTATGGTTTCTACCTACTTGCACAACAGCAAGCTAACCCTATCCAGGAAGAAAGCAAGTATGCAAGCATCAACAAAACAAAACAAACATTTCACATAGCACACACTATATCCAGTCAAGTGAGGCTCAAACAAGGGTGGACTGCCGAGGCAAGTCATCTGTACAAGGTAGAGTTAGCTCTTAACCTTGCCATTGAGAGGCTAAGGTGAAGCTGATGAGAGGTGAGTGAAGATTAGACTTCACAGCTCTTATCCCTGACCAGGGAGAGCTTCAGACAAAGGAGCGTGGGTCCAGAATGGAGGGACCCTTCTACGCTCAAAGACTCTGACACAACTGTACAAAGTACAAGATCTTGGGTTTGTGCCCCAATGCATCTACACAGTGGTGTGAGCAGAGGGACGACTCAACAGAATAGCGGGGGATAGATTGCATATCCCTTGGATTCCGCCAATTGCCTCATAGAGGTCTTTACCTGCTTGGCACAAAAGTAAACAATCACAAACATCGCCTCTTATGGAGGACTTCAGACAGTTGCCTGGCTAAATAACAAGCCAGGTCTTCCAGACTACATGGAGACAAGAGAGTCTACCTCAACTGGTTTATAAAACCAAGCAGCAGCAAGCAAGTTCTTAAAGAACTGTAAGCGACTTAATGTACCTGAAATCAATCAAGTATCATCAGTACTCAGACAAACCACAGTAAACAGCAAATGTTAATCTGTACAGTCAAACACAAGTTAATGCACACAAGTGCAAGCCATGAGCTCAAACTCAAGCTTCTAACCCTACAAAACAAAACCAATGTTAGTTCACAACATCAAACAAAACTCAATTTACAACTTGAATTTTTCTCCTTAAGCCTTTTGCACTTTTAACCTGAAAATCCAAACCAAATGTGAGAAACTAGACCACTAGGCCAAGCCTAGGGTCCAAAGGGGATAAAAAAATCAAAACAGCAAGTGCAAACCAACCAAAATCACATTCAAACAAATTAAAAGCAAATGCAATTGGTCCCATGCTCATATCAATCACCATTATCATTTCATGCACAATTTAACATCAATCATGCAATTTGCAACTTCAAATGACCAAACAGAACTATCTCAATCAAATCCATATCAAAACAATTCAATTAATTCCACAAAAATTCACACCTAAATAGGACACATTCAATGTATAGCATGTCAATTTTCAGCTCAATTGGACAAAAGAAAGTAGGTCAATGAAAATCAAGAAGTCCAGACACATTTATACAAGCCAATTCAAGGTATCAACACAAGCATCATCTTCCAAAAATCATAAAACAGTGACAACAATTAAGAAATGAATGGGATCAAAACCATGATGTCCTATAGTGTGTCTACAATGCTCACGTAAAATTTCATCTTCATCCAATACACTATGAGAATTTCACAAACAAAATGCCAACATGTGTCACACAAATTCACAAAATGAGCCAACAGAGAAGAAAATTATCAATCAATTAGAAAACTCCATCAAAAATTCCAGCAAAAATCACATGCAATCTTGACATATCAATGATCATTCATACAAAAAATTGGAGCAATTCAACAGTTCTAGGTCAGGCAAATAAAATCATGAAGTTGACCTAGCTTGGTGTGACACAAATTGTCACACCTTTATTCAAAAAATCATATCTAATCAACCAAGTATCCAAAAATCAAAAACTCTACATGAAAATAACCATCAACATGTCCAGAATAAGCACAAACATTTTCATTCATTTCTTTGAAGGTATGAGCATTTCATGAAGGATTTGGTAAGACATGCATAAATGTGACACATTCCACAAACCCTAGGATAATTATTTTTCTACACATGCAAAAAATCCACAAAAATAATCATTAAATTCTACACATCATCATGAGAATAATGCAAAAATTTTCACAAAATTTGGATGAAAAATGAAGCCTCTATGCATTTTTGAAGTTCTTGTAACAAAATGAAAATGAAATGAAAAACAAATAAAGAAATAATAACTAAATTAAATAGGAAATGGCACGATTGTAATTCTGATACACTAAACCAAAACGACGCCGTATCAATAAGTGGCCAGGAAATGTTTTCATTGGTGGAAAGGCGCGGGAAACATGTAATTTGAAAACAAATCCAGAAAAATGGATCAAACATGCATATGTTCATCGTTCTTCATCAAACAATGTCCAGAAAACGCAGAAAATCATGAACAACTAATCTTCATCAAAATCAACAAATGGATAGTCAAAAGAACCGCATGAGCATGTAGATTCAAGATATGTGATCAATTCAACCTAATTCCTAACATACAATCGGGATCGAGCATTTTAAGTTATGACATCAAACATTTAAATCGCGATATCTTTCTCCACAGTCAATCAATTCACAAACCAAGCATATCATGTTGATCTACGTTGAATGCACTACAATACGCATATGATAATTTAAGAAATGGAGAAGGTCGAAATTGCACCTTAGATTGAAGACATCGCTCGAATTTGATGTTTCTGGATGTATTTTGCCAAAACAGATGAACATCAAGGTATAGGAAGGTTAATGGAGCGATCAACCAAGCTCAATGTTGCTTCAATTGGAAGAAATCTCAAAACTCCATTGTTGCACAAGCTTTGGACAGTCACGAATCTTGATGTGTTTGGCAATGGCTTATCAAAACAGTTGTGGATCTTGGTTCATGGAGCACGAATCAAAAGGAATCACTCAATTTGGTTGAGAATTGATGAAGAAAAGTTGAAAAATGCTTGATGAATTTTGAGAGGTTTTGGGAGAAAATGGAGGGAAAGTTTGTTAGATTTCTTGGAATGTGCAATTGTGTTTAGCATTCTGTTACAATTAGAGCTTTATACCAATGCCTTAATCACTTCTTAATCTCAAATTAGCAAAAATGAGTTGGATTAGCATAATGTGTTTTCTTAATGCAAGGGCAAAAGTGACCTTTCCAAATTGGCTATGTGACAGCAAGATGACAGCTCAAACAACTTTCAATTGGCATTTGGAGTGTGTTGGCTTTGGTCTCATGTCAATTGGCCTTGTAAATCTCAAAATCACATGTTCACACCAAAAATACACTTAAGTCCACTTGAATTTTGACTTTTTGCATTGACCATTTTTGATGAATTTTGATTATGCACCATGAAAGTACATGTGAAATGGAGTTTGCTCATAAAAAGATCACTCAAATTGGACATTCCATGTGAAAGTTATGCCACTTTGATTATAGGCATTTTTGGAAAATGAATGGACCATAACTTGTCAACCATACATGGGAATTTCGAGTTCTTGGACTTTTTGGAAAGGTCAGAACAAGGTCTACAACTTTCATGTTGAACACATTTTCATTTGAACCTTTTTTGGACATGTAATTTTGTGGTGAAAAACTTTCCATTTTTGGAAACTTCCATTACAAGTCACTTTCCATTTTTGGCAACTTTTCTCCTGATTTTATTTTCTTCATTCTTGAGCTTTGAAATGTCAAATGAAACTTGTTTCAACATGAATGAAGTGTATCCAACCCTCTCCCACCTCCAAATCCATAAAATCAAGCACAGTTGACCGCAGTTGACTTTTTCAGCTGATAGATGAATTTGGCAATGCACTGATCAAGTTGAGCCTCAAACTTCTGATGAAATGGCTCAATGGTGATACCCTAGCTTCCATAAGCTCAATGTAATCATGAAATGATCCCCATATCCATTGTAGACCCCATCTCCTTGCCAAGCCCTGATTGGCCCAATGCAACTGATTAGGGTTGACCAGTGGTCAAAACCCTAATTCCAAAGTATCTGATCAATCTCCTGAATCTTTTGGCTGATAACAAGACCATGATGATGATGATGTATCATTGCACCTAAGATGAAGATCAATCTCCTTGACAACCAAGAAACCCTGATTTGAATCACACATCCTCAGATAGTTAGTGATCCATTCAATGAAACCCCCAGGCTTGAATCTCAACCTCTTTATCTTCTGACCAAGACTTAGGAGGAAGACTTGCACAATGTAACATGATATGCAAATATGCAATGCCTAATGTCCTAAAAATGATATGCAAAAATGCAAAGCTAGTCCCAAGAGAGGAGGGCAAATTTTGAGGTGTTACAGCTGCCCCTATTCAATCCACTGTGAACCTGTCGATATGAAATAGCCTCGGCTTTCAGATGATCAGGGTGAAGAGTGATTGAATACCAAGAACAGACGAACAATTTGCACTCTGATGGGAAATAATTAACAACGTCTGTCAGGATCGGCGAAGAAGCACAATCTTCAAAGAAGAACCCGTATGGTACGGAGAAAGTCGGCCGGAAATGCCGAAACAGAAATGTCGACCTGGATACCAAAATAAATGGTAACGCAGGGATAACCATGGCCTGACCACCCGGGGGAATTAGCCTGAACGCCACTTTGGCCTGAACACCTCTTCGGTCTGGATACCACTTCGGTCTGGATACCGGGAAACTGGCCGGATTGCCGCAAGCTGCATCGATCTAATCATCGTGAGCTTCTTCGATCTGGAAATCGGAACTGGCCGGAGTGCCACAAGTTCTTCGTCCTGACTGTTGAGAACCTCTTCGATCTGGAAATCGGAAACTGGCCGGAATGCCACAAGTTCTTCGTCCTGACTGTTGAGAACCTCTTCGATCTGGAAATCGGAAACTGGCCGGAATGCCACAAGTTCTTCGTCCTGGCTGTTGAGAACCTCTTCGATCTGGAAATCGGAAACTGGCCGGAGTGCCACAAGTTCTTCGTCCTGATTGTTGAGAACTTCTTCGATCTGGGAATCGGAAACTGGTCGGAGTGCCACAAGTTCTTCGTCCTGATTGTTGAGAACTTCTTCGATCTGGGAATCGGAAACTGGCCGGAGTGCCACAAGTTCTTCGTCCTGATTGTTGAGAACTTCTTCGATCTGGAAATCGGAAACTGGCCGGAGTGCCACAACGACCCATGCTGAGGATGACAAGCCCTGAGCCGACTGCTCTCTATTCAACCCTGGCAGACAAACACTTCGTGTTTAGCTGGGGATTATCTTCTTTCTTGTTTTTCTTTTTGGACCCCGAAACTTTCTTGATTAACATTCCCATCTCTGCTCGACAGAAACTTTGATTCAAAATCATGATGCTAAACTCCTCAGAGTAACACCTTCACCTTTGGGCAAAACCACCTCTCAAACAATAACCACGGCTTGAGACTAGCTTATGCTTGCAATATGATGCATGATATTTTTCTGCGTAATGCCCCATAATTATGGAAATGCTACGCGATTTATTATGCAATATGCTATGCTTATCTACATGATGAATGCATAAAAAGGTATCCCCCTCAAGGAACTCTTCTGGGGAGCTCGAGGCGCTCTGCTGAGGAACTCGCCATCACTCCAACTCCACCCTGCTGGGGAATATCGCTGCTGCTGGGAAACAGGCAACCCTTGCTGAATAATCCCCTCTGCACCCAATCCGTTTGGGGACTTCACTGGGGAAGAAATCACCAACGCTCTGTGGGGATACACCAGTCTTTGACTTGCTGGGGATATACATCCCAACTCTGCTTGGAGAACCCTCACAGATACCTGGCAACTTCACTGGGGAAATGCTCACAAATAGCTCTACTGGGAAACAGCAACCTCCCGGCCTGTCGTCTGGGGAAGCATCGATCTGACACCTGCCGGGGATAACCATCCTGACCCTGCTAGGGGAAACGAATGCCATTCCGCTGGGGACGATCCATCCAATCCACATGTAGGATACACTGCTGGAGATATATTTCATTGAAACCCGCTCCACTCGGGGAATAGCAACCTTCAGGCCTGGCTGCTGAGGAAACACCGTTTTAAACCTGCCGGGGATAACCACCCTGACTCAGCTAGGGGATCCACAGACCTTGGATCTGCTGGGGAGCTAGTCCTCTGATTCTGCTTGGGGACTACGCTGGGGAAATGAGAAAAGTTGGTACAGAACACCCGTCGACTTGTCGAACCATGGTATCCACCTCCCAATCTCGCATCCGATTTCCACTTTTGAGAATTCCCAGACTCGTCTGGACCTTTTCTGCTCCATCATCTTGTATTCCCAACCGCTCCGCGCTCGACGAAGATCGAACTCCTGGGGTTTATACAGATTTTCAATCTTCCGACTTTGAAGAGTCTTCTTGATTAATTCCAAGGGTCGTCGTACGTCTCGACGTCTTTTCGTCATTCCTTCAATTCATTCGTCCCTGACCGGACTCCACGGGGATTTGTCTTGTCAAAAGCTTCCACATCACAACCTGCAAGTGAGTGAAAATACCTAACAGCACCTGCAAAAGAGATCGTTAGATAAAACCGTGCCCCAGGCGTGTCAAGATTTCATCACTTGGGTCGCTCAACCTTCCAAATAAGATTTCAAGCTTTCAATCTTATAAACATGCATTGGAAGGGACCTGTATGTCTTAAAATGCAAGATTCCTTATCAAAAATATCTGGATGTTTTTGCAATCAAAGCGGTAATGAAAAACAAAAACAAAATTATTTGACTGAATTTGCATTTTATTGACTGAAAAGGTGTGGCACAAATGAGCAATACAAAGGAAGCAATTCCTGAAAAGAGGTAATTGCACAAAAGGAAAAATCTATCCTAATGGCAATGTGAAACCCGTGATCTCATCGAGTTCCAACTCGGTTACACCCCATATGTCCTCAGACTCCCCGTGCTTTCTGCCTTCTGAACAAGACGATTCTGATTGATCCCTACCGGGTATTATCCATGATGCTTTAACCAAAGCACAAACGATCATGCTAGACGCAGTTGTTCGTTTCAATCCCTCTTTTGCTTGGACCGCCCTTTCGGGTTTTCAGTCCACCGGGATACCCCTTTTTGCCCAAGTCGCCTTTTCATGTTTTCGACTTGCCGGGTGTACAGTTATTTTCTATTATTATCCCTAACTTTTGCCCGAACCTTTTCTCTTTTTCGGTTTGCCGGGATGCCCATTTTTTCCTGGACTATTTTATTCTTTTCGTCCAGCGGGTCTCTTTATACGAAGTATTTTTTAACTGCGTCCGCATTCACAGGGGATGGAAAATCTTCGCCATCCATGGTCGTTAACAACAAGGCTCCGCCAGAGAAAACCTTCTTGACCACGAATGGACCTTCATAATTAGGTGTCCATTTGCCCCTTCGATCGTTTTGAGGAGGAAGGATCCTTTTCAGCACCATATCATCCACGTGATATACACGAGGTCGCAACTTTCGGTGAAAAGCACGTTTCATCCGTTGCTGGTATAACTGCCCATGACAGATGGCTGCCAGCCTCTTTTCTTCAATCAGACTCAACTCCTCATACCGGGTCCTTACCCATTCAGCCTCTTGCAATTTCACGTCCATCAGGACTCTCAAAGAGGGAATTTGAACCTCAACCGGTAGCACGGCTTCCATTCTATATACCAATGAGAAAGGCGTTGCCCCAGTGGATGCACGCATCGAAGTTCGATACCCAGGGTACAACTTCATATTCTGCCACCCTTGCTGGTGCATTCAAATGTTATCTGGGCAACAAAAAGAATACGGGATCCTTTTGGCCTAACCAACACGGTACTAACTCATCCACATTAACCCCATCAGACATCAGAACCCGTTCGGATTCAGGGTCAGGCCCCTCCTCCGGGATCGGTTACTCTCAATCTTTCGATCAGAGCACCTCGAGATGTCCTCATCAGGGAATTCAAACTTCATCGGTTGACAATCCTCAATGGATTGCTGGGCGAGGTAATCAGACAATACACCCCTTGATCGCTTTCTGAGAGTATCCCGAATCAGTCAACATTATTTTGCACTCTCACAACCCGTCCGGTCGATGCTGGACTCTCAAACCCATACTTGATCGGATCCATCTCGGAAATCCACAAAGTGGTATGAATCAGCATATACTGTCTCAGTCGGCGAGCAGCCTATGCCAAAATACAGCAAGTTTTCTCGAACAGTGAATGTATTGTTTCACAGTCGGTAAACTTTTTGCTAAGGTAAATTGCATGCTCTTTTCAACAAGACTCGTCATGCTGCCCCAGTACACACCTCGTAGACCCCTCGAGGGCTGTCAAGTACCAGATTAACAATTGTTCCTTCCACAGGAGGTATCAGAATCAGAGGTTCCTGCAACTTATTCTTTTATTTTTTCAACGCCCCTTGGCAATCATTATTTCACCTGACCGTTTGATCTCTTTTTTTCCAATAGCTTGAGTATAGGTTCGCACGCGGCTGTTAGGTGAGATGTGAACCATGACATGTAGTTTAATCTACCTAGGAGACCACGAACCTCTTTTTCTGTTCTCGGTTCAGGCACTTCCTTTTTTTTTTTTTTGCAGGATCAACCTCGATTCCTTTCTTACAATGAACCCCAACATCTTACCGGACTGCACTCTGATAGTGCACTTATCTGAATTCAACCTCAGTTTGAATTGTCTCAACCAGTCCACTCAGCTTGGCCAGATCCACCAGATGCCCCTCTTCTGTTTGGGACTTTGCTAACATGTCATCAACATAGCAATCAATTTCATGATGAATCATATCATGAAACAAAGTCACTCTGATACGTGGCATCGACATTCTGCTTCTCTAGAGGACAATCTTCTTTCCATGGTAGCTTGTGCACAATGACATCGGTACCCGACCCTGGCCTATCCTGACACGACCAGGTGAAGGTATCCACATGCTCTTTCAACAGGGCTACCATTCTGCTCTCGACTTGCCTCTGAAGCGGCCCCAACTTTCATTTCCTTTCTGACCTCGGCAGTATATAGGTTTACTGTCTCAACTGCTCCTCATGCGGCTGAATCACCTTCTCCTCTTGTTTGAACAACCTGGCTAATTCCAGCAGATCACAATCTTCTTCGCCTTCTTCTTTGGCATGATAGATCGGATTGTCGAAGTCATATGAGGTGTAACCGAATTGTTATCAACGAGATCCGGAGAATTGCTTTTCTAAGTCGGAACGAGACAAATCAAAAAGGAAAAAATGAAAACAAACATTGCCATTTTTATTTGTTTTTTAAACTGCAAAAATAAATGAAAAACAGGGAACACCGCTTTTGATGTGAAAAACATCCATTTATTGATGATGCAAAATGTTGCAAAATGAAACATGAGGTGGCCCTTTCAATGAACCATTACGTGTCGGGCAACACGTAAGGCTTTCATGCACATAAAACTGAAAAACAAGAAATATTACTCTTCCGGACGAGTGACAGTGCTGATCTGTTAGGCCTTCCAGCTTCCTGGTACGCACGATTTGATCCACGACTCCAGCTCGCAGTCACTGTCGATCTCTTCACCCACTGTACAGGCGTGACCCGAATCTTCAGCAATTGCACTCACCATCGCCTGACCATGCGCCGGCATGGGATTAGCATTAACATTCGGTGATGGCGCAAAACTGATAGCCTTGGAGTCTACCAGATCCTGGACAACATTCTTGAATGCTCTACAACCCTCAATGTTATGCCCCGGTGTTCCAGAATGAAATTCACACTGGGCGTTCTCATCGTAGTTAGGAGGCTTCTGATCTGATCTCATCGGAACCATCGCCCTCGGCTGAACCAACCCAAAATCCATCAACTTTTTAAACAGAGCAGCATATGTCACGGGCGGCTTGTCGAAATGGCGATCGACCCCCTTTACTCTCACTCGGCTCCCAGCTCCCTGTGCTCTCTGTGGAGTTGGCTGATGTTGTCGGACTGACTGATTACCAGCAGGGATGGTTACTGCAGCAGTGTGCTGGTAGTAACGACCCCTACCGTGTCCTCTCTGGGCATACACAACACTTGATTCCCCCTCATTCTTGCGCTGGTCGTTACCAAAGGATTTCTTCGGTCCAGACAACGAAGCATTTCCTTGTATTTCCCCCTTCCTCAGCCAGTCTTCAATCCTCCCCACCTTCTCGGCGATTACTTTCTGCCCCAAGGCGAACTCTTGCATGACATTGATCAGCTCTCCCATCTTCTCTTTCAGCTCGAGAATGTCGGCGTTGGGCGGATTCATCATTCCTGTGTCAATCAAACAGGTTAGAACTGACACCTGCAAAACAGCAAACAGGTTAATATGCATGAATGCAACGTCTATCCATACGAGGAAGCTTCTGTCTTTTGATCCTGATTTCATCGAGACAGATAATATTTTGACATCCACATTCTGACATTTAGAATGTCTCTCCACCAGATTTCTCAATCCGTAATACTCCCCATATGGCTAGACGTAGGTTTGATGCAGATGAATGCAAAATGAGAATGATGCAGATGTATGAATGCAATGCACTGAGCCATCCTCCAAGTCATCTGATCATCTGTTACACTGAACCCTGGTCCTGATCTCTGAACCTGATCACAACCATCTGAAGGAAAATGTAACCACAAATCCGACTCAATGGTTTCCGAAATAAACGGAACTGACAGATACATCATCATCATCACTAGACAACCTCTGAGCAGATACCCAACCATCTCTGAATCGGCCCGAGGAATCCTGAAATAAACGGATCCCCACTGATAAATACCACGGACAGCACTCCGGCGTCTCGGCAATAAACGGCCATAAATCCGACTTATAAATACGACTCTGATCCACGGAACCAATAGTCACCATCAAAGTCACCATCTGAACAAGCATATGTAAGAATCACCCTCCCCTCACAGGTAAATTCTAATCAGGTCACCCTAAGGCGGATAATAGTCTCGACAATCGGGCAAAGATACTCAATGGGTTTGCCCTTTCGGGTGTGCCATTGTAGCTCTCTTAAGATCGTCTAAACCAAAGATCCGGGAAATGATCGGTCACCAGAGTCAACAACTCAAATGAAGTAACTCAACCAAAGTGGTACATCACGTTGCCAGGCACATGTTGACCTAACATGAAGGAGGCAACATGAGACCACACTAATCCTAGGTGTATACTCGGGCCTGGGTTTTAGCCCCACTCAGAACACCCACCCCAAAACAAAGGAACCACCTGCACAGAGGACGGCAACATGACAGTATGATGCATGCAAATATTTATGCAAATATACATGGTCAGAATAATAAATGCAATAAATAAAACAAAACAAGCAGCCTAAACTATCCTAGAACGCTAGGAGAGACTCGCTTAGGGAAGATGGACCAGCACAGGTCAACATCTCAGCAAATCCCCAGCAGAGTCGCCAGCTGTCGCATCCGCGAAAAACAACCGGCGAGCTAAAACAAAAACAACACAGAGCCGCCACCGTGCGTTATTTATCCCAAAAGAGGGAAAGGAAACGCTCAGAGTAAACCTGGAAAAAGCATGGTCTCGCGACCAAAGAGAAAGGGTAAGGGAGTCGGTTACGCAAGGGGAAGGTATTAGCACCCCTCACGTCCGCCGTACTCGACGGGATCCACGCTCTAAGAAAAGAAAAGGTTGCTAAAACACCACACACACACACGCACCGAAGACAACACAGGTGGGGTTAAGAGGAAGAGAGCTCGATAGGACATTGCATCCTATGCCTACGTATCTCGTCTGGAACGAGAATCAGAGCTGCCGTAGTTCGGCTCACGCACGCCAAACAAGACACACACACCCACAGGCAAACCTGGAACCCGAATGCCAATTGCTGGACTTACATCGGCTTCCGAACCAAACAAACACACTCAGGATACGGACAGCCAATCGCTGGGCTTACATCCATATCCTGACACACAAGAAGAAACAAGCAAACACACACAAAAAGAAAAAAAAGTGCCCGGAGAGACCTCGCACGGTCTCCTGCCTACGTACCTCATCTGGTATGAGGATCAGGGCGACGTAGTTCCCCTGAAAGGGAAAGAAATTCTAACCAGAGACAAAGGGGAGACACACTACCAGGGAGCTGTACTCGAGCCTAGTGTTATCATGCATCATTGCCCTATGTTATGGTTTCTACCTACTTGCACAACAGCAAGCTAACCCTATCCAGGAAGAAAGCAAGCATGCAAGCATCAACAAAACAAAACAAACATTTCACATAGCACACACTATATCCAGTCAAGTGAGGCTCAAACAAGGGTGGACTGCCGAGGCAAGTCATCTGTACAAGGTAGAGTTAGCTCTTAACCTTGCCATTGAGAGGCTAAGGTGAAGCTGATGAGAGGTGAGTGAAGATTAGACTTCACAGCTCTTATCCCTGACCAGGGAGAGCTTCAGACAAAGGAGCGTGGGTCCAGAATGGAGGGACCCTTCTACGCTCAAAGACTCTGACACAACTGTACAAAGTACAAGATCTTGGGTTTGTGCCCCAATGCATCTACACAGTGGTGTGAGCAGAGGGACGACTCAACAGAATAGCGGGGGATAGATTGCATATCCCTTGGATTCCGCCAATTGCCTCATAGAGGTCTTTACCTGCTTGGCACAAAAGTAAACAATCACAAACATCGCCTCTTAAGGAGGACTTCAGACAGTTGCCTGGCTAAATAACAAGCCAGGTCTTCCAGACTACATGGAGACAAGAGAGTCTACCTCAACTGGTTTATAAAACCAAGCAGCAGCAAGCAAGTTCTTAAAGAACTGTAAGCGACTTAATGTACCTGAAATCAATCAAGTATCATCAGTACTCAGACAAACCACAGTAAACAGCAAATGTTAATCTGTACAGTCAAACACAAGTTAATGCACACAAGTGCAAGCCATGAGCTCAAACTCAAGCTTCTAACCCTACAAAACAAAACCAATGTTAGTTCACAACATCAAACAAAACTCAATTTACAACTTGAATTTTTCTCCTTAAGCCTTTTGCACTTTTAACCTGAAAATCCAAACCAAATGTGAGAAACTAGACCACTAGGCCAAGCCTAGGGTCCAAAGGGGATAAAAAAATCAAAACAGCAAGTGCAAACCAACCAAAATCACATTCAAACAAATTAAAAGCAAATGCAATTGGTCCCATGCTCATATCAATCACCATTATCATTTCATGCACAATTTAACATCAATCATGCAATTTGCAACTTCAAATGACCAAACAGAACTATCTCAATCAAATCCATATCAAAACAATTCAATTAATTCCACAAAAATTCACACCTAAATAGGACACATTCAATGTATAGCATGTCAATTTTCAGCTCAATTGGACAAAAGAAAGTAGATCAATGAAAATCAAGAAGTCCAGACACATTTATACAAGCCAATTCAAGGTATCAACACAAGCATCATCTTCCAAAAATCATAAAACAGTGACAACAATTAAGAAATGAATGGGATCAAAACCATGATGTCCTATAATGTGTCTACAATGCTCACGTCAAATTTCATCTTCATCCAATACACTATGAGAATTTCACAAACAAAATGCCAACATGTGTCACACAAATTCACAAAATGAGCCAACAGAGAAGAAAATTATCAATCAATTAGAAAACTCCATCAAAAATTCCAGCAAAAATCACATGCAATCGTGACATATCAATGATCATTCATACAAAAAATTGGAGCAATTCAACAGTTCTAGGTCAGGCAAATAAAATCATGAAGTTGACCTAGCTTGGTGTGACACAAATTGTCACACCTTTATTCAAAAAATCATATCTAATCAACCAAGTATCCAAAAATCAAAAACTCTACATGAAAATAACCATCAACATGTCCAGAATAAGCACAAAAATTTTCATTCATTTCTTTGAAGGTATGAGCATTTCATGAAGGATTTGGTAAGACATGCATAAATGTGACACATTCCACAAACCCTAGGATAATTATTTTCCTACACATGCAAAAAATCCACAAAAATAATCATTAAATTCTACACATCATCATGAGAATAATGCAAAAATTTTCACAAAATTTGGATGAAAAATGAAGCCTCTATGCATTTTTGAAGTTCTTGTAACAAAATGAAAATGAAATGAAAAACAAATAAAGAAATAATAACTAAATTAAATAGGAAATGGCACGATTGTAATTCTGATACACTAAACCAAAACGACGCCGTATCAATAAGTGGCCAGGAAATGTTTTCATTGGTGGAAAGGCGCGGGAAACATGTAATTTGAAAACAAATCCAGAAAAATGGATCAAACATGCATATGTTCATCGTTCTTCATCAAACAATGTCCAGAAAACGCAGAAAATCATGAACAACTAATCTTCATCAAAATCAACAAATGGATAGTCAAAAGAACCGCATGAGCATGTAGATTCAAGATATGTGATCAATTCAACCTAATTCCTAACATACAATCGGGATCGAGCATTTTAAGTTATGACATCAAACATTTAAATCGCGATATCTTTCTCCACAGTCAATCAATTCACAAACCAAGCATATCATGTTGATCTACGTTGAATGCACTACAATACACATATGATAATTTAAGAAGTGGAGAAGGTCGAAATTGCACCTTAGATTGAAGACAACGCTCGAATTTGATGTTTCTGGATGTATTTTGCCAAAACAGATGAACATCAAGGTATAGGAAGGTTAATGGAGCGATCAACCAAGCTCAATGTTGCTTCAATTGGAAGAAATCTCAAAACTCCATTGTTGCACAAGCTTTGGACAGTCACGAATCTTGATGTGTTTGGCAATGGCTTATCAAAACAGTTGTGGATCTTGGTTCATGGAGCACGAATCAAAAGGAATCACTCAATTTGGTTGAGAATTGATGAAGAAAAGTTGAAAAATGCTTGATGAATTTTGAGAGGTTTTGGGAGAAAATGGAGGGAAAGTTTGTTAGATTTCTTGGAATGTGCAATTGTGTTTAGCATTCTGTTACAATTAGAGCTTTATACCAATGCCTTAATCACTTCTTAATCTCAAATTAGCAAAAATGAGTTGGATTAGCATAATGTGTTTTCTTAATGCAAGGGCAAAAGTGACCTTTCCAAATTGGCTATGTGACAGCAAGATGACAGCTCAAACAACTTTCAATTGGCATTTGGAGTGTGTTGGCTTTGGTCTCATGTCAATTGGCCTTGTAAATCTCAAAATCACATGTTCACACCAAAAATACACTTAAGTCCACTTGAATTTTGACTTTTTGCATTGACCATTTTTGATGAATTTTGATTATGCACCATGAAAGTACATGTGAAATGGAGTTTGCTCATAAAAAGATCACTCAAATTGGACATTCCATGTGAAAGTTATGCCACTTTGATTATAGGCATTTTTGGAAAATGAATGGACCATAACTTGTCAACCATACATGGGAATTTCGAGTTCTTGGACTTTTTGGAAAGGTGAGAACAAGGTCTACAACTTTCATGTTGAACAAATTTTCATTTGAACCTTTTTTGGACATGTAATTTTGTGGTGAAAAACTTTCCATTTTTGGAAACTTCCATTACAAGTCACTTTCCATTTTTGGCAACTTTTCTCCTGATTTTATTTTCTTCATTCTTGAGCTTTGAAATGTCAAATGAAACTTGTTTCAACATGAATGAAGTGTATCCAACCCTCTCCCACCTCCAAATCCATAAAATCAAGCACAGTTGACCGCAGTTGACTTTTTCAGCTGATAGATGAATTTGGCAATGCACTGATCAAGTTGAGCCTCAAACTTCTGATGAAATGGCTCAATGGTGATACACTAGCTTCCATAAGCTCAATGTAATCATGAAATGATCCCCATATCCATTATAGACCCCATCTCCTTGCCAAGCCCTGATTGGCCCAATGCAACTGATTAGGGTTGACCAGTGGTCAAAACCCTAATTCCAAAGTATCTGATCAATCTCCTGAATCTTTTGGCTGATAACAAGACCATGATGATGATGATGTATCATTGCACCTAAGATGAAGATCAATCTCCTTGACAACCAAGAAACCCTGATTTGAATCACACATCCTCAGATAGTTAGTGATCCATTCAATGAAACCCCCAGGCTTGAATCTCAACCTCTTTATCTTCTGACCAAGACTTAGGAGGAAGACTTGCACAATGTAACATGATATGCAAATATGCAATGCCTAATGTCCTAAAAATGATATGCAAAAATGCAAAGCTAGTCCCAAGAGAGGAGGGCAAATTTTGAGGTGTTACACTTACGTGTGGCATTATTGACGAGATTAGAGAAGGTCAAAAGTCAGATTTGAAATTAGTCGATGTTATGACATTGATTAATCAAGACAAAGGTGGTGACTTTCGGATTGATGGGAATGGTATCATGAGGTGTCGTGATCGAGTTTGTGTTCCGGATGTTGCGGATTTGAGAAAGAGGATTTATGAGGAAGGGCATAGAAGTGGTCTGTGAAGGTGAGAAAAAAACAAGAAAGGGGGGGTTTGAATTGTTTGAAAAATAAGCGCTTTTGCAATAATGAAAATCACACAATGATTTTATACTGGTTCGCTTATAACACAAAGCTACTCCAGTCCACCCGGCCAAGGTGATTTCGCCTTCAACAAGGACTTAATCCACTAATCTTGAAAGATTACAAACAACCCCTAAGAGAGAAGAAAATCTCTTAGTCCTCTCAAGTCTACAGACTACAAAGAGTCACTTGAGGAAATCAAATAAAAATTAGATACAAGATGTGTAATCTAGAGTGCTTCTAAGAAAGCAAATATTACAAACTTAAGAACAAATTTTTCACTTGATAAGCAAAAGCTTAGTGAAAATCCTTGAAGAACAAAGATGTTTTTCTTGAGCGTGATATAATTTCAGTATAGTTTTGGCTAGTGATTTCTTTTTTTGCTGAATGAGATTTCTTCTCTATTTATAGGAGTTGAAGTAGAGTTGAAGTAGCGTTGAATCTGTTGGATATTGAGATGTAGTTACGCCATTCCATTAATAGCTTCTGCAGTAGACTTTTTTCTCTTAGAAGTGACTACTTACCACAATTAGTATCTTCTCTCTTGGAAGTGGAGATTAACGTCTCTTTCTAATTGAGGAAATCCATTTGCAGAACTTTAACTTGGCTTAAACGTTACTTCATCATGATTAACAATTCTGATTAGAGTCTTCGTGTATCTGGAGATCTTGCTTCTGATGTTATCTCTTGAAAGTACAGATGGCGCTGATAACTTCAGAGTTTGCAGAAGACATATGTTCAGAATCAGAGCTTCTAGGCTTAACTTCATGTTCAGATGCTTCTGATACTTTGCAGTTTTGTCCAGAGTCAGAGCTTCTTGAATGAGATTCCTCTTTAGATGCTTCTGATACTTGAGATTTTGCATCTGATCTTGTTTTGCATCTGATGACATCATCAGATTTATTTCTTCTTTCTTTAGAACCCTGCACACTTAGAAACTTTTCGTTAGGGTGCCATTTTTGGTTTCATCCTTTGTTATCATCAAAATCATGGAGTCTGTTGTAGAACACTTTTTGTTCTTACAATCTCCCCCTTTTTGATGATGACAAAACAAATAAAATTATCAGATGAAACATGAAAAATATTAGATCAGATAGACAAAAGCTCCCCCTGAGTTAGTACTAGGGAGTTCAGAAGTTCTTACCAGAGCTTTCCAAGCAATGAGATTTCTGAAAAACTTTCTGCAATTTCTTAATTTTAATGTTAGAGTTATTTAATCAGAGCTATTATTTAATCAGAGCTATTTCTACAATTGTTGCAGAATGCCTAAGGTTTTAGACATAATTTTCATCAGAGCTATTTAATAATTTCTCCCCCTTTTTGGCATAATCAAAAAGGCATAAAAAAAAAGGAATAATAAAGAGAAAAACACTTCATTAAAAAGCACAAAGGCAAACAGACGTCAAAACATCAGATTCAAGAGAATATCAGAGCAAAAAAAAAAAAGACAGAAACAAAAACACTAGGCAAGCAAACAAAATAAATCCTAAGTGCCTAAGGGTTTGGAGGTTGAGGAAGTCTCTGAAGCAACATGGCAAACATGTTCTGGATGTTTTCATTCAAAGCATCTTGCTTGTCCATCCTGGCACGAAGCTCATTCTGATCTTTCTTGATCTCTTGCTGATCTTGCTTTATCTCTTTCAGAGTGTTAAGAATCAGAGGGATCGCAGAGGAAGACTCCCCCTGAATCAGAGCTTGCTGAGCTTCAGCTTCAGCAGCAGCTTGGGCTTCTGCATCTGCCTGAGCCTTGGCTTCAGCTTCCTTAATCCTTAGAAGTTCTGCTTCCTTTGCCAGGCGTTCTTCTTCTAACCTCTTAGCTTCTTCTTCAGCTTCCTTAGCCAATCTTTCCTCTTCTAATCTCTTGGCCTCAGCTTCTCTGGCCAATCTCTCTTGGAGCCTTTCCTCAGAGTCTCTGATGTAGCCATTTCTGACTTGTTCAGAGATACTCTTCAGCCTATAAGACTCAGAGGTCATCCAACTAATGACTCTGTTCCAGTGTGTCCTAACAGATTTAGGATCATCACTAACTTCAGAGTTTTTAGCCAGAGACTTGATCTTCTGGACTGAAGCTTCTGCAACCTGTAAAATGGCCTCCTCAAGGGTAGGTATGGTAAGTTCAGGTTCAGGTTCAGGTGAATGAGGTGGAGAGTTTTGAGGGCTGAGATTTAGAGGTTGAGGTTCAGTTTGTTGAGGTTCAGATTCTGCTTGAAGTTCAGAATCTGCGTCTGGTTGAAGACTGGGGGATGAAGCATAGAGTGGGTTTAGGTCTAATGGGTCAGAGTCTGGTCCAGGTACAGCGGGAATAAATGGTGGAGTGATATTAGAGGTGAAGGGATCAGATGGTTGAGTTTCAGAGGGTAAGGTTGTTGTTTGTTGTGGTGGAAGTGAAGTTTGGAGGGGAGAGGTTACTTCAGGTTCTGTGGTTTGTGTTCTTTGTGAAGCAAGTCTATGGGCATAGAGTGTTGCTATGGTTGGGGAGTTTGGGTCAGAGTGTTCTTGGTCTGAGGACTCTTGTTCAGAGAGCTCTTGGTCAGAAGAAGGGGAAAGGTAAGGAGGTGATTCATATTCAGAGGATGAGGAAGAACTGTGGTGATATAGTTGATTAGGGTCAGAGGTTGTTGTGAAATTACGAGCAATTTTTAGAACAGGTGGAGGTTGAGAGGTTCTGATGGTTGAAGGAGGGATTTCAGAGGTTGTAAATATGGGAGGTGTTGGGAGAGGAGTAGAAGAGGCCATCATAGGTATTACAGAAGTAACAGGAGGAATAGACTTACCAGAAGAAGAGATTTTCAGAGGAGCTTTGGTACCAGAAGATTCTCCAAGTCTGGGTTTCTTTGCCTTCCTTGCTTCCTCAGCTATCTTCTTCTCAGAAAGACCTCTTTTGTATCTGACCAAATCTTCTACAGAGTCCAGACAGTCTTCAAGGCGGAAATCAGAAATATCAATGCCTTCATCCAGACGATCCTGAAGGTAGATAGCAATGGCATCTCTGGGTTCATTCTTGAAGAACCTTTCAAGGCCATGAGGCATCTTCCTCTGATCTTTCAGAGCTTCCCAGGTCACATCCATAGTGGGCTTGACTCTAATGTCTTTGATGATTCCCATGCTCCTCAGGTTTCTGGCATTCAGAGGCTTTCCAACGTCAATTGCCAGATCATCCATACATCTGGTCTTCTCCAGATCATCTACCAAGCCATGCTCAATGAAGACATCAGAGAGCAATCTTCCCAGAGGAATGTAGGATCTGGGCTTCATATTATTCCTCGTTTCTCTGACTGAATCTCTCAGATATCTGAAGAGAAGAACAGGGAGGTTGATCTGGATACCCTTCTGAATACAGTAAAGGATGCATTTCTGATCAGCATTTATGTAATCTGAAGAGTTGGAGGCTGGACGATGATGGATTGTTCCCAGAATAATCTTCAGCCAAACTCGGAGGTTCTGATGAAGCTCCTTGTTCTTAGAGGGGTTTCCTTCAGCGTTTGCTTTGAAGATTGTAGGGTTAATGACTTCTGTGATGCGCTTGGACCTTGGAGGAATGTTGTAAATCCTCTTACCTCCAGCTTTCTCCATGTTTAGCAAGGAAGCAATTGATGCTTCAGTGATGACAATCTTCACACCCAGAACAAACGAGACAATGAACTGGTCATCAGCATCTGCACATCTCCAGAATTCTTTGACAAGGAGAGGGTAAATGGGACCATAAAGCCTGTTGAAGTAGTTTTCCCAACCTTGCTTGCGAAGATCTTCAGTAAGATCAACACCGTTTCTTCTCAAGTTCTCAAAATCCACCAGCGATTCACACAATACATCCAAACCTTCAAAGGAAGTTGAAAGATGAATGTGTTGTTCACGTTCCAAAATGTGAGGTTCTTGATAGACTGGGGTCGTGGTGACGCCTATAACCATGGGTGTTTGAGTGTTTGAGGTTTGGGGATTGGAACTAGATTCCACTTGTTGAGAATGGTTGAAGAGTTCTTGTTGTTGAGCGTCCATTGTGATGAAGAAGATGAAGATTTGAAAGTTGCAGAGAAAACTTCGAGAGAGGGTTTAGGGTTTAAGAGTGAGTGAGAGTGATAAGTGTGTGAAATGTGAGAAAAGTGTTTATATACCTAAGTAAAAACACATGCAAAACGACACCTCAGAATGCGTTAGACACAAAACTCAAAAAGGCACGCTTGGGGGGAAAAATGATTACAGCTCATTAATGAATGTCTAATCCCACAGTTTGCACACTGCTCGAGGAAAACTCAAACGTCTGCCTTTTGAATTTCTTGACAGCTGTCTAGAAGTTCTAAAGTTTGACGCTTCAGAGTTCCACGCGTTGATGTATCTGATCTTCAGGAATACCAAGAGATTGGTTTCTGAAGATTTCTAACTCAGATATCTTCTTAACTTGTAGAAGTATCAGAGTCAGAGGCAGAAGTGTATTTGTTTTTTTTTTTATCAGAATCTTATTTTATATTTTTCAGAGCCATACTTCATTCAGGACAATTTTTAATGTTCAAATTTTCTAATATAAAACGAAATCTATCTTCAGCCAGAGGCTTAGTAAAGATATCTGCCCATTGATGTTCTGTATCAATGAACTTCAGCGTTACTATTCCTTTCTGAACATAGTCTCTAATAAAATGATGTTTAATTTCTATGTGTTTGGCTCTGGAATGTAAAATAGGATTCTTACTCAAACAAATAGCAGCAGTATTATCACAAAGGATAGGAATGTTACTCTCAAATATCTGAAGATCTTCTAGCTGATGTTTCATCCAGAGCATCTGAGTTGTGCACAGTGACGCTGAGATATATTCTGCTTCTGCAGTTGATAGAGCGATAGTTGACTGTCTTTTGCTAGCCCAGGAGATTAGATTGTTTCCCAGAAGCTGGCAATTTCCAGATGTGCTTTTTCGTTCTATTCTATCTCCTGCATAATCTGCATCACAATAACCAGAAAGCCTATACTCTGATGTTTTCTCATACATCAAGCCCAGGTTAGGAGTTCCTTTCAGATACTTAAGAATTCTCTTAACAGCTGTTAAATGAGATTCTCTAGGATCTGATTGGAATCTGGCACAAAGACAAACGCTAAAGAGAATATCAGGACGAGTAGCAGTCAGATAGAGAAGAGAGCCTATCATACCTCGATAGAGCTTCTGACAAACCTTGTTGCTTACCTCTTCCTTCTCCAGAATGCAAGTTGGATGCATGGGAGTCTTTGCAGAGTTGCATTCAGTCATGTCAAACTTCTTCAGAACGTCTTTAATGTACTTGCTTTGATGAATGTACGTGACTTCTGGAGTTTGATTGATTTGAATTCCCAGAAAGAACTTTAGTTCTTGCATTAGACTCATTTCAAATTCTGCCTGCATTAGCTTAGAAAATTCTTGGCAAACAGAGATATTAGCAGAACCAAAAATAATGTCATCAACATAAATCTGGCATATCATGAGATCATTATTAAGGTTTTTACAGAAGAGTGTAGAATCAACTTTCCCTCTGATAAAATTTTGTTCCAGAAGAAAATTACTTAAGCGTTCATACCAAGCTCTGGGAGCTTGTTTAAGTCCATACAAGGATTTCTTAAGTTTGAAAACATGTTCTGGAAAGTTTGAATTTTCAAAACCAGGAGGTTGATTGACATACACTTCTTCTGAGATATAACCATTAAGAAATGCACTCTTGACATCCATTTGGTATAATTTTATAGAGTGATTAATAGCAAATGATACAAGAAGACGAATAGACTCTAACCTTGCGACTGGAGCAAAAGTTTCATTATAATCAATACCTTCTTGTTGACTATAACCTTGAGCTACCAGTCGTGCTTTGTTTCTGACAACTTCTCCTTTCTCGTTCAGTTTTTTTCTGAAAACCCATCTGGTTCCAATGACATGAGTGCCTCTGGGTTTAGGAACGAGATCCCAGACATCATTCTTGGAGAATTGATCTAACTCTTCTTGCATAGCTGCCACCCAATCATTATCTTGAAGAGCTTCATCACAGGACGTAGGCTCAATCAGAGACACTAGTCCCAGAGGAATATCTTCAGAAGTTCTGAAGGTAGATCTGGTTCTAACAGGTTCATCTTTGTTTCCCAAAATCAAATCTTCAGATACGTTGCTACGACTCTTGACTTTCCTTGGAATTTCTGGAGATTTAATTTCTTCAGAGTCTGGAGTGACAGTTGCTTCTGGAGTTTTCTCAGATTCTACCAGAGTGATCTCTAAATCTGCAAACTTTTCAACTAGCTTTGACTTTTCAGGGTCAAGCTTATCATCAAATCTAACATGAATTGATTCCTCCACAATTTTGGTTTCTGTGTTGTATACTCTATAGCCTTTAGAGCGTTCTGAGTATCCTAACATAATACCTTTCTGTGTTTTGGAATCAAACTTGTTCAGATGTTCTTTAGTATTTAATATAAAGCAAATGCATCCAAAAGGATGAAAATAAGAAATGTTGGGTTTTCTTCCCTTACACAGTTCATAGGGAGTCTTTTCCAGAATAGGTCTAATAGAGATTCTATTCTGAATGTAACACGCTGTATTTACAGCTTCTGCCCAAAAGTGCTTTGCAACATTTGTTTCATTGATCATGGTTCTGGCCATTTCTTGGAGTGTCCTATTCTTCCTCTCTACAACTCCATTTTGTTGTGGAGTTCTAGGGCAGGAGAAATCATGGGATATTCCATTAGAATCAAATAATTCTTCAAAATCTTTATTTTCAAATTCTCCACCATGATCACTTCTGACTCTAACAATTTTAGAGTCAAATTCTTTTTGCACTTTAGAACAGAAACTGGTGAATACAGAGTGAGACTCACTCTTGTGCCTTAGGAATTTTACCCATGTCCAGCGGCTGTAATCATCAACGATTACTAGTCCATACTTCTTTCCATTGACTGATGCTGTTTTCACAGGACCAAATAAGTCAATGTGAAGAAGCTCCAGAGGCTTGGAGGTAGAAACAACATTTTTCTTTTTAAAAGATGTTTTTGAAAACTTTCCTTTCTGACAAGCTTCACACAGAGCATCTGAAGCAAACTTCAGTTTAGGTAAGCCTCTGACTAACTCAAGTTTAGTTAGCTGAGAAAGTTTTCTCATGCTAATGTGGCCTAAGCGTCTATGCCATACCCATTGCTCTTCGTGAACTGACATTAAACATTTAACATTTTGATCTTTTAAATCAGAAAGATTTATTTTGTAAATGTTGTTTTTCCTCTTGCCTGTGAAAAGGACAGAGCCATCGTTCTGACTAATGGCTTTACACGTTTTTTGATTAAAGATTACATCATAACCGTTATCACTTAATTGACTTATGGATAACAAGTTATGCATTAATCCTTCTACATAAAGAACATCAGATATAGAGGGAAGAGTACCGTTACCAATAGTTCCGGAGCCTCTGATCCTTCCTTTCTGATCTCCTCCGAAGCCTACAAATCCAGCGTCTTTAAGTTCCAGGCTTTGGAACATAGACTTTCTTCCCGTCATATGTCGCGAGCATCCAGAGTCCAGGTACCATGATTGGTGTCTGAACTTTGCTGCATAGGATATCTGCAACATAGATAATCTTATCTTTCGGTACCCAGAATCTCTTGGGTCCTTTTAGATTAGTCTTCCCAGAGTTTCTTACAACTTTGGGTCTTCTAGCATTTTTAAATTTGTGTTCCTGTGTGTGTGTGTAGTGGTATGAAAAAGGCGATTTAATTTGGTTACTGGTAGAGGTTTTATTTTCCTCAGAATCATACCCAATTCCCCTTTTATTATTCTGACCTACTCCATAAATCATGGATGCCATAATACTCCTATTTATCCCATTCTTCAGAAATTGTTGAAAGGCTTCTTCATATTTATAAATAATTTCATTTGAAGTTTGTGGTGCTTGGGACAACACTTCTTCTAATTCTAAGCTTTTCGTTTTAGCTTCATCTCTTTCTAACGTTAAAGACATGATTGTATCATCTCTTGTTAGAATTGTTGTCTCAAGTTTACTACACTCTTCAGATTTTGCTTTAAGAAGACCTTTAATGTTTTTAACTTTTTGTTTTAATTTCTGAAGAGAGGTAAGAGTTTCTGATAAACATGATTCTAAGTCAGATCTAGAAAGTTCAGAAAATACCTCTTCAGATTCTTCATCTGAGCTGCTGGATGTGGTAGCCATAAGAGCTACGTTGGCCTGTTCATCAGAGTCAGATTCTGATGATTCGGATTCACTATCGTCCCAGGTGGCCATTAATCCCTTCTTTGTTCTGAAGGCATTTTTCTTGAAGCTTTCTTTCTTAGAGTTATCTTTCTTCAGCTTGGGGCATTCATTTCTATAATGACCTGTTTCTTTACATTCAAAACAGGTAATATCTTTATTAGGTTTACCTTTTGAAGTTGACTCTGATCTATCCCCTCTGGGTCTTGATCTTCTGAAGTTGTTGTTGTTCCTTCTTTTCCAGAGTTGCTTAACTCTTCTGGTTAGTAAGGACAGTTCTTCTTCATCATCAGAGTCTTCAGGTTCAGAGTCGTCAGTATCTGCAGTTTCTGCCTGGAGAGCTTTGGTTCTGTCTGACTTCCGTCTTTCAGGTCTGGACTTCAGCGCCACTGACTTGTTCCTTTTCTGAGGCTCATCCTCCTCTAGTTCTATCTCATGGCTTCTGAGAGAACTAACAAGTTCTTCAAGGCTGATACTGTTCAGATCCTTTGATAACTTCAGAGCAGTAACCATAGGTCTCCATTTCTTTGGCAGACTTCTGACAATCTTCTTAACATGATCTGCAGTCGTGTATCCCTTGTCTAGCACTTTAAGACCTGCAATAAGAGTTTGGAATCTGGAAAACATAGCTTCTATAGCTTCGTCATCTTCCATCTTGAAGGCTTCATATTTCTGGATCAGCGCCAGAGCCTTGGTCTCCTTGACTTGGGAGTTTCCTTCATGGGTCATCTTCAGAGAGTCAAGTATATCTTTAGCCGTCTCTCTGTTGGTGATCTTTTCGTATTCGTTGTATGATATAGCATTTAGAAGTATTGTTCTGGCCTTGTGATGATTTTTGAACTCACGTTTCTGATCTTCTGACATTTTGCTTCTGGGAACTTCAGCTCCATTTAAGGTTGGAGGTTTGTATCCATCTGTGACAATGTCCCAGAGGTCAGCATCATAACCCAGAAAGAAACTTTCGATTCTATCTTTCCAGTAATCAAACTTTTCTCCATCAAAAACAGGAGGCTTGGCATTGTAAGAATCTTTCTCATTTGAGTGGGCCATTTGTTTTTCTCGCACTGGATCTCTCTACACGGTTAAGTGTTTGATTTGAAAATCAATAACAGAGCCGGAGCTCTGATACCAATTGAAGGTGAGAAAAAAACAAGAAAGGGGGGGTTTGAATTGTTTGAAAAATAAGCGCTTTTGCAATAATGAAAATCACACAATGATTTTATACTGGTTCGCTTATAACACAAAGCTACTCCAGTCCACCCGGCCAAGGTGATTTCGCCTTCAACAAGGACTTAATCCACTAATCTTGAAAGATTACAAACAACCCCTAAGAGAGAAGAAAATCTCTTAGTCCTCTCAAGTCTACAGACTACAAAGAGTCACTTGAGGAAATCAAATAAAAATTAGATACAAGATGTGTAATCTAGAGTGCTTCTAAGAAAGCAAATATTACAAACTTAAGAACAAATTTTTCACTTGATAAGCAAAAGCTTAGTGAAAATCCTTGAAGAACAAAGATGTTTTTCTTGAGCGTGATATAATTTCAGTATAGTTTTGGCTAGTGATTTCTTTTTTTGCTGAATGAGATTTCTTCTCTATTTATAGGAGTTGAAGTAGAGTTGAAGTAGCGTTGAATCTGTTGGATATTGAGATGTAGTTACGCCATTCCATTAATAGCTTCTGCAGTAGACTTTTTTCTCTTAGAAGTGACTACTTACCACAATTAGTATCTTCTCTCTTGGAAGTGGAGATTAACGTCTCTTTCTAATTGAGGAAATCCATTTGCAGAACTTTAACTTGGCTTAAACGTTACTTCATCATGATTAACAATTCTGATTAGAGTCTTCGTGTATCTGGAGATCTTGCTTCTGATGTTATCTCTTGAAAGTACAGATGGCGCTGATAACTTCAGAGTTTGCAGAAGACATATGTTCAGAATCAGAGCTTCTAGGCTTAACTTCATGTTCAGATGCTTCTGATACTTTGCAGTTTTGTCCAGAGTCAGAGCTTCTTGAATGAGATTCCTCTTTAGATGCTTCTGATACTTGAGATTTTGCATCTGATCTTGTTTTGCATCTGATGACATCATCAGATTTATTTCTTCTTTCTTTAGAACCCTGCACACTTAGAAACTTTTCGTTAGGGTGCCATTTTTGGTTTCATCCTTTGTTATCATCAAAATCATGGAGTCTGTTGTAGAACACTTTTTGTTCTTACAGTCTGAGTATTCATCCTGGTGCTACTAAAATATATCAAGACTTGAGAAAGATGTTTTGCTGGCAAGGTATGAAGAAGGATGTAGCGGAATTTGTGTATTCATGTTTGACTTGTCAAAAGTCAAAGATTGAACATCAAAAGTCGTCTGGTTTGATGCAACCGTTATCTATTCCCGAGTGGAAGTGGGATAGTATCTCTATGGATTTTGTTTCGGGCTTGCCGAGGACATTGAGTAATTGTGAGGCGATTTGGGTCGTTGTGGACAGGTTGACGAAATGTGCTCATTTTATTCCCATGAGGATGGATTATTCGATGGAGAGACTTGTTAAGTTGTACATCGAAAGGATTGTATGTTTACATGGTATTCCGTCGAGCATTGTTTCGGATAGAGATCTGAGGTTCACTTCGAGATTTTGGGAAGGTTTGCAAAGTACTTTGGGTACGAAGTTGCATTTGAGTTCGACATATCATCCGCAAACTGATGGTCAAACGGAGAGGACTATTCAGTCACTTGAAGATCTTTTGAGGTCTTGTGTTTTGGAACAAGGAGGAAATTGGGATAGTTTCTTGCCTTTGATCGAGTTTACGTATAACAACAGTTTCCATTCGAGTATTGGAATGGCACCTTTTGAGGCTCTTTATGGTAGAAGGTGTAGAACTCATTTATGTTGGTACGAATCAGGAGAGAGTGTTGTGGTTGGACCCGAGTTGATTCAAGAGACTACGGATAAGATTAAGATGATTCAAGAGAAGATGAAGGCTTCTCAGAGTCGTCAAAAGAGTTATCATGATAAGAGGAGGAAAGCTCTTGAGTTTGAGAAAGATGAGCATGTGTTTCTTCGAGTTACGCCAATAACGGGTGTTGGTAGAGCTTCGAAGTCGCGTAAGTTGACGCCGCGTTTCATTGGTCCTTATCAGATTTCTGAGAGGATAGGTGAAGTGGCATATCGGATTGCATTACCACCATCACTTTCTAATCTTCATGATGTGTTCCATGTGTCTCAATTGAGGAGGTACATTGCGGACCCATCGCATGTTGTCCCATTAGATGATGTGCAAGTGCGGGATAATTTGACGGTTGATACATCACCTATGCGAATTGAAGATCGAGAAGTGAAGAAGCTTCGTGGTAAGGAGATTGCTTTGGTGAAAGTGATATGGGGCGGAGCCGCCAATGGCAATATTACTTGGGAACTCGAGGATAAGAAGAAGGAATCGTATCCGGAATTGTTCGTTTGAGGTATTTTCGAGGCTGAAAATCCTTTAAGTGGGGGAGAGTTGTAACAAACCAATTTTAGTAATTATTTCTTATATTAATATTATTATTATATTTTATTTTATTTATTTGGAGTGTTAATTAATTAATTGGTTGTTAAGTAGTATAATAATTGATTATATTAATTAATTTGGTGTGTTAATTAATTATTTAGTTGATATGAGATATAATTGAATAATTGATTATATTAATTAATTTGGTGTGTTAATTAATTATTTAGTTGATATGAGATATAATTGAGTAATTGATTATATTAATTAACTTGGTGTGTATACTGGGTTGGTTTAATTTATTTGAATTAAATAGAGATATTATAATACTAGGTCTTATTGGGCCTAATAATTAAATTAGAGGTATCATTCTTTAAGCCCAAATATAAATACTAGAATAGTAAGAGGGGAGTGAGAAGTAGGACTCATTTGGTCATTGACGGCAATAGAGAAAGAAAAGAGGAAAAGTAAGGAGAAGAGGGGAAGAACAAGAGAGAAACTAAGGTTTCCAGAAAATTGAAGAGGTAAGGGGGAGAATCCTTATTATTATGGGTTAGTATGATTGGGTCAATGGGTAGAAATATGTTTACGTTGAAATCCCTAAATTTCATGGTTTTTGGAATTGTTAGATTTTGATGAGTATTCTTGATTGTGGTGATTTAATTGTGTTAAAACTGAAAATTAAATTTATATACTTAGAGTATTGTATGAGTTATAATTTTCTGAGCGTTTGGCTTTTTACGGAATCAAAATCGGAGGTCCGAAAGTCCTCCAACGATGAAAAATGCAGAAAATTCTGCATTCTGTTTTGTGTTAACCGGTTAGCCTATATTTGTGAATGATATATTGTTATGAATGTGTATATGTACCATTGGTGGATAATTCATAGAGTTGAATTATGGTGATATGTGAAATGTTAAGATGGTAGAGATGATCTTAATTGCATATGTGTTGGTATTTGTACATTCATTCATGGCATGGTCGGCTTCATGGTGGAAGCGGTGAAACTGTGGGTTCACACGGTAATAGACGTTGATCCTTGAATGGAAATAGGCGTAGCAGACGTTGATCCTTAATGGGAAATAGACGCAGTGGCTTTGATCTTGTCCGGATCGGAAGCGTGGCTTGGATTTTAGAGATTGACTCGGAAAGCGATGAAACGTTGGGTTCACATTGCGGTACCACATGCATAGAGTCACATGTCTTGCATTGAGTCACGTTAGAGTTATGTGATAATTGAATGTTTGCATTGATGTGATTGTGAGGTGTGTATGAGATATAGTAATTGAATTTGGTGATGTTTGGATACATAATTTGGCAAAATATGTGATTATGTGATAATGGTAGTTATGTGTATAATTGGGAATATAGTATTGGATTGTAATATTATACTCCCTGAGTTTTTATGTGTGCTTGAAACATGTGAAATAAATGTTGGTTAATATTATTGACATGGTTATACAAGGCGTGATGAATTTCGTTCATTGTTAATTTAATCATTGTGCTTTATTATACTTCTTCATAATGATTTGAATTCTCACCCTTCTGTTTGAATGTTGTCTTTACATGGGCATCGTGCAGATACTCCAGAGTAGTACTTCTGAAGTAAGTGAACGGTAGCTCATTCGAGATTAGCTGGAGAGCTTCGGTGCTTTATTTTAGAGACTAAGTAGTGAGTCAATGCTCTGGTCATGTAACACGGGGTAGATTAGTAGTATTGAACTCATATCTTATTTGGATATGTATTATGTTATTACTTGTGAACGGATATGGTTTTAGTTTATCTTAAAGAGATTATTGAGAGATGATCATTGTATGGGACATGAATCACTTTATGAAATGCATGGATATTCATTATTTTCCGCTGCGAACGCATATTCTTGAATATTCATGATAATTGAAATGTGTTATTTTAAATGACCAGGTGTATTGTATATTAATGATGAATGATGTTTGGTTTTTGAAAGCTTTTAGTTTTTGAAAACGTCGATGTGATGCCCTTTTGTTTATATGCATGCTTATTTACTCTGATTATATGTTAAGTATTTTGGGGTAGAAAAAGGGGTGTTACATAAGCCATCATTTTGGAATATGATTCTTCACAAGGAGCCAATAACCCGTATTGGATATCTCTACCAGTGGGGGAGACTGAGCAAATTTCTTTTGTGCTTGCTGTTAGGGACCAATTAGTACTACTTTTTATATCATTTTATTGGTCCCTTTTACCAAGTTTTGATGTAATTACACACTTTTATTCTCTTTATTTTGTATAAATGCAATTAGGTTTAATTTATTTTGTTTTGAATAGTTATTTCACATATTTGTTAGTTTTGTAGAATTTTTGGATGAGAGAACTTTTGGAATGCAACATCATAATATGGAAGAGGTGTTGAATGCAATGTGGAGGCCCAATTTTGGAAGAATACCACTTGGAAGATTTTGGATGAAGCTTGCAAAGCAAGGAAGCTGAGATAGCTTCAGTTCGCGCCGCGAACCTCCTTCGCGCCGCGAAGGCTGCAAATCCAGCAAGCTGATAAAAGGTTGTTGATGTATTGAATACTGTTTTTGCCCTAAGTTGAAAATCAGATTTGAATAGTTGTTGAAAGAGATTATTTGAGTCTTGACATAAAATAGATTTTCAAGTAGTGAATAAGTTGTAGATATAGATTTATTCATTACTCTTCTTTGGTATCAAACATTAAAGATTGCTATATTGATAGTTAGGTGGAGAGATCGTCTAAGGATCAATATAGTGATTATCACAATACCATTTAGACATAAATGATTTTGAGAGGATACTTAAACATCATCAATAATCTTAAATCTATATAGTTTTCATAAGGAATCATAAGCATTTGGAATAGTGAACTCCAATCTTGCCAAGCTTTTACATTTGATTAAAACCATTTTACTGTTTTTAGTGACATTTACTCACAAGATAACTTTCCAAACAAAACAACTTTGTTACTTTCTAAACTTATAACAATTTGGATTATATAACGGCGGTAATAACAACCAATCTCTGTGGATACGATATAAAAATATTTGCCTAAGATATACTTTTCAACAAAATTGGCGCCGTTGCTGGGGATTGGTGTTTGATATTACAAGCATTGCAATAATTCATTGTTTTAAGTTTTGTTACTTGTATTACTATCCCTCTTTTGTTTCACTTGGTTTGTTAGTTTTGTAGATTCTAATGCATGCGAGGAAAAGCTACCGAGGAGAAATTTCAATTCGATCCCGAAATTGAAAGAACACTTCGGAAGCTCAATAGCAAAACACGAAGAAGAAGGAAACTAGCCGAAGAGAGGAACCAGAGAGAAGAAGCATCTACTTCCGCACTTGTTCAAATCGAAGAAGTGGTTGTAGAGGCTTGTGAAGGAAACATGACGGATGACAATCATACCGAAATGTCCGCTAATAGTCCAAGAAGGAATGCTCCAACTTCTCTATGCAAATCCATTTACCGTGGAGGAAGAAATATGGAGATGAAGACCGGAATCCTCCAACTTCTCTATGCAAATCCATTCACCGGAATGGACCATGAAGATCCGTATACCCATCTCATCAAATTTTATGAGATTGCGGGTTCGACGGGAATTGATGAAACGTGTGAAGAGGCGTTATTCAAAAGGATGTTCCCACACTCCTTAGTGGGAAAGGCAAAGGAGTGGTACCTTGATCAAGCACCGAGAGTGATGACGGATTGGAATTTGCTAGAAGAAAAGTTCTTAGAAAGATATTTCCCTCAATCCCGATTCATGGAAGCCAAAACCGCTATTGCGGTATTCACTCAAGGAAATAACGAGTCTCTAAATGAGGCTTGGGAAATATTCAAGTCAATGTTGAGAAAATGCAAGGGTCATGGTTTTGATGAGCTCACTCAAATCCATATTTTTCTAAATGGGCTCCAATCAACTCACAAGACACTTTTGGATGCTACCGCGGGTGGCTCTCTTATGTCAAAGAATGCAGAAGAAGCTAAAGTCATTATTGATCGGATGGCACTCAATGATCGCCAAAGTCAACATGACCGTAGCCCTTCACAACGTAAACAGGGAGTTCTTGAGTTGAATATCAATGATGCCATTCTTGCTCAAAACAAGCTACTCTCTCAACAAGTGGAGTTGCTCACTCAACAAATGGCCAAGCTTCCACAGCAAATGAAAGAAATTCAAGGGTCTCAAGTTCGACATCAAGTAGCATGTTGCGAATTATGTCAAGGGGATCACCCTACTGGTTTTTGTCCTCCACTAGAAGAAGTGAGTTATGTGAACAATCAAAATCAGGGCTATCAAAGGCAGCCTCCTAACAATCAAGGTCATCAACCAAGAAACAATCAAGGCTATCAACCATCAAGGTTCAACAATCAAAATATTCAGCAACAAAGTCCCAATCAACACCCAAACTCTCAAGGCAAACAGTCGCAAGGAGGAAATTCCAAGCTAGAGGACACTCTTCAACAATTCATGCAAGCCTCCATGGCAAATCAGAAGAGTAACGAAGCAGCAATTAAGAATCTGGAAAATCAAGTAGGCCAACTTGCGAAGCAACTGTCGGAACAAAACGCAGGATCTTCCTTTTCCGCTAACACTCAAACCAATCCAAAGGAGCATTGTAAAGCAATTGTCACGAGGAGTGGTAAAGAGTTGACAAGTGAAAAGAGTGAGGAAATTACAGTAGAGAATGATGAGGATGAGTTGCTGGAAAAAGAGGACATGGTTGGTGGAAGGGAGAAAGTGGCTGGAACTCTACAGTTCGCGCCGCGATCCCCCTTCGCGCCGCGAAAAGAGCAGGATTTGCCATCAAAGGAACAACCTGAATTGGAGGTGAAAAAGGATGCTGAACCAAGAAAGAAGAAGAAAGGAGAGAAAGGTGTGAGCGTCATTCCAACCCAACATCTACCTTATCCACATGCTCCATCGAAGAAGTACAATGCTAGGCATTATGCACGGTTCATGGACATATTCAAACAACTTCAAATCAATATTCCATTTGCCGACGCATTAGAACAAATGCCACGGTACGCAAAGTTCATGAAGGAAATTCTTACAAAGAAAAGGAGACACGTGGAAGACGAAACCATCTTGCTTGATGCACGTTGTAGTGTCATCATTCAAAAGACTCTCCCAAGGAAGGAATCCGATCCGGGCTGAGTGTTTTACCGGTAACCATTGGAAGCACATACATTGGTAATGGTTTGATTGACTTGGGGTCTAGCATCAATTTAATCCCCCTCTCCATTGTTAAAAGATTGGGAAATGTTGAGATCAAATCGACAAGGATGACTTTACAACTAGCCGACAAGTCTACCACTTCACCATACGGAATTACTCAAGACATGTTAGTGACAGTGGACAAATTCTTGTTTCCGGTAGATTTTGTGATAGTAGAGATGGATGAGGATTGTGATGTTCCTCTAATTCTTGGAAGACCATTCATGAAAACATCCCGGATGATGATTGACATAGATGATGGACTAATGAAGGTGAGAGTGCAAGACGAAGAGGTGACCTTTAATCTTTTTGAAGCTATGAAGCATCCAAATGACAAGCATGATTCTTTCCGAATCGATGCAATCAAAGAGGAAGTAGTGGAGGTCACAAACCAAGTTCATATTTCTAATCCTCTAGAAAGATCTCTTATCGGAGCATACAATGTGTTGACCGAAAATGAAGAAAAAGAGATTGAAGCAATGTTGCATGAGTTAGAATCTTGTGGCGAGCTTACTTATCAAGAAGAAACAAAGGAAGACTTGGATGCGACGAAGACAACGGAAGAACCAAAATTAGAGCTGAAAATGCTACCTTCTCACTTGAAGTATGTGTTCCTTGGTGACGAATGTACTAAACCGGTGATCATTAGTAACACCTTGTCCACGAAAGAGGAATACGAATTGATACAAGTGCTGAAAAAGAATGAAGGTGCAATAGGGTGGGTGTTATCCGACTTGAAGGGTATTAGTCCGGCCTATTGTATGCATAAGATCATGATGGAGGAGAATTTCAAACCTGTTGCACAACCTCAAAGGCGTCTAAATCCATCGATGAAAGAGGTAGTTCGGAAAGAAGTTATCAAACTCTTGGAAGCCGGAATGATTTATCCTATATCCGATAGTGCATGGGTGAGTCCGGTACAAGTAGTTCCCAAGAAAGGTGGCATGACAGTTATCAAAAATGATAAAAATGAGTTGATTCCGACAAGAACGGTAACCGGGTGGAGGATGTGTATTAACTATAGAAGATTGAACCAAGCTACAAGGAAAGATCATTTCCCACTACCTTTCATGGACCAAATGTTGGAGAGGTTAGGCGGCAAAAATTTCTACTGTTTCTTGGACGGGTACTCGGGGTACAGCCAAATTTCGGTCAATCCGGCGGATCATGAGAAGACAGCTTTTACATGTCCTTTTGGCATCTTTGCTTACCGAAGAATGCCTTTTGGGTTATGTAATGCACCAGCCACATTTCAACGGTGTATGCAAGCTATATTCTCGGACTTAATAGAAGAATGCATTGAGGTGTTCATGGATGATTTCTCTGTGTATGGATCATCTTTTGATTTGTGCATAAAACATCTTGATGTGGTTTTGGGAAGATGCGTGGAGACCAACTTAGTGCTCAATTGGGAAAAATGCAACTTCATGGTCACCGAAGGTGTTGTACTCGGTCACAAGATCTCCTCCGAAGGATTAGAGGTTGACAAAGCTAAGGTGGAAGTTATCGAGAAACTACCACCTCCAACAAATATAAAAGGAATAAGGAGCTTTCTCGGACATGCCGGTTTCTAGCGGAGATTCATCAAAGATTTTTCAAAGATAGCAAAGCCATTGAGCAACTTGCTCAACAAAGGTACGCATTTTCTTTTTGATGAGTCATGTCTCAAAGCTTTCCTTAATTTAAAAGAAAAGTTGGTCACCGCACCCATAATCGTGGCACCAAATTGGAAACTTGATTTTGAACTTATGTGTGACGCTAGCGATTATGCGGTTGGTGTGGTGTTGGGTCAAAGAAGAGATAAAGTTTTTCATGCTATTCACTATGCTAGTAAAGTGTTAAATGAAGCACAAGTCAATTATGCAACAACTGAAAAAGAATTACTAGCCATAGTGTACGCATTGGAAAAGTTTAGAGCTTACTTGATTGGGTCAAAAGTTGTAGTCTACACTGACCACTCGGCGATAAAATATTTGCTAACCAAGCCGGATTCCAAACAAAGACTAATTCGTTGGATTCTCTTATTGCAAGAGTTTGATTTGGAAATCCGGGATAAAAAAGGTTCCGAAAACTTGGTGGCGGATCATTTGTCTCGGTTGGTCAATGTGGACATTACAAACAAAGAAGAGGAAGTGAGAGAAGAATTTTCAGATGAAAAACTGTATGTGATTCAAGTGAGGCCTTGGTTTGCTGATTTTGCTAATTACAAAGCAACTGGTTTAACACCAGAAGACCTCACTTGCAATCAAAGAAGGAAATTCTTGGCGGATGCAAAATATTATGTTTGGGATGATCCGTATCTGTTTAAAGTGGGTGTAGACAATATTTTGAGAAGGTGTGTAACAAGTGAGGAGTCAAGAGACATCCTTTGGCACTGTCACAACTCTCCGTATGGAGGTCACTATAGAGGTTTGAGAACAGCCACTAAAGTGCTCCAATCGGGCTTTTATTGGCCATCTTTATTTAAAGATGCACATGAACACGCGAAGAGTTGTGATACATGCCAACGGAGTGGAGGAATAAGAAAACGGGACGAAATGCCTCTAACCAACATGCTAGAAGTAGAAGTTTTTGATTGTTGGGGTATTGATTTCGTTGGCCCATTCCCCTCTTCTTTCTCAAATGAGTACATAATAGTGGCCGTTGACTATGTCTCGAAGTGGGTAGAAGCAATTGCTTCACCTAAGGCCGATGCCAAAACAGTGATCAAATTTTTAAAGAATTTTTTTTTTCACGTTTTGGTGTGCCTAGGGTGTTGATAAGTGATGGAGGCTCACACTTTTGCAATACACCTCTAGAAAAAGTTTTGCAACATTATGGTGTAAAGCACAAGGTGACCACTCCTTACCACCCACAAGCGAATGGTCAAACGGAGGTTTCGAACCGGGAAGTCAAGCGGATTCTTGAGAAAACAGTCTCGAATTCAAGAAAAGATTGGTCCTTGAAACTGGATGAAGCTTTGTGGGCGTATCATAGCGCCTACAAAGCACCTATTGGGCTAACTCCATTTCAAATGGTGTATGGGAAGACTTGTCATCTTCCAGTGGAAATGGAGCATAGGGCATTATGGGCTCTCAAATTCTTGAACTTCGACTCCACGTTAGCTGGGGAAAGAAGAAAAGCGCAACTCCATGAATTGGAGGAATCAAGGAGTAACGCTTACCATTCGAATAAACTTTACAAGGAAAAGGTAAAGGCATACCATGATGGAAAGGTCCGTCATAAGGAGTTTCATGTTGGACAAATGGTATTGCTTTTCAACTCAAGGTTGAAGTTATTCCCAGGTAAGCTGAAGTCAAAGTGGTCAGGATCGTTCGTTGTCAAAGAGGTGCGCAACTATGGGGCCATTGTGATCGAGGATCTAAAGTCACAAGAGAGCTGGACTGTAAATGAAAGTCTACCATAGTGGCGACGTAAATCGGGATTTGTGTGTCATTTCTCTATCTGGACCGGGCTAATCATTGGACCGTCGAGCTCTAAACGATGTTAAACAAAGCGCTTGTTGGGAGGCAACCCAACGTTGTAAGTCTGCATTTTACATTTTTTCAATTCTGTTGTGTTAAATTTTGTGATTTTAGGTTCTGTTTTCTGCCGTTCGCCCCCTGACCACCTTTCGCCCCGCGAACAAGGTTCGCCCCGCGAACAGTGCGTGGCAGAACCACTTAAGTTCTGTTTAGGTTATTTTTCCTGTTCATTCCAATTCATTTTCAAAACAACAAGTTTCCCTCGTTTTCACTCCCACTCCCAAAACTTCCCAAAAATTAAAAATCTTCCTTCCCCAACTCCCAAATCTTCATTTGCTAACAAGAATCAAGTGCTTCAACAAGGTATGTTATGGTTTTCATTTCCTCTTCTCCATTTCCTTTTGGGTTCACATTTAGGTATGGTTAGGAATTGAAAAAAAAATTGAAAATTGACACTTGAAATCACTTTGCATGTCTGATTTAGATTAGGAATAGGATAGAATTGGAGGCCATGACTGTTGGAAGTAGCATACTTCACATCTTTGGAACCCTAGGAGGCTCCTGGAGATTTCCTGGTTCGCAGGGTTCGCGCCGCGAACTGGGAAATTCCAGGGCCATGTTTTTTATGCTGTTGATTGCTAACTCTCTTCATGTTTTGTTGTGTGGTTGTTCTGATGTTTAATGCAAATGTCAAAGAGAACCAAAACCACGACTTCCGTTCAACCCCGTTCATTAAGAAGGTTCACAAGTAACGAACACCAGGAACGATTCGAAAACCTTATCAAGAGAACCATCCAGCCGGAAAGGTTCATCCGTTTATTACCAGGTGGGACTTATCGGAACGTGGTTTCAAATTTTGAGAGACGAAGGTGGACGAAACTCTGTGAACCAGAAGCGGCAATCAACTATGATATTGTTCGGGAGTTCTATGCAAACGCCATGCATCAAGAAGAGGGGGTAGCTTTCAACTACCAAACAAGGGTAAGAGGAAGGATCATTTCTTTTGGGAGAGATGCCATTAACTCATATCTTGGTAATCCTCTAACCCTGGGAGAAAACGAGCGGTGCGAGTATCGTACCCAAGAATTGGCTAATGTGTGGGATCTTCCAGAGGTGAATGCTACCCTGTGCCTTAAAGGAAAATCTTTTGACCTAAATGACCAAGGACTTCCAAAATCTTGGAAAAGAGAAAACCTAAATCTTGAAGCAAGGGCATTTCTGGTACTGCTGTTGAGCAATATTCGGCCAAGGAGCCACACCACCAGGATCCCTCTGGATGTAGGGTGTTTGTCGTACTACATTATGATCGGAAAATCTGTGGATGTAGCATCAATCATAGCGGGAGAAATGAGGAAGATGGCTATAAGTGGAACCAAATTTAGTGGTAAAGCAGGTGTGCTTGCATACCCGGGGCTGATCATGGGACTTTGCCGTCGGGCGAATGTTGCCATTCCGGATGAAGTACACTTCTCTATCACTAGTATGATTAACGATGCCTATCTGAATAGGTTCTGCCAAAGCCAAATGGATAGAACCGAAGGAGCTGGAACTTCGTCATCCAGACCCAGACCCCGACCCCGCACTACTCTAGTCTATGACCAGATGGCGTTTGCCAATTATTATTGCGAGAGCTTTGAGGCCTCTAGGAGGTCTCAATCATTTATCTTCGATGCTATGCAGCAGCAATTCCAGAACACGTTCCTTGCACCCGAAGCCCGCACATTTACTTCTCAGGCGGAATATATGGCTTATGCTAATTGGCATGAGGGCAGGCCAGATTTTATGGGGGGTGCAGGAGGTGGTGGAAACCAGAATGATGAGATGGAGAACGTCCTTGGATCTGTTGGTGGTGGCCAAGAGGAGGAGGATTGAGGAGTTGGTGAATCTGAGGAGTTTGGTTTTGTTGAGTTTTTCGTTGTATTATTTTGTTTTTGAAAATTTTTGTTGTACTTTTGGGTGGCTCTAGTTCACCAAAACTTTGTTTTTTTTAATTATTTATTTAGTTGTTTTGATAATTGCATGAATACTTTTTGATATTTAAGTGTGTTACAATCAATTTGGTTTACCAACATTTTTTGTTTAATTGTTCTTACTCGTAAGTCAAGCTTAAAGCAACCGAGAAATGATCGCAAAGAAAGAACCATATGACACTTCGAGTGGTGATGATAAGAATTAGTGTCGGCATTTCAAGGTACACTTTATCGCTTTCTAGACTTAACATGAGTAGTTTGATGGTGTGTGCAAATTTCATATCATAAACTCATTGAAATGTATGTCACCTTTGAATCAAAATAGGACTTAACCAATTGTGAGGAAGCTTTCCATTGTACACTAAAAAGCGGGAAACCGAGCATTATTTCAACTCATTCTTATCATGCTAAATCATGCATCAATTTATTTTTGTGTGAAAATTTTGAAAATGATAGAGGCATTGTTTGTGAGAAAAACCACTTGACCAAAAAGTTTGAATCAACTAACCTTGTGAGAAATAATCCTTAGTTAAACCCCTTTGAGCTTATTTTAGGATTCATTTGATTGATCATTGTAAAATCAATTGAAAATTTTGGAATAAATGAATCCTAATTTCTTTCGTATCAATTGAAACCTCAAACCGAGTTGTTTGCAAATTTTGCCTTTTGCTTATGTCTAAGTAGGGAGCATTATTGAATAAATTTGGTTTTGGAATCTAAAGTTGGGGAGAGTAAAGTGAAAAGTTGATTAGAAACTTGGAAAAGTGAGTTTTTATGAAAGGGTAAAAATATGAAAAGAAACAAGAAAAAGAAATCACCATTAAAACCATAGAGCAAAGAAAAATAAAAGAAAGAAAAAAGCAAAAGAAAATGCTCATGGTTGTGTGGATTTGAAAAGAAAAAGAAAAAAGATAGGGATAAAAAAAAAGGGAAATAGTGTAGAGTTGAATGTTTGGGATTGCTCCCTTAGGATAGGAAACTTTGTTGAATTCTCTTAATCATATCCTTTCTTGTAACCTAAGCCACATTACAACCTTTGAAAGACATCTTGATTCTCATTTTTCACATGATTTGATATTTGTTGTGATAACCGCATGATTTGAGTTGTTGTTGATTTAATTGCTTAGATGAGTGAAAGTAACCCTTCATGTTATTCATCATTTTATTGATGTGTGTGTAAGTTTGATTCAATTTTGACATATATGGCTTTGAATTCCTTGGAATGATTTTTGCACTCAACCATTTCTCTTATTCATGTCTTGTCTAGAATTGAGATAGGTGGATTGAGAAATTGTCAAACACTTTAGAACCATTTGAATGTCCTCGGTAAATCATTGTTCAAATCTTTTGTGTCATTGCTTTGGTTGTGATGGTGGAAACTTTTGTTTAGGGACAAACAAAATGCTAAGTTGGGGAGAGTTGTTAGGGACCAATTAGTACTACTTTTTATATCATTTTATTGGTCCCTTTTACCAAGCTTTGATGTAATTACACACTTTTATTCTCATTATTTTGTATAAATGCAATTAGGTTTAATTTATTTTGTTTTGAATAGTTATTTCACATATTTGTTAGTTTTGTAGAATTTTTGGATGAGAGAACTTTTGGAATGCAACATCATAATATGGAAGAGGTGTTCAATGCAATGTGGAGGCCCAATTTTGGAAAAATACCACTTGGAAGATTTTGGATGAAGCTTGCAAAGCAAGGAAGCTGAGATAGCTTCAGCTCGCGCCGCGAAAGTTGTGAATCCAACAAGTTGATTTTGGGCCAAGGGTGCTGTTTCTCATGACCAACTATTTTGCCATTTTGGTGTCTGCCTTGGAATAGCTTTTCTGTTTTGGATGAAAATGATCAATTAAGGAAATGTCAACCCTTTTAGGATAGGAGAACACATTATTCTAAGACATTCGTTATTATTCACACATTGAGATATTTTGTAGGAGAGAAAATAGAGTTTTTCTTCCATTGCATTTTGCTTTGTAAAATGATGATGAGGAGCTAAACCCCATTTTGTCAAGATTGGAGGTAGTAGTTATTCTCATCTGTTTATGTATTCCATTTGATATATATATATGATAAAAGGTTGTTGATGTATTGAATACTGTTTTTTCCCTAAGTTGAAAATCAGATTTGAATAGTTGTTGAAAGAGATTATTTGAGTCTTGACATAAAATAGATTTTCAAGTAGTGAATAAGTTGTAGAGATAGATTTATTCATTACTCTTCTTTGGTATCAAACATTAAAGATTGATATATTGATAGTTAGGTGGAGAGATCGTCTAAGGATCAATATAGTGATTATCACAATACCATTTAGACATAAATGATTTTGAGAGGATACTTGAACATCATCAATAGTCTTAAATCTATATAGTTTTCATAAGGAATCATAAGCATTTGGAATAGTGAACTCCAATCTTGCCAAGCTTTTACATTTGATTAAAACCATTTTACTATTTTTAGTGACATTTACTCACAAGATAACTTTCCAAATAAAACAACTTTGTTACTTTCTAAACTTATAACAATTTGGATTATAGAACGGCGGTAATAACAACCAATCTTTGTGGATACGATATAAAAATATTTGCCGAAGATATACTTTTCAACACTTGCACCATGTACAACATATCTACTAGACAATAGATCATCATAATCATCCTTTTCATTTGTACATTGTGGCACGGTTCCACTGATTCTCTACATCATAAAATACACAAAGTAACACAAAACAGAATTAACACAATATATATCATACATTTAGATAACACCATTCTCACTCTCACATACCACACATAACTCCTTTACTTCCAATTCTTTCCTTCGATTTTCCCGCCCTGCTTCTAAATTCTCGTCAAAATATTGCTTATGAGTATCTATCTTTCTCTAAAGTTCTTCCAACGTTTCATTTGACACATGTCCAGTCCTTTTTTTGGACGTACCAAAAACCATTCTCAGGTCGATGTCATCTTCAACCCCACGAACACGCCTACCATTTTCCTTTGTTTCAATTGCTTGTACTAATATATCATGTCATGGTTCGGGAACAAAGGTACCTTCACATGAAGAGTTAACCAACGAATCCTACACAACATGAAAAAACATACATTGTTAATTACCAAAGCGACCCATGAAGGCATCTGAAGTGTAGTCTACATATATATGAACAATAAGTCCTACTTATAATTCTCTCATATACCAATCTTGAGGCATTTGAAGTGTAGTGTCCATTTGGTCTCAGTCGAGCCCTCTTCCACTACTCATGTTGTGATGGTGGAGATGGTTCACGATCACGGCTCTTGGAGTCCCCCTCTCCTAGTTGTTGTCTTTTTTCAACAATCATGGTTTTCTCAAGTTTCCTATAACCCCCTACAAGACAATATATGGGGATTTTTTTTGGACTTGTTCACCTGTCCCGCTTGACTTTTAACCTGTTATAAATCTAGGAAATATTAACAGCCATAATATATCCATAAAATTATCAGAAAGTACCACTGGTACTAACCATGAACTCCTCACTACTACGAGACTTCACAAACATTTTCCAAACCTTCTTGCTAAGATACATATATTTCACCCATGGCCGCTCAATATTAGGCTTTGGCTTCGTAATGTAGTCACTCATGAGTCGTGACATAAACTCCTCTAAGTCGTACCAGCATAAGTTATCCACTTTTTTTCAACTTTAAATTATCACTAAATTCAAACGTCAACTACACATTTAAGACAATAATAAGTATGTATTAGTATTTATATAAAATAATATTGAATTGATAACAGTTAAAATTACTACCTGGACATCAATCCATATTCTTTTTTTCACCTCATCTGATACATCATTCTAATCATCTAACAAAATGCTGACTTTGCTACGTCCAGGGAACATAACATAACTCTTAAACAACGAATAATTAGGACCATCCAAAACAGTATGAACAATACTAAACTTGATCGGAAGTTTAGCACCCAAATTGCAGACTTTTTTTCGTGTAGCCATCATTGTGGCACCTCTTTGCTTTTTTGTGGATTCTCGTACTACAAATTGCGAATCGTTTATTATGGTTTCATTTGTATGCGTAGCTTCATCACTACTAGATGAAGAATATACCATCTAACAAGATATAAGCATCAACAACAATACACAAACATCAACAACAACAATAATCATCAACAACAATAAATACACAAGCATTAACTACAATAACAAGCATCATCTTCAACAATAGGCATCAACAAAAAAATAAGCATCAACAACAATAAATACATAAGTATCAACATCAATAAGAATCAACAACAACAATATTAAGCATCATTGATGACTTCTCGGAAAGTGTATCGATAATGTCGAAGCGATAAAAAGATCAAATCTACAAGGACTGCCTCCAAGCAATTCAATGTATAAAAACTAGTATAAAGGGGGATTTTAGAGTTTTAATGCAAAAAGTTAATAAACGAGTAAGAAATGTCACAAAAGCGATGAGGTTCTGTTCTAGAATCCCATATTCCTCTATTGTTGATGGTTGATGCCATGTATGCATGATTTTATAACTATAACCCCATGGCAAATTAACAAAATTGTTATAGCTGATCCCTCATGAAATAACTCACGAACCACTACTCGAAGCTTTATTTCCCTAGTGTACCAGCATAAGAAAAGTTAGGTGATATATAGAACGTTAATTATCTATGCCACTACTTGGGGTCTCCTATCCCTATTCAACCACCGTAAGTACAACAATTGCCTTAGGTCCAACACATAGACTAGTGGTCAGTATTCCTTATGTGCCCAAAATCAGACTAAAAGAGTATCTCACATAAAAAGAATTATGAACAATAAGCAATTGAATAAGATTATAGATCAATAGATTTATACAATGATCAAATCAACATAGAATCCAACAATATATAAATCAACATAGAACACAACCTAACCTAGAGGAGTTTATCTACTTAGAGTGAAATTAACAATGCCATAATTGATAGATAAAAATAACATGAGAAGTCCCTTGAAGTGATAGCCTCCAATGACTTCAAATGCTCTAAATATCTCTCGTTGTGCCCTCAAAATTGTGCTTCAATATCTAAATTCCATAACCCCTTGTGCAAGTGTAGAAAATCCCCTTTTAAAGGCGTCAGAATGGACCAAAATGCGTCAGTAAAAGCTCATACAAGTTACCATTGCACGCGTGATACATTGCATCGCGTGATGCAATTTTAAATATCATATCCCGTGCGCGATGATGCACATATTATTCCAATGGCTTCATGTTTTTGCTTCTTTTTCACTCAAAATTTCACTAAGTTCACAATTTTCACACTTAAGTATTTTTCCCTCATTATTTGGTAATTCTTATTCATATTTGCTTGACTTTCACTTGTTTTGCTCCAATTCTTTGACTAAATATATGCAATGACAGTCTATCATCAACCATCAACAACATTCAACATCAACAACAATAAATAAGCATTAACAACTACAAATACATAAGCATCAATAACAATAAGAATCAACAACATCAACAACAACAACAAGCATCATCTTCAACAAAGCTTCATATACTACAACAAGCATCATTTTCAACAAAAAGCAGCAATAACAACAACAACAAAAAGCATCAACAACAACAATAAGTATCAACAACAACATTAAACATCATCAATTACATTAAGCATCAACAACAAACAACAACAAGACTCAACAACAAGCATCAACAACAACAAATAAGTAGCAATGGAAAATGTAGGTATTGTATATGCATGGGACGAAAACGTTTACATGCCGGAAAGGTGATGAATCAGTAAAAATATGTATTCAGAATCTTAAATTTTACGTACTGGAAAATGTAGGCTAGTAAAGAACAAAGAGCATTGAAAATGGTGTTTGTCGGCTCCCTCCTCGACAGTACGAAACCAGATGAAAATGTTGTTTTTTGAAGATGGTGTTAAACGTTTCGTTATGGTTGAAATTAGTTTTGGATCGTTGCGGTTGAAATGGTGTTGTATGTTTCGTTGAGATTGAGAATTACATTGTTTCGTGTGTGGTTGTTTCTTGATGGAAATGAAAATATGCAACTTAATAGACAAGTTAGCTTACTAGCACTGGGTGATGTGATTAAAAGATATCACCACGGTTATTTTAGTAAGCCGTTGTGATATATGATGAAATTTGAAAAAAAAATGTCATGTCTTAAGTAAATAAATTGTTTTACAAATAATAAAAAATATATTACAACGAGTTTTTTTTAGAAAACCGTGGTGATATAATATTGACATTATTGATATTTAAAAAAAAAAGCGTCAGGTTTAAAGTATTTAATTTTTTTAAAAAATAAAATCTTTTACAATGGTTAGTTAAAATAATCGTAGTGATATATTTTTCTTTAATTAAATAAAAGTGAAAGGTGATTGTAAATTCTGAAGAAATCGCGAAATAGCAGGCGCTGAGAATCGAACTCGTGAAACGTCAAACTATATTACCACGGTTGTTTAAGATACCTGTGGTAATAAATTAAAAATGTTTAATTAAAAAATAAAAAATTATAGGAGCATGAATTTAGAGATATCACCATGGTCCTTGGAAGGACCGTGGTAAAGGTGATGTCGTTGTATCTACTTTTAGTAGTAGTGTGTCTTGGTCTTTTAGAGTCTGTGTTTCATTCTCATAACACTTTTGCAATGTCATTACTAATGATTAACCTATTCCAACACTATTCAAGCTTGGATCCTATAGCACTTCCCATGCATATCCAGTTGGTCATGTCTTCAAACAAACGTTGAGGATATGCCACAAGCTTCTGCATTCATTTCGCTCAGAGGGAATTAAGCGAATAAGCCATATCAGGTGTATCTTGACGGCTTGGTAGCATATGACATACACTTCTATTCTTACATCGTTCACCGTGAGACGCATCCCTTGGAGGACATTTCCTTATACTCTGGATGGTTGGCTTACAGTTCATGTTTGGCGTATACTCATTTGCCTAAGCGTGTAATGTGATAGTTCTCCTACATGCAACATATTCCTATAGACCCTTCTGTGTCAGCTACTCCTGCTATTACACGTAGATATATGGATGCTATGTTTGATGATTATCTTAATCATTTTGTACTGGAGGAGGCAAAGAATACCATAACTCCTAGCGATTGAAACTATGTAGATGGTTACATCTTATTGTAAGACCCCAATTTTGTCCCTAAGATCCCTCATAGCATCATAACATTGCAATGCACAGCCTCAAGGATCATTGAGCATCTTGGTCCCTTGCCTTTGGGTGGGATTTCTTGTGAGTGGTTTGAGATCACCAAGCATGATTGAATTGTATATTATTTCTTTTCTCATTTTACTCACTAACCAAAAGCACAAAAATATGTCACTAACATCTTTTGTTTGTAGCTTGAGCAATCACAAGGTCAAAAGCTTCTAGGAGATCCTTTGTGCAATGATATGGCCAAGAGAAGATGAAAGCAAGCATGGTAATGGTTCCCAAAACTCTCATCCATAAAATATGCCTCCCTAGCATCTTAATTCATCATTTTGACCAAAGCAAGTTAAAGGGTTGGAGTTTTGCTTCTCAAGGAAACCCTAATTCATCTGTGTACCACAATGCCTTGCTCATGAAGCAGTCTCAGCCCATGGTCAAATACAATCAAGGGAAGTTCTTTAATTCATAATTTCATGCATATTTGAACTTATTTCAGTGTCCTCAGTCATCAATTCATCAGAATATGAGGCATGGACTTGAGAAGATGATCAGTCAATTCATCTGACTATTTTGAAATACACTGAGACCTAACTTTTTATGTGTTGGTCAAATGAAGATGGTTCCAAAAGAAAAAGTGTTCTTAAGGACAATATGAACAACTTTCATGTTCATCAAAATTTAATTTGAAGCTTGGAAAACCATCTTCCATTCCAATACAATATAGGTCATTTTGACTGAAACCCTAATTTTGGGTCAACTTCCCAAGGACATAATTCATTCATTTTTTATGATTCTGAGGTGGGATAAAATTCATTGGAAATCTTAAGATATCTACTTAAAATGTTATGTTGAACAAAAATTTCAAAATCTCAAAGGAAATACATGTGATAATGCAAGACATTATAGGTCCTTTTGGGTCAAAGGCATTAAAAGTCAAAAAAGTCCAACTTCAAGTGCCCATAACTTCTTCATCAAAAATCCAAATGATGCAAAGGTTAAGTCCATTTTGATTGTCTTGAAAATATCTACAAATTTAATGTTGGGGGTTTTTCCATTTGAAGCTTGCATCATCAAAACAGAAGGGCTTGAAAGTTGGCCAATTTTAGAAACCTTGCCTTGACATGTTTTGCATATCACACTTTAAACTCAAATCTCATAAATTTCCACATTCCAAATGGATTTTTGACCAACATAACAATTGTTCCTTACATCGAGACCTTTCCAACCATTACCCATATGCCTATGCTTGGATTTTCTAAATGGTATTTTCGAAGAGGTGAATGATTAGGTTCAATTGTGGAATTCATGTTGAAATCTTGTTGCACAAGCCAATTCAGAGCAAATTACACGTCCAAACCCTTGGCATTTGAACTCAGCTTGCATTTGACATTGCTTTTGGGCCTTGTGCATGATCATGCAAGCCCATGCAAGTGGTATCCAAATTCATGCACACGGATCATTTCACACTTTCCTTGCCAATTCCTCTATAAATAGAGACTTCTTTCCCTCCATTTGACACACCCAATTCAACCTGAAATGCTGCAGAAATCTTTCCCTAACCATCATTAAAGAAGCAATTGCATTTTCTTCAAAATTTTCAGATCTAAAATTCAACTTCATCTGGTTGAATTCTTAGATCTAATGCTTCTAAACCTCCATCATACACCTCATTGAACTTCTGTTTTGGCAAAGCAAGCAAAGATTCAAGCTCAAGTTACCAGAATTCAAGCTTATTCTTCAACTGGTAATTTCTTCGATTCTCATCATCCATGGACCTTTTTGCTTGGATCTAATGTTTTCTGAAGTCCTCACTTGAGAGGCAAGCTAGTGGTAACTTCAATTTTGCTTTTTCTTGATCTACATTTTCTATACCTGGATCTTCTACCTCAGATTTCTCCATTTATAAAGATCTTGAGTGTGATTCAAGGTTACAGGGGTGATGCACATCACCCCAGCTTCATTTTGGTATAAGGATCGTGCATTTCCATGGAGGTTTGAAAACCTGCAAGTTTGGCCGGAATCTGCAGTCTCACCGGAGAAGAAGGTGGTTCCGGTGGCCGCCTCTCTCCAGTTTGAATTCTAGCCGTTGGATGTACATCCCACGTTTTAATCTCAGCCATGTGTTTTGTTTACCTTCATTAATTCATTATGTCACGCGTGGACTAAGGCCTACCGTGGAAACGCGCTTTTGGACCATTAGATGTTGCCACGTCAATTAACGAGTTCCATCAGACGCTCCTGGTTTTTTCTAATTTCTATTTTCTGCTTTTATTTTCTAAAATTCCATTTTATTTCAAAAATTAATATCTCTCTCATTTTTAATCCAAAAATTATGGGACCAATTGCATTATTTCCCAAATAAATTCTAGTTTCCATTTCTGATTTTTAATTTTTTTTTATTTCATCATTTGATATTTTTTGTGAATTTTCTCTTTTCTGGTTATTTTTAATTCATTTTAAATAGTTTTTGATATTCAAAAAATACAAAAATATTTTCCTAACCTATTTGAATGATGATGGATCTATGAAAAATATTCTCATCAATTTTTGAATTGATTTGAGATTTATTTGAGATTTTAGTTCAATTAGGTTATTTTTATTCATTTTTAATTGATTAAAAATAGTTTCTGACTTTTAAAAATGCTGAAATTTTTTGTCAAACTTTGTTTGACCTTGTTGAACTTAGGATAAATCACTTGGACCTTTCAAGGTTGATTTGAAGTGATTTTGAAGTTTGACCTTTCCATTTATTTTAATTCAAGTTTATTTTTAATATTAAAAAATGCCAAAAATAGTTTATTCATTTCTTGACATCCAATCTTCATCTCACTTCTGTTTTTGATTGTTTGACCTTGACTTTTAATGTTATTGGTCAACATATGAGGATTGGTATATTGTATTTCATTTAATGCACTTTAATTTTGTCATTTTCATTTCTCTTATTCATCTCCTTCTTCTTCTTTTTCTTTTTGATCAATGAGTTGAAGGTTGATAAGTTAGCATTGATTAGGGAGATTTAACCTTCCTTGATTCAAATCTAATTCATCTTGATCAATTGATCAAGTGAATGGCTTTGCATTAAGGATAGGTTGTCTTCTAAATCATGCAAAAGGCTTAAACCAATACAAGATCATTTCTCATTTTCTTTTTGGCATGGCAAGTTGTTGGGACTTGGTTCACTAATCAAGACTCCTAACTTGTGTTTGTTGCCTACATTATTATTGACCGGCCTCAGATAGTTGTGACTTCTACATAAGTCCAATTACGATTGCTTAACATAGCGCTAAATTTGCCTTATGGCATACTAACTACTAATACTAACTATTGACAATTAACATTTACTTTATGCAATTTACTTTTATGCAACTTATTATTCTTGCACATATTATTCATTTGCTTTTCTCTTCGCTCATTTGAGCACATGTTTATGTTAATGCCATTTGCCTTTTGCTCACTTGAGCACATAATTGTGTATATATTATTGTGCTTGTGTTTTGCTGTTTTGATTGTTGTGGACCAAATACGAAGAAATGGACTTAGTTTCTAGGACTTTCCCTATGCAAAGAAATGGAGAATTGGACTTAGATACTAGGACCTTCCTTATGCAAAATTGGAGTAAAAGGACCTTAATGATGAAGATGGATTAGAAGGACCAAATCTCTAAACTCACTCTTGTCCATTCTTATTTTACTTCATGGAACTTTTGATGTGTGTGCTTTTGTGCTAGGGAATTCTATGAGAGCTCAATTGGAGTACCATTGCCATCTTCATCCAAGTGAAAGATACAAGACACATTGAGGATCTCTTATGAGACTTGTTTGATTGCCTACACTTTGTGCTTGCTTATTCCAAAGGATGGGAGCTACTTGGATCATCAATATGATCTCAAGAGAGGAACTCCTAGTGTGGTTTCATTTCTTATCCCTTCTCTTTTTGCTTTCCTTAGGACTTAGCCCTTCTTCTTCATCTCTCCACTCTAACCCAAGCCAAAACCCTTTTTGTGCAAACATTTAACTTTTGTTTTCAAACATTAGAAACCTAAGCCTTATGCTTTTGATTTTCAAGCTTTCTTTTCATAACACTTATTTTGAATTGAATCCTTAAGTCAACTTTGACCATTTTGTACATACTTCTAATTGGTAAATATAACCCATTCAAATGTCTATTGTGGTTCCAATGGCCACTTCTTAATCAAATCTTTCATAACCTTTAGCTATTAGGTTTGAGTTATCCTGGTGGTAGATGTAATACTCACCTATATCCTTAGTGATGGACAATGAGTCTTCCATGCTTATTATAGGGTTAACCCCTCACTAGCATGTTGAAGCTATCCTCACATGGTGGATTTGTGGTTTGGTTGAGTTTTCTCCCTTTGATAACGAAAGACCTTAAGGCTTTTGGACCAATCAATTCACCAACTCATTCTTGAGATTTTTACCCCGAACTACGAAGTTTTGATCCTAATCTTTTTTAAGATGGTACGTAGGCAATGGGTTTATTCATCCAAACACAAAATGTAAATAACTTGTACATTCTCTTCTCATCTCTTCAATCATGTTTGCAAAAAATAAATTTTCACAAGACAATAACCTTCACAAGTGTGAAAAGGGCTCCCTAGGAGTACCTAGGATGTTTTGGGTGCCTAACACCTTCCCATTGCATAACCAACCCCCTTACCCAGATCTCTGTTTCTTTTACTAGTTTTTGTTAAAACTATTAGGTTTTTGTTCGCTTTCTAACCATTCCTTTGGATAAATAGAAGTGCAGTGGCGACTCGACTTGTATGATTTACCTTGGATTTAGTCAATATCTCTAATGGTAATGAATACCCCGCTACAGGAAAAGTGGCGACTCTGCTGGGGACATTTGCCTAATGGGTTTAGCCTACTTTTCATGCTTGTTGTATTGTATTGTCTTGTGACATATTTTTGTGCAATTTGGGATTACTGTATTGTATGTAATGATTGAATTGCTTGAATATTAATTCCTTGCATGTTTGGTGATCTTTGTGAGGTAAGTTCTATACCCGGACTCGAGTGCACCTAGGATAGGAGAATGGCGTAGTCTTGTTGACTTGTGTGGAGTTATTCCTTAGCAAGTTGACTTGCAAGTCCATTCACTTGGTAGAGGTCATGTTGGGATCAATAATGTCACACAAGTAAGTTGTGGTTAGACATTACTCTTTCCAATATAGACCTTAGAAGTCAAGGACCTTAGTTTACCAAACCCATCTTGGCCTATTTTTAAAATGTAGTGCGAAAGTCGTTCAAGTGTAAGATTTGATACGATTGTTACGCGATACTACACTCATAAGAGTCTCTCTTGAGAATATTCTTGGAATACGAGTAGTCGTTTCTCCGATAATATCCGAAAGATGGGATGATGACTATGGGAACCTCTTGTAGAGCATGTTTGGCAGGTTTAAACCCTAGTACACTCCCTTTGAGTGGTTCTTAACCTAAACTCCATGCTCGTGACTTGCAACAAACCCTTGATTCATGGTTGATCTGTTCATATATCCTTAATATCAATGGAACTTGGGTGTTGATAAGTTGTAAACCATAATCCACCAAAATGGATGATTGATATTAAGGATAATATGATCCATCCCATGACCTTTGTTTGGTGTGCTTTGCTTGATCCTTGAGTGTGATTGTTGCATTCATGCATTCATGCACTCATTTGCATCCATATCATCAATAACGAAGAAAATTTTCAAGGGACTTAAGGGGTTTATTTGCAAAAATTTCAGACATGGAAAGACAAAGAAGGAATACAAAGAAGTACAGCTTCAGACAACCAGATTTGAAAGGGTTAAGGAATTTGACATCCTATGTACTAGATCCCTTGGGTTTCAAAGCTCGTTTTGGGAAGCTTCTTCCTCTTCTGACTACTCAGGTGGATGAAGGATTGATGAGTGTATTGGTGCAGTTTTATGATCCCTTGTACCGTTGCTTCACGTTTCCGGATTTCCAGCTTTTGCCTACCCTTGAGGAGTATGCTTATCTTGTGGGTATACCTATCCTGGACCAGTTGTCGTTCAGTGGCTTGGAGAATGTTCCTACTTCTCAAGAGATAGCAGACATGTTGCACATAGATGAATCTCTGGTTGGTGCTCATATGACTACCAAAGGTGGAATTCAAGGTCTCCCTTATGAATTCCTCATTGCTCAAGCTACTATCTAATGGAAGACCATGAGTGAGGATGCCTTTGAATCCATATTTGTACTTCTCATCTATGGGTTGGTATTGTTCCCCAACATCGACAAGTTTGTGGATGTGAACGCTATTAGGATCTTTTCTACTCTTAATCCCATTCCGACTCTGTTGAGTGATACCTATTTCTCTTTGCATATGAGGAACACAAAGGGTGGTGGCGCCATTGTGTGTTGTTTGCCTCTGTTGTATAAGTGGTTTATTTCTCACTTACCTCAGACGGTCGCCTTCAAGGAGAACAAGGGATGTCTACGGTGGTCCACGAGACTTATGTCTCTCACTAATGATGATATCTCTTGGTGTAACCATGTATATGATGGTGTGAAGATTATTGACTCTTGTGGTGAATTCTCCAATGTGCCTCATCTTGGTACATGTGGTGGGATTAACTACAACCCTGTTTTAGCACGTCGTCAGCTTGGGTTCCCCCTAAAGGATAAACCTAATAACATTCTGTTAGAGGGTGTGTTCTTTCAGGAGGGTAAAGATCCCCAAGGCTTGAAGGGCAGAATGGTTTGCGCTTGGCGCAAGATTCATAGGAAAGGAAGAAAGGAGTTGGGTCCTAAGAACTGTGTTGCCATGGATCCTTATACTGCTTGGGTTAGGAAGAGAGCGTCTGAGTATCTCATGCCTTATGAGTATCCGAGACCTACACATTTGGTTATGGCTGGGCCTTCAACCCTCCCTAACCAAGGAGTAGAGGAGTTGAGAGACGAAGACCCATCATGTGCTTGGATCCGTGAAAGGGAAGAGTTGCTTCAGCAGATTAAGGAGAAGGATGCTTTGATTGAGTTCCTCGAGCATCAAGTTATTGATGACCCTAATGATGCATGGACTTCTCTACTTCCTCAGTCTTCCAAGTTCTGGAAGAGGAAGTATGATCGACTCACCAAAGAGAAAGCAGATATGGAGGCAGCCTACGAGTGGGAGGTGAAGAGACTTCGCGCATCCTATCTTCCTGTGTCCCGAGCTTTAGATGATTGTTTCTAGGGATCCATAGGATGATTATATTCCTTTTCTCTTGTATATGATTAACAAATGTCGTACTTCTTTCTCCTGATATTATTTGATGAGATATTTCCATATGTGATAAATAGTTAATATTTCTAAAAATTTGCAAATAAAACCCTAGAGTTCCTTTGAAATAAAAACAAATCAGATGCACAAGCATTGCATGCATCATGTGCATAAGCAGGTTTTGGTTCCCGGCTTCTTGTCCTGTGGTCTAACTCTGTGTTCTTCATTTATTTTGAAGACAAGCTGACTCACCGGTACTACACTAGAGCCAACACTTCAAGACTAATGGATCAACTAGAGCAAGAGAACCGTGAACTCAAAGAGGAAGTGGCCAGACTGAGCGCTTTGATGGAATCATTCCTGGCTGCCCAGAGCCAGTCTTCTCCGACGCCTTCAACTCCTCCCCAAAGGACAGTCATCTCTGAGATTGTCTCCTCAACTGTGCCTGCAGCCAGTGCATATTTTGCTCCAGCAACTATGCCAGTCGGGTTTCCGTGGGGGATGCCTCCCAATTTCATGCCTGAGGGTCCTGCTCCAACTTTTGCTTCTATGCCAGCATCTAGCCCGGTCCTTACTGTTCCTCCTCCTGTTGTGCATACTCTTCCCAGGGTAGACGACACCATCTATCATTCTGATCCGTCTGAGGGCCCAGATGTCTATGAGAAGATGGACGCTATGAATGATCAATTTCTTGAGCTTCGCAAGGAATTGAAGACTCTTCGAGGAAAGGATCTTTTCGGCAAGTCTGCTGCCGAACTTTGCTTGGTCCCCAATCTAAAGATCCCTGTAAAGTTCAAGGTCCCCGACTTTGAAAAATACAAGGGAAATACTTGTCCTCTCAGCCACCTGGTCGTGTATGCCAGGAAGATGTCTACTCAGACTGACAACGACCAGTTGCTCATCCACTACTTTCAGGATATTCTGTCCGGTGCCGCTCTGAGATGGTACATGGGGTTAGACAGTGTGAACATCCGATCTTTCAACGACCTTGGCGAGGCCTTCGTTAAGCAATACAAGTATAATATGGATATGGCTCCCGATAGGGATCAGCTAAGGGCCATGTCCTAGAAGGATAAGGAGACATTCAAAGAGTACGCCCAGAGGTGGCGAGAATTGGCAGCACATATCGTGCCTCCGTTAGAAGAGAAGGAAATGACCAAGATCTTTCTGAAGACCTTGAGTTCATTCTATTACGAGCGGATGGTTGCTAGCGCTCCTTCTGACTTCACCGAGATGGTGAATATGGGGATGCGTTTAGAAGAAGGGGTTAGAGAAGGACGTCTAACCAGGGAAGAAGGCTCTTCTACCAAGCGCTATGGGGCGTTTGCAACGAAGAAAGATGGAGAGGCACATGCTGTGACCTCCCATGAAAAATCAAGAAGACCCTCTGTGAGGAGAAAGACCGTGCGTCCCGCCGGTAACCAGCATCAGGTGGCTCATATAACACCTGTTTTCAGAGATAATTAGTAATATCAGCAGCATAACAACAATCAGCAACCACCTCAGCAATATCAACAACAACAGCACCGTCCGCAACAGCAGGCCTACCAGCCTCGAAACAGTAATCAAACCAGCACGAGTTACGAGAGGAAAAAGGTCACTTCGATCCTATTCCAATGACGTACGCAGAACTATATCCCTCTTTGATAGAGAGGAAGTTGATTACTCCGAGAGACCCACCGGCTATACCTACTAACCCTCAGTGGTGGTATAAGCCCGAATTGCATTGTGTCTACCATTCTGGTGCTCCCGGCCATGACGTGGAGAATTGTTACCCTTTGAAGACCAAGGTTCAAGACCTTGTAAGGTGTGGCATTCTGTGTTTCGAGGATGTAGGTCCTAATGTGAAGAAGAACCCACTGCCCGAGGATGGGAAATCTGTCAACATGGTCCAGGGCTGCCCTGGCAAGTACAAAGTCGAATATGTTAGTCATATTCGACAATCTTTGGTTGAGATGCATCGTTTGCTATGCGAGTACAGTCATTATGAGCACGATCATGATAGATGCCGAATATGCCCTGTTAATCGATTGGGTTGTCGCCAGGTGCGCAAGGATCTTCAGGAAATGCTGGATGAAGGAGTCATTGAGATTCTTCAAAATAGGAATGTTGACGAAGATGAGCCAGAGGTCAACGTAATCTCCCCAGTGTTCCGGATGCCCGAGCTTGTTACCATTAAGTATGATGGTAGCAAGCAAAAGGCTTCTCATGTTCTTATTATTAAGCCTGCAGGTCCAGTACCATATTCCTCTGAAAAAGCAATTCCCTTTCGTTACAACGCTGTTGCTGTAGAAGATGGGAAAGAAGTGTCCTTACCATCCTCCTCTGTTGTTAATATTGCGGATGTAAGTGGTTTGACCCGCAGTGATCGTGTGTTTTCAGCACCTCCCAAGCCCCAGGCTAAGGTTGATTTTGTTGAACGCCCAATCGGGAATGCTGTGAGACCTCCGAATCCGGCACTTGCTGTTAATCCCTCCTCTGAACTAAAAACTCCTACTTCTGTTGGCCCTAGTGGCAATGAGAAAGAAGAATGTGATGAGATGTTGAGGCTCATCAAGAAGAGTGAGTACAATGTTGTAGACCAGCTTCTACAAACGCCATCCAAGATATCCGTGTTATCATTACTTCTGAATTCAGAACCACATAGAGAGGCTCTGCAAAAGGTTTTGGATGTGGCATATGTAGATCATGATGTCACAATAGAACAGTTCGATAGCATTGTTGCAAACATCACTGCTTGTAACAATTTGAGTTTCTGTGACTCTGATCTCCCTGAGGAGGGAAGAGACCACAACTTGGCTTTACACATCTCCATGAATTGCAGAGACGACGCCATGTCCAACGTGCTGGTGGACACTGGGTCATTCCTGAATGTATTGCCAAAAACCACTCTTTCAAAACTGTCTTATCAAGGGCCTCCCATGAGGCAGAGTGGGGTTGTTGTGAAAGCTTTCGATGGGTCTCGAAAGACTGTAATTGGGGAAGTTAATCTCCCAATCAAGATTGGACCAAGTGATTTCCAGATTACCTTCCAGGTTATGGATATCCACCCATCATATAGTTGTCTCTTAGGCAGACCATGGATTCACGAGGCGGGCGCCGTGACATCCACCCTACACCAGAAACTGAAGTTTGTGAAGAACAAAAAGTTGGTGGTGGTAGGGGGAGAAAAGGCTCTCCTGGTTAGCCATTTGTCTTCCTTCTCATACATAGATGCTGAGGATGAAGTTGGAACTCCTTTCCAAGCTTTATCCATTGCTGAACCTATTGAGATGAGAACTCTTTCATTTACTTCCTATAGAGATGCGAAATTGGCCATTGAGTGTGGTGCAAATGCTGGTCTAGGAAAAATGATTGAGCTAGAAGACAATAAGTCTCGGGCTGGCATTGGCTTTTCTTCTGGGGTCTTCAACGAGAAAGGGCTATTCAAGAGTGGAGGTTTCATCCATGCAGGTCAAGATGAAGAAGCTGCTGCTGTCTTGAAGAAGATACAGAGGATTCTGGCAATTTCATTATCCCTGGAGGGGTCTGCAACAATTGGGTCGCTGTGGATATTCCTACAGTTATTCACAAGTCAACGTAATGATCACTTTGTTCAAAAACCCTTCTCCCATGCCAAAAGGAGAAGTGATGACATTGTTGGCAACATAAATACAATGATATTTTCATTCAATAAATTCATGTTAAATGTTGGTTTTTCCAATTATTTTCCCTTTTTGCTTTTTTGCATGAAATTGGTGATCACATAAAACCCTAAAAAATAGAATAAAATCAATCTTTCCATATGCATAATGATTTGCCTTGTTTGAATTCTAAAAGCTTTTCATATTCAAAATCATTATGCAGGTTGATCAAACCCATTGAACATAATGATCCAACACCATATCCCAATTTTGAATTCCTTGTATTTGAGGCAGAGGAAGATGATGTTGAAGAGATTACTGACGAGATTACCCATCTACTTGAGCATGAAGAGAAGATCATTCAGCCGCATCTTGAGAATCTGGAAACAGTCAACTTGGGGTCTGAGGATTGTGTGCGAGAAGTGAAGATTGGGGCACTCCTGGAAGAATCTGTTAAGAAAGGGTTGATCGAATTGCTACGAGAATATGTTGATGTCTTTGCCTGGTCATATGAAGACATGCCTCGTCTGGATACTGATATTGTGCAACATTTTCTACCCTTGAAGCCTGAGTGCGTGCCTGTAAAGCAGAAGCTCAGAAGAACTCATCCTGATATGGCAGTGAAGATCAAAGAGGAGGTTCAGAAGCAAATTGATGCTGGGTTTCTGGTGACTTCTACATATCCTAAATGGGTGGCCAATATTGTGCCCGTGCCTAAGAAAGACGGAAAAGTCCGGATGTGTGTGGACTATAGGGACTTGAATAAAGCTAGTCCGAAAGATGATTTTCCTCTACCACACATTGATATGTTGGTAGACAATACAACTAAATTCAATGTCTTCTCATTTATGGATGGATTTTCCGGATATAACCAGATCAAGATGGCACCCGAGGATATGGAGAAGACAACATTCATCACACCTTGGGGAACATTTTGTTATCGAGTGATGCCCTTCGGTTTGAAGAACGCCGGAGCCACGTATCAACGAGCTATGACTACCTTGTTTCATGATATGATGCACAAGGAGATTGAGGTATATGTTGACGATATGATTGCTAAGTCAAGAACGGAAGTTGAACATGTAGAGCACTTGTTGAAGCTTTTTCAGCGTTTGAGAAAATACAAGCTTTGTCTGAACCCCAACAAGTGTACATTTGGAGTCCGTTCCGGCAAGTTATTGGGCTTTATTGTTAGTGAAAGAGGTATTGAGGCTGATCCTGCAAAGGTCAAAGCAATACAAGAGATGCCTGCGCCCAAAACTGAGAAGCAAGTCCGAGGTTTTCTTGGCCTCTTGAATTATATTTCCAGATTCATATCCCACATGACTGCCACATGTGCGCCAATATTCAAGCTCCTCCGGAAAGATCAGTCTCATGATTGGACCGAGGATTTCCAGAAAGCTTTCGACAGTATCAAAGAGTACCTGTCGGAACCTCTGATTCTATCTCCGCCTGTGGAAGGAAGACCATTGGTTATGTATCTGACTGTTCTTGAAGACTCAATGGGTTGTGTCCTTGGTCAGCAGGACGAATCGGGAAAGAAAGAGTATGCTATTTACTACCTGAGTAAGAAGTTCACTGATTGTGAGTCTCGATACTCAATGCTTGAGAAGACATGTTGTGCTTTGGCTTGGGCTGCTAAGCGCTTACGCCAGTATATGATAAATCGTACGACTTGGTTGATATCCAGAATGGATCCAATCAAGTACATCTTCGAGAAGCCTGCTTTAACAAGGAGGATTTCCCGTTGGCAGATGTTATTATTTGAGTATGATATTGAGTATCGAGCTTAGAAGGCTATTAAAGGTAGTATCTTGGCTGACCACTTGGCGCATCAGCCGATCGAAGATTATCAGTCAGTTCAGTATGATTTCCCAGATGAGGAGATTCTGTATTTGAAAATGAAAGATTGTGATGAGCCTACACTCGATGAAGGGCCAGAGCCTGGTTCCAGATGGAGTATGGTGTTTGATGGCGCTGTAAATCGGTATGGAAATGGTATTGGGGCAGTGATTATTACTCCTCAGGGAACACATATTCCTTTTGCAGCAAGGCTAACTTTCAAATGCACGAATAATATGGCTGAGTATGAGGCCTGTATTATGGGATTGGAGGAATGCATTGATCTAAGGATCAAGCATCTTGATGTTTATGGTGATTCGGCCCTTGTGGTTAATCAGATTAAGGGTGAATGGGAAACGAATCAGCCAGGTCTCATTCCATATGGAGATTATGCGAGGAGGATTTCAACGTTCTTTACTGAGGTTGACTTCCATCATATCCCTCGAGATGAGAATCGGATGGCAGATGCTCTTGCTACGCTAGCTTCGATGATTGTGGTAAAATTGTGGAATGAAGTTCCCAATATCACTGTGATGCGCTTGGATAGGTCAGCTCATGTATTTGCAGTAGAAGAAGTGAAAGATGATAAACCGTGGTATTATGACATCAAGTGTTTCCTTCAAAACCAGGTTTACCCGCCTGGGGCATCTGTGAAAGATAGGAAGACTTTGAGGAGATTGTCAGGCAGTTTCTACCTCAATGGTGAAGTGCTTTGTAAGGGAAATTTTTACATGGTTCTGCTCAGATGCGTGGATAGACACGAAGCAGGCCTGTTGATGATTGAAGTCCATGAGGGTTCATTTGGTACTCATTCCAATGGACATGCCATGGCTAGAAAAATGTTGAGAGCAGGCTACTATTGGCTGACAATGGATTCTGACTGCTGCAAATATGTGAAGAAATGCCACAAGTGCCAGATTTACGTGGATAAGATCCATATTCCTCCGACACTTCTGAATGTGATTTCATCACCATGGCCTTTCTCCATGTGGGGAATTGACATGATTGGCATGATAGAACCGAAAGCGTCTAATGGGCACAGATTTATTCTCGTAGCAATTGATTACTTCACCAAGTGGGTCGAAGCGGCATCGTATGCAAATGTGACCAGGCAGGTAGTAGTGAAGTTTATCAAGAATCAACTCATATGCCGCTATGGTGTGCCAGATAAGATCATTACTGATAATGGATCTAACTTGAACAACAAGATGATGAAAGAGTTGTGTAGTGAGTTCAAGATCGCGCATCATAATTCTTCCCCTTACAGACCCAAGATGAATGGGGCTGTTGAAGCTGCTAATAAGAACATCAAGAAGATTATCCAGAAGATGGTTGTCACGTATAAAGATTGGCATGAGATGCTTCCTTTTGCTTTACATGGATATCGTACATCTGTCCGCACTTCAACAGGGGCAACCCCTTTCTCTCTTGTTTATGGCATGGAGGCCGTACTCCCAGTAGAGGTGGAGATCCCATCAATGAGAGTCTTGATGGAAGCCAAGTTGACTGATGCTGAATGGGTTCAGAGTCGTTATGACCAGTTGAATCTGATAGAAGAGAAGAGATTGACTGCCATGTGCCATGGTCAGTTATATCAGCAAAGAATGAAGAAAGCTTTTGATAAGAAGGTCAAGCCTCGTGTGTTCCGAGAAGGTGACCTTGTGCTCAAGAAAGTCTTGTCTTTCGCGCCCGATTCCAGGGGCAAGTGGACTCTAAACTATGAAGGTCCATATGTTGTTAAGAAAGCCTTTTCAGGAGGTGCTTTGATACTCACGACTATGGATGGGGAGGATTTCACTCGTCCTGTGAATTCAGATGCAGTCAAGAAATACTTCGCCTAAAATAAAAACAGAATAGCTCGCTAAGTTGAAAACCTGAAAGGGCGGCTTAGGCAAAAATGAGCGTCTCGGTGGATTGAAAACCCGAAAGGGCGGTCCAGGCAAAAGTTAGAGACATAAAAAATGAATATGTGTATCCCGCTAGATTGAGTACCTCATCCTGGGGAAATCTAGGCAAAAATTAGGGATTTGGCAAGTAATTGTATCCTGACAAGACTTTGTTCTACAACTATCGTCCGTCAGAGATTCTTGCTCATTCATCATCAACCAAAGCTTCGAATACACCGAATTCAGAATTGGTTGAGAAATGGTCATTATGTTCAATGTAGCCCTTTTCCAATATATATCACCAATTTCAAAATTGTAAAGATATATGGAGTCTTGTCATTTGCAGACTACCATTCCATCAAATAAATTTGAGCCTTTTATCCAATTATTTGCATTCTTATTTGTTTCTATTCAACAAATGTTTTGCATGTTTTAATTGAGAAAATATCATTGTTTTGAATAATCGAATTTTTCATAACTTGTTTTTAAACAAAGTGAACATTCACAATGACGAAAGGATACTTAGGAGATCCTCAATGCTCTCCCAAAGATGGTATGATCCAACAGGGTAAGACAGTTGTTCATATTCCTGGCATGACTGTATCTTCTTCCTCCGGAGCCCTTTTTATGATTTATTCTATTGAGTGGTATGCTTATTGAGACGTTCACCGCTCTCCCCTCCAGCGGGGTAGCAACCTTTTCTCCTCAGCAGATGTGATCTCTTTGGTGGGTACGATACTTGATGGTTGATTCTCTAGAATCCCTTTATCCATCAGATGGACTCCCCAGTAGAGTTGCTCACATGGTAGATGTGGTCTCATTGTAACTCCTGTCCCCGGCCGGGTTGACTAATGATTCATCCCCCCACAAAGATTTTGTGGTTTCCTGATATCTCTGATCTCCGGCAAATTGATCACTCTCTAGTGATTTTGGCTTTCTCTCTTGAGAAGTAGTACCGGACGTTTGTGGGCTTATTCCTATGAAACCTGTTTGTGTTAGAAATGTCTGTTTGTCAGCATTCATCATACATAAACCACGCATTTGTGCATACAATTTTCTAACATTTGAATATTCATATTGCATTGTTTGCCATATATCTTTGTTTGTTATCCCTCTGCTAGCGGATAATACTTTTCCCCAAGTAGGTATCGGTGTCTGATCCCTCAATATAGAGAGTCAGCCCCTTAAGCAGAAAGTGTTTATCTTTCCTTCCGCATTCCCCACTGAGTTATATCCTCGTGGACGACGGTTGTTTTCGCTTCCTCCCAACACATATATTGGGATGGGTTCCCCTATTGAGTTATATCCTCATTAGGACGAGTCTCGATTCGGTTCGCCTCTTTGGTTTGATCCTAAATTGGCCTCTTGTGACTGTTTCTTGTGCTTCCCCGTGGTATAAATGAATAATTGCTCAGTAACCACTAATCATCCATCCTATCCCCGGCGGAGCCTGTGGTTTTCTACCCTTGTACCGGTAGTTGTAAATCCTACTTTCTCCCCTTTGCAGAGTTAACCTTGTGGCTCATCCTAGTTGATGACAGTTACTTTTCTGTGGTTCTCTACCCCGTATTCGGTAGGTGTAATCCCCTCCTTGGTAGTTATCTTCATCCAATATTCGGTGTTGATATTCCCTCTTTTGCCTGGATAATTGCCCTATTTACGCAATTTATCCCCAGCGAGTCATCTTTTGTCTACCTTGTTGTTGTTGGTAACGATTGTTTCTCTCCTGATTTGGTCATCATTATATACCTAGTTTTGGTATCCCGATGCCTATCTCTTTGACGGTCGATTTATCCTTTATTAACCCAGTAATCGGTTGTGGATAATATTCCATGCGAGTGTATTATCTATGTTCTGACGGTAATAGATATTATATCTCATGCACTCTTCGGTCGAAGCCTTTCGTTCTTCCCCAGTTGAGTAAGATTTGTTTCCCCTTTGTGGAGTCGAGTATCCATCCTATAATTGAGTTTGCTTTTAGCCCTCTTTTGGATGATGAGTGTCTTGGGAATATTCCCCAATTCACGCCTTGGTTGGTCACCTATTATATGCCCAGTAACCGACATCCCTGGTTTCCTTTCCTTCTGCTCCCTATTATGACTTTTGTCCCCTGTGGAGTCAGATTTTCCTGAGTTAAAACATACCTTTTTAGGTCTTCCTCATATGATTTTGGAGTCTTGATATCTCTCACCCATATACCGGTCTTAGATATTCATTTCTTCCCGAGCATGTTGTATCTCTGACCCTTATGTCGGTGTTCAGATCGCATGTCTCATTGAGCTTGTTACCCAGTAACCGGTAACACCTCATCTCGCTACTTCCCCAGGAGAGTCTTTTTAGACATCCCCGGCGAGGTCCCTTAGTGGATCGTCCTCGTCCGGATTTTTATCCGAAGTATCCGTTATGGATAGTTTTTGTTGTATTGGCGTATTCCCTAATATGGGCCTTTGAGTCAGTTCGAGTCTTTCCATTGGTTTATTCCCTTTGGAATTCTGCTCCCCAAACTTTGAGTCGTGCCCTGCTCACGCATTTCTTTCTTATCCCCACAAGAGTCCCTAGGTTTTTATCCCATGGAGTGTACTCACTCGTATGGATTGTCAGTGCCTCCTGATTTCTTTACTCCTTTGTGGACACATATCCCCCACAAAGTATTACCCCTTTTGCATACATACATTTGCATCATGAGGTCTCTTAGGGACCAAAATTCGTCTCTTTGTTATTATTTAAGCCCATTCTACCTCGTAGAGACAAAGATTTTAACCTTCACTTCTCCGGCTAGAATGACCTTAAATATGGGCATCTGTAAGACCCCAATTTTGTCCCTAAGATCCCTCATAGCATCATAACATTGCATTGCATAGCCTCAAGGATCATTGAGCATCTTGGTCCCTTGCCTTTGGGTGGGATTTCTTGTGAGTGGTTTGAGATCACCAAGCATGCTTGAATTGTATATTATTGCTTTTCTCATTTTATTCACTAACCAAAAGCACAAAAATATGTCACTAACATCTTTTGTTTGTAGCTAGAGCAATCACAAGGTCAAAAGCTTCTAGGGGATCCTTTGTGCAATGATATGGCCAAGAGAAGATGAAAGCAAGCATGGTAATGGTTCCCAAAACTCTCATCCATCAAATATGCCTCCCTAGCATCTTAATTCATCATTTTGACCAAAGCAAGTCAAAGGGTTGGAGTTTTGCTTCTCAAGGAAACCCTAATTCATCTGTGTACCACAATGCCTTGCTCATGAAGCAGTCTCAGCCCATGGTCAAATACAATCAAGGGAAGTTCTTTAATTCATCATTTCATGCATATTTGAACTTATTTGAGTGTCCTCAGTCATCAATTCATCAGAATATGAGGCATGGACTTGAGAAGATGATCAGTCAATTCATCTGACTATTTTGAAATACACTGAGACCTAACTTTTTATGTGTTGGTCAAATGAAGATGGTTACAAAAGAAAACGTGTTCTTAAGGACAATATGAACAACTTTCATGTTCATCAAAATTTAATTTGAAGCTTGGAAAACCATCTGCCATTCCAATACATTATAGGTCATTTTGACTGAAACCCTAATTTTGGGTCAACTTCCCAAGGACATAATTCATTCAGTTTTTATGATTCTGAGGTGGGATAAAATTAATTGGAAATCTTAAGATGTATACTTCAAATGTTATGTGGAACAAAATTTCAAAATCTCAAAGGAAATAGATGTGATAATGCAAGACATTATAGGTCCTTTTGGGTCAAAGGCATTAAAAGTCAAAAAAGTCCAACTTCAAGTGCTCATAACTTCTTCATAAAAAACCCAAATGATGCCAAATTTAAGTCCATTTTGATTGTATTGAAAAGATCTACAACTTTAATGTTGGGGGTTTTTCCATTTGAAGCTTGCATCATCAAAACAGAAGGGCTTGAAAGTTGGCCAATTTTAGAAACCTTGCCTTGACATGTTTTGCATATCACACTTTAAACTCAAATCTCATAAATTTCCACATTCCAAATGGATTTTTGACCAACATAACAATTGTTCCTTACATCGAGACCTTTCCAACCATTACCCATATGCCTATGCTTGGATTTTCTAAATGGTATTTTCGAAGAGGTGAATGATTAGGTTCAATTGTGGAATTCATGTTGAAATCTTGTTGCACAAGCCAATTCAGAGCAAATTACACGTCCAAACCCTTGGCATTTGAACTCAGCTTGCATTTGACATTGCTTTTGGGCCTTGTGCATGATCATGCAAGCCCATGCAAGTGGTATCCAAATTCATGCACACGGATCATTTCACACTTTCCTTGCCAATTCCTCTATAAATAGAGACTTCTTTCCCTCCATTTGACACACCCAATTCAACCTGAAATGCTGCATAAATCTTTCCCTAACCATCACTAAAGAAGCAATTGCATTTTCTTCAAAATTTTCAGATCTAAAATTCAACTTCATCTGGTTGAATTCTTAGATCTAATGCTTCTAAACCTCCATCATACACCTCATTGAACTTCTGTTTTGGCAAAGCAAGCAAAGATTCGAGCTCAAGTTACCAGAATTTAAGATTATTCTTCAACTGGTAATTTCTTCGATTCTCATCATCCATGGACCTTTTTGCTTGGATCTAATGTTTTCTGAAGTCCTCACTTGAGAGGCAAGCTAGTGGTAGCTTCAATTTTCCTTTTTCTTGATCTACATTTTCTATACATGGATCTTCTACCTCAGATTTCTCCATTTATAAAGATCTTGAGTGTGATTCAAGGTTACAGGGGTGATGTACATCACCCTAACTTCATTTTGGTATAAGGATCATGCATTTCCATGGAGGTTTGAAAACCTGCAAGTTTGGCCGGAATCTGCAGTCTCACCGGAGAAGAAGGTGGTTCCGGTGGCCGCCTCTGTCCAGTTTGAATTCTAGCCGTTGGATGTACATCCCACGTTTTAATCTCAGCCATGCGTTTTGTTTACCTTCATTAATTCATTATGTCACGCGTGGACTAAGGCCTACCGTGGAAACGCGCTTTTGGACCATTAGATGTTGCCACGTCAATTAACGAGTTCCATCAGACGCTCCTGGTTTTTTCTTATTTCTATTTTCTGCTTTTATTTTCTAAAATTCCATTTTATTTCAAAAATTAATATCTCTCTCATTTTTAATCCAAAAATTATGGGACCAATTGCATTATTTCCCAAATAAATTCTAGTTTCCATTTCTGATTTTTAATTTTTTTTTATTTCATCATTTGATATTTTTTTGTGAATTTTCTCTTTTCTGGTTATTTTTAATTCATTTTAAATAGTTTTTGATATTCAAAAAATACAAAAATATTTTCCTAACCTATTTGAATGATGATGGATCTATGAAAAATATTACCATCAATTTTTGAATTGATTTGAGATTTATTTGAGATTTTAGTTCAATTAGGTTATTTTTATTCATTTTTAATTGATTAAAAATAGTTTCTGACTTTTAAAAATGCTGAAATTTTTTGTCAAACTTTGTTTGACCTTGTTGAACTTAGGATAAATCACTTGGACCTTTCAAGGTTGATTTGAAGTGATTTTGAAGTTTGACCTTTCCATTTATTTTAATTCAAGTTTATTTTTAATATTAAAAAATGCCAAAAATAGTTTATTCATTTCTTGACATCCAATCTTCATCTCACTTCTGTTTTTGATTGTTTGACCTTGACTTTCAATGTTATTGGTCAACATATGAGGATTGGTATATTGTATTTCATTTAATGCACTTTAATTTTGTCATTTTCATTTCTCTTATTCATCTCCTTCTTCTTCTTCTTTTTCTTTTTGATCAATGAGTTGAAGGTTGATAAGTTAGCATTGATTAGGGAGATTTAACCTTCCTTGATTCAAATCTAATTCATCTTGATCAATTGATCAAGTGAATGGCTTTGCATTAAGGATAGGTTGTCTTCTAAATAATGCAAAAGGCTTAAACCAATACAAGATCATTTCTCATTTTCTTTTTGGCATGGCAAGTTGTTGGGACTTGGTTCACTAATCAAGACTCCTAACTTGTGTTTGTTGCCTACATTATTATTGACCGGCCTCAGATAGTTGTGACTTCTACATAAGTCCAATTACGATTGCTTAACATAGCGCTAAATTTGCCTTATGGCATACTAACTACTAATACTAACTATTGATAATTAACATTTACTTTATGCAATTTACTTTTATGCAATTTATTATTCTTGCACATATTATTCATTTGCTTTTCTCTTTGCTCATTTGAGCACATGTTTATGTTAATGCCATTTGCCTTTTGCTCACTTGAGCACATAATTGTGTATATATTATTGTGCTTGTGTTTTGTTGTTTTGGTTGTTGTGGACCAAATACGAAGAAATGGACTTAGTTTCTAGGACTTTCCCTATGCAAAGAAATGGAGAATTGGACTTAGATTCTAGGACCTTCGTTATGCAAAATTGGAGTAAAAGGACCTTAATGATGAAGATGGATTAGAAGGACCAAATCTCTAAACTCACTCTTGTCCATTCTTGTTTTACTTCATGGAACTTTTGATGTGTGTGCTTTTGTGCTAGGGAATTCTATGAGAGCTCAATTGGAGTACCATTGCCATGTTCATCCAAGTGAAAGATACAAGATACATTGAGGATCTCTTATGAGACTTGTTTGATTGCCTACACTTTGTGCTTGCTTATTCCAAAGGATGGGAGCTACTTGGATCATCAATATGATCTCAAGAGAGGAACTCCTAGTGTGGTTTCATTTCTTATCCCTTCTCTTTTTGCTTTCCTTAGGACTTAGCCCTTCTTCTTCATCTCTCCACTCTAACCCAAGCCAAAACCCTTTTTGTGCAAACATTTAACTTTTGTTTTCAAACATTAGAAACCTAAGCCTTATGCTTTTGATTTTCAAGCTTTCTTTTCATAACACTTATTTTGAATTGAATCCTTAAGTCAACTTTGACCATTTTGTACATACTTCTAATTGGTAAATATAACCCATTCAAATGTCTATTGTGGTTCCAATGGCCACTTCTTAATCAAATCTTTCATAACCTTTAGCTATTAGGTTTGAGTTATCTTGGTGGTAGATGTAATACTCACCTATATCCTTAGTGATGGACAATGAGTCTTCCATGCTTATTATAGGGTTAACCCCTCACTAGCATGTTGAAGCTATCCTCACATGGTGGATTTGTGGTTTGGTTGAGTTTTCTCCCTTTGATAACGAAAGACCTTAAGGCTTTTGGACCAATCAATTCACCAACTCATTCTTGAGATTTTTACCCCGAACTACGAGGTTTTGATCCTAATCTTTTTTAAGATGGTACGTAGGCAATGGGTTTATCCATCCAAACACAAAATGTAAATAACTTGTACATTCTCTTCTCATCTCTTCAATCATGTTTGCACAAAATAAATTTTCACAAGACAATAACCTTCACAAGTGTGAAAAGGGCTCTCTAGGAGTACCTAGGATGTTTTGGGTGCCTAACACCTTCCCATTGCATAACCAACCCCCTTACCCAGATCTCTGTTTCTTTTACTAGTTTTTGTTAAAACTATTAGGTTTTTGTTCGCTTTCTAACCATTCCTTTGGATAAATAGAAGTGCGGTGGCGACTCGACTTGTATGATTTACCTTGGATTTAGTCAATATCTCTAATGGTAACGAATACCCCGCTACACTTATGGTTCTTCAAGATGTCACATCCTTATATGTTACATGATGCTTTAGGAGATTCACTGAGGTCAACTAATCAGGAGATACTAGAGGAGGAACATGTTCGAGAAGATCATGTTGTTGATGTGTTGCCTAGATGTCTCCATATCATGGAGATTTGGTAGGCGGATATTGACAAAGAATTCTTTTTGGATGGCTAAGAGGCCAGTGACGTTGTAGATGCCATGATGGCGGAGGCACTGCAGTACAAAAGGCAGCGTAATGACAGGGGGTCTCGAGTTCGTCATATGCATTAGTTTATAGTATTTGTACTCTGGATTTGGTATCAATTGTATTTTATTTTGAGTTATTTCGACTTTATTGTGTACTATGGATTTATTACTTTATATATGCCATTTTCTTCATATCGGTTATATGGTTTAATTCATCATAGTATAGTTATGATCAGGGTCGGTTCTTTTCCTGCGCAAACTGTGCAGTAGCACAGGGCTTCAGTTTTTGTGGGGCCTCAAATTAACTATTATTAGTGAATATAAAAAAATTAATAAATACAAATATTTTTGTATCACATATAATAAATAAAATATTAAATGTTGAAAAATAGGATATTTGGAGACCAAACGTTTTTTCTCCTTTCTCACACGTTCTCACTTCTCTCTCCTCTCAAACGTTATTCTCTTCTCTCTTTCTCTGTTAGAGCTGTTTGAAACCAGAAAAAAATCTTATTTTTCCTTTTCAATCCTCTCTTTTATCATGTTAGTTTATTCAATTAGTTACTTTCCATTTATTTTTATAGTGATTATTTGATTTTGAAGGTAGAAAAAATAGTAATTTTAGATTTATTTTAAATTTTAGGGTGAAATCTTATTTTAGTTCCTGTATCAATATTCATTTTAGATTTTAAATTTTAGATTTTATGGTGGAAATGAGGGGTAACTTGTGTTCTTTATAAAATTATAATATATAAATAAATAAAATTTTAGGGTGAAATTGGATACTAGTATACTGTATATACTACTCAGTAGTATCAAAATTCAAAACAAGAATATTGTTGGTGTTGGTGACGATTTTTATACCTACTTTTTCTCATAAGATCAAATTGCAATTTGGAATCTTTCAAAGAAAAATTAGTATGTATTAGTATTGATATTTTTTATGATTAATTTATAATTTATTTAATTAAATATAATTTATTTTCTTACTATTAATTTACAATTTGCTTTTAATTTATAATTATTAATTTTTTATGGTACTATATTAGAGAAGAACACAACATAATAAAATATAATTGAATATTAATTAAAGTCTTTTCTTCATGATTTAATTATTAATATTTTTTTATTATTAATTTATAATTTCTTTTATTTAATGTAATTGATTTTTTTTTGTTATTGATGTAGGAACACAATTTTACAACAGGATAATTAGTAGATCATCGACGGACACAAAAGACATTGTGAGAAATTTCAGGTTTTTCTTATTATGCCTCCAAAGATGCCTCCTAAGAATAGAAAATTTGAATGTGGAAATGATAAACGTAAGAAAAAGAAAAAAATTGAAGAGTTAATTCAATCTCAAGTAGGAGCTCTTGATAAATTTTTAATCAAAGAACCACAAGTTTCAAATGAAAGTCGTTATGTTGATAATATTGATAGTTTTCCTATTGAAAATGATAATCTTGATAGTGTGCCTATTGAAAATGATAATCTTGATAGTGTGCCCATTGAAAATGATAATCTTGATAGTGTGCCCATTGAAAATGATAATCTTAATAGTATGCCCATTGAAAATGATAATCTTGATAGTGTGCCAATTATTGATGAAGTTAATAATGATGATGATGTCGATGATGATGATGATGATGATAATGTTGATTATGATATATTTGATCCAAGAAATTGGGATCGTCTTCAACCTAAACTGATTGATTTATTAGTTGTGAAAGGTCCTAAAAGAGATAATTCTTTTGTGAAGGGTCCTAGAGATAGTTTGAATAGACGTTTTACGGCTAATTTGTATACTAGAGCTTTAGCAAATGGAGAGGTGTGTGATAGAGATTGGCTTGTTTATTCAAAAGAGCTTGATAGAGTATTTTGTTTTTGTTGTAAATTTTTTAAAAATGGGATTTTTAGGGGACAATTAGCAAATGAGGGTTATAGTGATTGAGTACATGTTGGTGAAAGAATTAAAGAACACAAGTTAGGCATGGAACATGTTAAAAATATGACTACTTGAGTAACGCAAAAGGCTGCAAAAATTTCAAACTATTGATAAAACAACCCAAAGATTAATTGAGAAAGAAAAGGATCACTGGAGGAATGTTTTAAAAAGAGTTATTTCAATAGTGAAATTTCTTGCTAAACATAATTTAGCCTTTCGTGGTTCTAAGGAGAAATTGTACGAAGATAGCAATGGAAACTTTTTGGGTTTGATTGAAATGTTAGCTGAATTTGACCCAATCATCCAAGAACATGTTAGACGTGTTACAACTCAAAAAGTTCATATTCATTATCTTGGGCATAACATACAAAATGAGTTGATTTCATTGCTTGGTTCTGCGATTAAAATTAAAATCATTAGAAAAATCAAACAGGCAAAGTATTTTTCAGTGATACTTGATTGTACTCCTGATGTTAGTCACCAAGAGCAGATGTCTTTGATAATAAGATATGTGGATATTTCTTCAGCTTCTGTTAGTATTGAGGAATCATTTTTAGGATTTTTGAATGTGAATGATACAAGTGGTCAGGGGATTTTTGATGTTTTACAAAATGAATTGAAAGAACTTGGTCTCGACCTATTTGACGTGAGAGGGCAAGGTTATGATAATGGGTCCAATATGAAAGGAAAACACCAAGGTGTGCAAAAGAGATTTTTAGACATAAATCCGAGAGCCTTTTATACTCCTTGTGGTTGTCATAGTCTTAATTTGACATTATGTGATATGGTTAACTCTTGTATTAAAGCTAGAATTTTTTTTGGAGTTGTTCAACGCCTTTATACAATTTTTTGCCAATTCTACTAAGAGATGGCAAATTTTGAAAGATAGTGTAAAAGGGTTGACTCCAAAATCATTGTCATCCACTCGTTGGGAGAGTCGTGTAGAAAGTGTCAAAGCTATAAGAACTCAAATGTTAGAATTTACAGAAGCTTTGCTTGAAGTGTCAGAAAATGATCTTGATCCTAAAATACAAAATGAAGCTAAATCCTTAACAACAAATGAGCTTGGTGATTTTGAGTTTTTGATGGCTATAGTTATTTGGTTTGAAATATTATCTGCAATTAATTCTGTTAGCAAGCTTTTACAGGAAAAGGATGTGCTTATTGATGTTGCTATGCAAAAAATTAAGGGGTTGATTTCGTATTTTGAGGGATATAGAGAAATAGGTTTTTATAAGGTATTGATTAACGCTAAGGAAATTGCGGTGGAATTGAATATTGCCCCAATATTTCTTCAAAGGCGTGTAATTAAAAGAAAAAGGCAATTTGATGAGAATTTGAATATCCCATCAGTCGAGCTATCAGAAGAAGAATCATTCAGGGTTAATTATTTTCTTTACCTTGTTGATTAAGTTGTTATTTCTCTTAATAAGAGGTTTGAGCAATACCAAGAGTATGAAAGTATTTTTGGTTTCTTGTTTACTTCTCAAAAGTTACAATCATTAGATGATGCAACTTTGAAGTCTTGTTGTACTAACTTTGAGCAGGCATTGAAACATAATGAGCAATCTGATATTGATGGGCATGAATTTTTTGCAGAGTTGAAGTTACTAAGAGAAATGATGCCTGAAGAAACTATAAGACCTACTGATATATTATTATTTTTAAAAGGCTTGGATTATTTTCCTAATACAGTTATTGCATATAAAATCTTATTGACTATTCCTGTGACAGTTGCTTCTGCAGAAAGAAGTTTTTCAAAATTGAAGTTGTTAAAGACTTACTTGCGGTCTACCATGTCACAAGAAAGGCTTAATGGATTGGCATTAGTAGCTATTGAAAATGATATTTTGGAGACAATAAAATATGAAGACTTAGTTGACGATTTTGCTTCAAAAAGTGTTCGTAGGAAGACTCTTTTTATGTAGTTAGATAATTTAAGTTGTAAGAAATGGTGTTAGTAGTTTAAACAATACCTTTGACCTTTTTGGTACTTCATTTGGTTAATATATAATTTTATCTTTTGTTTGTCATTTTTAATCATATATATATATATATATATATATATATATATATATATATATATATATATATATATATATATATATATATATATATATATATATATATATATATATATATATATATATATATATATATATATATATATATATATATATATATATATTTAGGCCCATTTTTAAAATTAGAACACGGCCTCTGAATTGATTGGGTCGGTCCTGGCTATAATATATCGTTAATTTTATTTGAGCATCACTAAAACAAACTTCAAGTTTACTGTCTGGTGTGGTTACAAAAACGCATCTCCGAATTCTGCTCGCGTGAATTCGAAGATGAATCACCAGAACAATCTATGGCAAAAAAAGGGTGTTTCAATGAGTGATGCATGAGGTGTATATTGAATTATTCTGGAGATGCATCTTTGGATTAAATTTTAAAATATATGTTGGGTGTGACTCAGTTTTAACGTTTTAATTGAAGTGAATGATGCGTCCGAAAATGTATCTCCATAATCTAATGAACAATTTTATATTATTATAGGGTGCTTTTCTATCAGATATGTGAGATTAGTAAATTCTTAAGGGAAAATGTTAGAGCATGTGTATTTAGCCCACAAAACTGTGGAGACTTGTTAGAGTTTGGAGCTTTTATGACTATGGGCCCTTTAGCTTTAGTGGTTTTTTTGGCTGCCAAGAAAGTTGGGTGGCCATGTTTAACGGGCTTGCATATATAAAACACTTGTTGATGAAGATTTTTAAAATACTTTTAGAAAGAGATGTAATTGGTATGCTAAGGTTGACGAATATTCGTTGTTATAGCAATGCGTAGATTTTGATGGTAAGAGTAATATTAAAAATTGTATTCACTGTATTGTTACCAAGATCCTCATACACTATTTCAATAATGAATGAATAATCATGTTGCTCTTAAAAAAAGGTAGTCTTGGATGGAAATTACGGTTTTTCTTTTTAACTTTTTGTACTGGATGAATTGAATGTCTATAGCATTTCCATCAGAGCTTTCTGCTACTCTCAATTATCATGCATATATCCCAGTGAACTATCCTATTTTGTTTATATAAAAATCAAAATGTTATTTTAACTAAAGATATTCGTGGTGTGATTTGGACAAATTTAGAGACAAACATTTATTTGATCTAAATATAAAATATATGCGTTTTGATTTGATTTTGGATGACGATATGATTTGAAAAGAAAAAAAAATTTAACTATGTTTATTTTTTATTGGTTTTTAATATTCAAAATTATAAATTGTAATTTTTTAATTAATAAGTTTTAATATAAAATTTAAAGAGATGCGTGGAGTAGTTCAAGTAATATGTACTAATTGAGTTAAATTAATGTAATTTATTAGTTTAAAATTCAATCTTATGAGACTGATATTTATGCATTAATCTAATGTAAAATTATATTAAAGGTGCTTTAAGTAAAAAAAAATTGTAACAGATAGATTTTAAAAGAAATTTTTTTGTAACAATTTGGTCAAGATGATTTTTACCTTCTTTTTCTCAATTTAAACATTTAAGAAATTTATAAATGTTGTATTTCTGATTGTATTTCATCATTTTTATATCACTTATAATAATTGCATCCACAATTAGTATATTTACTCTATTAAAAAGGGTAACAATGCACACGTATGATAACTTAGAGAACCAGATTATTATAAAAAAAATTATAGAACCAAGATATTTTTTTAAAAATAACTTAAAGAACCTTTGGTGTGATGTTATATTAATCTAAACAATTTGTTGATATTTAAAATTCAATAATTTAAAAAAAAATTAAAAACTAACTAATAATTTATTAATATAATATATCATAGCAATACTAAGAAAAGAAAAAAGTATATACCATTTGTTTAATTTAGTTAGATTCAATCTAAAATTTGATATAATGACACTAAAGACTTCTCGACAAGTGTACCGATAATGTCGCGGTAATAAAAAAATATCAAATTCATGCAATGTATAAAAAAAGGTAAAAATTGGGGATTTTCGAGTTTTAATGCGAAAAGTAAATAAGAGATTAACCAAAATTACGAAAGTGGTCAGATTGTGTTTTAGAATCTCATATTTATCTATTGTTGATGTTTGATGCCTTGTATGAATGATCTTATCACCATAACCCCACAATGAATTAACAAAACCGATATATCCGATCACTCACAAAATAACTCACTAACCACAACTTGGAGCTTTCTATCCCTAGTCCGCCAACGTAAGTAGGGTTAGGCGATGCACAAAACGTTAATTCCCTATGCCACTACTCAGGGTCTCCTTTTCCTATTCAACCAACGTAAGTACAACAACTGCTTTAGGTCCAACACATAAACTAATGACCAATATTCCCTATGTGCCCAATATCGGATTAAAAGAGTTTATCACATGAAAAACATTAATAATAATAAATAGTTGAATGGCATTACAGATAAAAAGGTTCATACAAAGTAAAATCAGCATAATACCCAACAATATTGAAAAAGATTCATCATAAGACAACCTAACCTAGAGGAGCTTAGCTACTCATAATTCATATTACAATACCACAATTGATGAATGAAAATAACATATGAATTCCCTTGATGTAATGGACTTTAATGGCTCTCGAAATCATGCTTTTCTCTCTAATTTTCATAATCCTTGTCAAAGTGCAAAAATTCTCGTTAAAAGAGCTCTTAATGGATCAAATGCGTAAGAAAAAGCCTAGAAAAATGGACCATAGCACGCGTGATGACTTGCATCGTACGCGTGATGCAACTATTATTATCACATTGCACACACGATGTTGCACGATGGTGCATGTGATTATTTTCGAAGCGTCACTTTTTCTGCTCCCCTTTTCACCCAAATTTTTACTAAGTACACAATCTTCACACGTAACTATTTTTCCCTCATTATTTGATCTTTCTTCTTCATTTTGTCTCATCTTTCACTTGTTTTCATCCGATTCTTCGATTAAATTCATGCAATAACAAATTGTTATCACAACCCCAAACTTGAACCATTGCTTGTCCTTAAGTAACTCGCTTGCAACTGTACATTTCAATAGAAAACAAGTCGCACAATAATAATCGAACATAACCAAATTAAATATTTTTTTTACCTGACCAATGTTCTAGCTTCCAACTTCTATCCAAAAAAATTGGAAAACGCCCTCAACATTGACAGGTATTGAACCTGCCCCTCAGGTCACTTTGGCTCACTCAATGGATAGGGTGACCTCTCAATCAACATGAAAAATCAATTATGCTTATCTTAATCATGTTCTAATACAATTCATCACAAAAATCACAACACACGCGTTAGAGGTCTTTTCAGGTTGTAACTTGGCTTATGTTTGAGGAGGATATTTTTAGAAAAGTACATTTAAACATTTGGAGTAGGTGCCTAGTTCTCCTTCTACTTTCATTATTTTTCTTTTCTCTTTTTTTTTAAGAAGTGTCTTTTTCCATATCTTATTTCCTCATAATTTTTAAAATTCTGGCCAATATTCTCTAGTACCCTAACCTCAAACTTAAAAATTTTCTCAATTCCAAGAGCAACCCCAAACTTAATCTTTTTCATACACTTTAGGAACTAAATTTCTACCTAACTCCAAAGAGAGGGTGGAAATAAAATATCTTTCAAGTCATATGGCTAAGAATGTTAGGCTATGTCACCGAAAGAAAGACTAAAGCTCAAACTGGTTAGAAATAGATATACCTATTACTACATGGCAATTTAAAAAGGCTTAAAGATATAAATAAAAAACTGCCTTAGTGTGTGTCAGTCAAACTGGATAAATTTAATCATCAATAAAAACCAAATAAAATAATAATGCATGGATACACTCATTAAGAAATAAAAGTGAACAATGGAAATTATTTGGCTATAACCTTACTATATGAGGTATCTGTAGGTTGAGTACAAGTTCGTTGATTCTTTTCTCATCCTTCTCCTTTAAATTTCTAGTTTCTATTGTGATGATCAAGTTTCTTTTGGATCATTCGTTCAAGGCTAAAGTGATATAATTGCAAATCTAAAAGAAACAAACAACTACAAACTAGTTTATTACAAAAAGTATAGATCTTCATGGAAGGGTCATGCTCGAGTGGCTAATTCCTCTTTTGGACTGTCTCGAATAAAAATAAAGTAAATTATGCAAAACAAAAACTGGTTATAACTAATGGGTTGCATCCCATCCAGCGCTTCTTTTTCGTTATTAGCTTGACGGTAGCCTAAGGCACGTTAGGCGCAAGGGATACCCTCACATAGGTCACTCCATTTCTTCTTTTTCCTTTGTCTACTTCGCTACCTCTTTCGTCCAGATGGTAGCAATTATCCAAGTTCTCCATATACGATGTCCATTCATACACCTTGAAAACCAATTTTTCTTTATTGAACTTCAAGATAAGTTCCCCAGTTTCTACATCTACCTTTGTTTTTCCAGTTACCAAGATTGCTCATCCGAGAATAACAGATCCTCTTGAATCTCCTTTTGTATCAAGCACTACAAAATCTGCAGGAAACACTAATTCATCGACATGTACTAACATTTCTCGTAATATACCAATGGGTTGAGCAATATATGAGTCAGCTAGAGTGAGAGTCATGTTATTCGGTGTGATTTCACGCACTTTCAATTATTTAACCTTTTTCATTGGCATGACATTTATTCTAGATCCAAGATCACATAGAGAATGCGGAATCTTCACTCCACCAATATTACAAGAAATAGTAAACTTATCTAGGTCTTATACCTTTGGTGGATATGATTGAGATATTACTATATCATCCTTTTCAGTCATGTTTACATGCTCTTTGACCACTTTCTCTTTCGTCCCCTTTAGTAATTCCTTCATAAATTTAACAAACTTATGCATTAGTTCTAAAATTTGATGGAACGAAATACTTACCTAGAGAGTAGCTATAATTTCCTTGAACTTTGCAGACATCCTTGCCTCATCGTCTTGAACCGGTTTATTTTTAATTATCGGGTATGATGGTTTTATGTAATCCTGTAAATGAGGGTTTGGTTAATTCAGGATCTATTTCTTTTTTCTTCTCCAAGGAAAGTTCTTAACAATAAGTTGATCAATGGTGACTCTTCTTTTCTCTTGGTCACCTTGATTACTACTATCCTCTTTTTCAATAACACTTTCTTTAACTATATTATCTTCACCCTTTTCAATAATCACCCTAAAACCTGTTTCCACCATATTACATCATTCATTCTTAGGATTGTCTACAATGTTACTTGTAAATCCTATGAGTGCAACCTTCCATTAGATGTATTTTTATTATGTTAAAAATAAGATACTTTAGCATTTATGTACATTGGACGATATCATCTGAGTATAGTTGTGCATTATAGCATTAGGAAGCATGGCAATATGTTGGAAAAGGTTTAGAAAAGATTCATGCATCAAGAAAAGGTTTTATGCATCAAAACTTTGTTTTATGTGAAAAACAACCTATAGGTCGACACATACGCATTATAGGTCGACACATAGAGATATTTTTTCTCTACAGGTCGATACATACGTTTTATAGGTCGGCTCATATTCTGCATTTTTAAAACATGTACGCTCTGTTAGATGTGCCGCCTCTACAGGTCGACACATAACCTGTACAGGTCGACAAATGACTTGCATAGGTCGACACATACATTAAAAATCTTGAAAATTTGCATTGTTTTTTATTCCTTTAGCATTCCTTTTGCTTCATACTTATTTACATATATATACTTGATACATGAATCATTTCTAATGTTTCTATATAGTAAAACCTATACCAAACCGGGATTTCAAAGCATTCTCATCATCTTCAACCTCATTTTATGCATACACACAAACAAACTACACATAATCATTCTTTGTTTGGGTGCCTCTAGAATTAAGGTTGATAGCATCGAATTTAGGTTGATTGTACTGTAAATTGGGTTTAAATATTTGATGGTTTCAAATAAGAAAACTTAGTTGGGTTTTTTCTTCAAGATCATTTAGAGATTTGGAGGTTTTGGACAAGATTACGTAATTTGGATCTGATCAAGTGAAGTCTTTGAAGAACGGGGGGTTCTTGCAAAGGAGTAGCATAGGATGGTGGATCGCATTGGTAAATTTTAGGTTACAACAATTGTGCATTTTAGATTCGATCGAGTGAAATATTTGAAGAACAAGGAGTTTCTTGCAAAGTAAGGTTAATTTCATTATCTCAATTCGAGTTCGAATTGAGGGTAAATGTACCCATAGTGAGGTTGATTGGGGAACTTCCTAAACAAATCCTTGTGTACTATGTCTCTGTTTGTCTGTTTGTCTCTCTCTCCCTCTCTCTCTCTCTTTCTCTCTCTCTCTCTCTCTCTCTCTCTCTCTCTCTCTCTCTCTCTCTCTTATTTTCCATTTGCAAATTGTAGATTTCATCGATCGTGCGATAAATTCATTTGGATAATATTTTTTATTACACTTTCAAATAGGTGATGTTGAGTTGATCATAATCCTTTAGGTTGTGATTTGATTTTAAGATCAACTATACCATATAAATTTCCAAACCATATTGATTCCATATTATGTGTTTGACAAATTGTCTCAATAGATTTTTGTGGGAATTATCATTGAAAGTAGAGTATCCTTGTTGCTTTGCATTCAAGTGTTTGTGATTAATTGTGTTTGGTAAATTTTTAATTCATTATCTTACCGTGATTACAATTACGCATATCCGAGTTTTTTGATAGCGGGTTCGGTTAAACGATTTTGATCCGGGATGCTTCCGCGCACCATAATTTTTTTAAAACAATTTTTTGTCAAAGTTTTTAACTAGTGATCTATTAACCCCCCTCTAGATCTAAACTTGTCGTCTAATAAATCCTCCACTTGAGCTTGGCAAAGCAGCTATTTATCTAAATAACTGACCAATCTGCATCTTTAAATTTTTGAAAGACGCATCATGGTTTCTACTCATTGCTTCATGGTTCTTATTTACCTGATCAAACCAAATTTGAGTGACTTTGATGAAATTCCGCAAGGTCTCTTCCAACTGTGATGGTTTTCTTTGAAACAAAGCTTGTTGGCCTTGTTGCATTCCGTGATAAACATTTGCATTTTGATTATTGATCCAACGAAAATTTTTATGATCTTTCCAACTCGGACTATATGTGTTGGAATATAGGTTGTTCTTCTAAAAGGTTCAATCTTGATCGACCTTTCGCTTTTTAAACGGTACTCACTTATACACATCTTTTCAATAAGGTCTTTCACCTATGGTTCAGTCATTGAGCGGATAGTGCCTCCCGCGGAAGCATCCAACAATATACGACATTGATTCGTGAGGCCTTTAATGAAATTTTGCATCTGCTCCATATTATTCATATTGTATGTCGGGCATCTGCGTAACAAAAGTTTGAATCTTTCCCAAGAGTCATAAAGTGACTCAATTTCCTACTACTCAAAATTCACAATTTCTACTCGGCGCTTGGTAAACTAAGTAGATGTGAAGAATCTCTCTAGGACTTTATTCTCCAATTCCTTCCAAGTCTGAATTGTAACATTTGGAAGGAAAAGTAACCAATATTTCCCCTTCTAATTAGTGAGAACCCAAACAAATTAAATTTAACATGGTCTTCAGTGACATCGGTTGGTTTGCACATTGGAGTTGTTTCTAGAAGCGTACAAGATGCTCCCACGGGTCTCTAATGGTGTTCTCGTCGAACATATTTTTTCTTAAACCTGAAAGTACAAAATTCTTAATATCAAAGTTAGCAGGGTTTGTTGGTACAAACCCTCTCGAAACCTGCCCTTCATTGGTTCTTTTATAGTAATCCCCCACAGTCAGCGGTGGTACATCTTCCATGATGGTTTCTTCTTCAAAGTTAGAAAAAATCAGTTTTTGATCTTCAACTAAGATCCCTTGAACTATATTTGCCTCCCTGACTACTCTCTTGTTAGCACGTGCGATTCTTTCAATTTCTGGATCAAATGATGTCAGCGCCAATCCTGAGTTGCGCATACACAAACAAAAAATACCTCAGTAACACTATGAATATTAAGAAAATAAAAAATAAAGTAAAGCATTGCAAAAACTTTGCCTTGTTGAGATATCAACAGTCCCCGATAACGGTGCCAAAAACCTGATGACTTCTCGGCAAGTGTACCGATAATGGTGCAGTAATAAAAAAAAGATTGAATCCACATGGGACTCTTCTAACAAGAAAACATGTGTGTAATATAAAAAAAATAGCAAATAGGGGGGGGTCAAGTTTTAATGCGGAAAGTAAATAAGAGATTAAATAAAATTACGAAAGCAGTCAGGTTGTATTTCAGAATCCCTTATTTCTCTATTGTTGATGTTTGATGCCTTGTATGAATGATCTTATCACTATAACCTCATGGTGAATTAATAAAACTGTTATAGACCATCCCTCATGAAATAACTCACTAACCACTACTCAGAGATTTATATCCCTAGTCCGCCAGTGTAAGCAGGGTTAGGCAATGCACATAACGTTAATTCCACATGCCACAAGTTGGGACCTTTTATTCCTATTCAACAAGCATAAGTACAACAGTTTACTTACGTCTAACACATAAACTAATACTCAGTATTCCATATGCCCAAAATAAGATTAAATGAGTATCTCACATAAAAACCATTAAGAACAATAAGCAATTCAATGGCGTTAGATCAAAAGGTTCATACAAAGTCAAATTAACATATTATCCAACAATATTGAAAAAGGTTCATCATAACACAACCTAACCTAGAGGAGATTATCTACTCATAATTTATATTACAATACCATAACTGATGACTGAAAATAACATATGAATTCCCTTGAAGTAATGGCCTACATTGGCTTCAAATGCCCTAAAAACCTCCTTTGATGCTCTCCAAACTGTGCTTTGCTCTCTAATTTTCGTAACCCTTGTCAAAATGCAAAAATTCTCGTTAAAATGAGCTCATAATGGATCAGATGCGTAGGAAAAGTCCCAGAAAAAGGGACCATCGCGAGCGTGATGACTTGCTTCACTCTTTATGTTCCCCTTTTCACCCAAATTTTGATTAAGTTCACAATCTTTAGGCTTAGCTATTTTTTCCTCATTCTTTGGTCTTTCTTCTTCATTTTGGCTCATCTTTCACTTTTTTGATCCAATTCTTCGACTAAATTCATCAAATGATGGACTGTCATCAGGAACTTATGACTCAAGCCAAAGACAGACCAGGAGAAACTCAACACGTACATAAGAGTAACTCATACAAGCTTAAATCCCGAGTCACTAAGAGAAAAAATGTGTCAGAAAGCACCATGATCAAGGTCATTCCTGTTACGACCAATCTCTCCTCTAGAGGTTCTAAATAACCTCCTACGAAGAATAACAGAGAGGGTGTGGGGAAGTCTATTGTTGGGGTGGGCTATGTTTAAGGTCGCTGATTCATATGTTCAGTAAGCGGAAGAGATGAAGCTTGAGCTTTATAAAATGAAAGAGGCTTAATTTATTAGTCAAAGTTTGCTTTCCTCAGATAATGAGATTTTGGCCTTGAAAAATATTTAGAATCAGACCACAAAAAGAGTAACTCATTGAAAGAAAATAAATAGTCTATAGAGACTATCTTCAAATCTCATTGCGAGAAACTTTCTCAGGTCGAGCAAGAGACAACCAAACGAGACAAATCCTTGATTTAACAGCTGGTGGCTCAGCCAACTTTGCAACAGCCACCGGTATGAAGAAGATAATTGAAGCTATTGCCTCGAACGAGCATTTAGAGTTATATGACAGGGTATCAAGCAAATCTGCAGTTATTGACTTGAAGCTTGAAACTAACAAACAGGTGAAAATTGAAGAAGCTGTTGTTACGGAGGTAGAGAAAAGGTTGAAAGCACTGAACATAGGTGCTCAGAAAGTGGCTCAAGTGCAACAGGCACCGAGTGAAGTGTGCGGCATTTGCAATGGACCACACAATACTGTTCATTGCTTTACAACACCGCAACAGATCGAAGATATAAAATTTTTAAAGCAAAACAATCCCTACTCCAACACATACAATCCGGGGTGGAAGAATCATCCCAACTTTGCATGGAAAGATCAAAGAGGGAACGTGCAACAACAGGCACAAGGTCAATATCAAAATCAATATCAGCAGCAGCAACAACAGGTACCTAAGAAGGCAGATTGGGAGATCGCAATTGAAAAGATGGCAGCTCACAACATCCAATTCCAAGAGGAGACTCGAAATAATCAGAAGAACACTACAACATCCATAAAAAATCTTGAAATTCAGATGGGTCAAATTGCTCAACAGTTAGCCTCAAACTCCCATCCACCTGGCACGCTTCCTAGTGGGACAGTCGTTAATCCTCGTAATCAAAGTCACATTAAAGCTGTGGTCACCGGAAAAGGAAGAGCTAAGGAACCACAAGTTGACGAACAGGTTGAAGAAGATGGATTGTTGGAAGTTGACTTGGAGATTAGAGAAGATCCGAAACAAACTGAAGAAGTGGTGGTCAAGCCGACAAGCCAGCAAGAGAAACAAAAACCAAAGATTATTCTTCCTTTTCCGACAAGAACAAAGAAGAAAGATCTCCATGAATTTTTTTTTCATAAATTCTTAGAATTATTCAAGAAGCTCGAGATCAACATACCTTTTGCTGAAGCTCTGGAACAGATGCCGATCTACGCCAAATTCATGAAAGACATCATATCGAAGAAAAGGTCGATCGACAGCGAGCCAGTCATGCTAACTGAAACTTGTAGTGCTATTTTGCAGGGCCTAAAAATTCCGATGAAGAAAAAAGATAGAGGTGCAGTCACTATACCTTGTACCATTGGAGACGGATCATTCAAAAAGGCACTGATCGATTTGGGAGCAAGTGTTAGTCTAATGCCCCTCTCGATTTACAAAAAACTTGAGTTAGGGGAGGTGCATGATACTCGCATGACACTGCAGTTTGCGGATCATTCTATGAAGAGACCCTATGGTATAGCAACAGATGTTCTGGTGAAGATTGATAAATTTGTATTCCCGGTGGATTTTGTGATACTCGAGATGCCGGAAGATGAGGAGATTCCTCTCATATTGGGAAGACCTTTCCTGGAAACTGGAAGATGCATGATAGATATTGAGGAAGGAACCATGACCCTCAAAGTTTATGATGAAAAGGTCAAAATTGATGTGAGGGATACTATGAAATTCAAGGATGACGAAGGGGAGAGTAAAAGTATTGAAGTGTTAGATACAGTTTTTGCTCAATCTATGCAGATTACAACACCCAAGCTTCCTTTGGAGAGAAATTTGAGTTTATCTATCGTTGAGGATATTGAAGGAATTGATGAGAAAGAATCCGAAGTGGTAGCGATGTTTAAGGAACAACCGCCTTGGGTTCGTTCCCGACCGCAACGGTGGGAGGAGCTTCGACCTAAAACATCTTCAGAATCGAAACAGGATATAAAAAAAAGGGGATAGAGTTGAAACAATTACCAGAATATCTCAAATATGTCTTTCTTGACAATGAGGAAAAATGCCCAGCAATCATCAATTCAGGTTTGAGAGAGACCCAAGAAGGAGAGCTAATCAAAGTCCTAAAGAAATACAAGGGTGCTATTGGGTGGGTGATGGACGATTTGAAAGGAATCAGCCCGACAATATGTATGCACAAGATTTTGATTGAGGATGATCAGAAACCGGTCGTCCAACCTCAAAGAAGACTGAATCCAGCTATGAAAGAAGTTGTTCGCAAGGAGGTTGTGAAAATTTTAGATGCGGGGTTAATTTACCCAATATCTGACAGTTCGTGGGTGAGCCCAGTTCATGTGGTACCAAAGAAGGGAGGGACAACTGTGATAAAAAATGAGAAAAATGAGTTGATCCCCACCCGTACTATTACAGGTTGGAGAGTTTGCATAGACTATAGAAGACTTAACACTGCTACAAGGAAGGACCATTTTCCGTTACCTTTTATCGATCAGATGTTGGAAAGATTGGCAGGTCATGATTTCTACTGTTTTCTGGATGGGTACTCAGGGTACAACCAAATTGCTGTGGCACCTGAGGATCAAGAAAAAACAGCGTTCACATGCCCGTATGGAATCTTTGCTTATAGAAGAATGTCGTTTGGTTTATGCAACACACCTGCGACATTTCAGAGGTGCATGACATCCATATTTTCCGATATGCTTGAGAAGCATATGGAGGTGTTTATGGATGATTTTTCGGTTTTTGGATCTTCTTTCGAAAATTGTTTGTATAATCTGTCACTTGTGCTGGAGAGATATCAACAAACCAATCTAATCCTGAATTGGGAAAAGTGTCACTTCATGGTGAGAGAAGGGATAATACTAGGTCATAAAATTTCCCATCAAGGAATAGAAGTTGACAAGGCAAAAGTGGAAGTGATCGCCAATCTCCCTCATCCTGTGAATGAGAAAGGTATACGGAGTTTCTTGGGACATGCAGGATTCTATCGTAGGTTCATAAAAGATTTCTCTAAGATCGCAAAACCTTTGACTAGCCTGCTTGTGAAGGATACTCCGTTTCTGTTTGACAAAAAGTGCAACGAAGCCTTCGAGACTCTGAAAAATAAATTGGTGTCTGCTCCTATAGTGATCTCGCTTGACTGGTCTCTACCCTTTGAGATAATGTGCAATGCGAGCGATATAGCAGTAGGGGCAGTTTTGGGGCAAAGAAAAGACAAACGCCTCCACGTCATCTACTATGCTAGCCATGTGTTGAATCCAGCCCAGATGAATTATGCAACCACAGAGAAGGAGTTACTGGCTGTGGTTTATGCCTTTGACAAATTTAGGCAATACTTGTTGGGAACAAAGGTAATTGTTTATACTGACCATGCTGCGTTGAAATATCTTTTTTCTAAACAGGACTCGAAGCCAAGGCTGCTCAGATGGATCTTGCTGTTGCAAGAATTTGACCTTGAAATTCGAGACAAAAAGGGGTGTGAAAACACCGTTGCTGACCACCTATCTCGAATGTCACCGATTGAAGAGACGGAAGAGGAACATCCCATAAAGACGAATTTATAGATGAAAGAATCCTCGCGGTGGTGGGTGTTCCTTGGTTTGCTGACTACGCAAATTACCTGGTGGGTGGTATAATTCCTGACGACTTTGATTATAACAAAAAGAAAAGGTTTCTTCATGATTGCAGGTTTTATTTGTGGGACAAACCATTCTTGTATAAGAAAGGGGTAGACGGACTAATTCGTCGATGTGTCCCTGAGGAAGAACAAAATGAAGTCTTAAAGGCATGTCATGACTCAGATTATGGGGGACACTTTAGTGGAGACAGGACAACCGCAAAAGTCCTCCAATCAGGGTTGTACTGGCCTACGTTGTTTAAGGATGCCCAAGTCGTTGTGAAGGAATGTGACAGATGCCAACGGACAGGAAATATTTCTAGGAGGAATCAGATGCCTCAAAAGGGCATGCTTGAAGTGGAATTATTTGATGTTTGGGGGATAGACTTTATGGGGCTATTTCCACCCTCATTTGGAAAAAATTATATTCTGGTGGCTGTGGACTATGTCTCCAAATGGGTGGAAGTCGTAGCCCTCCCTTCTAATGATGCGAGAGTAGTGGTAAAATTTCTCAAACAAAACATCTTCTCAAGGTTTGGTGTGCCTAGAGCACTTATCAGTGATGAAGGAACACATTTCTTGAATAAGCTCATGGAGAACTTATTGAAGAAATATAATGTGAAGCACAAGATTGCCACACCATATCATCCCCAAACGAGTGGGCAAGTTGAAGTGTCTAATCGGCAAATTAAATAGGTTTTGGAAAAGACAGTGAGTGCTTCAAGAAAAGATTGGGCAATCAAATTAGATGACGCTTTATGGGCGTACCGAACCACTTTCAAAACCCCAATCGGCATGTCTCCGTATCAACTGATTTATGGTAAGGCGTGTCATCTTCCTCTGGAATTAGAGCACAAAGCCTTTTGGGCATCCAAGTTCTTAAATTGTGATCTTGCAAAAGCCGGTGAATCCCGAATTCTTCAACTTCACGAGTTAGAAGAATTTCGTAATCAGGCATATGAGAATGCAAAGATGTACAAGGAGCAAACACGGAAGTGGCATGATCAGAGAATCATCAGGAAAGATTTCTGGGAAGGACAACTGGTATTGTTGTTCAATTCGAGGCTCAAGTTGTTTCCTGGGAAATTAAAATCAAGATGGTCCGGGCCATTTGTCGTGCATAAGGTTTTTCCCCACAGAGCAATAGAGATTAAGAACCAAGACTCTGGGGATACATTCAAGGTGAATGGCCAGAGGCTGAAGCCCTATTACATAGGCCAACAGCCTGGATTGATTGACCATGTGCGCCTCACCTAATAAGGTGGACAACCTTCGAGCCATGCGATGTTAAACGAAGCGCTTCGTGGGAGGCAAACCACGTGTTCGGTTGTTAACTTATTTTGTTTTTTTCTTTTCTGTATGGGTGTGAAACGCTGTTGCAGGTAAGGAGTGGAACTTGGAGAGTATAATCATCATCACCTCTCAGCGAAAGGATGCCGAACCTATGAAGCATAGCAGAATTCAGAAATTGAGGAAAACAGGTCATCCACACGGCCACCCGTATGGTGACACACGGCCCATGTCGTGCTGCAAGAGGAATACAGGTCATCCACACGGCCACCCGTGTGGTGACACACGGCCGTGTTAAGTAAAACAGTGGATTAACACGGGCGCCCGTGTGGTGACACACGGCCGTGTTAATTAAAACAGTGAATTAACACGGGCGCCCGTGTGCAGGAACACGACCGTGTTGTTCGTAACGGGTTAATTTTTCAAATTTTGTGATTTTGGGTATTTTTAATGTGGGGACCCACTTGCTATTACATCTCTTCCCCACCACTTATTCTCACTTTTTCTGATTTTTGAAAGCTTCTCTCTCCCTCTTCCTCCATTGTTAACCTAGCCTCCATCAAATTAAGCTTCATTTTTCTCATAGCTCCACTCACTTTAACCTCATCTCACCTTCACAAAAATCGTTCCTCTCGCCGTCCTCTACACAGTGACGGTGGCAGTTTTCACTAATTTGTTCTTTGGATTTTGCGAAATTTTTGCAGGTACCATTATGCCCCCAAAGCGTATAAGCAAGGAGAAGGATGTAGCCACGTCTTCTCGGCCAAAGCAACGGGCTAGACGCTCTACGAATCCTCATGGCATTTTGTTTGAACAACCGAATCATCAAGAGAGGTATGTGATTCTCGCTAAACGTAAGCTCATTCCGACACGATATATGTGTGATGCTACACTGGATGAGTTAGGTTTAAAGGAAGAGGTGCACCGCATGTTTCACAACATCGGTATGTTAGAATTCATGCAATTCGAAGCACCGACCTTCGCTCGTATCACACTAGAATTCTTAAGTACAGTTGAGTTTAAGATGAGGAGAAGGTGGACAGGTTCGGAGATGGAATTTTATGGTCAAATTACTTTCCGCTTGTTTGATGAAGATCACGAGTTATCTGTTGAGGACCTTGGGAGTATTCTGAGACTCCCGGTATCTGGACCCGGAACCCCTCCAAACACTTTTTCTGCAATTGATTTCTGGAGGGCTATTACAGGTAAAACTGGCTATAACCCTAGCTCGGGAAAAGCTTCTGGGATTCATAACCCGTGCTTCAGATATGCACAAAAAGGGTTAGCCTACACCTTGTTCGGACGGGGTGATAGTACCGGGGTCGCTGCTAAGAGAGAGTTATTTTTTCTTCATTGCATGGCCCACAATGAGCGAATCAATGCAGCGGCTTTCGCCGCCAATCATTTGAAGCAAGTTGGCCACGCAACTACCAGTGATATTTTTGTGGGATGTATGATCACGCAGATTGTGGGCCACTTTGGGTATGATCAACTCTTGCTGGAAGAAACGGAAGTGATGGGAAAGACTAAGATCGACATGCACACTCTAGTAAATCAGCAAATGATTGCCATCAGGCCGACTCATTACTCTCTGGTGATTCACAATGTGGAAGTGCTCGCACTACCAGCACCTGGTTCCATTAGCATTGCCAATATTGCTAACTGGTTGTATACAGGTTCAGCCCCATCTATAGGGGAAGATGCTCAGTTTGACCATGACCTTTCAGGTGAGGAAATGGAAGAAGATGAGGGCCAGCTGCCCATGGTATGCCACCCTCACATGATTCGAGCCTACATGGTGAAGGATCCTCTTTCATGTCTCAGGACCAGTGGGGTTGGCTCCAGACTGAGATGGGAACTCTCCGCACCGAGCAAACCAGACAAGGTGCGGAATTAGATAGACAGAGTGTGGAACTGTTCCGACAAGGGACAATCATGGATGACATGCAAGCCATGATGCAACGTCTGATGTTGCATTTCCCGCACGATCCTCCGCCTCCTCCACAACAGTGATCACTGTAAGTCCCCTTCGTTTTTGAATTTAAACATTGAGGTCAATGTTTAGTTCAAGTGTGGGGGGGGGGGTGTCGCAACCTGAAAAATACAGTGCGCGAAAAAACAACCGGCAAAAGAGAAGAAAGACAGAAGAGTCGCCACCGTGTGTTATTCATCCCAAAGGAGGGAAAGGAAACGCTCGAAGTAAACCTGAAAAAGGAAAGGACAAGACGGGGCCTCGCAACCAAATCTTGGGTTCGGGAGTCGGTTATGCGAAGGGAAGGTATTAGCACCCCTACGCATCCGTAGTACTCTACGGGATCCACTCTTGTGGTTCTTGTCTAAAGGGTGTGGGTCTATCTAATGCACTATTTACTAAAAAAACTAAAAAAGGGGTTAAGGGAAAATGACTCGCATGGACGTCGCATCCACTGAATACGTATCTCATCTGGATATGAGAATCAGAGTCTTCGTAGCTCGGCTGACCTATGGGTTGGGGGATGTGTGCTCGCTAAGACATCGCGTCTTATGCTTACGTATCTCATCTGGAATGAGAATCAGAGCAAGCCGTAGTTCGGCTGACTACGGGGTTATGGGTTATGGGATGCTCAAGGGCAAAAAGGCAGTCCTTGACGAAGGAACCGCGCTACTTTTGGGGATACGAATACAAAACACAAAATATGTATCTTAAAGTAAAATGCCACCAAGGGGCTCAAACATTGCCTCCTATCGAGGTCTTCCAGCTAAGAAAGCGGTAAAGTACGAGAAAGGGAAAAAATTACCACACGGATAAAGATCCGAAGTTACAGCAATTAAAGGGATAAGCAACCCTGAAATCTCTCCAGCTAGACCATCAAAGAAAATCAGTCAATACGAGTAATCAGAATAGACCTCCGCATGGTATCCCTACAAGAGTATGTGAGTCCTCACAAAAACTCGATAAAAGGGGTTAGGCAAACAGGATGAAATCAAAAGAAAACAATGCCATGGCAACACAAGACAGATGAGAACAAAACAGAACGAAAAGCGAATACTGTCACGTTCGCGACTGCATCGCCTAGCGAAAGCTTAGCGAAGCGGCTAGCGAGCGCCTGCGGGTTTTGGATTTCTCATTGATAATAGTACGATTTTAAGGACTCCAAACCCCTATGGCATTCATCTCAGAAACAAAATTATTAAACATTCGAGGCAATAGTCACATATTCGTACACAAATATAAGCCCGTGGGCAAAACCTGATGTTACCTCATACATTTATTGTATTCAAATTCAAGGCATAGAGTAATAGGAACAAGGCATACCTGATGAGAGATCGATTAAAATTGAACGGCACGGCAGGATTCGCAAAGCAACGTTAGGGTTTGTGTGAGGCGGAGTGACCTCCTCAGAGCTGCCGGAAGATTGCTGTAGAGTAATCCCTAGGTCTCCTTCTCTCAAGATCTTTCTCCAGTGAAACTCCCGTGAAATTCCAAGTGTTTTGTCCTCTACTGAAACTCTTATATTTATAGCTGATTTTAGTGGACTTGTGGGCTTAGAATGAGGTCAACTGAGGCCCAAAGCTTTTCTGTTACTTTCTGAAATGCGCGCCCTTCGCCTAGCGAAGGATCTGCTCGCCTAGCGAGCATGACAGTACTCTTCGCTAGGCGAAGCATCTGCTCACCTAGCGAGCATGACAGCTCAGCAGCAGATTCTTGCTTCTTCAAGCTTGGTAATTTGAACGGTGAATAGGCCCCATTTGGATTTGTTGGTAGTACCTCACGTCTTTTCCTTGTGTTGACTGATCGTCTAAGTAGAACCCACAAAGTGTCCTGGATAATGCTCGAGCTTCTTGGAGCTAATCCTGAATGACATGATGCAATGTGATATGAAATGCTAAATGACCTAAAAAGTGAATGCATGAATGAGGAGGGCAAATTTTGGGGTGTTACAGCTGCCCCTATTCAATCAACTGGAGACCCGAAAAGAAGATAGCAGCGGCTTTCGCACTTTCGAGGTATCAAGGGATTGAATACAATAAAAGCCCAAAAATTTGCACTGAAGTGGAGTGAAGTAACAATGCCTGTCAGAATCGGCAAAGAGGTGGTCTTGAAAGAAGAATCTGTCTGGTACGGTGAAAGTCCGTCTGAACACCGAAAAAGAATGTTAACTTGGATACCAAAATAAATGGTAACACAGAAATAACCATGGCCTGAATGCCGCTCATCAGTCTGAATACTGGAAATGACTTCGATCTGAACATCGGAAAACTGGCTTGAACGCCACTTCGGTCTGGATACCGGAAACTGGCCTGGATGCCACAAGTTGCCTCGACCTGATCGTCGGAAACTTCTTCGCTCTGAACATCGGAAAATCGGCCTGAATGCCACAAGTTGTGTCGACCTGATCGTCGGAAACTTCTTCGATCTGAACATCGGAAAACCGGCCTGAATGCCACAAGTTGCATCGACCTGATCGTCGGAAACTTCTTCGATCTGAACATCGGAAAACTGGCCTGAATGCCACTTCGGTCTGGATACCGGAAAACTGGCCTGAATGCCACTTCGGTCTGAATACCGGAAAACTGGCCTGAATGCCACTTCGGTCTGAATACCGGAAAACTTCATGTCTGTCGGCATCGGCAGAAATAGGGAACGATAATAGAGGCGGCGCATGGGCCAATGACACTTGTTGGGGATAACAAAGGTAAGTCATGAACAATCTTCAGTCTGAGTACTGGAAACAACTTCTAGCTTATAACTTGGGATACCGAGAATGTTTTATGCTTACATGCGTATGTTTGAATTTTTCAATGGCGTAATGCTCCATGAAAATGGAAATGCTACGCGATTTGGAAGGATGCAATGCGATACGATTCTACATGCAGGGATGCAAAATGCTGGGTAGAATGCCAAGCTGAGGCAAGGGGATCTGCTGGGGAAATGATCACCATCTTCTGGACCCTGGCAAGGCTGCTGGAGATGCACAGCGCAAAGAATTATGTGGGGAAATGACCCGCCACATGGTGTTCTAGCAATGACGAAATACCGAGATTCAGACTGGGGAGAGAACGACACTGAAAACCTGCTGTTGGGGAAGCGACGGTGGTTCTGGCAACCACAATCTGCGAGAGATGACTTAGCAGGGGAAGTAAACACCGATACGGTACCGAGGTTCTGCTTCAAGGAAAGAAACCATGGATCTGGCATTGGGATTATCGATCTGGCCTCGAACTCTAAGGAGCAGCCACTTCTGCTGGGAAGATACAGTCTGGCACTGTCAACTCCGCTGGGGATATATAGTCTGGCACTGTCAACTCTACTGGGGAGTGTATGTCCTGAAACAAACGCTTGGGGAAGTACAGTGGTGAGAACCTGCTGGGGATTGAAGAATCCAATACTCTGATAAGCTCTGCAGGGATAAGACACTGAATTCGTCTGTTGGCGACTTCACTGGGGAAGATGTTCACGATCATCTGCAGGGGATTTTAAGGAAATGCCCCGAGGGTATCTGTTCTGAATAGACGATCCAAAGCACTTAAAATTTACAGCAATTTTAAATGTTTATTAAGCATGTACCTGTAAAGCCCTTATGTGTCATGATGCACTGTTTATCAAGAATTCGGACGTCATTTTTGCAAACAAAACAGTAAAATAAAAATGAAAACAGAGATATACTGAATAACATGATTTTATTGATTGAATGGCCTCTGAATAGGCATTTACATCAGGAAGCAACCCCTGGAAAGAGGTAATCGCACAAAAGATAAAAACAGAAATTAATCTAATGGCAATGTGAAATGGATTTCTATTGGGTTCCAATTCTGCTATGACCTGCCCGTCTTCAAGATCCTCCAGATGATCAGCCTTCTGAAAAGGTGATTGGACTATTTCCTACCTTTCGAAAATTTCCAGTCATCGACATGAGATGAGATTCAGAACTAACTCAGAACGCAGTCATTCGCTTAATCCCTAATTTTTGCCTGGATCGCCCTTTTCGGGTTTTCGATCCACCGGGATACCCATTTTTGCCTAAGTTGCCTTTTCAGGTTTTCAACTTACCGGGTGTACGATCTTTTCATTTTTAATCCCTAATTTTTGCCCGAACCTTCTCATTTTCTTGGTTCGTCGGGATGCCCATTTTTGCCTGGACTATTCTTTTTATTGTCCAGCGAGTCTATTTTATGCGAAGTATTTTTTAACTGCGTCTTAGTTCACAGGGGAAGTGAAATCTTCACCATCCATAGTTGCAAGCATTAAGGCCCCACCATCAAAAACCTTGGTGACAATATACGGTCCATCATAGTTAGGAGTCCACTTGCCCCTGTGATCTGTCTGAGGAGGAAGGATCCTTTTCAACACTAAATCTCCGACTCGGAAACAACGAGGACGCACTCTCTGATCAAAGGCTTTCTTCATCCGACTCTGATACAACTGCCCATGACAAATGGCTGCCATTCGCTTCTCTTCGATAAGACTCAATTCATTGAACCTTGTCCGAATCCATTCAGCTTCATCTAACTTGACATCCAACAGGACTCTTAGAGAAGGAATCTCCACTTCAACAGGTAGGACTGCTTCCATACCATACACAAGGGAGTAAGGGGTTGCCCCAATCGACGTACGTACTGAAGTACGGTACCCATGCAAGGCGAAGGGTAGCATCTCATGCCAATCTCTGTACGTGACGACCATCTTATGCACAATCTTCTTTATGTTCTTATTTGCCGCCTCCACAGCACCGTTCATCTTAGGGCGGTAAGGGGAAGAATTGTGATGCCGAATGCTGAAGTTCTGACACAACTCTTTCATCATTTTGTTGTTGAGATTAGAACCATTATCAGTAATGATTCTTTCGGGGATCCCATAGCGACAAATGATTTCTTTCTTGATAAAACGGGCAACCACATGTCTGGTGACATTCGTGAACGACACTGCTTCGACCCACTTGGTGAAATAATCGATGGCAACAAGGATGAAGCGATGCCCATTGGAAGTTGTCGGCTCAATCTTTCCAATCATGTCAATGCCCCACATAGCAAACGGCCACGGCTAAGTCATCACATTCAGAGGATTTGGCGGCACATGCACCTTATCAGCATAAATCTGGCATTTATGACACTTCCGAGCATATTTGAAGCAATCTGATTCCATGGTCATCCAATAATAACCCGCTCTCAACAATTTCTTAGCCATTGCATGTCCGCCGGCATGAGTACCGAAGGAACCTTCATGAACTTCCTGCACTAACATGTCCGCCTCGTGTCTGTCCACGCATTTGAGCAAAACCATGTCGAAGTTCCTCTTATACAGCACATCGTCTTTGTTCAAGAAGAAACTGCCTGCCAATCTTCTCAAAGTCTTTTTGTCGTTGTTGGATGCCCCTGCAGGGTACTCTTGATTCTTTAGAAAGCACTTGATATCATGATACCAGGGCTTGTCATCGACTACCAGTTCAGCAGCAAACACATATGCGGCCCTGTCAAGGCGCATCACATCGATCCTGGGAGCATGGTTCCAACGAATTACCTTGATCATGGAGGATAGAGTAGCAAGTGCATCTGCCATCTGGTTCTCATCACGAGGTATATGATACAATTTTACTGTTGTGAAGAAAGTCAACAGTCTTCTCGTGTAATCTCTGTAGGGGACCAGAGTGGGCTGGAGAGTATTCCAATCACCATTCACTTGATTGATCACCAGAGCTGAATCTCCGAAGATGTCCAAAGTCTTGATTCTCAAATCAATGGCTTGCTCAATACCCAAGATACAGGCCTCGTACTCAGCTTCATTATTTGTGCACTCAAAAGTCAAACGAGCGGTGAAAGGCATGTGGGCACCTTTCGGAGTTGTAATGACAGCACCAATTCCACTTCCTCTAGCATTGACAGCCCCATCAAACAACAAAGTCCACTTTTCGTTTGGATCAGGTCCCTCCTCAACAACTGGCTCTTCACAGTCTTTCATCTTGAGGAACATGATGTCTTCATCTGGAAAATCCAACTTCATCGGCTCATAATCATCAATCGGCTGCTGAGCAAGATAGTCTGACAGAATACTCCCTTTGATAGCTTTCTGGGATGTATACTGGATATCGTACTCTGTCAATACCATTTTCCAACGAGCCACCCTTCCGGTGAGAGCTGGCTTCTCGAATATGTATTTGACTGGATCCATCTTGGAGATCAGTAGGGTTGTGTGAGACAGCATGTATTGTCTCAATCGCTTAGCAGCCCATGCAAGTGCACAACATGTCTTCTCAAGCATTGAGTATCTCGACTCGTAATCTGTGAACTTCTTACTCAAGTAGTAGATGGCATGTTCTTTCCTACCTGTCTCGTCGTGTTGACTGAGAACACAACCCATAGAATTGTCAAGTACTGTCAAGTACATAATCAGCGGTCTCCCTGGGACTGGAGGCATAAGGATAGGAGGATTCTGCAAATACTCTTTTATCTTCTCGAAAGCCCTTTGACAATCTTCATTCCACCTGATAGCGTGATCTTTCCTCAGCAATTTGAAAATTGGCTCACACGTGGTTGTTAGGTGAGAGATGAACCTTGCAATGTAGTTCAACCTCCCTAAGAAACTACGGACTTGCTTCTCTGTTCTTGGCTCAGGAATTTCCTGTATCGCTTTCACTTTGGCCGGATCCACCTCAATCCCTTTTCCGCTAACAATAAAACCCAACAATTTTCCCGATCTCACCCCGAAAGTGCACTTGTTCGGATTAAGTCTCAGTTTGAATTTCCTCAAACGCTCAAACAGTTTCTGCAAATTCACCAAATGTTCTTCTTCTGTCTGAGATTTGGCAATCATATCGTCCACATAAACCTCGATTTCATGATGAATCATATCATGGAACAGAGTCACCATAGCTCGTTGATATGTTGCTCCGGCATTTTTCAGACCAAACGGCATCACCTTGTAGCAGAAGGTGCCCCATGGGGTTATGAATGTTGTCTTCTCCATGTCTTCTGGTGCCATCTTAATTTGGTTATAACCAGAAAAGCCATCCATGAAGGAGAATACCGAGAACTGAGCTGTATTATCCACCAAAACGTCGATGTGAGGTAATGGGAAATCATCTTTAGGGCTAGCTCTGTTCAGATCTCGGTAGTCGACACACATCCGTACCTTTCCATCCTTCTTAGGTACTGGGACGATGTTTGCAACCCATGGCGGATAATTGGCGACTGCTAGAAACCATGCATCCAACTGTTTTTGCACGTCTTCCTTTATCTTGACAGCCATCTCTGGTCTTGTTCTTCTGAGCTTCTGCTTGACCGGAGGACAACCTTCTTTGAGAGGAAAACGGTGTACCACGATGTCTGTGTCAAGCCCTGGCATGTCCTGATAAGACCAAGCGAAGATGTCAACATACTCTTGCAGCAATTCAATCAGCCCTTTCTTCATATCATCTTCCAAAGCAGCCCCTATCTTGATTTCTCTCTTGGCGTCCTCGGTGCCGAGATTGATCACTTCAACAGACTCTTGATGCGGTTGAATGACCCTTTCCTCTTGTTTTAATAACCTGGTAAGTTCTTCAGGGAGTTCACAGTCTTCATCACCCTCTTCTTCAGCTTGAAAGATTGGATTTTCAAAGTCGAAACGAGCCATAGCAGAACTGTTATCAATAGGATCCGGTGATGTGCATCTGCATGAGTGATGGTATGTGCTTATGAGTGTGAAAGAAAAAAAAGTGGGAACTAAACAAAACATTGCCATTTTTTTTTATTTTTTGAAAAACTGCAAAAATAGAAAGACAGGGAACGAAATATTTGAATGCAAAAAGACGTCCTTCATTTATGATAAAAAAATGCAAGTGTCACATAGATGAGCCCTACAATGAGTCATTACGTCCTGGGCGGAACGTAAGACTTGGACATGCATGAATAAACAAAGAAAATTACTCTTCAAGAAGAGTGACTTGGACAATCTCCTCAGAAGACCAGTTGTTGATGACTTCACCCGGGATCCTCGGACGCACCCAGTTGTCAATGTCACAATCACTATCCCCATCTTCTTCGTTGACCACAGAGACCTGGCCATACTGAATGATGCCAGCACTGGAGAAAGTAATCGGCCCCTGATGAGTCTGAGGTGTTGAAGTTGTAGAAGTCAGAGCTGGCTGGTACCCAATCCCGAACTTGTCTTCTTTCATTGGTAACTCCAACAGATGCCCCCAACCGGGAGCAACACCTGAATCCACCATGGCCCGTGCTTGCTTAAAGGATGAGATAGAGACACCCGCTTTAACTTCTTCCACCGGAGCTGCATCCTTGATTTGAACTGACTCAAAAGCCTGACACAGAGTCTCATGAATTTCACCTTCTACTTCTACATACTTGAATGTAGACAGGTTACTGACCAGGATGTCCTCCTCACCACAGACGGTGATAATTCGTCCGTTGACCGGAAACTTAATCTTCTGATGTAGAGTTGAAGAGACTGCCCCGGCATTATGGATCCAAGGACGACCCAACAAGCAACTGTAGGAAGGACTGATATCCATCACGTAGAAGACAGTGTTGAAGGTTTGTGATCCAATCAGAATTGGCAATTCTACCTCTCCGAACACTGATCTCTTAGAACCATCGAAGGCTCTCACAATAAGATCTGAAGGTTTCAAGACCAAACCCTCTACTTCTAACCTCGACAGGGCTCTCTTAGGTAGCACATTGAGAGAGGAGCCTGTATCCACCAGAACATGCGATAACACGGTGTCTCTGCATTCCATCGAGATATGCAGAGCCTTGTTATGATTGCGTCCGGCTGGTGTCAAGTCAGAATCGGTAAAACCCAACCCGTTGCTTGCATGCACATTGGCGACGATCCCTTCTAGTTGGTTTACCGAGATTTCTTGAGGTACATAGGCAGCATTAAGAACCTTCAGAAGCGCCTCCCTGTGTGCCTCCGAACACAACAGGAGTGAGAGAATGGATATCTTGGACGGAGTCTGAATCAACTGATCGACTACCTTGTAATCGCTTTTCTTTATGATTCTCAGAAGCTCGTCCACATCCTTTGCAAAAGTGGGCTCAGAACTATCCTGGGGTGCAGAGGTACCCTCATTCACGACTTGCTTGCCTTTGGCCTTCGCCACAGCATCAGCATTATCAGCTTGGGTAACCAGTGGTGAGAACAATCTACCACTCCTGGTGAATCGCCCGATTCCACCAACATTATCCACTGCGGGACCGTCAAGTTCAGGCTTCTGACCCTCTTCTACTTTCAGTGGCCGTTCCACCCTATGATCGCGCGTGTATACGCTCCCCCCATAATGCCATGGAATGGCCCTTTCACTGGTGAAAGGTAAAGGACTAGGGGTTGTGATGGTCATAGTAGATCGTCGCACTGGTGGCACGGGTTGTGCTTCTGGCACACTGATCTGATTAGTCGGGTAGAAAATAGTGATAGTAGCAATACCACAGTCGTACTCAGAAATCTCATTCATTGAAATGCAAACATCCAAAACATCGGAATCAAGTTCAATTACATCAGGATCAACCACATTGGAAAAAATAAATACATCATCATGGATTACAGAATCAGTAGGAACAACATCTGCGAATTCATCAATAGCATCTTCAAACCCTTCTTTCTCAACCCCTTCCACAGACTCTTGAACAGACAAATCTTCAACCTGGAGGATACCTGTGTCGAGCAAGGCCTGGATACCCTGCTGTAGCTTCAAACAAACTCCACCCTGAGTAGCACAATCCAAACAACCCTTCCCACAACCGGGGAAAACATTGGCCTTCAGCAAGCATCCTTTGATATCCAACAATGGAGTCTTCAGCTTCAATACATCCTTAACGAACTTGGCTTTTCCTTCTACCAAGTTAACGTTTGCACCACCATGCTGGGGCATGGGATTGTTGACAACATTCGGAGCCGGTGCAAGGTCGATGGCCTTTGAATCTATGAGGTCTTGAACTACGTGCTTAAAAGCTTTGCAGTTCTCAATGTTATGGCCAGGTGCCCCAGAGTGGAAGCTACACCTAGCGTTGGCGTCGTAGCCCACCGGAAGTCTACCAACAGGAGGAGCCAGATTGCGCAATTGCACAAGTTGTAGTTGTTGAAGACTAGAAAGCAACTGAGCGTACGACATTGGAAGGGTGTCGAAACGCCGGTCCATCATCCTTTGCCTCTGTTGATAAGCGGGTCTGTTACCCGGTTGTTGCTGCTGTTGATACTGAGCTGGTTGACGTTGTGGTTGTTGTTGTTGTAGTGGTGCTGCAGCTGGAATGGTCACAGCCGCAACATACAGTTGTTGATGATAATTCTGAAAGTTATTCCTCCGGTTATCCCTGTTTTGATAAGAAAATATGGCATTTGCATCCCCTTCTCTCCTCTTCTGTCCCTGAAGGAACGACTTCTTCACCCCTGATGAGGATCCACCTCCACTCTGGCTCTTGTAGGTCTTCAGGTAATTCTCCACCCTTTCTCCAGTAGATACCACATCAGCAAAGTTGGAAGCATTGCAACCTACCAGGCGCTCCAAGTAAGGTCCGGGCAGAGTATTCATGAACATGTTGGCCATTTCCTTTTCCAACATAGGAGGCTGAACACGGGAAGCTGTCTCCCTCCAGCGTTGAGCGTATTCCCTGAAGCACTCATTGCTTTTAAGAGACAGATTCTGAAGTTGAGTTCTATCCGGAGCCATGTCTGCATTATACTGATACTGCTTCACGAAAGCCTCCGCCAAATCCCTCCAGCAGCGGATATGGGCTCTGTCCAGCCTCATATACCATTCCAAGGATGCCCCAGCTAGGCTGTCCTGGAAGAAGTACATAAGTAGCTTCTCTTCATCAGAGTATGCAACCATTTTACGGAAATAGGCTTGCACGTGAGTTTTGGGGCAAGAGTTGCCATTGTATTTGTCAAAGACCGGGACTTTGAATTTCGGTGGCACTCTCATACCTGGGACCAGCCCCAAGTCAGCAACATCTACTCCCAGAGGATTCTGTCCTTCCACAGCCTTCAACCTCTCTTCCAATCTTCTACACATGGGGTCCATGCCATGGCCCATGCCAAAGTCCTCCTGAAGCAAGGGGAACTGATCATCCTGACCATCATGAATGGGTTGTTGATCTAGGTTGACATGCGGGATCGGGATAGGCCCTGGTCCATTGGGACCATTAACCTCTCCAACTGGAGGATCAGCCAACGTCTCCGGTTGAGTAATAGGGGGATCCCTCTGTACCAACAATCTGAGCTCCTGCTGTCCTTGAGCTACCCCTTGAACCAAATGCATGAATTGATTCATGCGAATCTTCATCTCGGCGAGCTCTGCTTGTAGGCTTTCCATCGCTCTCTGTTGATTCCTTCTGGTACCGTATCGGTGAATGCCTGAGTCAGCTATCCTGCTAGTGGGACACCAAACAATATGAGAACACTGCAGCGGTACCTGTTATGCAAGATATGACAATGAATATGTAAATGCAATGACATGTTTATCAAATCCAAAAGGCAATCTTCCCCCTTGATTCCAGTCTCACATCAGGCGAATAGTGCAAGAAAACTGAGTCATGGATAAACTTCTGAGATCAAGATGCAACAAAGGGAAACCATCATACAAATGAGTTCCAGGAAAGGGGCCTTAGCCAAAAGTACATCAAAAGAGGATCCCCACAACAAGCCTGTGGATTATCATTACACAGCAACAAAACGATAAGTAAAGGGAGGAACAGAAGTCAAGAATCAGCATCCTGTATACAACCCATAAGGACTGCTCCTCACTTCATCTAGTAATGCCACCGTGTCGGGATGATCTGGAGATTCTGTCAAACGCCGGATAAGCAGATTCCTCTTGCGAATGATCCCATCCAGTTTGTTGACGTGCTCTCTGTAGTAATTCCCATCATCTTCTCCGAATACCTCTTCAAGTCTGGATTTCTTCAAACCTGCCAGCACCTTGAGTTCTTCAATCTGTCCTCGAGCCTCCTTGAGTTGATCTGTGATGTAGCCATTAGTAGAACGGGCGCACAGAAGTTCATTGTTCTTCCCCTTCAGCAAAGTCTTCAATTTCTCCATCTGACCGGTCAGTTCGGCTACCGTCTCCCCCTCCTTTGCCTTCCGAGAAGTTGAAAATGCATCCCATTGCTCTTGCCACCCAGCTAATTTACCATGAGCATCCATTAACTGCTGCTTGACTCGCCTCAACTCAGAACTGGATGACCTCAAGGCTTCGTCTGTCTTCCTGAAGAAGTCTACCTCCACAACAAATTTCCTCTCTGCTTCCTTTTGCAATCTGGCGGCTTCCCCCTTCTGATATTCTGCCTCATGGAATTGATGCATACAGTCTTGCAACTTCTCACTTAACTCTGAGTTCTCGGTTTGAAGTCCCTCCATGGCATTCTTCAACTTGTCGTACTCCTCTCGGCTCACCATTGTTGACTGCTCAGGAGTAGGTGGATACAAAGGTTCATCAATAGGGAACAGCAGACCAAACTCTTCGACTCTTTCTTGAAGCCACTCTTCGTACTGAGGGTAAGTTCTACAATCTCCTTTTCCAAGAACAGTTCTTCCTCTCTTGATCACCTTGAGCCAGGCCTCAGCTGCCTTACGGGATACAGTCAAATCAGGCGAAGAATGGAAAAACAAAGATTCTTCCACATCCTTTTCCAAAGGCGGAGTTCTTAAAGCATATCCAAACTGTCTAACTGCTAGAGAAGGATTATAGTTGATTCCTCCTCTTCTTCCTACCAACGGAACATTTGGGAAGTTCCCACAACTGTGAATAATATCCGCCCGAAGCAAGCTCCGGTCGGACCACCAAGAAATATCTTCAGCTCTCAACCCCATCAATCTCTTCGACCAACTCAACGAGTCCCCGACATCAACAAACGCTCCTGATTTGGGTAGGTGAGAACTGAACCACTTAAAAAACAAAGGCGCACAACAATTCAACAATCCTCCTCTTCTATTCTCATTTCTGTGGTGCACTGAATGAAAGAAATCTCCTAGCAAGGTCGGCACTGGGTTTCTCAACACGAAGAGGCGTATTGCGTCCATGTCCACAAATTTGGCAACCTTAGGGAACAAGATAATCCCATACACACAAAGAGCCAACACAGCATTGAAACCCCTCTGGTTACCGTCTTCAAGCTTCTTCTTTGCTTCTCCCAGTAAGAAACTCAGATGAAAACCATTAACTTCTCCCTTCTGACACATATTAGCCTTCCAGACTGATTCCTCCAAATGTGTGGTTGAAGCAACCATGCTGAGATCGGGCAGAAACTCGGAACTGTAGAACAATAACTGTGACCTGATAGGAACTCTGAGAAAACTGGCAATCTCCTCCAAAGTAGGGACCAAAATATAATCCGGGAAAGTGAAACATCTCAGTGGAGGGTCATAGAACTGTAGTAGTGTGAATAGAGCATCATGTTGATCTTTGGAAAGAACCGTGACGAAACTTAGAATCTAACCGTAATCCTCTCGGAATCCTTCTAGAGAACCAGGATCCATTAACTTCATCAACTGTTGGATGGGCTCCAGACAGACCACCGGAAACTTGTAGGCGACAAGTCTCTTTCTGCCAATATCCATCTTAAGAGAACCAGAAAAACCCCGACCGGAATCAAGAAGAAGATGTAAACCCCTTGAAATAGATAAACATGTATTAAATGATATGAATGCAAATGATGTGATGATGTGAATGCAATGTAGTGGCATGTCAATCAGGATTGCTGTATCTGCTTGAACATCTGTCGGGTTGCACTGTCTGAAAAGAAAACCACTGAGGAATATAATACAAGATCAAAGCTCTGCTCTAGAAAACCGGGTTGGTTGGAGGTTAAGGTTTCCTGAATTTAGCCCGCCCCTCACTGGTAGGTTCTAAGAACAGAAGTTTGTCAACTTCGGCCTTTCAGTCGCGAATAATACGTTTACCACTGGAGGTTTGGCATTATTTACGAGATAAAAGACCTCCACCGACTCCCCTCAACAGGACATCCTAAAGCAAGTTCCCAGTCTCAGGGTCATCGGGTTGAGCAGCGAGAATGCGCCCACCAGAGCTAACATAATCACGTCTCGGAGGAGAGGCCTCGACTGAGTTCTCGGGAAATGGTCACCAGAGTCGACGATTTCTAGAGGAACATTATGCCGTTACGGAACATCCGTAGGACATAATATATCCAAAAGAAACCTCGTCTGGGTGTGGTTCTTCACGAACGACTTAACGTAGCAACATGCCACGCAAGCCTCATGATTATCCACTCTAAAACCTGTGTGTACACTCAAGCCTGGGTAATGGGCTTATCTCTCATAGAACACCCCATCCCAACAAACAAACAACAGATCCAACAGATACAGCAGATGAATGCAAGCAGGTAAGTAAATAAATGTACAAAAGCATGAACACCCAATAAACAAGAAAAACACAAAAGCTAGGAGGGACTAGCTTAGGGAAGATGGACCAGCAAGAGGTCAACTTCTTTTACTCCCCAGCAGAGTCGCCAGCTCTCGCAACCTGAAAAATACAGTGCGCGAAAAAACAACCGGCGAAAGAGAAGAAAGACAGAAGAGTCGCCACCGTGCGTTATTCATCCCAAAGGAGGGAAAGGAAACGCTCGAAGTAAACCTGAAAAAGGAAAGGACAAGACGGGGTCTCGCAACCAAATCTTGGGTTCGGGAGTCGGTTATGCGAAGGGAAGGTATTAGCACCCCTACGCATCCGTAGTACTCTACGGGATCTACTCTTGTGGTTCTTGTCTAAAGGGTGTGGGTCTATCTAATGCACTATTTACTAAAAAAACTAAAAAAGGGGTTAAGGGAAAATGACTCGCATGGACGTCGCATCCACTGGATACGTATCTCATCTGGATATGAGAATCAGAGTCTTCGTAGCTCGGCTGACCTATGGGTTGGGGGATGTGTGCTCGCTAAGACATCGCGTCTTATGCTTATGTATCTCATCTGGAATGAGAATCAGAGCAAGCCGTAGTTCGGCTGACTACGGGGTTATGGGTTATGGGATGCTCAAGGCTAAAAAGGCAGTCCTTGACGAAGGAACCGCGCTACTTGTGGGGATACGAATACAAAACACAAAATATGTATCTTAAAGTAAAATGCCACCAAGGGGCTCAAACATTGCCTCCTATCGAGGTCTTCCAGCTAAGAAAGCGGTAAAGTACGAGAAAGGGAAAAAATTACCACACGGATAAAGATCCGAAGTTACAGCAATTAAAGGGATAAGCAACCCTGAAATCTCTCCAGCTAGACCATCAAAGAAAATCAGTCAATACGAGTAATCAGAATAGACCTCCGCATGGTATCCCTGCAAGAGTATGTGAGTCCTCACAAAAACTCGACAAAAGGGGTTAGGCAAACAGGATGAAATCAAAAGAAAACAATGCCATGGCAACACAAGACAGATGAGAACAAAACAGAACGAAAAGCGAATACTGTCACGTTCGCGACTGCATCGCCTAGCGAAAGCTTAGCGAAGCGGCTAGCGAGCGCCTGCGAGTTTTGGATTTCTCATTGATAATAGTACGATTTTAAGGACTCCAAACCCCTATGGCATTCATCTCAGAAACGAAATTATTAAACATTCGAGGCAATAGTCACATATTCGTACACAAATATAAGCCCGTGGGCAAAACCTGATGTTACCTCATACATTTATGGTATTCAAATTCAAGGCATAGAGTAATAGGAACAAGGCATACCTGATGAGAGATCGATTAAAATTGAACGACACGGAAGGATTCGCAAAGCAACGTTAGGGTTTGCGTGAGGCGGAGTGACCTCCTCAGAGCTGCCGGAAGATTGTTGTAGAGTAATCCCTAGGTCTCCTTCTCTCAAGATCTTTCTCCAGTGAAACTCCCATGAAATTCCAAGTGTTTTGTCCTCTACTGAAACTCTTATATTTATAGCTGATTTTAGTGGACTTGTGGGCTTAGAATGAGGTCAACTGAGGCCCAAAGCTTTTCCGTTACTTTCTGAAATGCGCGCCCTTCGCCTAGCGAAGGATCTGCTCACCTAACGAGCATGACAGTACTCTTCGCTAGGCGAAGCATCTGCTCGCCTAGCGAGCATGACAGCTCAGCAGCAGATTCTTGCTTCTTCAAGCTTGGTAATTTGCACGGTGAATAGGCCACATTTGGATTTGTTGGTAGTACCTCACGTCTTTTTCTTGTGTTGACTGATCGTCTAAGTAGAACCCACAAAGTGTCCTGGATAATGCTCGAGCTTCTTGGAGCTAATCCTGACTGACATGATGCAATGTGATATGAAATGCTAAATGACCTAAAAAGTGAATGCATGAATGAGGAGGGCAAATTTTGGGGTGTTACAGGGGGGGTTTCTCCTTTCATGTTTTAATTCTCTTTCGATTTGTTTTGTTTTTGTTATGTTATCGTTATATTAGTATGTTTGTTTGTTTTGTTTGTTTTCTTTTCTTTTGGACTTACTGTGTGTACAGAGTGATGAGAAATGGTTGGACGAGCCTGGGATCAATGGTAGTGGATGAATGACACCCCTCAAACTTAGGCTGATAAGGCACCCCGGAAGTTGATGCAACCTTGAGAAAATAAAGTCGGACACAATTTGGGGACACCGGACCAAGAGAGCGGTATGGAAAAACCAAGTCAGAAAAGAACCACATAACACGAGGAGGCTTAAGAGCTTGCAAGCTAACCAACATGGTGAGATCACAAAAAGCCAAACACTAAATATCAGCATGAGAGTTCAGCCAGGTATGACTTTATCACTCTGATTTTGCGTATGTCCTGTTGACACGTCATAGCATGACAACACACACTGAGGCAAGTTGTTTGTTTAGCCAGGGCCTTTCTAACCATCCCTATCTGTATGTTTCCCTTCGTGAACCCCGTTGAGCCTTAGCCATTTATTCATCATAAACCCCCTGTTAACTTTTAATCATTCATTTTTATTTTTTTCCATTACTCGATATGATTGTGTGAATTGCAAGATGTGCAATAAAACTAAGTTTGGGGTGGAAATCTTGAAAGAGAGGGCAAGTGCATAATAAGAGATCATACAAAAAGAAAAATAGTATGTATGTTCCTTAAAAGAAAAAAAAAGAAAAAAAAAGAAAAAAAAAAGAGAAAAAAATGCACTTGCCGAGACTTAAGACTCTAACACCTATAAAATGCTCGAAAAATTTGAGTAGAAAAAGAGTCAAAAGAGTGAAATTAACCCCCAGAGTATACGTGATGCACGAGAAAAAGAGAAAGAAAACTATTGAGTTTGATAATGTGTCATATGAGTCATTTTATGTTTTAATCTCTTTATTGTTAGGGATTTGTAACCTTTTGAGATTCATATGTAATAACAATATTTTGTTAATTTAATTTTGCTGCTTTGTTTTGATAAGTCGTGATGTATGACTGAAAATGGCCTTTTTTTTCTTATTTTTTTAACTCTTGTTTTGAAATTTTTTTATAAACTCAAATTTTTAAATTTTATATGAGATTTTACTCATTTAACATGGAGAACACGATGGTTCCCATTTTTAAGCTCATTTTGAATGCTTTCTATGCACAGAGAGCCCGAGGGTATCGATCTTTAATCCCTGTGGAAGTCTTAGGTTAATTGAAAAGGAGATCCTGGTGGGTTCTGAACTTTGTTTTCTATGGAAGTATATGGTTAATTGACACTAAGAGTCTGGTGGATTCCGACCTTTTCTCCCTGTGGAGGTCTTGGGTTAATTGACAAGAAAAGTCTCATGGGTTCCAAGCTTTGCTCCCTGAAAGCTTTTTGCTTAACTTGGATAAGTCGGTGGGTCCGACCTTGAGCTCCATTAGCACCTGAAAATAGTAATTTATTAAAAATCCAAGGGCGTCTAAATAAAGTCCCTTCCCTTGTAGGTGAAAAAAGTTCAACCACAAGACATTATTTATTCATAATTTCAAAGTACACAGTTAAAACTTATTTTTGACAAATTAATTTTCTTTTGACTAATGTAATGCCTCAAACTCGTTACATTCCACGTCCTAAGAACCTCCTTCCTTTCTTGGATCTCCAGCTTATAAGCTCCCAGGGGTAAATTTTGTAGTACTATGTATGGTCCCTCCCAGTTGGGGTGCAACTTTCCTTTCTTTGTCGGATCCACCACTCGCTTCAATACCAGATCTCATTTCTCTATTTCTTTTGGCCTTAATTTGGTGTTGTACCTTCTTTCTGCTTTTTTTCGAAGGATACTTTTGGATGTTATCAATATCTCGAACTTCTTATACCAAGTTTGCTACACTTTCCAACTAGGCTCGATTGCCCCCTTTTGTAAAGCGTTATTATCGCAATGTAGGAGTATTGATCTCTACTGGTAGCATGGCGTTTGAACCATAAACTATATGGAATGAAGGTTTTTTCATTTAGGAGTGAGAGGTTGTGTGATACAACCATATTACTTCATAAAGATGCTCATCTCACAACCTTGGCTTCATCCAGTTTTGCTTTTTCTTCATACTTGACAATACAACCTTAATGGTACCCTCAAATTGTCCGTTCAATTAGGGATGCTCGACCGATATAAATCGCATATGGGTTCTTAAGTGAACTCAAAATTCTATCACGATTGAATTGGCAATCTGTGCCTGATCGGTCACCATTTCTATTGAATTCCCACCGTTAATCCGACATAATTTCATCACTTTGGTAAGATTTATATTTGTTTATAGTTGCTTCAGAGTCATTTATCATGTTTTGTTGGTTTGGTATCGCATTGCATTCGATTACAAGTTTATGTCAAAAAGATCTCTTTTATGCTTCGTTTGGTAGTGTTATTGTTACAGGCCATTGCACAAGTTTAAAAGCATTAATGGTGAGGTTATGGATACTCAGAAAGGCAAAAATATGAAGAGACAGCAGGTCAACACGGGCACCCGTGTGCTACAACACTGCCCGTGTTGTTGATCAGGCAGAGCAAAATGGGAGAAGAAAAACAGAGAACAACACGGGCACCCGTGTGGTGACACACGGCCGTGTTGTTTACAACAGTGCATTAACATGGGCACCCGTGTGGAGGAACACGGCCCGTGTTGTTGCCCTTGTAGCTTGTTTTGAAGATAATTATCATGGAGAGCAACACGGGCACCCGTGTGTACACACACGGCCCGTGTTGTTGGGCGCGACTTGGAAACCCCAACTTTTGCTTTGTGAACCTATTCTGCTCATTAAGGGTAGTTTGGACCTTTTGCTTGGAAGAGATTCATCTGAAACTATAAGAAGGCTCGGAAGAGAAAGGAGAAGATACTTTTTGACGTACGAAAGAAAACACGGCATTGAGAAGATAACTACTACGGAGGATTCGAAGACGGCGAGATTCAAGGGTTCCGACCATTGAAGATCCAAATCTCCTAGTTCTTTGTAATGTCTAATTTTCATACTATGATTTCGTTTACTACTATGAGAGGCTAAAACCCCTATGTTAGGGGGGTGGTCCTGATTTGATCGTATGTTATGAATTTGAACAAATGATTTCCTTATTGCTATGTTACTTATTTCAATTCAATTGTGTGATGTTATTATGCTTTTGTATCGGACAAATACAAATTGATCTATGACTATCAATAACAGGATTGTGATTGTTAGGGTTTTCACACAATTAGGTTTATGATTGCATCATCTAGGACTAGTAACTTTTGTAAACCACCGCAAACCTTGATATTATTTATGATTAAAACCAATGATTAATTGAATGGACAATATAGTAAGAATTGGTAGTTTAATAGCTTCTTCCTTAAGGACTTAAGGGAGAACATTCTGAGGTTAGGTAATTGAATGTTTCATATGTATTAAGGAAATCTTGACTGAATTCATAACTGGTTAAATCAACCACTTCCCCTAGCATATTTTATATCAATCAATTATATTTCACTGTCTGTTGTGTTTATTGTTAGAATTCCAAAACAACCAAACCATTATCTTTTTGTTCTGATAGAATCAAAGTAAAATAAGTATTTCCTACGCAATCCTTGAGATCGATACTTGGAGATAAAACTCCTTATTACTACATCGGTAAAAATAGTACACTTGCTATTTTTCCGATCAGTGCCCCACCAAACTGACAAATGATATTCCTCTAGTAAAAATGTCGTACTCTTTAGGTCGTTATATTGGCCACCGCTTCATCCTCCACCAATTTAGTGAAATAATCAACTCAGACCAATATAAGTTTTTACTAGCCCGAGGAAAATGATCTAGTATGTCAACACCCTACTTGTATAACGTCCATTACGAGATGACTAAATGTAAAAGCTCGACAGTGGTGTGGGTGAAAGGTGCATACCTTTGAAATTTGTCACATTGATTGATAAACCTAATTATATCCCTTAGCATTTTTGGCCAGTAGTATCCAACTTTTAGGAGCTTTCTTGTCAATGCTCTTCCTCTGATGTAGATTCCACATGTACCTATGTGCACTTTGGATAACACCAGGCTTACTAATTCTTCAAAGATACATCTTACCATGGGCTTTAACCTTCCCATTTTATAGAGCTTGTTTGCAACCATAACATACTTGGAGGAGAGTCTTCCTATCTTTTGAGCTTCTGCCTCCTATTCGGGAAAATATTATTTGATTAAGTATCCGATGATGAAAGTCATCCAATGTTCACCATTTTTAATCATCATGAGCCCTCTGACTTCCGTGCTTGGAGTATAAAGGGTTTCCTATATAATTGTTCTATTAAGACCCAACTTCATTCACCATCTTAAGGATTTGTTATTGATATTTGGCCAACAAAGATTCTTTTGTTTGATAGTCCCCTTTCACCAAGTTAGTAACTAGTTGAGAATCGATTCTAGCCCTAAGGTGAGTGGTTACTACCTCACGGGCTAGCTTCATTCCCTCTATAAGACTTTGTACTCCACTTGATTATTACCGGCTTAGAAGTTGAAACCTAAAGACTATTCCAAGAGTACTTCACCAGGTCCTTCAAGCACGATTCTTGATCTGCATCCTTTCAAGTAAGAAGAGTCGTCCACCAATATGAACCAGAGGTATGGGGATTCTGCCTCCACTAGAGTACTCAACTCGACCAAGAAATCTACCAAAATAACATGAAACCTAAAAAATTTCCCGTATGCACACCGAATAAGCGATTATTTGGATTTAGCCTCATGTTAGGCCTTCTTACTTACGATAATTTCTTCCTTAAATATTCATATTGTCTTGCTTCACCTGGGGTTTTAACCACCATGTCATCTGAGAAAGCACAATGTCTGTGAGTCTCTAGTTTGTCGCTCATGTGTTCTTTAACTTAAAAGACATGCTCGGGTTTCTCATGAACACTATTTTTTGGGCATATTCGGGGATCATCCTAATATGGTTGTAACTAGAGTAGCATCCATGAAATTTAACATCTTGAAACCCAACACATATTCACCATTTTCTGAGTTTAGTGTGGCCCGAGAATGTTTTACTAGAGTCTCACGGTGGATGCCAAATTTTCATGCAAGAACACTAATGAATAACTCCTATGATGCAATCAGCAAGAGTCACACAACTATTTTCTATCGCTGAGTTAATTATCTCCTTTTCAGTATGTTATACACCACTTTTATACTCACTCCCTATGACCGATCCAAGACAAGGGCTTTAAATGCCATTAATCATCATATTGGACATTCACATCCATTTATTCGATAAATACTACGCGATGGAGATATGTTTGAACGTATTGATAATAGCTCAGAAATGCTTGTCCATGGATATCTTGCCTAGGATGACCTTTATCGTGCCAAACCTCGGAAATGGGTTGTGCCCGACTTGGTTATAACTATAACTCGTCCCGCCTTACTTTCTGGGATGTAAAAATCTCACTATGATAAATAATTTATTTTTCTATATATCCTCTCCTGTAAAACTTTTGTGAGTTATTATTTCGACAAGAAGATTCTCTAAAAAAATCGCAGGTACGCCCAATTGGAAATTCTCCAATTCCCGCTCAAGAATTTCACAAAAACTTGATGAATTCCAAATCAAATCTTGATGAACAGGGATCATTATTTCTGATTGATTACTCCTCTTGTTCTTCACTCTTCGCTCGAGTGAATCAACCACACTTTGGTTGCGAGATTTCACTACATAAACATAATGAAAGAATAAAGAAAATTGAATTTGGAAAGAGAGGAATTAGGGTTTATCGAGAGAAGAAGGAAGAATAAGAACTTGTTTCTGCAGAGTTTCTCTCCTCTTATTCTCATTTTTCTTAGTATTCCAAGTTTATTTTCCCATATGCCATTTGTCTCGAAGATAATGGAACAACATTTCGATGTGCTTGCTTCGTCCATGTCCTATAGATTTTTTTCCAGATTGATAACAAACGTGTTATCGATCTTCATGGTAATCACTCCATGATTCTTCCTTGTAATCTCTTCAACCAAATTCATCATCCACATTGCTTGACATGCACAAAGAGAAGGAGCTATGTACTCTGCTTCACAAGACGAAAATGCTACTATTGGTTCCTTTCTTGAACTCCAAGCAACTGGTGCACCACCTAGCATAACCACATAGTTAACTGTGGATTTTTTATCCTTAGCATCACTACACCAACTTGAGTCGGTGTATTCCCCTAGCTTGCATTCTTTTCCTTCATCGTCCGCATGAAACAAAATTGCATAGTTGAGAGTTGCTTATAGATACCTTAGTATCCTCTTCATCACTACTAGATGTGATACCTACATTGTATCCTAGATCATGCATTATTTGATAAAGGTATCAAAGTGATCCAATGAGTCTTCATCTTTATTCGATCGACATCATCTTCATTTTTTCTTTCGACAGTTGCAATCCAGACTCAGCAGGATTCGAAGTTGGGTTGCAATCTTCCATCTCAAATCTCTTGAGTATTTCACCTGCATATCTATTTTATGCATCATCAAGACTCTACTACTCTTGTATAATTCGATACCAAGGAAGTATGAGAGATTTCCCAAGTCTGACATTTCAAACTCCTCACTTAAGTCATGTTTGAAATCTTTGATCTCTATCTTGCGACTTCCTCTTATCAACAGGTTATCAACATAGATACATAGTATAAGCAATTCATTATTTATTCTTCTTACATGTACTCCATGCTCACTTGTGCACTTCACAAATTTCTTATCCCTTATAAATCTATCCATCTTCTTATTGTAAGCTCTTGGAGCTTGCTTAACTCCATACATGCCTTTATACAACCTATATACCTTGCTTTCTTCTCCTTGTTTCACAAACCCAACTCGTTGTACAATCGAAAATTCTTCGTCTAAGGGGCCATTAAATAATTCACATTTCACATCCATCTCACATATATTCCAGTTATTCATGTTTGCTAGACCAACAACCAACTTGATTGTTTTGATCTTAGCAACAGGTGCAAAAACTTCGTCAAAGTCGATTCCTTCATTATGAAGAAATCCTTTCCCCACAAGTCTTTCCTTATGTTGAGTTACTTATCCTTTGGGAGTCATCTTCACCTTGTATATCCACTTCACACCGATTTCATTCTTTTCTTTAAGCAATTCGACAAGTGACCAAGTGTTGTTGACATTTATGGACTCCAGTTCCTCATTCATTATTTTCACCCACTTCGAATCCTTCAATCCCTCAGTTGCGTTGTCTGGTTCGACATCTGCATAGAAAGAATAAAGTACCAACTCACCTTCATCATCGACCACATCATCTAATTTAATCACACATTCTTGCAACCTTGCAATCATATGTCTTGTTCTTTGAGGTCTTCTTTTGCTTACATGACCTATGAATTCTTCCTGTCGAACTTCTCTTTCAACATCACTTGCTGGTTATTCACATAAGATTCTCACTTAATCCTTTTTTGCATTTTCAGTACAATCCCAATCCTTAAGCTCATCTATGATCATGTCCCTACTAATCACTACTTGCTTGTTCATTGGGTCTAACAACTTGTAATCTCCAGTCAAATGATATCCTATTAGGATCATTTGACTCGACTTATCACCTCTCGATTGATCTAGAACATGTATATGAGCTATAGACCCAAATACTTTCAGCTGACTCAAGCTAGGCTTGACACCATACTAACATTCTTCAAGCGTAATTTCTTCTAGCCTTTTCGTCGGACATCTATTCAAAATATATATTGCAGTCGACACAACTTGTCCTCATAATTATTTGGGTAGATGCTTGCCTTTTAACATGTTTCTCACTATATTCATGATTGTTCTATTCTTTCTTTCTGTAGTCTCATTCTATGTGGAGTGCAGTGTGGCACCACCTCATGCATAATCCATTCTTTTTAACATAACACGTCGAAGTCTTTTTACATATACTCTCCACCACCATTAGTCATAAAAATCTTGAGCTTTCGACCACTTTGTCTTTCGACCATAGATTTAAACTTGGAAAATACCTCGATCACATTACTTTTCTTCTTGCTCGGGTAGACCATAATTGTTTACTAAAATTTCTATGAATGTGACAAAGTATCTCCCGCGGTTTGAACATTTTGCGGACAATTGATCGCTGTCGCACACGGGTCAAAAATGAGTTTAAAAGTGTAGTAAAACGGAAGCGACACTTGAATGTCGTATCACAAGGACTCTTGAATGTTATAACCAAACGAATGAAAAAAAGGGGGTTTTCAAGGTTCAAAACTTAAATCGAATATGATTAAAGGTAAAAGCAAAATTGATAAATAAGCTAATCTATTGTATCAATTTCCGACTTATCATCGACTCTTATAATTTCAATTCCCTAATGGATTCAATCCCATTCGATTACAATACCCATTGACAAGCGCAATTGGTATTATATGATGTATGTCCCTATTTTCCGAATTAAGCAAACGGATTTAAGCAGATGCGAATTAAGCAAACACGACTTAATCAAACACGATAATGATACGAGTCGTGACTATATATAGAATATAGTCTATCAGGTACTTACATGCAAGTGCACAGTCCAGTCGTTTTAGTTTTAAAAGATATTGAACCCACAGGGACCGATGGTCAAACTAGTGCTACTAACGTCACTATGTTTAGCTAAGGGAATGATTTATAAAAGTTCGGGTGCAGAAAATTAAATCTAAGAGAAATTTAGTTTTAAGAAAGAATTAATAAGAGGAATCAGTATGCAACGCATTAATCTTCAGGGATTCGATAAGTCACCGGTGTATAGTTCAAATACCAAATATCTTTCAGTAGAAAATACTTATTTAAAAGACTTTATCTCACACTCTCGTGGTTGTTGATTCGGCTTATAGCTTTAAGTCAGAATGTACGCTCTCGCTGTCCCATTTGAAGTTAAAAATAATTTTTGAAAATAAATAAGTTCTAATTGCTTTTAAAGTGCTCTCGCTGTTTTTAAAATCAATGCCTAGTTTTTACTATCCAACTCGAGCCTGGCGCTCTCGCGATTGTTGGTTCTCACCTTAGTTAATTTCCCACTCTCGTGGAAAAATCGTATTAAATAGCTTCTCACTTTTGTGACAAAGTTAATTAAAATTAAATTAAAAGCCTCAGCCGAAAAGATTGTTTGAGAAAAGGAGTTTTTTACCGATTATTATTAAATCCCATCCAATTAAGTTGTTACATACCGATACCGGTAATTTAGTCGGACATGTTAAACAGCACAAACACAGACGAGCATAGACAGATTAACAGTGCAGCAAACATAATTATAATAACAGAGCAATAATAATAATTGAATAAAAACCTGGCAATTGGATTAACAGAGTACATCGAATCTTGGAGTACTTGAGCAGTCCTCCACAGGTTTGTAGGATTCTGCTTCTTCGATACAATTGCTTACTAAATTAAATAAAGTGTAGTAGTTCCCCAATGTAGGAAACTACTACTTTAGCTAACTAAAAAACGGAAAGTAAAGGGGAAAGCGGGAATTCTAAACGGAATGGTAACTGAATTACGGTAAGGAAAACAAAGTTGTTGAAGGAAAATAACACTAAAAAGCTAGAATGTTGTAGAAAAATAAATTGCAGAGAGAATGTAGACGTCCCTTTTTTTTCCAACCTTCGTCCTTTTTATATTCCTCATAGGTCTTGGCAGTTGAGATAATTAAGGGTGACTACTTGAGCGAGGAATCCACGGGGAAGTGGTTCTGTTGGAGAGAATTTAGGCACGTTTTGATTTCTTCTGTTGACTGCTTCAAGCGCAAATTTTGCCCGTGTAATGCTCGTCATGGGCCTGTGACGTTCTTCACAGGCTGGGCGTGACGGTCGTCATGCACCTTGTAACGGTCGTCACATCAACAATTTATGTATACTGGTTTTTCTGCTTTTTCTGTTGCTTTCTCATATGTTTCTTCTTCTTTATCTTCCTTTTCTACATTTTGCTCATTTATGCATGGAGATTGAAATACCTGCAAAAATAACTCGAATACTTGCGGAATAATCGGAATATGAACTAACGTGGTATGATCTTTGAGTGTAAATCAAGGCAAATATATGATGTATTTTCGCGTTATCAGATAACAAAAAAGCTACGTTAACGTGATTATAGTTAAGGATCATATAAACAATAAAATTTAATCAACTTTATCCTATAAGAAACAATCGAATTAAGAAAATGAAAGTAATCGAATTAAGCAAATGATTTTATAGGAAGAATTGAAAAGAAATCAAAATTAAACTGAAATTAATAAAAACCTCAAAGTGGAATTCGAATACAGCAGACCAACTCTTGTGAATTTTAGTTCTCCATCAAATCTCCTTAGCAATATTGTATCATCAAAATTCAGAACTAGGATTACTATAGTAGTGAAAGACCTAATATAATAAAAGGGAAATTCGGGCCATTATAGGATTCGGCCCAAAAATTAAAAAAACTAGCCCAACCTAACTATTTTAATTAAGTCTGGAACTTCAACAAATTATTAGACCCTCCTTCACTTAGAATCAGTTTTTGACTTCAACATGAAACTTGTAGCTCTTTCTCTTAGCTTTCCAACGCATATTAGACTGCATCAATCTAATTCTCGTAGCTCAAGTTATGATCTGCATAGTGATAAGGTATGAAATAACTATTTATGCTGAAAATAAAGTACGAAAATAAAATAAAGGCAAAAATAAAATTAAATATTAAAACACACTAAAATAGTAAAAATAATATAATAAACTATAGATTTGCCTAAGTACAATAGTATAAGAAGGTGCATCAAAATGCACTAGTCAAACTCCCCCACACTTGAACTTTTGCACTCCAAGCAAAATTATAAATTCAAAACTCAAAACAAAAAAAAACAAAACAAAAAACAAAACATGCAATTCCAAAGGTTATCAAGATACAAGGTACAAGCATAATTATAAGTCTAAGTTTCAAGAATATGGTGTTAGTGAGCAACTTCTTGTGACATTCAAAGATGATAGAAAAACAGATTACCAAAAGTAGTAAGATCCTCACAAGATAAAATTCACTCAACTCTCAAGTGTTTAGGTTAACTGTTTACACTCAAAGCACAACATGAAAGTTAGTACTACATTAAGCTTGAAGAGACTCTAACATCCACAATTGAAATACATGCACACAAAGATCAAAAGAACTTTTATTTGGTTGTAACGTGGCCAAGGTAAGGGTGAGATAAATCCTAAGAGGTACTAGACTAAAATTCAAAGAGACAAAAGAAATTTGAAAGAAACTGCGGAAGTTGAATTTACAAAATATTTCATTCACTTCAACAACTCTATATTAATTTTTTTCATTCATAATTTTTTTCCTCCTTTCTCTTTTTTCTTCTTTTTTTTCCATAAGGAGTGTGTATTGACATGTATACATCCTTCTATCTTTTTTTCTTTCATTTTTTTTCTTCTCTATTTTCTTTTTCCATTTTTATTTTCTTTTTCTACCAACTTCTGAAATATTACAAACATAATTATTCAACCCCATACAACTCCAAACAGGACTCTTTCAACCCTTTGTATAGGGTGATAACATTGTTTTTCAGTTCTCGGTTTATAATGAGTTTTAAAAAAAAGGATAATAGGTTCAAGGGGGTTTCAAACAAGGGATGATATTATTCCAGGGTTGACTTTTTGACTAACTGGCTAAAAAAACAAAAAACAAAATAAAATTGCATTTATCATATCAGTGTGCACAAGTAAACAACATCAACAAGAGTCAATTCAAGTTCTAGTGACTAACAGACATGAGTGAATCACACAAGAAAGAAAGAGATATAGTTTTGCATGTTATCCATATAAGGCTCAAAGCTCACCAGGATTAATGATCTACTGCTAAAGATATACAATTTAGAGTTTAGTCCTACCTATCATACTAAAAATGCACAGCAAATTTTTCACATCACACCACAAGACTTTAGTCAAGAGAATTAAGAAAAATACTCAAAATTATAACTCAAAAACCAAAGGAAAAAGCATGTAATTTTTTTTAAGAAAGCAAACAAAAACCAAAATAGAGAAAAACTGAAAACAAACAAAATAAAACAAATAAATGGTTTCCTCCCCCACACTTAAATCATATATTGTCCTTAATGAAAGAACATAAATATAAAATAAGAGTGAGAGAAAGGAAAGAACACACCCGAGGAGTCAAGGCAGATAAATGATCGCATACGCAGCCTTTACCAAAGAGAGCTCTTCTACAGTCTCTTTTTCCAAAGTTGGGTTCTCATAGAGTAGCTTTAGGTAGTGTCCATTCACCTTGAAATTATGATTAATGCATTCGTCTTGTATTCCAGGATCGAAGAAGAATCTTCGATAAGTAAAGTGTTGAATGGGCACGTGAAAGTGATCTTCTTTTTCATAACATCAAGAAGCAAAGGATTACAGGGCTGCCTCATTACTTTTGTTTCATCTTTAAGTGAGATCCTATGCATATATATGGATAGGTTAATATCACGAGTGTCGGCCAATGTCCATCCAATTCCATTCCTATGTTTCTGCTTAAGTTGAAGCTATGATGAATAATATGAATCATCGGGAAGTGGTTTAGGCTCTAAAGAATATGGTTGTTCAATGGATAGTATGTTTGGGGCAGCCGGAATGTCAAGAGCTTCAGCTACATAAACAACTTCATTTACACTTTCACCCTGTAAGGAAACATCAATCTCAGCATAAAGGTTAGTGTTAGTATAATCATCACATGAGTAAATATCATTAAAACCAGATAAAGTTCGAAAATCAGCTGAAAACAAATCAGAATAAGCTTCATTAACAACTTCAGAAAGCAGCTCTATTTGAAAAACAGAATGTTCTTCCTCGTCAATCTTCTTATTTTCCAGTACTATTTGTGGTAAAGGGATTGGTGATACATACTTTTTTCCAACCTCAACAGCAACAGAAAGTTCAGATGTTGCACGAATAATTTTTTTATTTTTTTCTGGGGCTGGTTCTGCAACTTTTTTGAATCTCAAGGAAATTGCACTCACATTGGGGACTTTTGGATTCACTACTATTTGGGCAGGTAGTTGGTTCGATCCTTGAGCTTGTTGCATGACATTCATTGAAGTGGCAAGCTGTCCAATTTGTGTTTACAAAGTCTGAATACTAGAATTTGTTCGTTGTTGAAACTGAAGATTATTAATAGTCATTTGCTTGACAAGTTCCTCTAGTGAAGGTTCAGAAGGTGAAGAGGTGGTTACTTGTGGAGGGTTATATGGTGGTGGTGGTGGTGGAAGGGGTAACATCAATTGTTTCACTAAAGTGGTAAGTTCATCAATTCTGGTTTCTAGAGCCTTGTTGGAAGAAGAAACCTGAATCTCATTCATACCTTTTGCTTGGACCATAAAATTATCCATTATTATGAATTGTTGGGAGTTAAGTGACATGTTCTCAATCAAGGATTTGACAACAACAGGATATTCAATACACAAAGCATTATAACCAATATCAGAGGTAACAAGTTCTCTCATAGTTCTTTGTTCATCCATGTTAAACTCAATAGAAAAAAAAAATCAACAAACAATGAGAAAACATATAACTAATTCAACAATGCAGCAACAAATAGAAAAATACCGATAATGTCCCTATTAGGAAAAAATAATTGAAATGCGAAAAAAACTATTAAAATAAAAGGAAAAAATACAAAAACACGTAAATTAATCTAATAACGTCAATTAAGAATTTTGAGAATTTTTGCAGAATTTTCTAAAACTACCAAAACAGATAATATATCATAAAAAATAGAAAAATAGGGAATTTCGATATTTTAGGGCGACGTCCACTATTTAGTTTCTAAATAGAGGCTTTCGATCCTTGATTTTTTCCTAATAAATAGACAAAGAATCGGAATAATCTGAGATAATTTTCTTAAAAACATAATTATATTTTTTTTCCTAAACCGCGAAAAGACCGGAACGCAAGAAAGTTAGGGCAAAAAAGATGCTAAAATACAACACCTATGACTATAATAATTGTTAGACTATAGTAATGGTTAAAATCTACAAGAGTCCCCGGCAACGACGCCAATTTGATTCGTTGTCACACACGGGTCAAAAACAAGTTTAAAAGTGTAGTAAAACGGAAGCGATACTCGAAAGTCGTATCACAAGGACTCTTGAATGTTATAACCAAACGAATGAAAACAAGGGGGTTTTCAAGGTTCAAAACTTAAATCGAATATGATTAAAGGTAAAAGCAAAATTGATAAATAAGCTAATTTATTGTATCGATTTCCGACTTATCATCGATTCTTATAATTTCAATTCCTTAACGGATTTAATCCCATTTGATTACAATACCCACTGACAAGCGCAATTGGTATTATATGATGTATGTTTCTAATTTCCGAATTAAGCAAACGAATATAAGCAGACGTGAATTAAGAAAACAAGACTTAATCAAACACAATAACAAAAAAGTTACGCTAACGTGATTATAGTTAAGGATATGTAGCGGGGTATTCGTTGCCTTTAGATTTATGGACTAAATCAAAAGTAAATCATACAATTCGAGTCGTCACCGCACTTCTATTTATCCAAAGGAAAGGTTAGAAAGCGAACAAAAACCGAGAAGTTTTATCAAATCAAAAACTAATAAAAATGTCAGAGATCTGGGTAAGGGGGTTGGTTATGCAATGGGAAAGTTTTAAGCACCCAAAACATCCTAGGTACTCCTAGGGAGCCCTTTTCACAATTTGTGGTAAGGTAAGTTGGTATTTGTGAAAAATTATTTGTGCAAACATGATTGGGGAGATGAGAGAAGAATGTACAAATTATTTACAATTTTGTGTTTGAATGGATAAACCCACTGCCTACGTACCATCTTAAAAAAGATTAGGATCAAAACCTCGTAGTTCGGGGTAAAAATCTCAAAACAAGTTGGTGAATTGATTGGTCCAAAAGCCTTAAGGTCTTTTGTTATCAAAGGGAGAAAACTCAACCTAAAACCACATATCCACCATGTGAGGAGAGCTTCAACATGCTAGTGAGGGGTTAACCCTATAATAAGCATGGAAGTCTTATAATCCATCACTAAGGATATAGGTGAGTATTATATCAACCTCAAGGATAACTCAAACCTAATACCTAATGTTTATGAAAAGTTTTGGCAAAAGTGGCCATTGAAACCACAAAAACAATTGAATGAGTTGTATTTACCAATGAAAAGTATTTACAAAATATGGTCAAAGTTGACTTAGGATTCAATTCAAAATAAGTGTTATGAAAAGAAGTTTGGAAAATCAAAAGCATAATGCTTAGGTTTCTAATTTTGAAAACAAATGTTAATGTTTGCACAAAAGTTTGGCTTGGGTTAGAGTGGAGGGAAGAAGAAGAATGGCTAAGGTCCTAAGCATATAAAAGGTTAAGGAGGAGAAAATAAACCACAATGGAGTTCCCTTCTTGAGATCATAGTGATGATCCAAGTTGATCTCTTTCCTTTGGAATAGCAAGCAATAAGCAAATAACTCAAGCAATCAAGCACACAATCAAGCAAGCTCCTAGGAATCTTCCAATGGCTTTTGTATCTCTCACTTTAGATGCTCTTGACAATGGTTCCTCTATTTGGCTCAATTTAAGATCCCTAGCACAAGAACATACAAATCAAAAAGTTCCACAATGCAAATAAAGAATGGACAAGAGGGAGTTTAGAAATTGGTCATTTTGATTCATCTTCAACATTAAGAATTCTAAAGGCATGAGGCCTAGTTTCTCTTTGACTCCATTAGCATAGGGAATGTCCTAAAGTCTAAGTCCTTTTGTCCATTTGCATTTGGTTCTCAACAATCAAAACAAAACACAAGCACAATAGTATATACACAATAATGTGCTCAAGTGAGCAAAAGGCAAATTGCATTAACATAAACATGAGCTCAAGTGAGCAAAGGGAAAAAGCAAATGAATTAATGAACAAGATATTAAATTGCATAATAGTAAATTGCAAGAATTAAATGACTTGAATTAAAAGTTAATGGTCAATAGTTAGTGTTAGTGTGCCATAAGGAAATTTAGCGCTATGTTAAGCAATCGTAAGTGGACTATGTAGTAGTCACACCTATCTGAGGCCAGTCAATAAAAATATAGGCAACAAACACAATTTAGAGACCTTGACTAGTAAGCCAAGCTCCTACAACTTGCCATGCCAAAAGAAAAGAAGAATGATCTTGTATTTATTTAGGTTTTTTGCTTGACCAAGAAGCAACCTATCCTTAATGCCAAGCCATTCACTTGATCTTTGATCAAGACGAATTAGATTTGAATCAAGAAAGGTTAAGCCTCCCATATCCCAAGGCTAACCACCAATCTTTAACTCATTGATCAAAAAGAAAAAGATGAAGAAGAAGATGAATAAGAGTATACATGAATTGAACTTCAAATGAAATAAGCAAAGTACATTGACCAAAGATGAATGGGATCAAGGTCAAACCATAGTAAACAGAAGCAAAATGAAACTTAGAAGTCAAGAAATTATTTTTGAGAATTAAAATAATACTTGAATTAAAATAAACAATTAAAGGTCAAACTTCAAATCCATTTCAAATCAACTTTGAAAAGTCCAAATGGATTATCCTAAGTTCAACGAGGTCAAACAAAGTTTGACAAAAAATTTCAGCATTTTTAGAAACCAGAAACTCTTTTTAAATAATTAAAAATGAATAAAAAATAACCTAATTGAACTAAAATCTCAAATAAATCTCAAATCAATTAATAAATTGATGAGAATATTTTTCATAGATTCATCATCATTCAAAGAGGTTAAGAAAATATTTTTGTATTTTTTGAATATTGGAAACTATTTAAAATGAATTAAAAATAACCAGAAAAGAGAAAATTCACAAAAAAATATCAAATGACAAAATAAAAAATATTAAAAATCATTTTCAGAAACTAGAATTAAAAAGGAAAATAATGCAATTGGTCCCATATTTTTTGGAATTAAAATGAAAGAGTAATGATTTTTTGAAATAAAATGGAATAAAGAAAACAAAATAGAAAAATCAGAAAATAGGAAAAAGCCTGGCGCGTTGGATTCATTTCATTAAATGACCTGGCACATCAAGTGGCTCTCAGGTGCGCACGCATCATAGGCTCTAGTCAACTGAGCAACACAAAGAATTAAAAAAAGTCATAAGATCTGAGCGTTGGGATTTAAATTGGAAATTGAGATCAATGGCCTGGATTTAATTTGGCAAGGGGACGGTGGTGTACACCACCGTCTTCTCCGACGAACATGGAGATTCCGGCCAGAGTTGCAGGTCAACAAAACTTATAGAAAGAGAAATCAGAGAGAGAGAATCATGGTGTTCAATCTGAACTTAATGGATTGCAAAATTAAACACACAATTCAATTGCCTCTTATGAGAGGACTACAGACAAGCCAATAAACACAAGAAATGAGCAAGAATCAGTGAGTTTCGATTGAAAAAAGTTTGAGTATCAACCTTGGAAATGCATATCTATGGAGCACGATCTCTTCCAACTCTTGATTGGAGTGTGTTCTTGAGATGTAGATAGAGCAAGGCTAAGGAATTAGAGTCCAATAATCAACCAAGGAAGTTGAAAATTAGATCTGAAAAATTCAAGTGAAAGAGAAAAATTCCTTTAGAGTGAGGTTTGGATTGAGTTGTGTAGAATATAAGGCGCCTTGAGGTTGGAAAATGATGAAGGTATGCACTTGTATTTATAGCAAAGCAAGCTGCAAGGCATGGGAAATTCATGTGCATGTGTGATGAGGGCCTCCATGCATGGGCCTGTACAGGCGCATGGAGGGCCCAAATCTAATTAATTTGGCAAGCTGAAATCACAATGATCAGGTTTGGACATGCAAATATGATTGCAAATGAGTGTGCATGAAGTTTCAACAAAGTTTCTATAAATGCACCAAAACTTTCTCCTCTTTGAAAATACCTCTTACCAAAATGAAACATGGCCTTATGGGTAATGGTTGGAAAGGTCTTGACATGAGGAACAATTGTTATGTTGAACAAAACTCCATTTGGAAATGGGAAATTAATGAAAATTGGTCATAAAGTTCAAGGTGCAAAACATGTGCATGTGAAATTTTCCAAAATGGACCAACTTCAAGCCCTTCTGTTTCAATGATACAAGCCTAAAATGATAAAACCTTCAACATAAAAGTTGTATATATTTTCAAGAAAATCAATTTGGACTTAAAGTTTGCACCATTTGGATATTTGATGAGAAGGTTATGGGCACTTGAAGTTGGACTTTTTCACATTTCAATAACTTTGGCCCAAAGTGACCTATAATCTTTTGTATTATCACATGTACTTCTTTTAGGATTATGAAAATTTGTTCGACATACCAAATGAAGTAGACATCTTAAACTTTCCAATGCATTTGATCCCAACTCAAAATCATGAAAAATGAGTGAGTTAGGTCCTTGGGAAGTTGACCCAAAATTAGGGTTTCAGTCAAAATGACCTATAATGTTTTGAAATGGATGATGACCTTACAAGCTTCAAATCAATTTTTGATGAACATGAAAGTTGTTCATATGGTTACTAAGAACATTTTATCTCTTGGGGTTATCATTATTTGACAAACACATAAAAAGTTAGGTCTCAGTGGAGTTCAAAATAGTCAGATGAATTGACTGATCAACTTCTCAAGTCCAAACTTCAAATCATGATGAATTAATGATTGAGGACACTCAAACAAGCTCAAATATACATGAAATGATGAATGAAAGAACTTCCCTTGGTTGTATTTGATCATGGGTTGAGGTTGCTTCATGAGCAAGGCACAGTTGATGCACATCTGAATTAGGGTGTCCTTGGGAAACAAGCCTCAAGCCCTTTGGTTTGCTTTGATCAAGTTGACAAATTGAGATATTTGGGAGACATATATGATGATTGAGAGCTTTGTGAACCATTGCCATGCTTGCTTTCACTTCCATCTGGCCATTCTAATGAGCATAGGGTCTCCTAGGAGCCTTGGATCTTATGATTGCTCAAGCTACAAAATAAAAGATGTTAGTGACATATTTTTGTGATTTTGGTTAGTAAACAAAATAAGAAAAGAAATAATATACAATTCAAGCATGCTTGGTGGTCTCAAACCAACTTAACAAGTTCCCACCCAAAGGTTAAGGAGCCAAGATGATATGATCCTTGAGGCAAATGCAAAGTGCAATGATATGATGCCATGAGGGATCTTAGGGTCAAAATTAGGGTCTTACAGATGCCCCTATTTAAGGTCATTCTATCCGGAGATATGAAGGTTAAAATCTTCGTCTCGACGAGGTAGAATGGGCTTAAATAATAACAAAGAGACGAATTTTGGTCCCTAAGAGACCTCATGATGCGAATGTATGTATGCAAAAGGTAATACTCTGTGGGGATATATGTCCACAAAGGAAAAAGAAATCAGGAGAAACTGAAAGAAATCCATACAAGTAATACACTCATAAATGGGACAAAGACTCTGGGGACTTACTGGGGATAAAATGCGTGAGCATGTCACGACTTAAAACTTGTTGAGAGACACAAATCGATTCCATGAAAATAAATCAATGGAAAGACTCGAGTTGGCGCAAAGATGCATGTATTGGGGAATATGTCAATACAACAAAACTATCCACAGAGGATACTTCAGATAAAAATCCGGACACAGATGGTGAAAACCCATTGAGGGACTCAGGCTGGGAACGTCCATAAAGGACTCAGCTGAGGAAGAAACAAAAATGAGGTATTACCGGTTTACTGGGTAATAAGCTCAAAGAGACATGTGATCAAAATACCGGTATGAGGGTGAGAGAACAACATGCTCAGGGATAAAGAATATCTAAGACCGGTATAAGGGTGAGAGATATCAATCATCCAAAACGTCTAAGGAAGACCTAAAAAGGTATATCTCAACTCAGGGAAAACTGACTCCACAGAGGACAAAAGTCATAATAGGGAGCAGAAAGGAAGGAACACCAGGGATACCGGTTACTGGGCATATAATAGGTGACCAACGAGGCGTGAATTGGGGAATATTTCCAAAATACTCATCATCCGAAAGGAGGGCTGAAAAAGTAAACTCGATTACAGGATGAATATTCGATTCCATAAGGAAATATGAATCTTACTCGACTTGGGAAGACAAAGACTTCGACCGAAGAGCGCATGAGATACATTAACTATTACCGTCAAAACGTAGATAATATACTCGCATGGAAGATTGTCCACAACCGGTTACTGGGTTAATAAAGGATAAATCAACCGAAAAGAAAGGACATCGGGATACCGGATACTGGGTATAAAATGATGACCAATCAAGGGGAGAAACGATCGTTATCAAACAAGGGTAAATGAAAGATCACTCGCTGGGGATAAATTGATTCATCGGAGTAATTATCCAGGAGATATATCACCGGCTATTGGGAGATATACTCAAAAGGGGAAGGAATATCAATACCGAATATTGGATAAAGATAACCAACAAAGAGGGGATTACATCTACCGGATACGGGGTAGAAAACCACAGAAGAGAGTAACCGTCATCGGTTAGGATGAACAAAATCAAGGTTAACTCTGCAAGGGGATAAAAATGGGGTTTATAACTACCGGTATGAGGGTAGAAAACCAAAAAGCTAGGACTTGCAACTACCGGGTACTGGGTAGAAGGCCACAGACTCCGCCGGGAAGAAGATGGACAATTATTGGTTACTGAGCAATTATTCATCTAAACTACGGGGAAGTGCAAAGGGAAATAACAAGAGGAGTCAATCTAGGAACGAACTAGAGAGACACAATGAACAAGACTCAACCCAATGAGGATATAACTCAGGGGAATAATTCCATCCCAATACATATTTTGGGAGGAAACAGAAATAATAATCATCCACGAGGACCTAACTCAGTGGGGAAGATGGAAGAAAGGGTAGACACTTTCTGCCTATGGGGCTGACTCTATATGGAGAGGTCAGACACCAATATCTGCTTGGGGAAACATATATCACCAAATAGCAGGAGATAACAAACAAAGATATATGGCAAAGAATGCAACATGAATATCTGAATGTTATAATTATGCATGTATATGCGTGGTTTATGTATGATTGATGCTGACAAACAGATATATATATATATATATATATATATATATATATATATATATATATATATATATATATATATATATATATATATATATATATATATATATATAACACAACCAGGTCCAGGAATCAATGGACAAACATCTGGTACTACTTCTCAAGAGAGAAAGCCAGGCTCACACGAGAAAATCCAATCTGATGGGTGTAGCGGATACCAGGAAACACTGATCTCTGCAGGGGAACAAGGCCAATGTTGAGGATCAAACAGAGTCACTGTCGGGAACGAAGACTACTGCCAGGGAAATAAGCAGGATCACCGGGAATTAGAGACTACTATCGGGGATAAGCAAGGGATCACAATCACCAAAGCTGGGGATCTTCCAACAGTATGTAGAGACAAGGATAAGATCAGCTAGAGAAGAAATCTACCGGGGATCTTATCAGGAAGTGATGTAGAATTCTGTGGGGGACAACCGCTGTTGCATTACGCGAAAAACCGGCGGGAAAACAGAACAACAGAGCCGCCACCGTGCGTTATTTATCCCAAAAGAGGGAAAGGAAACGCTCGAAGTAAACCTGGAAAAGACATGGTCTCGCGACCAAAGAGGATGGGATCGGGAGTCGGTTATGCGAAGGGAAGGTATTAGCACCCCTACGCATCCGTCGTACTCGACGGGATCCACGCACAAAAGGAAGGATAAAGGTTGCTAAACACTGCTCAAACACATCAAACACTGGCTGAAAGAGACACAGGAAAACAAAAGAAACAAACTCGGCAGGATATCGCATCCTGGGCCTACGTAGTCTGTCAGGCACAGACATCAGAGTCGACGTAGTTCGGGACAGGGGAAAACGTGCTCGCTAGGGTGTCGCATCCTATGCATACGTATCTTCTCGGACTAAAGAAGAATCAGAGCACTCGTAGCTCGGCTAAGGCACGCCAAACAAAACCACACAGGAAATCGACTGCCAATCGCTGGACTTACGTCAAACTCCACACAAACAGGCAAACATGGAAACCGAATGCCAATCTCTGGGCTTACATCAGACTCCAAACCAAACACACGCACACTGGAAACCAAATGCCAATCGTTGGGCTTACATTGGACTCCAACACACACAAAGGGACAAAACAAAACGGGCGCCCGGAGAGATCTGCTCATCTCCTGCCTACGTACCTCATCTGGTATGAGGATCAGGGCGACGTAGTTCCCCTACGCAGGGACAAAGGACTAGCCTAACCAGAGACAAAGGGAGACACAAACTACTAGGGAGACTACGACTCGAGCCTAGAAGTTGTCATGTATCATAGCCCTATGTTAAGGTTGCTATCTAACTTGCACAGGGAGCAAGCTATCCTAAGCAGCACAAGCAAAGCAATCAATCACACAAATAGCACACACTATATACAAACAAAGTGGGCTCACACAAGGTTAGGCTGTGAAACACAAGCCAACTGGAATCGGGTGATGTTAGCTCTTAACCCTAACATTGAGAGTTAGGGTGAAGCCAGATGAAATGGAGATGAAGGGTGTGCCTCATAACTCTTATCCCTGGTCAGGGAGAGCTTCAGATGATAGAAGGTGTGGGAGTTCAGAAAGCTGGAACTCTCTTCACAAGTAATGACTCTATAGATCTTGGGTTAGTATCCACAATGCATCAACATGTAATGTGAGCAAAGGGATGACACACTGACTAGCAGGAGATGGATTACACATCTCTTTTATCTGCCAATTTCCTTATCAAAGGACTTTTCCTGCTTAGCACAAAAATAAACACACAAAAACATGGCCTCTTAAGGAGGACTTCAGACAGGTGCCTGACCAAGTAATAGGCCAGGTCTTCCAGACTACATGAAGAAGAGAAATTCTACCTCAATGCTCAAGCTATCAAGCAAAGCAAAAGCAAGTTCACAATGAACTTAAGCAACTAATGTACCTGAAAACAATCCAACTCAGTCAGTATACAACTCAAAAAGTCAAACAGACAGTTAATGGTCAACAGTCAACAGACATCAAGTGCAAGCT